>NC_083369.1:92076910-93284410 GCF_030254825.1 Meriones unguiculatus | reverse complement strand
AGGGGGGAAAAGGGAGGAAGAGTGAGACCAGGAAGAGATGATGGAGGGGGCTACAACCAGGATACAATGTGAATAAATTGTAATAAATAATAATATTAATAATAATAATTTTAAAAATGTAAAAAAAAAAAAAAAGAAACTGAAGCCTCACAGAGTAATGGTTCTCAGGAAGCTACACAGCTGTGTTCTACTACATGATTGTAATGTATTCCTGGTCTTCTAGTTCAGGATATGTGAGGAAAATGCTTCAAATTCCAAATTCCCTACTTTCTAGCCAAGAAGTTAAATTTAAACTTTTGGGAAACAACTTGTCTGTTCCTCATCCTGCGCTCTCCACGCCTTCCTTCCAAAGTCTTTTGTGGGAAGGAGCTCCTGCTCTACAACTCTGTTTCCTCTGCTAGGAAGATAAGAAAGGGACAGCTGAACCAAGATGCACTTTCCTCCACGAGCTGGGAGTTCAGGTACAGCTAATCAAGTAAGTTTTTGTTGTGGCAAATGTCAGGATTCTCCAGAGATGTGGAATCAATGGAATAGATAGACATACATAGGAAAGATAATGGTATAGATGGAAGTGATATACTTATAGAAATGTAGGCACAGACATATTGAATAATTTTTACATGAGTCATTAACCCACATGATTATGAACTGTGATCTAGAGGCTCAGGCAAACCAATAGTATAGTTCAAGTTCAAATCCAAAAGCCTGAGAACTAGGGCAGCCAATGGTATATTCTGGTATGAGTCTGAAGACCAATGATCTTGGAACACATATGTCCAAGACAGAAGAAGATAGATGTCCAAGAGAGGAGAAAAAGTATGTCCTATCCAAAGTATGCAGTTCATCTTTCTTACATTTTTTGGTTCTATTTGTTGATTATATGACACTTGTTCACACAGCCTGTCAATTCAAGTATGTATTGTATAAATACCCTCACAGGCACACTCAAAATGTTTTATCAACAATCTGGGCATCCCTGAACTCATTCAAGTAGATATATGAAACTTACCATTGCAACATTTACGCAAGGGTACCCATTTTCCCCATGTATAAGGAGCAATAAAATGTGTCAGTCATTAAAACAAAAATAACCTATCTCAAAACATTAATGGCTTTTGTAGACAAACGTCAAATAAAAAGACCCACTACCTGATCCTCAATACCTTTTCATTTCCATTTCCACTCTTTTTTTTTTTCAATGCAGGTTATTCAGGAACCTTGAACAATCATCTGACCCTGAGGAAAGCCAGCCCACAGCTTGAATAGCCTCTGGGTAGCCAACCCCAGCGTGCCACGTGGGCAATGCAGATAGGTCCACATACATGGAAGCAAGCCAGATCCTCAGCCTTAGCCAAATGTGGAGTTGTTTGTGACAGAGAGCACTCACCATCGGGAAGGTGGAAGGCGGAAACCAGCTCCATCTTTAAGGCGCGGCATTACGCAGCTCTCTACAGTTCCCCCTTTTTGTTTTAGACGCATCAGGCAAGAGTAGAGGTCTGATCTCTGATATTAGAAATGAATTGGGACTTTGTACCGATGTTCATTTAGGTGTCATCCACCCAAAGAGCATCAGACCCGTCCAATACCTTTTTCTCAGAGGCGGGACCTGGGGCATCAACCCGCATGCAATCAGACATGCTCTTCTCTGGGTCCAAAGTGGCTGACCCTGAGTGCAGTGCTTAGCCTCGCATCCTGAGCATAACATTTTAGCTTTTTATGGTAGCCAACCATGCTTGGGGAGACTGTCCTGCTTCAATGGCTGTAAAGGCCTGAATGATCATGGCTGCATTATGCTGTTGTGAGACTCTATTCATGCATATACACCACAGGCAAACCAAGGAGACCAACACCAGAAGGCCTGCTAACGCTCCCATGCCCGCCCATTCCTTCAGATGATTCATGGCTGCAGCAATCCATGGTGATAATCCTGTGGCTAGTCCTGCGTCCACTCTGGTAGAATTTACTGTGATAATGGCCACTCTCAGCTGCTCCATCTTAGTATCGAATTCTCCAGTCCAATTACCTAAAATATTGGGTTCAGGGAGACAACCTCCCATTCTTCCAGTGTCTGCTTCTTTCTCTTAAAATAGTTAGGTCTGATATATTCTCCGAAGTCCATATATACTTTCATTGCCTCCCATCAAATTCAATGCCTTCTACATTAGTCTTGTACTGCTGCCAAAAAAATTTCCCATAAAATTTAGCAAATTGATCTTTGAGGATCAGGAACCTAGGGATGACCTAACTGGCCTTCTGATTGAGCACTCCTCATAAGCTTGTAATCAAGGTATCACTTGAGCCATAGTTCCATCTGAAGACGAAACTTGGAGAATATGTTCTTCTAAGTTCATTCAGTTGGCTGCTCTTGGGATTCAAAAGTCCACTTCTAAGTTCATTCACTCATATTAACATTTCTGTATTATTCTATCACGATGTGGCAATTGGCTACCCCAAAGCAGGTAATGTAGTGTGTGAACCTATTCTTGGAATCGTATCCTACCACTTCTTCTATGTTTTGTTGATTAGGCTAGCATGAATTTCACAAGGGCATGAATGCCAGAAGGCAGGACTCACAGGAGGAGTGTGTTCCTGTGACAGTTTAATACTCAAAATTCACTGGATGTATATTTATAGCAAGTATCCTATATTTTCTGCACCCTTTTGGTCTTATGTTTCTGGACACCATCTGATTGAACAGAGAATATGAAGCCATTCTTCTTTGAGCAAGCACTTATACCGATAACTAAGGATAAAACTTATCATCAGCTTGTAAATCTTTTGGAAGCAGACACTATTCTCATACTTTGTAGTGAATTATGTAGCATGTCAATAAAAATACCATTGGTGACTGACTAGATCTATAAAGACACAGAAGAGAGAGTTTTGGCATGACTCTTTGGCACTTCTGTTCTAATTCTGACTGATTTAATCACATTGACCATGGCAAATAGAAGCTTCATAAGGCCCCAGTCTGTCCTTTACCTTGAAACGTAGAGATTAGACCAAAACTTTAAAACTTCTGCAACGGTAAGTTATAAAGAATCACTTTTCATTTAAATTCTCCTTATGGTGGCATATCAGACACTTCCAGTGACTCTTTCAAATCCCTTGACTTTTAAGATCTGCAACATCTATGGTGGGCATTCTTCATGCTGAGCATGTCTGTCTTCTTCCCGTCTGTGGCCCTCTCTAATCAAGTGGGAGTTTACCTGTTTTGTGTATTTGCACAGCTTACAAAAAGGAGAGTATTTTACATCCCAGAGACAATCCTTACCTATGGTCAGATTGCAGATGGTGTGTAAAGGACTCCTGATCTCCCCATGGATTCCAAAAATAATTTTCTGTTCTTTCCTGACAACTAAGACCCCGTTGGTTGCTCTTCATTCTATTAAGGTTTAATCCTCACATGTTTCTTTCTTTCCCTTAATCCTTTCTTACATTCCTTCATTTGGATCTACCTTTCCAGTTACCCACCCTTTCCCAT
Source organism: Meriones unguiculatus (assembly GCF_030254825.1). Classification (NCBI taxonomy): domain Eukaryota; kingdom Metazoa; phylum Chordata; class Mammalia; order Rodentia; family Muridae; genus Meriones; species Meriones unguiculatus. Next base: position 93,280,926 of record NC_083369.1, on the reverse strand, counting down.
GACTTTATGGGAACTATAAAAATACACAAGAGAACCCAAAACTAAGACAGGAAACCATTTCTTTCTTTGTTGGGTCTCTTCTATTAAAGCCAAAACATGAAAAAACTTGGATGAAAAAGACAGTGTATAGGGCTGAGTGGTTAAGAGCACTGTCTGCTCTTCCAGAGGTCCTGAGTTCTATTCCCAGCAACCACATGGTGGCTCACAACCATCTATACTGGGATTTGATGCCCTCTTCTGGCCTGCAGGTGTACATGCATATAGAGCACTTATATACATAAAAATAAATATTGGGAGGAAAAAGGCAATGCATGTGACCTGAACAAAGTCTCAAACAGATCAGAAAAGCATGGTCTTTCTTGTCCTCTACTTCAGAACTGTCTAACTACACTAACTATACTGTCTAACTACAGTGAAGGGCAGAAATGCAGACACTCTTCTTTGCCTGGCTCTCTAGGAAGAGCTGGGCACCATGGCCTCCTTGCAAGTAACCTAGAGCAGCTAGAGATAAAGTAGAGAGAAATCCAGAGTTCCCAGTCCTGAGTTGTCTTGGGCTATGCTGGGCATGTGATTAATCATAGCAACATCCTAGCACTCCTGGGGGATATACATGAGGCCAAACATTGGCAAAGGTCTTACTAGAGAAATTTGCCACCACAGAGTGAAATAGATCCTAGAACCAAGTGAACTGATTTGGCCACCTGTCCTGACTAGTTTAGATTCATGGCCATGACTCAGCAGCATGTCAATAGCAATTGAGGCTGAGAGGAGCTGAGGCAGTAAGGAAGATCACACAGCCCTGAGAAAGGACACCACAGGTTCAATCAAGCCAACATCATGAACTTTAGCAGTTGGCAGTTACCAGGCATTGTAGGCATTGGTTGCCATGGAAACATGAAGGACTCCCAAAAAGGAACGATAACACCCAGACTATGAAATGTAATATGCTCCTTCTCCCTACTCAGGTGACGTCATGAAAAAGATTAAGGGAAAAAGAGCAACATGACCTGACCATTGAAAGCAAAAGATAGCAAATTTCTGAAAGAGATTATTTAAATTATTAAAATGGATCATAGTTGTCAGATCAGAACCAAGTTCAGTAACCATTGTGTGTGTGTGTATATATGCATACACATGCATATTCATGTTTGATTTAGGAAATTACTTTGCATAAATGTATAGAGGGATCTTTAAATTTTTTTCTAGGTGCCACTGGGGCAGGAAATAAGACTTATGTATCAAAGAGAGGTCTCACTATGGAGATTTCTCAGCTGGGACAGCAGTCCCTGCTCAGAGCACACTCATTTAAGCTGGAAATCCATCCACAAGCTGCAAATGTGCTTCCAATGTCTGGTTTAACCTGCAAGGCAGATGTCAGGGGTCTTAATACACTCAGAAAGAACTGTGAAAGAAGGATTGGGGTGGAGATGGCAGCATTTATTCATTTCATCTCCTTGGGCAGTCTGTTTCCCTGCTGCCTTCCTCAGCCATATCAATGCTACCTGTGTCTCCCTTGTCTTTCCCAGCCTCCTCTGGAAGTCTCTTCTGCTGGTGACAGTTGCTGACGGTTCCCCAGGGTAGGTCAAAGTATGATTTGCTTTTCAAGCTCTACCCACTTATTGATCTCCTGTCTGAGAAATGTCAGCAGCAGCCAGGAGCTCTCCCAGCTAAGGCACTTAGCTTGGAAATCTGGGGTATTTACCCATATAAAACCCTTCTACTTATACCTGTCTGGCTTTAGAACTAGCCCTGCCCCCACCTTGGGAAAAGTCTTCTAAGATGAGATGGTGAGAATCAAACAGCGATGCGCTTTGAACACTGGGACGGGAACCAAATTTAAATGGGAAAAAGACAGGAGCTCAGAGGCACTGCTCTTCACTTCCTGTCTTCCCCTTCTACTTATCTTTTTCTTGAGAGCAGGTAGGGAAATTTTCCATAAGAGGTCTGCAGGGGCAGATATTCAGTGGTTTCAGGAGTCAGAAACTGGGGCTCTCGTCCAGGATCAGGACAGAAGCAGTAGCCTATTCCCTATAGCCATCCCCTCCTCTCCCACCCCCACCTCAATGCCATTTCAATGCATGGTGGTAGGGAGGGAGGGGAAGAGAAAGAGACTGTGTGTTTAGTGGTTAAGCCTTTTAAAGTTTAAGTGCATAAACAGGGTCTTCTTCGTATCTGTCTATAGCAATTCCCCTGACAGTTACAGCAAAATTACAGAAACTGGGTCGTTTATATAACCCTTTGTATTGTCAAAGCACATTAAATGCCTGCCTTTTTGCACCCTGCTGAGCTGTCTTCAGCTGTCAGCTCCCCACACTGCACCTCCACATGCTGAGGGTAAAGGACTCTGGCAATGCGCACGTGGGGAATACTGGACCCTCAGGTGCAACAAATTTTTGAAAAGAATTTCTTTTTAAAATTTCCTCTGCATATGAGAGTCCCAGAGTTTTAGAATATACTGGACTCTGATTCGCAGCCAGATGCTTAGACACCTGTCTAGTGGGTTTTTCATCCCCAGTGGGCAAAACACTATACCCGTCTTCCCTTTGGGATGGGGTTGAAAGGCTTCATTCATCGATTCATCTAAAGGAGAATTATTGAATGTTTTTGAAACTAGGAGTACTTTGAATAACATGAATCAATTCCTGTTTTTGTTTTATTAAGTTAGCACACAAAATGATGAGTTTCATTGTTACATAAACACACACACACACGCAGGCACGTATGCACACACACATATGCTTTAATATTATCTTCCCTATCATATCCCTCCTCTGTCTCTGTTTCGCTAGTCCCCTTCCCCACAAAGCATCCTTCATTCTGCTTTCACATACATACAACTCATTGTCCTCTCTCGTCCCCTTCAACCTCTTCTCTCCCTTTCATGATCCTCTTTCTAACTTTGTGTGTGTGTGTGTGTGTGTGTGTGTGTGTGTGTGTGTGTAGAGTGGAGGAGTTGTGGAGAAAGATCTTTATTTACTCCAGATTCTAATTTTAAGCCAACAAGCTGCTTACTACTATCACTCTTATTTTGCAGCAGGGAAAGTGAGGCAAAGAGCAGCACAGTGGATGCTGTGGTATGCTGCCAAGATAATTCCCTAAGAATTGGTTGTCTCAGTTGCTGAGAGTATTGACAATAAGACAGCTCACATTTGATGCCCACCCCACTCCCCAAACTGATCTCAAGAGCTTGATTCAAGAACAAAGTGAGGCAATATTATACTGTCCCCTGATTCACTTAGATTCAGGGCACTTATTTCACTAGGGCCACCTTCAATCCTGAAGGCCCAGGGAGTCAAGTGAAGTATATTTATTGAAAGAGACTCTTGACTATTTGGTAAACCTCTTGCAATCTTGTCTATACCTCCACTATCGCTAGCCATGTGACCTTGACAAGTTGGGTTTTACTTCTTCCCCTACGTTGGGTGGAATCCCAGAAAACACTGAGTGATGCAGATAGAGATGGAGTGAAATGGGAGCAACAGAGGCAGATGGAGATGGATCCGAAGACACAGATGAAGATAGAAATAGAGATGGAGAAAGAAATGGAATGGGCAGTAGTGATGGAGATAGAGATGAAGATGCAGCTAAAGGTTGAAAGTGTTTTCTTGGATTCTACCTGAGGTAGGAGGAAATGTAAAACCAAACTTTTCAAGGTCACATGGCTAGAGGTAGTGGAGGTAGTTTTAACCTCCCTCCTCTACCTTGTACCTAGAGAGGTTTCTCTCTGCCATTCCTGGAGCTGACACTTCATTCATGTTCTTTGAGTTGTTTCATCCTTCAGCCCTTAAGGTTGAATCATGAGCCCTCATGATTTCCATTTTTTTATACAGAGGTGTCTTGAGGCCCCATCTCAACAAGGAGATGGAGCCTGCTGCAGGATGAGTCACTGCATATTTCAAGGCCTGGCTTGTTGGCAGCTGCAGTCTCATCTCAAGCCCTGCCATTGTTCCAGACCAACCTACTCATATGGACAATGTAGCATTTTTCAGAGGTACTTCTTTTTTTTAATAATTTTTATTTTTTATATTAAACACAGGTTATTTACTTTGTATCCCAGCCGTAGCCTCCTCCCTCATTCCCTCCCAATCCCACTCCCCTTCCCTCATCTCTTCCCTACCCCTTTCCAAGTGAGCTAGTTCTATTTAACAGAACTTTTTCAGACCCTGGAGCGGGTAAACCTTTCCTTATTTCTGTTTAATGTGGACACATGTATCAGGAAGTATACTGCTAGAGGAAGCATGGATGCTAACTGGAAGATGTCCTCCCAGGAGGTGATTTGTGGGGCTGTGAGAATTTTCCAAAGTTGAAAATGTCTCTTGTTCACCAGTAACACCTAAAATTCCAGTTTCTTTCCATTTTATTTTATTTTATTTTATTGACAGGGTCCCACTATATATTCCTACCTGGACTGTAACTCACTATGTAGATCAAGCTAGCTTTGAACTTCAGAGATCCACATGCATTTGCTTCCTTAGTGCTGGAATTAAAGGCATATGCCACCACACCCAGTTCCACTGTTTCTTAAAAAGTTAAGTATACATATATCATCCCATTTTCCAGGCATTCCCTGAAGATAAGAGGAATCATACACCCACATGCTTACGTCTGAATGCTCAAAGAAGCATTATGTATTCCAAGCTTGGAAAGAATTCAAGTGTCCATCAGCAAATGAAGAGATAACTAGTTGTACCATACCAATATTTTTCAGAAAAAAAAATAGATAAAATGTCTCAACAGGAATGAATTCCAAAAAAAAAAAAAAACAAAAAACATTAAACAAAAAAGCTAGCTGCAAAAAGGGCACATGCTTTATGATTTGCAATTACCTGAAGCCCTTGAGCAAGTGACGCTAATCTATGGTGCTAGGACTTAGAATAGGGTTAATGTTGGTGCAGGTCAAGTTTGGGTTGGAAAGTAGAGAAGACAACTTTCTAGAGAGTTTCCCATATCTTGCTGAGAAAAAAAAAAAAAAACAATTACATGGGTATACTCATTTGTCAAAATTAATCAAAATGGACAATTAAAAATTGGCTGCATTTTGTTGCATGTGATTTATACATCTCTAAACTGATTTTAAAATAGATTGCAGACACAATAGAGGTGACATTCTTAGCAGGAGTGTACAAACATGCCCTTGGGAATCTATTTGTGTTTTCAGGAAAAGGTCTTAATATTTTTTTCTGTTCTGCTTTCACAAGTGTGCATACACTCACTGAACTCAAGCACACAGGAAAGAAAATATCTCAAATAACCATTCTTAGTTGTATATCTAGCAGATGGCTTGCTTATCAGAATTCTGCCTCCCTTGTGGGTTAAATTCTTAGGGAAAGACTCCAAAATAAAGTACTAACCAATCTTGCACTGCAAATGGTAAGGAAAGGCTGAGGGTCAGTTCTAAGGCTAAAGAATTACCAGGCTGCTTCACCTGCTTTGCCAGGAAGATGGTAGAGAAGCCACACAATCACTCAGATGTCCATGACTTAATGCAGCTTTAAAATTATAATCTTGTCATGCTAGTTTAATGCGCCACAAATGCAGTGAAATCCTATGATCTGTCATATATTAACTGTGCTGACAGATGCAGGATGTAACTGTGGACACTGCCAGACCTACCTCATTCCCTTGGGGACCAGGGAGCTTGGGAAATTCAGTCTCAGCAAAAGTTTTCATGAGCAATCATCTCAGCCTCCAGATGCAAGCAGGGATGGAATGGGATGTGTTGAGCAGCACCTGGTAGGGGGGAAGCACGTGAGTGTGTCTGTGTGTGCATATGCATATACCCAAGAGAGCTGGGGCAGCAGTTTGCAGGATATTTCAGAAACTAGTAGCAGTAGCAGAAGCAGCAGAGGAAGCAGCAGTAGCAGCACCATCACCAGCAGCAGCAGCACTATCACCAGCAGCAGCAGCAGGAGCAGCAACAGCACTTAGGAAGTTGAAACGCTGAAACCTGGGAATCAATTCCAGCACAAAGCTTTCAGTTTCTCATTCTGTACCCACTTCCAACTTCTTGCAAAGAGTCAGTCTGTAGAGAACCACACACTCTTGACATTTTTCATATTCAGTTCTAAGGAGATGGAGGAACAACAAGTGACTAAACCATTTATTTCTTTGAGAAGACCCCTTACCATCAATGATTGTTCTTTCCAAACACTCAGGAACTTTTCAGTGTCCACATTCAGAAAGATTCGATTAAAAAATTTCTCATCTGGGCTGACAATGCTCCCTCCTAGAGCCAAAGATGACATAACAAAAACCCGAGAAGCCTTTTTTTTTTAAGTTGTTGGTGAAAGTTATTGAAGAAACTCTCAAAACCTACAGACTTTTGTTATTGTCCTTGATTGCCTTCAAGAGGATAAAGGCATGTCCCTATTGTGGAAGACAGCGTGCACTTCAGAAGCAGAGCCCAGATGACTCAGAGCTGGAACTGACCTGAATGCCTTCTCCCTGAGTACTACCTTTCGTTGTACCAGAAAGTACCATACAATCTTTCAAATGAAGGGAGCAGCCAACAGTCTTACACAGCTACAATGCCTATGAACCACAATGACTAGCATAGCATGATAACCCTATGGATATAAGCAGGGTGGTACACATACCTTGGTGGTTACCAAGAGCCCTGTAACTGAACTTACTTAACAATAGAAATCATGCCTGGTACTGGAAACCTTGCTAACTACTCATGGGTAGTTAAGTCCTGTATCTTGGAGGAGAACCTACAACTTCGACTTAACTAAAGCAGCAAAATCCCTTACTACCCTCTAAATAATTCAAGTGCAGTTTTCACCTCTCATCAAAGAAACATCTTTTGGTCTCCACGTAATGTCAGAAGCTACACCGATAAAGTATCTTTTATGCCTAAACATGACTACCTAAACATTAGTTGAAGACAACAATAGACATGCCAAATTGGAGAGGGGAAAGCCCCTGCGGCCTACAAAAAGAACTACAGGCACTCAAGAAATGTTAAGAGTGAGGGGAAGAACATACCAATTGGTTATACATTACTAAATACAAATAATTGTGTGTTAATACAAATAACACACAAGCGATATTATACAGACTGAGGAGGTCATATTTCAGAATATATATGTATATACATATACATAGAGGCATGGAATGACAGTTAATGAAAAAAAGAGGCCATGAATTTGAAAGAAAGCAAGGAGGGTTATATGGAAGGTTTTGGAGGGAAGAAAGGGAAGGGCAATATGATGTAATTATAATCTCAGAAATAAAATAAACCCTCAGTGTTTTGCTGGCCATGGTTCTTCAGCATCTGTTTATCACTTCATGCTAGGTCCTTATTATATAGCCAGAAACGAGATAGAAAATCCACATCCCCACCTGAAGCAATATTCTAAATGAACAACGAATATTTAAATTTTATAATGTGTTTGATAATTCAATGGGAGAAAAGTAATGCATGGAAAGGCAAAAGTGGGCCTCAGTTTTAGACAACATTGTTGGACAAAGTCTCACTGAGAAGAATGCAGTTGAACAAAGGCTTAAAGAGGTGGAAGGAGTCATCCTTATAATATCTGGGAAGACAGATACAGGGAGTAAGAGCAGCCAGGGCAGAGGCTATGGAAAGGAATGTGCTGGAGTAGGAAAGGAGCAGCAAGAGGTCAATATCCCAGTACCACAACTAGAGGTGAAACTAAGGGTCAGATTGTGAAGTTTCTGAATGACAGTCATAAGATTTGAACTTTGACTTGAGTAAGGCGGAGGCTTTGAGCAGAAAAGGGACTTGTTCCAACTCGGATTTCCACTGTGTCTCTGGCTGCTCTGCTGGGAACATGCTACAGGAGTAGACACGGGGCAACTACATTTTGGAACATTTTAATTTTCAGACATTAAATTGATATCCAACTGAACGCTGAGTGGGCATTTGAGTGTACAATTCTGGCTGGAGATTAAAATCTTGAAAGATACTAACACATATATGATGGTTAAATTCATGAGAGTGGATTGAATTATTACAAAGGTTGTGATTGGAACCAGAGAACAGGAACCACAGAACACATATCTGGTTTACTCTGATATTAAATGGTTAGGATGTTCTCTTTTTTAAAAAATATCTTCAGTTTTCATTTTTTCTTGAAAACAAAAATGCCCAGATTGAAACCACATTAAATTATCTGAAGATGACAATAATCATGGTGATAACTGATGGTGATTTTTATCTGTACATCTACCTAGTCTTCAGAAAATAAAGAAATAATGGAATGGCAGCATAGATATGCTTCAGAAGCAAAACCTGGTGTCAATGGAGAGAAGGATTTATGGACTTATTGTGCTTATATTAGAATTAATTTTTTATTGTTTCCATTTAGCTTACTGAGGACCTCCACTGGTGTTTTGATCCAGAGCCAGTAGAGCAGGGTTGATGATGATGACAGCAGTCTTCCCAAGTAAGTGGGACTGTGTAAGACAGGACTGTGTCACCAGATCCAGATTCCTTTTCTTTTTTTAAGTCAGTTATCTCATGTAGTTTGTCATAGTGACAGAGAACTAACTAATACAGGTTTCCCAGATATTATTACTTCAAGCTATTTTAGCACCATACTTTTCCTCTTCTTTGGAAATCTGATGACACAAATAGTAAATCCCAAAGATCCCTAAAAAAAGATTCATCTTTTTTAAGTCTTTTTATCCCTGTTACTCAGATTGGTAGTGGTCTTAACATTTACAGGCCCTTTCTTTTATTCACTAAGTCAATTTCTTAATTTTTAAATTTCACTCCTTTTACTGTTCAGTTTAAAAACCTCAATTGATTGCTAGGTGTGATGACACATGTCTGTAATCCTAGCATTTGGTAAGCTGAGGCAGACTGCTGAGTTCCACACCAGGTTAGTTTTAGGCCAAACTCCAAAAGAGAATGCCTTATCTCAAAAGCAAAACAAAACTTCCCCTGATCTTTAATGAGACTTTCCACTTGAAATTTGCTCCAGGAATGTTTGTGGTTACTTGTTTGGACATTTTTTTCTCAAAGTATTTGTCATTTAATTCCAACAAATGTTCTCACTCATCATTGGTGTTTGTTGTGTATACCTATTCAAGTAGAACTTTTAGTCGTCATCTCAATGATGCGTAACTTGGATTTCTACTGTGGGCATTTGTATGTTTAACACTACAAGAATATTAAGGTGACAAAGATATTTTTATTCTGAAAGACACTTCAGGTTGGAAGATACTCACAATCTTTGACTATCATTCCTAAGGGATTTCAGATTTTAAAGCCTTTGTAGTATACATCAGAACTGTTTTGGGTGTGAGCCATCCAGTATTCTGCCTGGGACCTAGGTAGTGGTCTGTTTATTATTTTAATTTTCTATGTCTTTGGAATGCAAATATGTAGCTTGAAGGGAACTGACAAAAAGGATTAAGACATGGTAAATGACACAAGGAAGTAGAAGGACAGATGTGCTAGCATCTCTAGAGGAAAAAAATATTCTACAGTATTAGGAGTATCAGAAATATCAAAATTTAAAAGTATGCTTAGGTTACAGAGAGAGGTGAAGGCCTGCCTATGCAACTCAATAAGTTGTCACTTCAAGTAAAATCTTTTACATGTGAACTTAGAATGAGAGAGAGAGAGAGAGAGAGAGAGAGAGAGAGAGAGAGAGAGAGATATCCATCCATCCATTTATTTACTATGGTGTTTGGAATTGAACCTTGAGAAAGTAGGCAAGTAGAAAAGGTTTGTTTGGGCTCACGGTTTCAGAGCTTTCAATCCATGGTCACTTTGATTTATTGCTTTTTGCCCACAGCAAGGCAAGTACATCGTGGTGAAGTTATGTAACAGGAAGCTGCTCACCTGATGATACGCAGGGAACAAAGAGAGAAACAAGAAGGGACCAGGCTTCCAGTATCCCCTTCAAGGTCGTGACTCCAAGGGCCTAATTTTTTTTCTCAGCTTTTATCTCTTAAAGTTTCTAATACTTCCCAATCCTGAATACCATGCATTTAACAGTGGGAACTTCAGAGACTATTCTGCCTCCAAAGTATAGTACTTTATAAATCTGGAAAAAGACATAAACCTAAAACACTAAGAAGTCAGTGAAACCAAAGAGAATAAATCAAATGAAATCCATGCCCAAATACATCATAAACAGGTATTTTTAAATGTTGAAGAAAACTTCACATGAAAACTTCCGAAGCAAAAAAAGCATATTAATGTTCAGGGGAAGAGCAACCTGAATCAACAGTTTGTAAGACATGATTGAATCTAGTATAAAGTAGGATGGCATTTTTAAAGTATGTGTCTTAGAATTGCTGTTGCTATGATAAAACACTATGACCAAAAGCACTTTGAAGAGAAAAGGGTTTATTTCATCTCACAACTCTCAAGTCACAATCCATAATGCAAAGAAGTTAGGGCAGGAACTCAAGGCATCAACCTAAAGGCAAACACTGAAGTAGAAGCCATGGAGGAATGCTGCTTACTGACTTTTTCTTCATGGCTCTCTCAATTTGCTCATTTACTGTGTCATTTACCGTGCCCACAAGGGGCTGGACACTTCACCAATTATAAATCATCAAAATGATCCATAGACTTGCCTACGGGCCAGTCTGCTGGAGACAATTTCTTAGTTGATGTTCCCTTTTCTTAGATATGATTAGATGTGTGTCAAATTGACAAAAACAAACCAGCACAGAACTGATTAAAAATATGGACAGCATAATCATAAACATACAAATAATATATTTTATAAATAAAGGAAAGAAAAATAAAGACATACCTTGGTGTTAGGAAATATAAAGTAGATTTCTCTAGAATAATTGCTATGGAAACTCTTCAACAAAACCAAAATGTTAATAGGAGAAAATAAATGCAGACCAATGGAAATAGTCTATATCTCAGTAAAGGTATTCTTCTATTTTGAGATGTTTACAATGTTTCATAACTGAAAGAAAGCAAGAATTATAACTTTATGTCCTTGAGTTTTAAGTAGCAATAGATATGATATGTAAAGGAAATACAACACAAAAGTGGAGTGTAAAGGACTGCAAAAAGAGGTGACATTTCTACATTTTAATTAAACTGGCAAAATATTGATTTTAAGTTGATGGCCAAACATTAAATATGTATTTTATAATTATTAGAGCAACCATTAAAATAATTATATGACATATAGTAAAAAAAGTTACAATAGATAATACTGAATTTTTAAAAATGTTCAAATAATGAAATGATTGAACAGTGTGTTATCCTAGATTTAATATCAAAAGAGAAAAGTGAAATGAGTAGGAAAATTGTCAGACATAAAGCCTGGAGTTTACTTTATAGTAATATATTATATATATACCTGGCAATATAAAAGTCTAACTTTTGGGAAAGCTGAGGTGTATGTGATAATTTATTTCATTATCACTGCAATTTTCTATAATTTGACATTTTTCCCAAAATGAAAAATTTACTTATATACATTTCAGGTAACCCATAATTTGATCAGAAAGTTGGAACAAAAGAATTTTTAAAAACTTAAAAATTAAGTAAAGCAGATATCAAAATGAGGAAGTATTCAAAACATGTCAATAAGTAATATACATTGTCTAAGCTCATTTATTAAAATAATAATGAGCAGAATTTGTTAATATAAGATTTGATCCATCAATAAGCTTCCTACAAGAAACTCATTTCAGATATAATGATATAGGTAGGTTAAAAGGAGATAAAATATAGGTAGGCTAAAAGGAGATAAAATATGAACTCAACATTCACTAATCAAAGGAAAATGAATGTAGTTACATTAATATCGGACAAAAAAGTCTTCAGAGCAATGAAAATTAGCAGGGATTAAGCAGGACATTAAATGCTGGCAAAAAGATCCATTCACCAGGAAGATAAAACAATGCTAAATATGCATGTATTAAACATAAGAACATCTAATACATAAATTTTTAAAAATTGACATAGCTGAAAAGAGAAACAGACAAACCCACAATTTTACTGGGAAACTTTTCAACATTTCTTTCTCAGTAATGGAAATAATAGGCAGAACACTGACTGGTATATTTAAGAATCACTCAACAAGGAGACTATGCCTGGTATTGGAACTGTAGCTAACTATTCATTGTTAGTGAAATTACGGTTATTGGAGGAATATCTATAACCGTGAATTTACTAAACCAGCATAGTCTATGAACATTTTCTCCATCCCTCATCAAGGAAACTTCTTTTTGCAACAGGCAGTGACCATTACAAAAACAAAACAAAACAACAACAACAAAAAACTTACAACCAATCAATATTCGAAGTTGTGTAGCACAGTCCCAGTGGATATGTCCACACAACATTCCCACAACTAAGGGTCCCGGAACATTGCAGAAGAGGGGGTGGGAAGATTATATAAGCTATAGGATTAATGAGTTTGCTGTGAGATTGTGTCTCCTAGCAACATCAGAATCCACACTCATAAAGTCCCATCAACATGACTGCCCAAACATGAGCTGAACAAGAAGGACATCAGCAAACGTGCCAGACTGCATGGGGAAAAGCCCGTGAGCTCTCAACCCAGTACAAAAAGCTATAGGCAAATAGGGAAGCTGCAAGCAGGAGAGGTATCCTTCCCCAAGGTCAGCCCTGAAAACATATATGCAAGTAATATTATATGGGCTCAATGGGTTATACTTGGGAATATATATGCATACAATAACAACTGATTCAAAAATGATCATAAATTTGAAGGAGAGTGAGGAGTAAATGGGAAAGCTTGGAGGCAGGATAGGTAAGGGGAAAATATTGCAAATAAAATACAATCTCAAAACCAACCAAACAAACAAATAAGAGAAACAAAATAATAACAACAATAAACTGACATGTATAGGATATTTTATCCAACACCAGCAGAGTGTACACCAAATTTTCAGGTGACTGAAATAGTCACCACAACAGAAAGCACATGACAAATCTTAACAATTTAGAAAGAATTGAAATGATATAGTGCATCATTTTAGGGCATAAGGAATCAAACTAGAAACCAATATTAGAAAGGCAAAAGGTCCAAACACCAGAAAAATTCTACTTTTAACACTATACATTTAAACAATACATGAATCAAAGAAAAACAATATGAGAAAGGGTTAAAACATTTGAACTGAGCAAAATAAAAATACCACAGCTTGAAATTCATGCTAGGTATATATAAACAGTGCTTAAAAGGAAATTCATAGTTTTAAATATTTATAGTAAATAAGGAAATGCTGCAAATAATAACAGATAATGCCTATCAAAATAAGTTAACAAAAGAAGAACAAAATTAGCTCCAATTAAATACAGGGAATTAAAAAATAAAAAGTAGAAACCAATGAAATATAATACAAATAACAGAGAAAATCAGTCAAACAAAAATAGGCACTTTGAAAAGATCAATAAAATTGATAAGTTTCCATTGAGAGTGGAGAACACAAATCATCAGTATCAAGAAGAGGGAATATTACCACAGACCTTGAAACATTAAAAAGATAATAAGGGAATGATATCGACAACTCTATGCACAAGAATTTGGCAAGCTAGATGAAATGTATCAAGTCCTTATAAATCACAAATAAGAAAAACTCACTCAAGATGAAGCAAATAGTCTAAAAAAGTCATTCAGTTACTAAATTAATCATATTTTAGTTCAATCTCTTCCATAAAATAAATCTCCAGAGAGGGATATAAGATGCTGGGGTCAAGAGCACACAGCAAGACAGCAGTGACTGCACATGGACCAACAGACTGAACTGTGGGCCCTGAAACACCAGCAATTGTGTTTCCTAGGTGAGAGGAAACCCCATGGTATGGGAAGCAATTGGGTCCAAATTCAGGTCGCCCATATAAATCTGAGAAGAGTTCCTGGGTCCATGCAGGTGCTCAGTCGCCAGTTCAGAGCCACACGCCTGCATGTTCTGATCACCATCCCAGACTGAACTGGAGGACCTAAAACACCAGAGACTGGGTTTTCCTGTGGAGAGAAAATCCCACAGTGAAGACAGCAATCAGGGCCAACTGACCCTGGAAAAGTTCCCAGGCTCCTGCAGGCATTCAATTGCCAACACAGAGATACATGCCAGCACCTGACTCACAATCCCGGACAGAACTGTGGACCCCAAAACACCAGAGACTGGGTTTCTCCTTTGGGAGGAAACCCCACAGTGAAGGAAGCATCAGGTCCAACCTCAGGACACCCAGCCAACCCGCCCCCCCCCCCCCCCATGAAAGGTTCCCGGAAAAGTTCCCAGGATCCTGCAGGTGCTCAGTCACCAATGCAGAGGAAACTCCACTGCGAGGGAAACATCAGATTGGACCTCAGGACACCCAGTTAATCCCTGGAAAAGTCACTGGGTTCCCACAGGCTCAGGGGATTTAGCCTTCAGCCACAGGCCTATGTATTGCACTAATCTGCCACTGATTACCACTTGGAAACTGGGGCACAGGGCTCCAACCTCAGACCTACAGACTCCTGGAACCCACAAGATCAGCCCCCAGATTCTGCTCCAAAATGCAGCCTGTCAACCTAGCTAAACTGATCAAACCTCAGGGCTCCCTGGTTCTTCAAGAAGGCTGTGCCAGGTAAACATGAGTGTATGAGCAGCAGCAGCAGCTCACTAAACTCAGAATAAGAAAGCCAGCAGCAGGGCAGGTGTCTCCAGGACTTCTCCTGGTGAGAGGATAGTCCCTGGGTTCCCAAACAAGCCCAGTTACTGCACAGGACCATACACCTGAGGTGAGTTGTGCAATACCCTGAGAAGCAACAGACACTCAGTGACCATACCCAAAAAGCTGAGAAGGGCTCCATCAGGAACAACCATCCTCCTGCTAAGGGAATTATCCCAACCCCAGGATTCCAGCAGGCACCAGAAACTAACAGCCAATGCCTGAGACAGCCAGATGGGTAGAGGCCAGCAAAAAAGCACAATCAACAAAAGGCAAAGTAATATGCCATCTCAAGAACCCAATTATCCAAAGGTAAGTAGTCCTGGATACCTTAACATAAGTGAAATTCAAGAAAATGACCTTAAGTTTATGTTTACGATGAGGAAAATGGAGTAAAGGAATAAAATCCATAAAGAAATAGAGGAAGAAAAAGTCAACAAATTACGGGCATTTGTAAAGAAATAGAGGAAGGAGATCAAAGATGGCAGCATGCAGAGTATCTGAACAGCAGCACAGCAGTGAGAACAGGGTGACAACATCAAACTAAACAGAGAGAAACTTAAATCAACCCCACTGAAATCAGGAACAAGACAAGGCTGCACACTCTCTCCATATCTCTTCAACATAGTACTTGAACTCCTAGCTAGAGCAATAAAACAACTAAAGGAGATCAAGGGGATACAAATTGGAAAGGAAGAAGTCAAAGTATCACTATTTGCAGATGATATGATAGTATAATTAGTGACCCCAAATATTCAACCAGAGAACTCCTTCAGCTGATAAATACCTTCAGCAAAGTGGCTGGATACAAAATTAACAAAAAAAATCGGAAGCCCTCCTGTATACAGAAGAAAAAAGGGCAGAGAAAGAAATTAGAGAAATATCACCCTTCACAATAACCACTAATAACGTAAAGTATCTTGGTGTGACTCTAACCAAGCAACTGAAAGACATGTTAAAAACAAAACAAAAACAAACAAACAAACAAAAAAAAAACCAAAAACTTCAAGTCTCTGAAGAAAGAAATTGTGATATCAGAAGATGGAAAGATCTCCCGTGCTCATGAATCGGTAGGATTAACATAGTGAAAATGGCCATCCTTCCAAAGGCAATCTATAGATTTAATGAAACCCATCAAAATACCAACACAATTCTTTACAGACCTTGAAAGAACAATTCTCCAATTCATATGGATAAACAAACAACTCAGAATCGCCAAAATGATCCTGTACAAAAACCAATCACCTGGAGGTCTCTACATCCCTGATCTCAAGCTGTACTGCAGAGCAATAGTTATAAAAACAGTAGTACTGGCATAGAAACAGAATCAATGGAATTGAATTGAAGAGCCAGAAATAAACAGACACACCGACACACCTATAGATACTTGATTTTGACAAAGAATCCAAAATCATACAGTGAAAAAAGACAGCATCTTCATCAAATGGTGCTGGTCTAACTGTATGTCTACATGTAGAAAAATGCAAATAGATCCATACTTATCACCCTGTATAAAACTAAAGTCCAAGTGGATCAAAGACCTCAACATAAAACCAGACACACTAAATCAGATAGAAAAAAAGTGGGGAAGAGCCTAGAACTCATTGGCACAGGAGACAACATCTTCAAAATAACACCAACAGCACAGGCTCTAAGAGCAACAATTAATAAATGGGACCTCATGAAACTGAAAAACTTCTGTAAAGCAAAGGACATTGTTGTCAGAACAAATGAGTCTATAGACTGGGAAAGGATCTTCACCAACCCTCTATCTGACAGAGGGCTAATATCAAGAATATATAAGGAACCTAAGAAGTTAAAAAGTAACAAATCAAGTAATTCAATTAAAACTGGGGTACAGAGCTAAACAGAGAATTTTCTGTAGAGGAATATCGAATGTCAGAGAAACACTTAAAGAAATGCTCAACGTCCTTAGTCATCAGGGAGATGCAAATCAAAATGACCCTGACATTTCACCTTACACCCCTCAGAATGGCTAAGATCAAAAACTCAAGTGACAATACATGCTGGAGAAGATGTGGAGAAATTCCCTCCATTGCTGGTGGGAATGTAGACTTGTACAACCACTTTGGAAAGCAATCTGGTGCTTTCTCAGCTAGGAATAGCACTTCCTCAAGATCCAGCTATACCATTCCTTGGCATATATCCAAAATATGTTCAAGTGCACAACAAGGAAATTTGTTCATCCATGTTCATAGCAGCTTTATTTGTAATATCCAAAACCTGGAAACAAACCAGATGTCCCTCAAAGGAGGAATGGATACAGAAATTGTGGTAATTTACACAATGGAATACTACCCAGCAATTAAAAACAAGGAATTCAAGAAATTTGCAGGCAAATGGTGGGAACTAGAAAATATCATCTTGAGTGAGGTATCCCAGAAAGACACACATGGTATATTCTCACTTATAAAAGGATACTGGACATATAATATAGGATAAACCTACAAAAATCTGTACACCTAGACAAGCTGAGCTAGAAGGAGGACCCTGGGTAAGATGATCAATTCTCACTCAGAAAGGCAAATGGGACAGACATTGGAAGAAGGAGAAAACAGGAATCAGGACAGGAGCCTACCACAGAGGGCCTATTTAAGACTCTACCTAGCAGTGTATCAAAACAGATACTGAGACTCATAAACAAACTTTGGGCAGAGTGCAGGGAATCTTATGAAAGAAGGAGGAGATAGTAAGACCTGGAGGGAACAGGAGCTCCACAAGGAGAACTACAGAACTAAAATATCTGAGCACAGGGGTCTTTTCTGAGATTGATACTCCAACCATGGACCATTCATGGATATAACCTAGAACCCCTGCTCAGATGTAGCCCATGGCAGCTCTGTCTCCAAGTAGGGTCCCTAGTAAGAGGAACAGGGACTATCTCTGACATGAACTCAGCGGCTAGCTCTTTGACTGCCTCCCCCTGATGGGGGAGCAGCCTTGCCAAACCACAGAGGAAGACAATGCAGCCAGTTCTGATGAGACCTGATAAGCTGTGGTCAGATGGAAGGGGAGGAGGACCTCCCCTATTAGTGGACTTAGAGAGAGGCATAGGAGGAGATGAGGGAGGAAGGGTAGGATTGTGAAGGGATGGGGGAGGGGGCTATAGCTGGGATACATAGTGAATAAACTGTAATTAATATAAACAATAAAAATTTAATTAAAATAAAAGAAATACACCTAAATCACAAAGACAGACTGTACCTGAGAGTAAGGGCTGGAGGACAGTTTTCCAAGCATATGGATCCAAGAAGCAAGCAAGAATAGCCATTCTAATATCTAATAACATAGACTTTAAACCAAAATTAATCAATATATATGGGAAGGGTCACTTCATCCTCATCAAAGGAAAATTCCACCAAGAATACATCACAATTCTGAACATCTATGACCCAAATACTAGGGCACCCACATTTGTTTTTTTTTTTATTTTTTTTTATTTTATTTTTTTTTATCAGTTACATTTTATTAACTCTGTATCCAAGCCATGTCCCGATCCCTCATTCCCTCCCAGTCCCTCCCTCCCTCCCTCCCTCCCTCATCTCCACCGTGCCCCTTTCCAAGTCCACTGATAGGGGGGACCTCCTCCCCATTCATCTGATCCTGTTTTATCAGGTATCTTCAGGACTGGCTGCAAAGCCCTCCTCTGTGGCCTAACAGGACTGCTCCTCCCTTTGGGGGTGGGGAGACCAAAGAGCCAGTCATTGAGTTCCTGTTAGAAATAGTCCCTGTTCCCCTCACTTTGGGAAACCAATTGGTTACTGAGCTACCACAGGCTACATCTGAGTGGAGGTTCTAGGTTATATCCATACATGGTCCTTGGTTGAATGTCAGTCTCAGAAAAGACCCTGTGCCCAGATATATTTGGTCCTTGTGGAGCTCCTATCCTTTCCCCATCAGACTAACTCCCCTTCTTTCTTATGATTCCCTGTACTCTGCCAAAGGTTTGGTCATGAGTCTTTGCTTTGAAAACACTGCTAGTTAGAGTCTTTCAGATGCGCTCAGTAGACTCCTGTCATACGTTCAATGCACATCCCATCTGTCTTTCTAAATGAGGATTGATCATCTTACCCCATGTCCGCTCAATTGATTATCTTTTTTAGGTATATAGATTTCATTATGTTTATCATATCTTATAGGTCTATATAAGTGAGTATATCCCATGTTTGTCTTTCTCCTTCTGGGATATTTCACTCAGAATGATCTTTTCTAGATCCCACCATTTGCCTGCAAATTTCATGATTTCCTCCTTTTTGATTGCTGAGTAGTATTCCATTGTATAAAAATACCACAATTTCTGTACCCATTCCACCGTTGATGGACATCTGGGTTGTTTCCAGGTTCTGGCTATTACAAATAGAGCTGCTATAAACATGGTTGAGCAAGTGTCCTTTTTGTGTACTTGAACAAACTTTGGGTATATACCTAGCAGTGGTATAGCTGGGTCTGGAGGAAGCACTATTCCTATTTGTCTTAGAAAGCGCCAGATAGCTTTCCAGAGTGGTTGTACCAGTTTACATTCCCACCAGCAGTGGAGGAGGGTTCCCCTTTCTCCACAACCTCTCCAGCATGTGTTATCGCTTGAGTTTTTCATCTTGGCCATTCTGATGGGTGTAAGGTGATATCTCAGGGTCGTTTTGATTTGCATTTCCCTGATGGCTAATGAGGATGAGCATTTCTTTAAGTGTTTTTCTGCCATTCGATATTCCTCTGTCGAGAATTCTCTGTTTAGCTCTGTTCCCCATTTTTTAATTGGATTACTTGGTTTGCTGCTTTTCAGCTTCTTTAGTTCTTTGTATATACTGGATATTAGTCCTCTGTCAGATAAAGGGTTAGTGAAGATTCTTTCCCAATCTGTAGGCAGTCGTTTTGTTTTAATGACAGTATCCTTTGCTTTACAGAAACTTTTCAGTTTCATGAGGTCCCATTTATTGATTGTTGCTCTTAGAGCCTGTGCTGTTGGTGTTCTGTTCAGGAAGTTGTCTCCTGTGCCAATGAGTTCTAGGCTGTTCCCCACTTTTTTTTCCAATTGATTTAGGGTATCTGGTTTTATGTTGAGGTCCTTGATCCACTTTGACTTTAGTTTTGTGCAGGGTGATAAATATGGATCTATTTTCATTTTTCTGCATGTAGACATCCAGTTGGTCCAGCACCATTTGTTGAAGATGCTGTCTTTTTTCCATTGAATGGAATTGGCTTCTTTGTCGAATATTGAGTATTCATAGGTGTGTGGATTTATTTCTGGGTCTTCTATGTGGTTCCATTGATCCTCCTTTCTGTTTCTATGCCAGTACCATGCAGTTTTTATTACTGTTGCCCTGTAGTACAGCTTGAGATCAGGGATGGAGATACCTCCAGATGATCTGTTGTTGTACAGGATCGTTTTGGAGATTCTGGGTTTTTTGTTTCTCCATATGAAGCTGAGAATCTTTTTTTCAAGGTCTGTAAAGAATTGAGTTGGTATTTTGATGGGAATTGCATTGAATCTGTAGATTGCTTTTGGAAGTATGGCCATTTTCACAATGTTAATGCTACCAATCCATGAGCACGGGAGATCTTTCCATCTTCTGATATCTTCTTCGATTTCTTTCTTCAGAGACTTGAAGTTTTTCTCAAACAGGTCTTTCACTTGCTTGGTTAGGGTCACACCAAGGTACTTTATGTTATTAGTTGCTATTGTGAAGGGTGTTGTTTCCCTAATTTCTTTCTCAGCCTTTTTGTCTTTGGTATATAGGAGGGCTTCTGATTTTTTTGAGTTAATTTTGTATCCTGCCACTTTGCTGAAGGTGTTTATCAGCTGAAGGAGTTCTCTGGTTGAATTTTTGGGGTCGCTCATGTATACTATCATATCATCTGCAAATAGTGACACTTTGACCTCTTCCTTTCCGATTTGTATCCCCTTGATCTCCTTTAGTTGTCTTATTGCTCTGGCTAGGACTTCAAGTACTATGTTGAAGAGATATGGGGACAATGGACAGCCTTGTTTTGTCCCTGATTTCAGTGGGATTGATTTAAGTTTCTCTCCATTGAGTTTGATGTTAGCTATAGGCTTGCTATATATTGCCTTTACTATGTTTAGGTATGTGCCTTGTATCCCTGATCTCTCCAAGACTTTAAACATGAATGGGTGTTGGACTTTGTCAAATGCTTTTTCGGCGTCTAAGGAGATGATCATGTGGTTTTTCTCCTTCAGTTTGTTTATGTAGTGGATTACATTGATGGATTTCCATATGTTGAACCACCCTTGCATGCCTGGGATGAAGCCTACTTGGTCATGGTGGATGATATCTTTGATGTGTTCTTGGATTCGGTTTGCAAGTATTTTATTGAGTATTTTTGCGTCAATGTTCATAAGAGAGATAGGCCTATTTTAAGTTCTCTTTTTTTTGTTGGGTCTTTGTGTGGTTTAGGTATTAAGGTGACTGTGGCTTCATAGAATGAGTTTGGTAGTGTTCCTTCTGTTTCTATTTTATGGAATAGCTTGAAGAGAATTGGAGTTAGCACTTCTTTGAAGGTCTTGTAGAATTCTGCACTGAAGCCATCTGGTCCAGGGCTTTTTTTGGAGGGGAGACTGTTAATGACTGCTTCGATTTCCTTGGGAGATATAGGGCTATTCAGTCTTTCTACCGGATCTTGACTTAGTTTTGGTAGATGGAATCTTTCAAGAAAATTATCCATTTCATTTAGATTCTCAAATTTTGTGGCATATAGGCTTTTGTAGTATGACCTAATAATTGGGGCACCCACATTTGTAATAGAAACATTAATAAAACTTAAACCACACATAGATCCCCACACATTAATAGTGGGAGACTTCAACATCCCACCCTCAACAAAGGACAGGTTTATAAAACAGACTGTTGCACCAACTGAGTACCCTGCATTGAGAGGACCTAGACTCCCTGCTCAGATGTAGTTAATTGACAGCTCAGTCTCCTTGTGGATCTCTGAGTGAGGGGAGAAGGGGTTGCCTCCATCATTAACTCAGTTACCTGCTATTTGATCACTCTTCTCTGATAATGTGATCTTGCCAGGCCACAGAGGAAGAGAATCCATGCAGTCCTGATGAGACTTCACAAGCTATGGGCAGATGGTAATGGTGGAGAACTCCCACTTTCAGTGGACTAAAGTAAGTGGATGGGGGGAAAGGGGAGGGAGGTAGGACTGGGGAACTTTGAGGGAGGGGGCTTCAATTGGGACATATAATGAATAAATTATGAAAATAATAAAAACTAAAATTAACAAAAAAATCTCCAGGCTGGTGATAAATTATGCCTAATACTTAAAGAAATGTCATCAGTTCTAATAGACAGTATATATATTAGAATACATATATGTACTTGTAAATGTATATACCTATGTTCTAAAAAAAAAACAGAAGATGAAGCTCTTCTTAGCTCTTTTTCTGAGTTCAAAAACATTTTCATTACACTAAAACCACACAAAATGGTGACAAGACAGAAGACTACACACTAATATGAACATACTTAAAATCCCAAATGGAACACTAGAAAGTTGAATACATCAATTAATAAAAATCCAAATCAATCCAGTGGGGTATATTCTAGAAATACAAAACTCAAAAACTGAATACATATAATTCACAATATTGGCATTTTAAATGAAGAAAAACAGAAGACCACCTAATCTTATTTCTGACCAACTGATGCTTGAAAGGCAGATGCTAAAATCCAATACCCAGTCATGATCTATAAAAACCAAACACCTCTTAGTATGCAAGAAATAGAATGGTGCTTCTTCTCATGTACAAAATCTTACTGTTAACATGGTATTCAATGGCAAGGAATGGGGCACTTTCTCCCTGTTCAGAATTGCCCCTCTAATTTGACACTAGTGATTTGTCCTTTTAGTCAAGGAAAAGAAAGAAAATGCATTGAGATTAGAAAGTAAGAAATAAAATTGTTCCCTTGTAGACTGTTTGCATATATAGTCGATGCTAAGGTGACTACAAAAAATGGCAATGCCAAATATACTCAGAGCCAGCAAGGGAGTTTAGCAAGTTTGCAGATAAAAGTTAAACATACAAAACTCAAAGACAATTTAAAAGAGGAACACAATTCATAATAGTTCCCCAAGAGTGAACAATTTAGTAGTAATGAAATGTGCAAGGGATCTATACAAAGAAAACTACATAATGGAGAGAGAGAAAAATAGCAGTCCTTTAAAAAGTGGAGAAGAATGTGTTCTTATGGAAAAGTGATATACCATATGTAGTGATATGAATAGGAATGATCCCCATAATCCCATAGGGAGTGGCACAACTAGGAGGTGTGGCCCTGTTGGAGGAAGTGTGTCACTATGGTTGAGGGGTTTGAAGTTTCATATGCCCAAGCTACTTGCAGTGTGTCATACAGTCTTCACTTCTGCAGCCTATAGATCAAGATGTAGAACTCTCAGCTCCTTCTCCAGCACTATGTCTGCCTCCACACTGCCATGCTTTTGGCCATGATGATAATGGACTCTGAATAACCCTCTGAATTGTAAGCCAGCCCCAATTAAATGTTTTCCTTTATAAAAATTGCTGTGGCCATATGTATCTTCACAGCAATAGAAATTCTAACTAAGACACCATGGTCATGGATTGTTGCAGTTCAACACAATACACTCTTGCCAAAATGATTTATAGGTGTAATGTAATAACCAATCAAGAAGCCAAGAGGATTTATGTGCATGTCGACAAGTGGTTTCTACAATTTATATGGAGAGGCAAAAGAACCAGAAGAGCTAAAACAAATTTCAAAAATAATAAAGAATAAATAAAACACACTACTTGATTTTAAGACATATTCCATAGCTGGGGAGCCCCATTCCTAGTAGAGGAGGTTTAGGCAGTTACTGGCTCTTGGCAAGAGGTTGTCATTTTTATTCAGTGGTGTGGCCATTGGTACACTTCCCATGATCCAATAAATAACCTCCTAAGCATGCACATGCAGGCATCTCTAATTAAACTCAATATGTTACTGATAATAATAACAGATATAAATGTAGGAAAAGAACTTACTGGGATGAAGTGTTCTGGAGGCAGTAGAAGCAGAATAAGGGAAAGGAGAATATTGTGTGTGTGTGTGTGTGTGTATATGTGTGTGTGTGTGTGTGTGTGTGAAATTGTCAAAGAATACATTAAAAACCTTTTTAAAGACTCATGCACCAGGCAGTGGTAGCACATGCCTTTAATTCCTAGCACTCAGGAGGAAGAGTCAGGTGGATCTCTGTGAGTTCAAGACCAGCCTGGTTTACAGAGCAATCCAGGACAGCCAGGGCTACACAGAAAAATCCTATCTTAAAAAATAACAAAGATTTACTTCATAGTTACAGAAATGGAAAGCAAAGGAATATAGAGACAAGCTAATGGGAAAAAGGCCTAGAAATAAGCTCAATGGTATGGGCAACTAATTTTTGATGAGGTTTCAATGAGGGAGCACTGCTCCCATTTGGCATTGTTACTTCATGAGATCCTTAGCCCTTTTGCTGTGAAGTCTGTGAAAGAGGTAACTCTCCCCCACTGGCATTTATAATCCCTGGCCTTCTAGGCACAGCCAACACAGAGAGAAAGACTCCAAAAGACTTCCCCACTCAATGGGGTTTCACATCACTTGTGCATAGGTCTTCTTTTCTTCATCTAGAGCTGAGAAAAGTAGAAGTGTAGAACTGTGGCTATGTTCCAAGTATCCCATAATATTTACTCACAGAAGTTCAGCTTTTGTCTGTTGTCCCAACATGGATAGGAAATGTTCAGGTCCAATGGCCACCTTTTATTCCTTGTTTCCTTTAGTAATCATGGATTGCTAGAGATCCAAGAGGTTTTCCCTCTTGAACCTGGTCAGCTGTGTGGTGGTGGTAGTGAAGGAAGGTCATACCCTCTGATATATTGCCTTCCTTGCCTACTGCCTTTAAGTTTGGGGTTTCCATTGACCAAGAAATGAAGGAAATCAACAGAGGCAGCCAGGCACAAAGGCAGACCAAGGCAAGATGCCTAATCATATGAGGTACTCATCAGCAGATGTGCTGAGTAGGGTATTGATCTGAACACTATTGGGGGCTTGCACTTAGTGCTAATATATATTTCAGGGCTGTCGAGTTGATATGGGCTCAGTTGTATCCCCTCCTGTAACATATTGATGTTCTTACCTCCTGTCCTCGCTAGTGTTTATGGCAACTTGACACAAGCTAGAGTCATTTAGAAAGAAAGAAGTTCAATCGAGAAAATTCCCCCACCGCAGGCCTGTGGTCAAGCTGATAGAACATTTTCTTAGTGATTGATATGGGAGGGCCCAACCCAGAATATTTTCCCTCCAGCAGTCTTTACCACCAGCATCCTTCCATCCTGCTTGCTATCCTCTTCCCTGCAGGGACAATCAGAGGTAACACTTGAGTGCCTGCCAGGGATCCTGCTAAAAGGGACCTTCCATCACAGTTAGCAGTAGGTTCCTAATTGCCACAGGGGTAGAGCTTATAGACTCTTGGGGCTCCTGAGTCTTCTCTGTTCTATTCAAGAACCAGCCACTTTGGCCTGTAGGTACACCTGCTTGGCACTTCCTGGAGAGGAGAAGGTGGCTGTTTTTAGTACTTGCATCCTTTCTCCTATTTCTTCCATCTTTCTTCATAAATAAGCAAAGGCAGTTCCTTCAACACCAGGAGCAAAGAAGAGGGAGGGGGCCAAGAAATGAAATACTCAAAGAGTGTTACACATGACAGTGGGCGTATTTTATGGAAAGCAGCAGACAATCAGTGTTTGCAGACACCTTTTATTTTATATTATTTCCTCATCTGTTCAGCTTTCTTGGAAGAGAGCCAGAAAGTTAATATTCTCAGTCAAAGTCGGCCTTTTATCTGTCAAGTTCAAAATGAAATTGAGACGCTGGGGTTCAAAGGCATCTCAGGCCACAAGCAAACACACCTCAGCACCCAGGGCCAGTGGCTGGGATTCTATCCTCCACAGCAGCTACTTCTTAGTTGGGCTTTTGAATAAGGGTGTCTGTGATTCTTTGACCAGAATATGCACTGCTGTGGGAGGGCTGGCCACAGCCCTTTAGTGTCATAGCACATCAGCCTGGTGTCATCATCAGCCACACTTTCTCACAGATCATGCTGGGGAATGGCTGGCATCTGGATTGGCTAAAGGGGGCTGGTGACAGAGCAGGTTTGGTGAGGCAGTTTAGGGGGGTTAAGCCTTGCCTGAGTTCTCAATGTGGTACTGAAAGAACTTCATGAGGATTGGTCTGAACAGAGTTGTAACAGTTTTGAAACATGTTTCCATGTTCTTTAGAGCAACCCCTACCAAAAAAGGGGGGAACTGTTTTCCCTCCCCTTCATTATGAACTGGCTTTCATTACTCACTTTGAGCATAAGTGTATGTATGAGTGTGTGTGTGTGGTGCATATCCTTGCATTTGCCTGTGCAGTATATGGAAGCCAAAGGTTAACTTCAGGTGTTCTTTTTCAGGCACCAATCTGCCCTGGGATTTACAGATTACAGATTAGATCAACTACCAGTGAGCTCAAGGGATTCTCCTGCCCCTCCCTTGTCTTTTCCTGTAGTGTTGGGACTACAAGCACATACAACCACACCCAGATTTTTAAAACTGGGTTCTAGAGATATAATTCAGATCCTTTTGTCCATCTCTCTCATCCAACCCCGCCATCAGGAATCACTCAAAATAAGCAATTTTGGAAGTAGAAAATGGTGACACTGTGATACTCCAGGTTGCATCATCAAAGTAATATGGCTTCTACTTTGCTCCCTCTCTAGGGACACTGATCTTAGGATCCTTGGGTATCATATGAGAATCCCAGCTATCCCAAAGCTACCCTGCTGTGGGGCTGTGTGAAGAAACAAGAAACCTCTGCTGTGACAAACCCAGCTGTTTAAGTCTTCTCATTTGAGAAAAGGTTCCCTAGATATGTGTCTCTCACCTAAAGCCCTCTAACAAGCTCTATGAGACCAACAGGTTTAAGACACTTCACTGAGTTCAATCTCCTCCAAACAGGAGATCTAATGATAAAAATGATCAACCCTGTGCCACCTCATTAGGTCTTGGGGTCTTGTGTTGAAAAGCCAGATATTAGTACAATGACTCCTCTAGTTCGATTTTGTCTCCTGCAAAACATCACCTATACAAAGTAGACACTTTCTGCTACACAAATCAACTTTGGGCCATTTATCTCAGATCAACAGGCCTCGATTCAAACTATTTCTCCACACATGTTATCTTGGTCCACTCTTTTCTGACCTTTAGTTTCCATATCTACAAAATGAGGATGATAAGTTTCAGCCATATTCACACTGATGGTAAAAGAGTCAAATGCTATAGTGGAAGTAGACTTCTCAGTGAACTGACATAAAAGAGTTATCAAAATGTCTTTGTAGGACACCTTCATCCCAACCAGGTGACGGAAAATACATAAAACACTCATATAACTGCCACATACATGCAACCTTGAATGGCCCTATGCAATTATAACAGGAAAGGAACTCTGTAAAATGCAGGAACTATTTGGAAACATCTTCTTATTCTTATGAGCTATGGTAGTTACATAGGGGAAGCCAGTTACACTGAGCAGCTGTGGAGATCAATTCCATTGCAGGAAGCTGAAGGCTTCCTCAGTCTCTCTTACTTCTTAATCAATTTGAAGGCTTCAGTGGTCAACTCAGAGTTTGTAGATTTCCTAGAACACATGGTCTGGGATATATCCCAGTAGTATTCCAATGCTTACCTAGCATGCACAAATTTCTGGGCTTTTATTGTCAGAAAAATACACACAGAGAGATAGAGGGGGACATACACAGGCACATGCACAGGCATATACACACAACACACACACACACACACACACAAGCACACATACACACTTACTTTTAAGCTAAGCATGATACTTCATGCCTGTAACCCAAGCACTTGGGATATTGAGGCAGAAAGATCACCATGGGTCAAGGCTAGTGTAGGTACATAGTGACACCATGCTTCAGAAAGCTACAACACAGGCTAGAATTTCAGAATCTTCCAGACATTGATGTCATGCTGCCCAGTCTCTGACCCAGCAGGACTCAATAGTACATTTTAGGATCAAATGAAACTGCAAACGGGTTCTTCAGGAAGGAACGAGGCATGCTAATTTTATGGCACGTGCTCCATGATGACCACACCGAGCTTGTGCCTAGAATTCTAGGCAAAAACCCTCCTCATCAAGCCCTCAGCCTTTCTGGAGGCCTCTCCCTTTCTTACAATATGGCTGCTGCTAATAAAGGCGTAAATGCTGCCAAGCACTTATTACAGTAATATTATCTTTATATTATCCCAGCATTACCAGGCTGTGCATAGGGCTGGGGAGGCGGGAGAACCTCTTCGGTGCTGTCAGTAATCGGAGGAAGGCAGTTTAGTTTAATGATAATGACTTACACTTACATAGCTGCCCTCATCCCAGAGGACCCTGGAGCACTTTACAAATACACTCTCACTCTGAGCCTTTCTAACAAACCTGAGCACAGCAGTGCTTATAAATAAAATATATTCTGAGTGCCTCTATATACTGCAAATGTATAATATAAATATGTATAAATGGAACAAATATGATTTTTGCATGTTACATTTATAATATTCACAAAAATTGCGCCCCATCATGGGTGTACAGCTACAAAAGAGACTCATAAGATGCAGAAGTCCAATAAATACGCATACTGGGCAGCCATTTAGAGCAGGTGCCAGCCCGGGGCTCTTAAAAGCTAAAGAAAGCACTCATGGTCTACATTCATTGGGTTCCTTTTTTTAACCAAGCAGGTCATTCTCAGGTCAGGTTTATTCAACCAGGCCCAGCACAGGGTCTAGAAAATCGACAGATATAAATGGGTCTGGTAACTCACCAAGTTCATTTCTATGCCAGTGTGCTGTGTGATCATAGACTTCTCTGGCTCTCCGGAGACAGTATGGTCAGCATAGGCAGCTGGGCAGAGCTAGTGTAACCTGTGCTATTGCTCCTAATCTTTCAAGGCCATTCTATATTAGCCCTGATTGGCCACAGAAGAAGTCAGACTACTCTGAGACTGCCATGTTCTAAAGAAGCCCATGATCAATGGACAGGCCCCAATTTCTCTGGTTAGGTTAGCTCAGGCTTTGGGCATATATAAGATAACAAAACTTCAGATGATCCCAGCTCCAGACTCCAAGTCTTTCCCAGTGTTTAGGTCTTTCTGGTTGAGCTCCTAGGCATTCTGGAATAGAAATAAGCCTGCACTTTGCTACTTTGAGACTACTACTGCTCTGCAGAATATGGACCCAATAAGACAGTCATTGCTCATTATTATATTCACAATATGTTATGCAATAAGAGTAATCATAAAAAAACAGCCACACTCCAAATCCAGGAGCTAAGAAAGTAAACTCTAACTTACTCTATCGTGAATAACTTGAAAGTCACATGACAAAGGGAATGCATATGAAGGTGTTAAAGAGACATCCTATTCTCCAAGTACATGATAGGAGTCCCACTGTCAACAGCCCTATATTATAATCATGTGGAACTTAAAGCAGGAATAAGGATGCAACTGAGGGTCAAGAGATGTTGCCTAGCTGGATGCATGCAGAGAGAAATAGATAGATAGGTAGTGAGGGGTGAAAACCAGAGGCTCATGAAGACTGTGGAAAAGGATCCAGGAAAATGAGGGATAGGAAGGCATTCATTTCTAGTGTGCATCTGCTACTATTACAAGCACAAAGCTGGCCACTGCGATAAAGTGGGGGAAAGCACTGTTTTACACCCTTAATCTTGAAGAGAGTCTGGATGCCACTGGGAAAATGTACAGCACAGTGTTGACAGCAGGGCCTTGGAAAATGCATGTGTTAGTGTTTGAATGTAGCCTCAGCCATCTTATGACTCCGTGTCTCTGGCTGAGTTCTGGAATCTCTGAGCCTGGGTTCGCTTGGTGGTGGCATTAGAGCTTCAGGAAGAACAGAGCCCTTGTATGTAGAATTGTTCACAGGACCCATGAAGATAACTGCTTACTTTCAACTGGTCTTTCAGGAGGCAAGGGTGCAGTAAGGAACAGTGTATTCAAGATTAGGCTCTAGACCCACATTTCCTGCTTCAAAGCCTAGCTCCAGGACTTCCCGGCTGTGTTACTTTGGCAAACTGCATAATTTGCATGTGGATCAAATGGGGATAATAGTTCTAAAGGTGTTATGAAGTTGTAGGGAATAAATATATATAATATATAATAACATAATATTATATGATATTATATATATTCAGACTAGCACCATTAAAGGGAGGTGCTCAGAGCATGTTAATCGTAAATGTACTTTGTAACCCATTCTTCCTTTTCCTGCTTCATTCCATCCTCCTCTTTCTTCTCACTGTGCATTAGGGGAGCCATTCCTGCCACCCAGCCCACTTCCTCACTGCCTTAGCTGTCATGTTGTCTCCTTGAGTCAGCTCAGCAGACTCTAGTCCTTGGCTGGGAGAACTAGACTTTCCAGAGCACCTTCCTCTCAGTTCCTTTCTTTAGCTTCTTCTGACACTTTCTGAAATGATGCCTTGCTCTACTTAGCCTCAAGTGAGAAACTGAGAAATTGAAGGTGGTGCCTTCTTTTCCTTTACCTTTCCCTCTCAAACAACCACTGAAACCTATTATGCTCCATACAGCCTGTTTGGGACCTATCTACAGCTTTCCACTGTCATGGCATGACTGGTTGCAGCCACCATCATTGCTAACCAGGACATAGCCATGCACTTATCCTCTGCTTTTATTGTATATTTACTTTCCATGAAGCTGTCAGAACAATTGGCCACTTCCCTACCTAAAACCTACCAGCGATATCCCACTTCAATATGTATAAAGTATGAATTTGTTAGACTACTCTGCCAGTGATATCCAGTGATATCCCACTTCAATATGTATAAAGTATGAATTCGTTACCTCATAACTTATTGCAGGCCCCACTTTACTCCTTAGTAATCAAGACCTTTTCTATCCCACACCCCTTACACTTGTCACTACCACAGCTCAAAATGACTTGCTCATCCAACAGTTCTCATCTTTTATCCTATAGTTTAGTGTCATATCTGGAAAGTGGCATCTTCTTCTCACTGCCCCCATGTAAATTCAGTCCCTTATTATCTTTGATATACTTTTCTATTCCCTTGTGATGCCACTTCATAATTAAATGTCTGAATCTCCCATGAGGCTAGAAAGGGAAGGACTCCCAGCCTGGCATATTATTTTCCCCCAAATATCTATTGAGTGCTAGAGGAAGCAAATGAAGTCATGAGTGAATGTGTATTGTTTGACATGGCTTTCGCCCCACGGGACTGACAAAGTTTTCCCTGGGTCTGAGTACAAATGTTGACAGTGTGTGCAGAAAATGTCCACTGTCACTTTCTCATCCAGATCTTTATGTCCTGAAGAATATTCTTCAGCAAAGATCCAATTCCTTGCTTCTCTGTATGCAATAATCTTGCCTCCTTGTTCAGTTGTATGCAATAACCTCACTTCTTTGCTCAACTCCATATAATAAATATGCTGAGCTTCCAGGGCACTGTGGCTTTTCCATCCAAGAGCTGAGAATATCTAATCAAACCTTTCTTGTAAGTGTTTCTGGCCTTTCATCATTCCCTCACTGATCTAGTTAGGTCAAACCTGGATTCCTGGGTAGAGGGGTAAAGATAGAGGCTTATCCTGGTTTCCTGTTTGCAACAACTAAAATTATATCATCCGGGGTAGTAGGCTCTACTATATCCCACTCAGATCCCCATTTAAGGCAGGATGTGCTGCTCAGTTCACGGTAGGTCTCGGCTGCTAAGTGATGATCAAAGACACACCCCTCCCAGTCTAGTCTACTCTCAGAACTCAGATGAGGTACAAAGCTCTGGCCATCTTGGATAAATTCACTATAATGATGAAGGCCCATCTAAGCTCAGGGGTCCTTCAACTTGATCATGTTGGAGATGTTGTTAAGACATCTTGCCTAGCCCTGTGTTAGAGAATTTTGTTCAGTAGGGTTGAAGTGGGGCTTGGGAACGTCTTTGACATGTGCCTGGTGATGTTGCTGTCCAAGGATCACACGCAAATTATGATGATTCCACTTATATGTTTTTGACTTAACCATAGTATGCAATGGTACTGATTTTTGTTTGCTTGCCTGTTTGTTTTATTGTCAACTTAATGCAAACTAGACTCATCTGGGAATAGAGGCCCTTAATTGAGAAGATGACTCTGTAAAACATTCTGTAAGCAAACCTGCAGAGTGACTTGTTGATTAATGACTGATATAAGAGAGCCCATCCCACAGTGGGTGGCACCACCCTCTAGGTAGATGGTTTAGGCTCTATAAGAAAGTAGTTGAAGAAGCCATGGAGATCAAGCTGGTAAGCAACATTCCTCCATGGACTCTGCTTCAGTTTGTGCCTCCAGGTTCCTAATCAGAGAGCTCTTGCCCTGACTTTCATGGATGATGGATTACATTCTATATGATGAAATAAACCCTTTCCTCCCCCAGTTGCTTTTGGTCAGTGTTTTACCGTAGTAGCAGAAACTAAACTAGAACAGTAAAAATGCATGCAGCAAATAAATAAATAAATAAATAAATAAATAAATAAATAAATAAAACATACTTCAAAATTTGATCTTTGACCTTTCTGTGAACTAACACTATGTGGTATAACATTCCTTACTACAACAGGCAGTGGCATTTGGGGCATAGCTCTCAGCCAATCCTGTGGTGAAAGGGAAATAACACTTTACTCTGCACTAAGCTGAGGTTTGTGGTAGGTTAGAGCTGCCAAATGCCTTTTAAAGACAATAGGATCATTGGGAAATAACTTCATTGTAAGCTGAGGAAAATCTGCATGGGGAACTGAAAAACAGACTGAGATAGTTATTGTCCTCTCAGTTCCAAACATTCTAATATCTTGAGATAGATGTTCCACGGAATTCTTTTGCACTTTGTAATGTCCACATAAATATGTTTTAATTCTCAGAATGAGATGAGGCATGAGTGGAGACTTGGGAAGTAGAAAAAAGCTGGTAGGATGAACAGAGAAGTACTGACGTTATTTCTCCAGGGTTGTCCTAAATTTTCATCCATTCAGAGACTGGCTTTTAGTTTTGTTTTGCATTCAGCTCCCTGCTCCCAGCCTTGCCACGTCTGGAGCTTGCTCACAAAGCCACCTCTTCAGTCATGTGTGTAGTAGAAACTCGGCAAAGCCAGGGACTGTTTTAATTTACTCTCCATGCCCCTTAAGTGGAAGTCTTGAGAAGAGCCACAAGAAAACAGCCACGAGGTGGGCTGGGGCTAGGAGAACTAATTGAAGAGCGACTCCTCTGTGAGGCATTAATACCTTGCAAAGAAGTGAATCTACTGGCATTTTTTTTAGAGTTTAATAAAAATATATATGCACCGTGAGAAAATCACAGCAATAATTCCTTGCACCTTTGTTCTAAGAAGCCCAAAGCACTCCCCATATATTATCATATTCATTATCCTATTTTCTTCACGTTTCTCATTAATTTTTTTCTGAGGTGATATATTAATATGAAATTCTAAATCACATTAAGTGTACTACGAACCAAACTTGTTCCCTTCACCCTAACCCCACCTTTCTCTTCTCCTTTTTCAATCCATCATCCTCATTCTTTTCCCCAGCTGAAGGGAGGTCAAGTCAGCAGTTAGTAGGCAGCTGATGGCAGAGGCAGTGTGTGTGTGGG
Source organism: Meriones unguiculatus (assembly GCF_030254825.1). Classification (NCBI taxonomy): domain Eukaryota; kingdom Metazoa; phylum Chordata; class Mammalia; order Rodentia; family Muridae; genus Meriones; species Meriones unguiculatus. The sequence continues at coordinate 93,247,547 of NC_083369.1, read as the reverse complement.
GGGGAGGGGGTAGAGGATTAGAGCAAGGCAGGTGTCAAAGTGCTGCTATGCCAGTGGGATGCTTTCCCAAGCCAATTGCCAGGCTCAAGCCCCTTTCCCATGGCTACTTGATCAGATCAGAGCTCTGAGGCAGGTCAGGGAGAGGAAGCTTCTCTCCCCCACTCAACCCTCCCTCCCTCATTGCAAGAGGGAAAGAATCAGGCTCATTACAGATATTATCAGGCAGCACTTCATATTTCAAAGAGCTTTATAATCGCTAATTAGTTATTGCCAGAGAATATGGAAATGGGGCCTTGCTGGAAATGCTCAGGGAAGCCAGAGTTCTGTAAGCAGGTCAGCCTATGTCTGGCTGCCTGGCCTGGCTAGCACTCAGGGAGTGTGGCCATCCATTGGTTGCAAGGCACATGGTTTATCATCACAGCCAGTGTCATCTTGTAGATTCTGGACCCCATCAAAACAGTATTCTCAGCCAGAATAATCAAAGACAATGAAACACTTCCTCTTCCCAGTATGCTTTGTTTTATTCTTATTTTATTTGTGCTATTGTACTTTATTTGATTTATTTGTATGTTTATGTCTATATTTGTATGAATGCACACAGGAGGAGAAGAGAAGACAAATTTTCAGGAGGTGTTTGGTTCAGTCTTTTCACCCTGGGTTCTGGGGCTTGAACTCAGGTCTTAAGGTTGGTCAGAAAAGTGCCTTCTTTACCCTCTGAACCATTTTACTGATTAGTAAAATCTCTCCATTCATGCCATGATGGGTAAAGTAGACCTGGGCTTCATTGCAATGGGATGCTTTTGTGCAAAGCAGAGAAAAAGCCCTTCTAGAAGCGTCCTAAAGACCTCACGAACACAGACATGTTCTGATGAAGTTCCTAATTCCCTTCAGAGAAAGGAGGAACAAAGAACACTTGTTTATCAAGGATTACCTCGGTCTCATTGGAATTCCATTATAATTTCCCTCAGAAACTGAAGTGAGAAGGGGACAAGAATGCAGCCTTCCTGGGAGCTGAATTTGCCATGCATGAGGAGCACTATCCTAACCAGGATGCAGGGACTCTTGTTAATGTAGGCTGAGGAAATGCTTACTCCACCGAAAAACAGTAACAGTACAGGTGGTGACAGCAGAAGCCTTCCTTTTAGCAAAGGTCAGAAGTAGGGAAACTATGCTTTAGGAAGCACTCTGACTACTTCAGAAATTCAGTGAGTAGACAGGACAACGACAGATGGCCCTAGCGTTTTGTCCTTTCTGGAAATGAGGGCTGATCATTCTTTCCATACTCCCCAACTGCAATTTCAGTGCTGAAGCTCAGCAATGATAAGAACTAGTGATGTGTTTGCACCCCTCCCATCTGTTTTCAGAAAGAGTATATGGGCCAAAGCTCAGCCTTTGGACCAGAGGCAGCTGTTTTGTCTGTTTTTCAGTGGGTTACCTCTCTGTGTGTAATGTAGATGTGCTTTGATTTTGTAGCATTGTGGTCAGAGAAGGAGCCTCATACTCCCTTTGCAGATAGTGTCCATCACCATGATAGGATAGCTTGCCCTAAGCCAAGGGAATGAATACTTGGTCCAACCTGATCAGCAAGGTCAGGGACAGCAGTGAGGAGTTGAGCTATACACAGAAGCTTTTGAAAAGCAGCACGTGCATAGTATGAGTCTTTCCAGCTCCTAGCAGCCAGTCCTTCCCATCTTACCTTCTCTCTGTTTCATGACGAGTCAACTGGCAAGGAGGTCTGAGCCAAAGGCTTTGGTTACCAGCAATCCTCAACCTGTGAGCTTGCGGCTACTTTGGCAAGACCATATCTCCAAAAATATTTACATTACAGTCCCTAACAGTGGTAAAATTACAGTTATGAATTAGTAATGGAAATAATTTTATAATTGGGGTCATAACAACTTGAAGAACTGTATTATTGTTCCACAGCATTAGAAAGGTTGAGAAGCACTGGTATGGGGTATTAACTGTCCATTGAGATCTTTCTAGCAATGCCTACAGCAACATTCTTCTTTTTCCAAGGTCCCTCAAAGCAAAGGGTGTGCAATATCTGCCATTCCTTGTGATTTCTGAGCCCAAATGGCCTACCACTCCATTCCCTCAGGTGACCTAGAACCATATAACATTTCTGCTCCCAGCATCCTTCAGTTCTTTGCCTTCCTTCTCAAACTGCCCACCACGAGATACTTCAAGCAGACAAAACACTGTTTCATTATGCTGGTGAACTAGAACCTTCTTCTCTGTGCTGAATGCAATGGGAAAAGAATGAGAGGCCATGAAGCTGAGGTGGGCATACCTCACAGTCATTCACCTGTCTGGGTCCAGCTGTCTACCAGCTGCATCACATCCCCAACATAGTACTGTGCAAAAGGTCTAAATGATGAAACACCTAGCCCACTGCAATCCCTTGTGGCCTGGTTGTAGGCAGAATTATGTACACACACTCACATGAGGATGGTCACTCTCACATGCACATAAGCATACTCAAGAACATATTGCTGTCTCACACACAGGCACAGTCTCATGCATTCTTGAATACAAATACATTGACCTGTATTTTGACTATGTCCTCAGCTTTTAGATTTAGCTTCTGTTCCAGCTGCAGTAATACAATCTGAGTCAAGACTCGAAAGGAAAGGTGGGGCTATCCCAATTTCTCTCCCCAAAAAATAGCTGCTATTGTCATCGGCATCCAAATGAGATGGTATGTGGGAAGGTGTCAGTCTTGGCTTTGTTCACAGGAAACTGAAGGACCTGACCTTTCTTTAAAGCAAAAAGTTACAGTGGCTATACGTTATGCTGTCACCACAGGGACTGGAAGAATGAGTAGATAAAGGTGAGTGGTGAGTGTGTGGTCTGAACAATTGTTTCCAAGGACAAATGACAAGAAGAGAATGAATGCACATATTTCTTCTTGTTCATAGATAAACATGTTTTTGTTGGTTTGCTCAGACCCACCAGACATCACCAGACATGGAAGCTGGAAGGTTTACAGCTCACTCATACAGAACAGAGGTAGAAAATGACAGTTCTGTGGCCATGCGTAGTACTACCTCCACAGCTGCTCTTGAGAAAATAATCTACCCTCCCCCATTCCATGAGCCTCTTTTAGCATCCCAGTGAGTAAAACCCTAAGCAGGGAGAGGTCACTGTCTGTGTCACATTAGAGTTAAGGACTTAGATTCTGAAGGCAGAATTTCTGCTCTTTGAATGTGGACTCTGCAAAGTGTCATCTGTGTGACTTAATTTCACCGAGCTTTGATTTCCTTCTGGGTAAAATGAGAAAAGACAGCATAATGCCATTTGTAAGTACTATAATTATATTCTTGCCTTGCATGGGGAAAATACTGCAGTCTCATAGGGCCCTATCCAGCCTAAGAAACCAGTCCCAAGGAGTCTCTCTCTCTCTCTCTCTCTCTCTCTCTCTCTCTCTCTCTCCCTCCCTCCCTCTTTTTCTGCACCTTCGTTCTCTCTGCTTGTTTTACCATGAGATCCCAGTCCCTAGCAAAATCCCCTTCCTATCCCTTCCTTCTCTTTTCTTCTCATTTTTCACTCTTTCCTTCTTTTCTTCTCTCCCCTCTTCCAAGCCTTTGGATCTTTCCTACTCGCCCTTCTGCTCTACCTCTCTGTCCTGAGGTGCAGCAGAAATCACTCAAAGCCTCTATTTCCATAGGCCCCCATTTCAGAACAAAGCAGCAGCAAAAGCATGTGATGAGAGCCAAATGACCCAGTTGGAGTCTTCACTCCTTTTCTTATTAGGTACCTACATAATCCTCAACTGGGTCACGGAACTTGCCTGACACTCAGTTTTCTCGTCTGACAAATGGGGATAAAACAGCTGCCAACCCTATGCTCCAGGGGTGTTTTGTGAAGACTAGGAGTGCCTGTGAAGGTCCTGTTCAGGCTGCAAAGCACCAAGTAAACCATAAGCCTTAGACCTCTATTCTCTTTCTGTCCATACTCTTTGTTGAACTATTCAACGTGAGATACTCATCCATCCCCGGGTGCCAAGCAAGCACCCAGATAGCACCATAGGAGAAAAAAAATGCAATTCATTATGGCTCTTAAAGCTCTACTTCCCCCAGCAAGCATTGGTGAGACTTGTTTTCCAGCCTGGGGTCAACCATTGCAAGGCTTGATGATTTTCATCCATCTCTGAAATGTCAGCTTGATTTTATTTTTTAAAATAATTTATTTATTTTTATTTTATGTGCATTGATGTTTTCCCTGCATGCATGTCTGTGTAAGGGTGTCAGATATTGGAGTTATAGACAGTTGTGAGCTGCCATGTGGGTGCTGGGAATTGAACCTGGGTCCTCTGGAAGAGTAGCTAGTGCTCTTAACCACTAAGATATCTCTCTAGTCCTGAAAGGTCAGCTTTAAACAGGAAGAACAAACAAGCTAACTTCTTTTGTCTTACTCTTCCATAGGCTTCCTTCACCCTATTTTCATGGAAAAGGCTGGAATGTGCAAGTACCTCTCAAAAGTATGCTCAGGACATATGAATGTTTCTCAGGAACATGTGAAAGTCCTGTGGGGTTTTCTAGAGGTACAGAGGATGATGGGGGCATATTCTGGATTTAACTTGGGCTGTAACATCTCCCTACCTGCTTGACACCTTTTATAAGCTAGTACATCTCCTCTGTTTGAATTGTTTCCCTTTATATGCAGAGCAGACACCCTGAACATCAAGTCCCCAGAAATGCTAGACTAGAAGGGGTACATAGAGTCCTGGGCTCTCAGAGCCTCATTTTCCTCTCCTGTACAATGGGGCTCATGGCTGCTTTGACTTCCATAATGGATCTGCCTACAAATAGTGCCAGCTGATTCACAAAAGAGCCATCCTTAATCTGGAAGAACTGCAGAAATGTAAGCTGTTGTTAGAGATACAAGCAAAGTTTGAGTTTGCTCAGTTTCGATCAGCAACCTGGGAAATGAAATTGAGAAGAAGGAGGTTATCAAAGAAGGGAGAGAAAGAACCAGGGAGGGAAGTGAGTAGTGGAAAGACTGCAGGGGATCATTGGACTGGTGGCATAAAGAGAACCCAAGGGGTCAGACTCCCTGACATAGCTGTTCAAGGGTCAGTTGCATGAGCTCTAGGCATCAAGGTTTACTTGCTATATTCCGCAGCAGATCCTTCAGCCTTCAACTATTCTGTGACTCTAGTTGCCCTGCAGCTCTTCCTAAGAATCAAGACAAAATGACTAACCTACCATTTCAGCCTCTCTCATTTCCCATCCAGCTCCCTCTCTTCATCCTGCCCCGAGACTGCCACTCTGAGGCGAATCCTAGTACTGCCTCCTGCTCCACACAGACTATGGAATCCCTCGGACTCTCTGAGCCACTCAGCTGGCACCGAAGGGCATGGAACATTGTCTGAAACTGCCAGCTAGCACCTTGAGGTGACAAACTATACTCTCCAAGCCCAGAAGAGCACACTGCAGCAAATTTTCTGTTGCTAATCTGCCCAGGACTGCTGGCTCATCTGGGGACAGAATCCAGAGTAATTGGGGGAGGGGTAAAAAGATTGAGAAAGATGAAGAAGGGAATAGGAAGGTGACAGATGAAAAGAAACAGAAGAGTAAGAAGAGAAAGTGAAAAGGCGAAGCTGGAACGAACTGGGTAAAAGGGGAGACAATGGATGGAAAAGGGATTGGCAGTGAAGAAAGGAAGGAAATAGGGGGAAAGGAAGGAGACAATTTTATGTTCCTTGTAAGTCAAGTGCTACTTTCTCCTCACAGTTCCACGAATAATTTTATAAGAAAGAATTCATAAGAAAGTGAACATTGGAAAGGGGGTCTGGACAGAAAGCCAGGTACATGGGATACTTCTGAAACATGTATTGCACCCTGGGATTTGGGAGGAGCAAAGATAAAAATCGTGGCCCTCTAAGAGTCTGGCCAGGTCTGTGAGAGAATTTGGAATTACAGGTTCAAAGATCATTCTTGCCTGTTCTGTCTACAATGCTCAGTAGCCAGTGGCAATCTGTGCTTAGCAGTAGGTGCCATGTTTATAAAATGGGAATAATGTAAATCCATGCTTTGCAGAATGTAAAAGGTAAATTAAGTGAGGCAAACAACAACAACAACAACAAAATATGCCTGTGGGAGATGCAGCTTCTGTCCTATCTCTCAGCTCTTAAACACAGGCTCACACTTTCCAGGGATGGTATGGGAGCCTTCTTGACCCTAAACAATTGATGAATTAACACCCTTTTCCTTTGAGGTACTTGCAGTAAAGGGCTATGGGGGGGGTGGAGGAGGGGTAAAAACAAACAAAACAAAACTACATTCCTTGTCTGAAGAGAGGTAGTAGTGCGGTACTTGCACACTTTAGTATTGTCTATTCAGTCCCTTTCCAGGACTCAGTTTCTAGGGAACCCCATCTAAGGCAGAACCATTTGAATAAGTTTAGACCAAGAATAGGCTTGCATTTGTGAACTGGATCTCCTGGTGACAGGAGGACTATACACAGCTCTGGCCCTACCAAAAGGAGCCATGGTAAGTGTGTGTGTGTATGCCTCAGGCAGGTGTCAGGATGTCCTGGGCTGAGATCACTACTCAAGAAAAAAAAAAACTTAAAGAGAAAGTTGAGTGGGAGTCCAATGAAATAGGAAGGGTGGAGGGTTCCTCTTAGCTTTCTGTGGTTTTCTGGGATACCAAGCACACACAGCTCTTGCAAATGAGGCTGGCACTCTCACTCAGACATTTCAAAATGACCTCTGAAAAATGTACAGAGGATGAGGAAGCAAGGGGGAGAGAAGGCTGCTGCTCTTGGAAGCAGAGTTTGAGACTCCTATAAAGATTGAGAAGAAGCCAGGGCACAGTTGAATGGGGGATGTGCCGGCAAATGCTTCCATTTTGTGTGCAATTAGTCTAGGGATGCCCTCATTTGCATAAGGTTCATAAATTTGCATAAATTGCTGGAGGCCCTAACCACCAGTACAAAAAATAAAATAACATGAATCAATTAGTGGGCCTGGCTGCGATTGAAGAAAGTGTGGTGTGAGGGAATCTCCTTCTTATAACTGAAATCATGCTGCATTGGCAGAAGGGCAGCAGCCAGAGAGGGTCTTAGGAGAGCCCTGCTCTACCCTGAAGGAGGGACTGGTCATCTAGAAAGTGGGGGCAGTGAGAGAAACTGAGAATGTGTAGGGGTGTGAAATCCAGGCCTAAAATCAGCAGGTGAGTAGTAGATTAGGGCTTATGGGGGATGCAGATGGGGTCAGCCTCAAGGATGAAAACATCTGGAGAAGCTTAGCACTGTGGTCTCAGCACTTCAAACTCACTTTTCTCTGGCCTGAAGTCACCCACTTTCTTTCCTTTTAGCTTTCCCAGTATCATCTTAAGAAAGCAGTGAAGTAAGTCCATCGCGGAGATGAGGGAGTAGAATTGGAGAGCGGTTACAGCTTTGCCCAGTATACTACCAGCAAATGTCAGATAGGGGCCTGGTCAGCAACAGAGACCCATAGCAACCTCCCAAGGAGCCTGGCGCCAAGCATCCCGACAGGACCTCAATAAATATTTATTTAAGAAATGACTGATGATTGTGGAGATGAGCCCTGAGGGGAGGTGAAGGTCAAACTGAGGACACCATGGCAGCGCTTAAGGAAAACAGGTTAAAAACCACAGGATGCAATTTCCTTTAAGAAAAAAAAAGTGCCAAATCAGTCATCCTGGGAGTCTGAGGAAGCATAAAAATGTAACTGAGGCATGATGTTTTGGCCCCACTACATTTTCTGTAGGAGGGATTTTTACCCTACCCTCTCTGCTTGTCCACCTTCAGAGCCTTGCTATGCTTATCCATAGACCCAATTTTCAATTCAATTACGTTCTGGAACCTGCAGTCCTTGGTGAGTCAGCATGGTCCTGGCTAACGAGGAAGCTGAGCTGGGGGAGCCGGCTCTTATCTCTCATTTCCAACCACTCACCAGCCTAGCTGATGAATCACCAATTTCTCTTTCCTTCTCTCCCCTTCTCTTTTGCATTGACCCTGCTGGTTTATAAGAACCCTCAGGATTTATTTTTGTCTCTGCTTTCTCCCTGAACCTCCACCTCCCCCAGAGTCACTGTTAATGAATCAAATTGCCCTTCGACTTGAATTACAGGGAAAGCATCCTCACCAACTACTGGCAGTAGATGGGGTGGCTGCCCCCAGATCCACACTAGCCTTGTTGCAATGACTCAGAGTGGATGCTTATTTTTGAATCTCACATTCTTGATCTGAGAAAATGGACTACCGATGGGAAACAATTACCTACCACTTACCCCACAGGGCTGATGGGAGCAGATGGCACGTGCGACAGAGAAGCAGCACAGTGCATTAATGTCATCAGCAACGATCACAGCTGTAATGAGTCCCCATGATGGGGACTGGAAACTGGAGAGAGTAAAGAGCAACAGCTGGGCACTTCTTCAGCCAGATCTGGTCACAGCCACCCAAATGGCTGGGCCCCATTTCCTTAACAGGCAGAAGGTGATAGGAAGCTGCTAGGATACCTACCTACTCTCCACGCCCCCGAAAAAACAGCTTTTGCTTTCAGCCCTACCTGTTATCAGGGAGATGCGTGGCAGACAGACAGCACATGGCAATTCATTGTTTACCTGGGCCGGATGAGTGGTTTTCTTCTACTTTGTTTGAATAAAGCAAAGCTTGGGTGTGTGCATGTGAAGTAGGTAGGTGTGTGTGTGTGTGTGTGTGTGTGTGTGTGTGTGTGTGTGTAATCCCAGAGTAACTGTGCTAACACTACCAAAAATGAAGTGCAAGGGAGACTCATAATAAAGTCTAGAGAGCTAGAGGTAAGACCGGCAGCCACATTTCATGATTCGGTGAGTTTGGATGCTTTGATACAGAGGACTGCAAAGACAAGTCGACAGGTCAATTTCTTAGCTATAGAACAGGACAAGGACAAAAGTCTTAACTCCAACTCACATTCCTGATACTTTGAGGGACTTGGGCAGGAAAGGAACAGTCACTCCTCTTCAGGCTGTTTCCCTCTTTCAGCTTGTATTACAGACATAATTGTGCTGTCTTAAAACATGGACAATCACAGAACCTTATCCTGAGTCCTACCCCATAGCCATGACCACTAGGCAGGAGGAAGCTTAACTGACAAGGTTTCAAGACAAAACATTGAAGTTGGCCATCTCTGAATCTAGAGGCCTGTGGCAGCTACATTTAGTTCACTTGGCTTCTAGCAGAAGGTCATGGGACCTATAACTTCTATGACTTTTTCTTCAAAGGTCATAGAAAACTGATTCTCCTAAAAGCCAATTTAATGGAGTATTAGAAATATGGGCAGTTCATGAACCACGTTTCCAGTTTTCTGAAGCAGAATTCTCAGTACCTCTAATGATGCTAAGATCCAAGTAAACTTTCATCTCTGTTTTCAAGAGAGCGCTTCTGGTTTCTAATGGTTTGGGAGGGGGAGGTTTCTCTTACTAATTCAAACAAACTGGCTTTGTTTATGCCTGTCTATGAGTAATGTGTGGGTATCTGAAGATGCGCAGCCAGATTAAACAGAATCCAGTAGTTTACAGTTTAAGCATGAAGTGTCCCCTTTTGAAAGCTTATGTACTAAAGGATTGGCCCTCAGCTATCGGTACTGTTTTGAGAGGTTCAGGAAAGTATGAAGCAGGGAGGAGATAGCTAAAGAAAATAGATTGATTGGACACGTAGATAAAGATTATTATGTCCCAGGTCTCCTCAAGACCCTCACTTCACTTTCTAACTATCAAGAGTTAAGCATCTCTGCTTTACCATATCCACCCCCACAATAATGGATCAAACCCTTTGAAATCTTGAGCAAAAGAAACCCTTTCCCCCTTAAATTACTTATGCTGGGCATTCTGTCACAGCAAAACCAGAGACCTATCACCAATTCCCAATGAGTTGGTTCACTTTTGTAAGCAGCAATATTTAGCATGATTATTTAAAAAAAAAATAAGGTCATAAGATGTCAAAGTTGCAAACAAACATAGAAAAGAGAAACTGCATAGCCCCTGCATTTGTCAGAGAAGGAAACTGAGGGTCAGAGGGGATGAATGTGCAGTCACAGGGTTTATGATGCTCTAAGACCAGGTCTCTAGACAGCCTGACACATTGTCTATTAAATTATATATAATTTGTTCCATTATTATGGGTTCCTAGTTTATGTTATAACATAACTTTTGCTGTTTGGCACAAATAAGGATGATGTTAAGCAAGAGAGAGTAGTGCTTTATGCTTCTATAGTTGTTAGTCTTTGTAAATGCTCAAAGCTCCTAAGCATGCTTGGGACTTGGTCTGGCTTCTGTCTCATCTACTCTTTTGAAATCTCTCTTTGCAAATATCTATTTGTTGCTCCATTCAAAAGGCACTCACCAGACCTCATTGACTTAACACTCCAGCAGCATTTGACACTGCTGACCCTGTCTCCTTTCCTGAATGCGCTGGCTTAGACCCTTCAGAAAGCATCGTCCGTGGGCTGGGATCAGTGAGCAAACTGCTAATGGCTTGCAAAGAGATGATCACATGAACTTCAACTAATAACCATTTTTGACAGTTTGACCAAATAATTTCTACCTTCTAAATTTAGTAGTTAAAAATTGGCTTGTACTTTGAATACAATTCTAGAATTTTAAAATCATTTTTATTGCATTCTATGACTTAAGTGTTGGCATGCAACAAATTGGGAGTGCTCTTCAGCTAGAAGAATCCTTTTGTCATCTCTTATCTTTTCTTATTGCTGGGTCTCATGCCCTCACACCTACTGCACTGTTTTCCAATATTTACATGTTTTCTTCCATCTTAGATTCAAACTCCTGGATACTAAGAATTCAGGCACACAATCTCACCCTCCAGAAAGCATTTCTTTTGTATTGCTCTCATAACATGCTGGACCTCATCATGTCTGTAAAACATCACTGTGATTTTAGTCCAGGATCTGACACACAGAGGAAACTACATCATTCATTTTGGTGGGAATGAGTTTCATTTTAGGCAGTCGTAGAATCACCTCCTGATGAGCACTGAATTCACAAAAGGTATTCTCTTCCCACTCACCTCCTCTGTTTTACCTGCCCACCTCACTCATGGAATAAACATCCTGACTGTGAAAAATTAGCAGTCAATTAAGAATGGTCCAATCTCATTTGTGCTCCATGTCAAAGTGAAAAGGCCTCAGAGTATAAAATATCCCATGTGGGGGACAATTTCCTTTTCCTGAGGAAAGAGAATGAACGATGGGGTGCTTTCCAAGCATAAAACTCATTCTGGATGGGTGCCATCCAGGGGAACTGGCAGCTTATGTTGGGACTGCATCACTTCGGTATACACGAAGATGAAGAAGACTCAAGAGCCTGAGTTTATGTCTCAGCTATTGAGACTAATAATCTACTCAACTGATGGCATACCACAACCTTCCACTTCTATGCTTCAGCATCCTGTAGGGTAAGTGAATGGCAGGTGGTGACCCCTGGAGCTCAACTAAGGAGGTTGCCAATTAGTGACTGTCCCACACTGGAAATAGAAATGTCAAGTGCTGTTATTAACAGTCATGTTTCCTGTGCTCTGACTTCCAAAGTCCTTTATGCCTTCACTCCAGAACCTCTGGGAAGAAACATGAAACATAATATGGAGGGGTAAAAGTTCTGTCATTGTGGTGTACTTCAGTGTGAATGGAACAATAAAATGCAGATAAATATGCTGCCATTCTGAGGTGGCCCTACAGACTAGAAGCTAAAGAAAAAGGTTAATATAGAAAATGGAAATCATTGACATGAAAAACATTTTAGAAAGCAATAAAAGAGTAAATGGAAAAGTGAGGAAAACAATTTTGGATAGGCAACAATTGGATATTGACCTATTAAAAAGTAGAATGTAAAATGCTCTTGCAATCAATAAAGTGAAGAACATTGAAAGGGCAGGGTGAAGGGACCCAAGCAAAAGGCACAAGTAGGCAATCCACAAGAGAAGATCTACAGATTAACTTTGTGTCTACTGAAGATTCCCATATGATTGGTAATCAAAGAGACTCCAAATGTAGCAGCACTGTAGACATTTTTTCATTGATCAGGCTGGCACAACTAAACCCACTGCTCTTACCCACATCAATCGAGGAAAAATAAGCATTTGCATTTGGCAGTAATGAGTCTTTAGTCAGGTGCAGCCCTTCTGAGGAGTACTTTATTTGGCAGATGTAACGTGTAACAGAAGCCTTACCCTTTGATTCAGGAATCCCATGTTTAAGAATGAGTCCTAACCTCCTGTATCAGTGGACTTGGGGAGGGGCATGCTGAAGAAGGGGGAGGGAGGGTGGGATCGGGAGGGGAGGAGGGAGGGGCTTATGGGGGGATACAAAGTGAATAAAGTGTAATTAATAAAAAAAAAAAGAATGAGTCCTAAGGAATAATCAAACAAATTTCCAAATCTGTATATAACAACAACCCTGAGCCAAGTGAGGTCTCTAGTAGTCAAAGTGGAAGCCATCTAAGTGTGTGTCTTTTGTAGCTGGTTAGTTTAGCCCACACTAGTATACTATAAAGTCACCCTCAAAAGATGAATAGCCTAATTATTTATATGAAAGTCTATGGTATGTCTTTACCACTAAACAGAAAAGAAATGTAGAAATGAATCTATCTGATTTTGAGCATTTTAAAAGTGTCTCTCTCTGTGTTGGTGTCTGTCTGTGTGTGTGTGTGAGCGTGTGTGTTTGTGTGTGTAAACAACTGGGCAATAGTTTTTCTACATTATCTTTGTAATGATGGCAATATGGAGGTTTTCACTTTTTCCTTTAATACTTACCAAAAATTTACTGAATTTTTCCAATGAACATTTATAGTGAGCATCATTGAAAAATATTTTAGAGTATATTTTGACTGTTTATTTTGGCTGTTTTGCAGAGGTACAAGAAACAACAAAAATAGAGAAATAAAAATGAGGAAGTTCTTATCTGGAATCACTAATTCAATATTCATTGTGCAATTCACTTGCCTTCTTCTTGGGAGCTTCCCTATTCCTAGAAGCCATAACTTTTTCTTCTGAATGTTTTGTAGAATATTCTATCATATTGGTTGCCTTTGGAATTATTATTGGGTATAATATTAGTATTGGCATCTTTAATATTGCTAATAAAATAATTGCCAATTAACTTATAATTCTTAAAGAAAACTAGCCTCTCTCCCTAGGTAATATTACCATTTCAAATCTCCAAGTGAGGCTGGAGAAAGAGCTTGGAGAGCCTATTTCTGCTGTGATGCCTCTTGACATGTACATGGAAGACCTTCCCTTTAGGTGGGAGCCAGCAACACCACAGACACTTCTAAATGATCTTCTCATATGTTAACTTTCCATTATTGTAGAATCAAATCAGGATTTGTGTCCATGTTTAAAAATATACTTGCATAATATTTTATGTTGTCATCTGTCATTTTATGCTAAGAGTTAGGAGAGAGATATGAAGGGTTTATTAACTTTGTTAGAAAAATAAGAACATAGAAAAATCACTGTGCTGGTTGGTTTTTGTTGTTGTTGTTATGAAACACTATGACCAAGGCAACTAGTAGAAGAAAGAGTTTATTAGTGGGGAGAAGAAGTTTATTAGGATTATGACTCCAGAGGAATAAGTGTCCATCATGGCAGGTGGTCATGGCAGCAGATGGCAGACATGGTGACAGGAAAAGCTGATACCTTGTGTTCCAAGTCAGAAGCAGGAAGTAGGGAGTGAACTCAAATGGCATGAGTCTTTAAACTCTGAAAACTCACCTCCAGTGACAGACACCTTTATACCAGGCCACACCTCCTAAGCTTCCAAAAAAAGCATTTCCAACTGGGTATCAAGTGTTTTAAATCCATGAGCCTATGAGGAACATTTCCAATTCAAATAACCACATTTCACTTCCTGATCCCATAGTCTCATGGCCATATCATAATGTAAAACACTTTTTTGTTCAATTTTTAAAGTACCCAATTTCTTAGTCACAACACTCTTTCGAAGGGGGAAAAAAAAAAAGAGAACTCTTCCCACATTCCAGGCAACCTTGAGTAATAATTATAAAATCTTGTAAAACAAATAAACAAACAACAAGACAAATCACATACTTCCAACATACAAGCATTGCAGAGAATTCTGTCTTTGTTACTTTTCTCTTGCTGTGATAAGTCATTATGACCACGATGGGTTTATTAGGACTTATAGTTTCAGAGGGATAAAAGTCCATCAACATCAAGAAAGTGTGACAGCAGGCAGGCATGGCAGTTAGAGCAGCACCCTGGGAGTTCATATCTTAAGCCTCAGGCAATAAGCAGAGAATGAACTCAGAATAGCACATGGCATCGAAACCTCAAAGCCCACCCCCAGTGACAACATGTTTCCTACAGCAAACATCATACCTTCTAAACCTACACAAACAGTGACAGCAACCAGGGATCAAGTCTTCAAATATATGGACTTCTGGGGAACATTCTTATCCAAGTCACCACAAATCAATTTCTTTGAAGTATATTCATATTATTAAAAGATGTATATACTAATATGTATAGTAATCATACTGCTTATCACATATTAGTTTTCCTTAGAAATATTTGAGAGGAACAGTCTATAAGATGTAAGGGTTTATTCTGGAGCATTATTTCAAAGTTTTCAGTCCATGCTTACTTGGCTCCATTGCTTTAGAGCCTGTGCTAAGACAGAACATTACATGATGGCGTGCAGGAGGGGGTGAGAGGGTGGGTAATACAATGAAGCACAGCAGTTCACCTTATGTAGGAAGAAGAAGGAAGAGAGGGGACATGGGCTAAGGTTCCAATATGTCCTTCACACCCACAGTGAGCTAACTTAGTACCACCTCTTAAAGGATTTACTACTTCTCAATAGCACCACAAGCTGATGACCAAGCCTTTTACTACAAGGGCCACTGGGGGACACTCTAGGTCCAAACTACAGTATAGTATACACTACTTCATGGTATAAGATATTTCTGATATACAGTTATTTTTGTCCTCTTCAGATGGCAAAATTATATGATTCAACCTATATCTTTTCATTATAACTATAGTATATGTGAGAAGAATGAAATAGACACTAATATTCTTATGGTGTTGTCATTGTTTCAGAATAGTAAACATCTGTGTTTTTACAGCAAGGCAGAAAAGCATGCATTTTTATTTAGGTATTCCTGTAATGAACACCTGTATTTAAGTGTGCATGTGTGCATGAGTGTGTGTGTCTTTCGTAACTCTATAGAAGCCCTTTCTAAATGTTTGCTTACTCTAACTTACTCTAACTTCAGACTGTGTTCTGACCAATAATTGCTTGATTGAAATTGCCTTTCAACTCTGCTTCTTTTTTCACCACTTGTATTTTTTTTTTTTAAGGAAAAAATACCCAGGTGACATTACTAGATTGCTTTTGATTTTACTCACTCATTTTATCTCTGCTGATTCCCTTTTATAAAACATTCCATTCTTTGACAGCAGGCCAGAGATGCTCAGTAATCTATTCAAGGTCACACAGCTAATTAGTGCAAAGCCTAGACTGGAACCCGGGCCTTCTCTATCTTTCCATCATGAAGTGGGCCTTGGGGGGGGTGTTACTATGAAGGACAGGTTGCCTAAGTTAAAGAGCAGGGCCAGGAACTAGCTGCTTGGAAGGCCTGACAGAAAATATCATCATTTGACAAATTATCGCGATCATTATTAATGTTATTATTCATATGCTATGTCTGCAGCAGAAAACACAGGTTTATTTAAAATGCACATAATAATTTGAGTTTTCTCCAACATTTATTTTCGGTCTAAATTATTTTTTAACTGATACGAATGCAAAGACTTGTGAAGACAAAAAGCCAGGCTTTTTAAAAATCCATAACCTTAAATTAAGACCACATTTATTCACACTACCGCTTGTAGCCCAGAACTTTCTCCCTTTAACCCTTCAGTGGCTCTAGCAAACGATATTTCTACCTCTTCTCCACTCAATTTTTATTATTTTTGCTAGTAATAATTGCCCTGGATTACCAAAGTACAATGTATCTCGCGGGAAGAATTTTAATGGGATTTTCGGGGAACTGGCCAGATCAGTCCATTTCGCCAGCAAAAAAAGATGCCTCTAATTGATGTCTTTGTAGAAACAGCAGCTGGTGGTGAGAGCCACTGTACTCGGATGGGTGATTATTTTAGCAGGATAAGCACTTCTGTCCGATAAGGGAGAAGTAGCAGAGCCTGGGGCTAGACACACAGGACAGACAGACACAGATAAAGACCCAGCAAAAAACGTGACTGCAGGATCCGCAGCCCTGCAACCTTAAATGGCAAGTGACTGGTAAGTCCTGATGGATTGCAGCCAGGTGGGGGCGGAAGAGGGGCTTGGAGAGGCAACTGCCTAGTATGGCAGGTCAGGAAAGCCCTGCTTCCTAGATTGACATCTCTAGACCAGAGCCTTGTTAGGGTGTCTCTGTGGGACAACAAGTGCTGTTTCAGCACCATACAGAACCGCAGGCTTCCCATGCCTGCCTGCCTTCCTGCCTGCCTGCCGGTGGTTAAAAGCCCATAGCTCTTTTGGCAAAGAGTAGGTGTGTCCTGGCCAGGTTCCAGTTTGGGTAATTACAGCCTGTCAACCTAAATTCCCCCCAGGATTGCAGTTAAATATGGTACCCGTCTTCCCAATTAAAGTTTAGCTCTAATAGGACACTCGGTTGTCATGTTATGTGACAATTAAATAGAGACCACATCTTACCTCAGAGCACTACAGAGTTCCCTAGGGCTAATGAGTGACCTGTCTGGACAGAAATGGGGTGCTCTTTCTGATATAGACTAGTTGGTCACTATAGGACTTTGCTCATCACTAAAACCTCTGTCTCTGTACCATTTGTGATTTCTTTACCTGGGGAAGCACATCAGGACTCTAGGTTAATATAGGACTGATGAAACCCTTCCTGTCCCTTTCCTCACCATTTGCATCAGCCATCACAGGTTCTGCCTTTCCTTTCCTCCAAGGTCTCCCAATTTCTGCTTCTCCCATAGCCCAGAATGCTTTTCTTTTGTTCCCTGCTTCCAGAAACATTTCATCCTGCCAAAGTCCAGCTCAAATGCTCCTTTCACATGGAACTCCCAATGTCCTATTCCATCCAATTAAACATTTCTGCTTATGGCCTCCATATTGTGTTACTATTGTTCTTGCTGCACATTTACTGAAATCTGTCTGATCTGCTTGCACACCTGGCATGCAGTGAAGGAAAGTTCCCTGAGGGAAGGAGCCGTGACTAGGTCTCCTTTTAAGTGTTCACAGGGCTTAGAAAATATTAAAAAGCTATAAGTTCAATGACCTGCTGTCTACTGACTATTTTCCATGATCATTACTTTTTTTTTTCCATTACCATCCCATCAAATCTAGGATTTCTTGCAATGCTAAGCAAGTACCACCAAGTTCCATCTCCAGCTTTCTTTTTGCTTTTGATTTTAACACAGGATCTACCTTATCTAAGCTGGTCTTCAACTTATTCTGTAGCCTACCCAGGCCTTGAACTTGTGATCCTACTGCCTCTTCCTCTGGAATAGCTGGGATGACAGGTCTGTGCAACTAGCTATGGGTTGTGAACCAATTTTAAGTATAGTGCATATACTAATTCACTCACTATCTCATAAAGTGTTACCATTACTGTCTCATTTTTAGAAAGGAACAAATATTGAGGCACAGAGACGTTAAATAATTTGTCCAAGGTCACACAGTCAGTAAATAGTGGCAGCAAATGTGAAACCCATGTAGTCTATCCCTAGGTACTTGTGCTGGTCCATACTATAGATATTTAATTAAACACATCAATATCCCAATTGTCTTTAAAATTGCACATCAATCCAGGCTTGGGAAAACCACAAGTCCTTTGTGAAATAGTATGGAGAGGGAAGAAACCTGGGCTTTAGGATTTTGTACTTCAGCTCTCCTAAATAACAAGAGGGCTGCCTTCCCAAATTCACATTCATGTTTGTCAGTTTCCATCCTTGGGCAATTATTTCACACTGAAAATGGGAAGGTGATAATCTGGAGTATTCGCAGCCAGTCTTGCCTGCAGAGGTGTGAGCAAGGATAAAGATAGCATGTTGTGATTAGAGAGAGAAGAAACAAACCCCAGTGATTGCAACGTGAAAGGAAAGGGTCAGCCTCATTATTCTAATGCATAGTTTTCTGCACCCATAGAAATATTTTATTCCAACAAGTTAATTTCTTTAAGTGGTGAGCACCGAGTGTGGCAGACACGATTATCTTCCTTAGTTTTTTTTTTTTTTTTTTCTGCTTTCTCTGCACTGGGCCAGGGGAAGGATTTCTGTGGCTCACCTCCTGCAATTAGAAACAGCCCCACAGGGCAGAAGTGCAGCCTGCGTTCCCAGATACTCTGCTGCTGCTGCTGAAATAAGAGAAGCCTTTGAGAATATTCTCCTGCCAAAATCATTTTAGCATTTCACTGTCACACAGCGGGAGGCAGAGAGAGAGAGAGAGAGAGAGAGAGAGAGAGAGAGAGAGAGAGAGAGAAGAGAGAGAGAGATCTTCATGTGCACGCAAACCGCCAAGACCTCATGAGTGTTCCCTGTGTATGAGGAAATTAATTAATTTCCTTTTTTATTTTTGTAAAAGGAGGCCATAAACACATAGTTCAAGATGTTATGTTTTCATAAAGAAGAAGTCTCAATTGTAAATGAGTTTCTCTTTTAAGACAAGGCTGTAATTAGATTGCCCGTGGTGATGATGAATGGGGAGGGTGAAGGGTCTGAGCTTTTTTTTTTTTTTTTTTTTTTCTGGGGAAAGAAACATCCTCCATGGTGGAGGCTAGGGCTGCCTCAGGCAGCTACGCTGTCGCTAGCGCCAAAGACTGTTCTCTCCCGCAAAGCTGAAAGAAGAAAGGCAGCTTAGAAACCTAGTTGTGGCAGGGAAGGGGAGTGGGGAGGGGGACTAAAATAGGCAAGGCACTTTAGAGGGTGAGCCAAGGTGGTTGCCTAAGCATGGGCCAGATGCACCAAGAGGGGGCACTGTTTCTTCCAATAGTGGGCAGAGTTCTGTGATTTCTATGCAAAATTGTTTCTTTCCTTACTTTCTTTTTCCTCCCTTTAACTTGCCTGTATTTTCTCTCTTGCGGTATTGAAAAAAGGAGAGAATTAGGTGGGTGGCTGATACCCCTTTAGAAATTCTCTCTCTCTAGCTCTCTCTCAATCTCTCTCTCTCCATGCCTACATTCTTATTATATGCAGAATTTTGCCCCCCTTCCAAATTTCATGTGCTTAAACCTTAACCTTATGACCTCAGAATACAACTGTTTGGTGAGGCAATTTATGAGGTCGTTAGGGTGGACTTAATCAGATGTGGCTGGCTTCCTTAACAAGTGGAATGTACAGAGAAATGCCAGGAGTACATCCACAGAGAGAGGACCATCATGTGATGGCTCAGGTAGAAAGTGTCTTTTTGCAAGCCACAGAGCTTCACGAGCAACCAGACCTGTTTACACATTGATCCTGGACACATACCACAGTATTGTAGCATTCCCCTACAATATGGCCCACTGGCCACCTTGTCAGATTGAGGAGTGGATTAAAATACAGACTCCTGGGCTCCATCAGATGGAACCAGATCTCTAGAGTCCAAGAATCTGCAGTCTTCCATGAACACTCCAGCTCATCCTTAAGCTCACTGAAGTTAGGACATCCTTTCAGCAAAACCAATCCGATGAGGGAACTGTCACCTCTGGGTTGATGTGAAGGAAACTACCCAAAGTCCTTGCTGCTGGAAACCCCACCATTAGGATAGCAATCTTAGCAGTTAAACATTGCGCTCTCCCGGGAGGATTTCTTTTCGGTGCAAATAGCTCCTGGATGGAGGTGACAAATTAAGTCAATAACCTTTGAGTATGAATCCATTTATCAGCTGAATTCCTGTGGGATTGGATGCATGCCAAATCTGAGAGAAACCAGAGAACGGGACTACAAAGGGGGGGATTGGCAGAGTGATGCTTGCGGCGATTTCATGGTCCATACCAGAAGCTGCCACCTTGACAAGCTTGCTCCAGGTTAGCCCCCAGTGGTAAGAAGGTAACTCAGATGCTTGCTCTCTGTCAGGGAAGGAAGAAGGGAAGGGATGGAAGGAGGGACAGAGACAGAGAGTGACACAGACAGAAAGAAAGAGAGGGAGAAAGGGAAGGACACACACACACACACACACACACACAGAGAAACCTTTTGAACAGACTCCTAGCTGTCCCCTGTCTTCTTGTTTGTTTGTTACTTAGAAAGCAAGGGCAAATTCAAGTGGGCCTCCCTCCCTTTCTGGGAGGCAGTGGAAGGAAAGGAGTGAGGTGATAGAAGATCAGTGCATTAAGGACTGAAGCAGATATTAGCAGGAGCAACGTGCAATGTGTTTTATCTCTGCTTTGGTGCATTCATAGGCCCAACAAAAAAGAAAGCAGGGGCTGAAGCTAGGATTTTAAATATTCCCTTTGTGCCAGAGGTTAACCTCTCAGTTGCTGGCTAGCCTAAGATCCTGGGTTAGAGCCTTTCTCTACATTTGCAGCATAAACTCAGGCTCTATTGAGGGAGGTTTGGAACTCTGTAGGTCTGAGAAGGAAGCTCTTGTGTTTCTGTTGCCTTTGTTGTTATTTATGTATACATTTACAGGGATAAAGGTGGCATCCTCCCCACTCCTCTCAGTTTTGCATTTCAAGCAAAGCATCATTTAGCCAAAGCAATTCACACTGACTATAAAATCCTAAGCCCACCACTCCCTGAATCCCCCAAGCACTCTAATGGCTTGAGACCATCAACCAGCTGGCGATGACCAGTATCCCAATAGCTGCCAAGCAGATATCTTTAGAGAGGGTGGCCAGGGGGCCAAATGATAAATGTTTACCTCATCTTGGAAACCATGTCATTTAGGATTGATCCTGAGCTGAAACACAGAGCTCTCTTCAGGCCTGAACAGATCTCAGTATGCCCTTCCTACCTACCACCTCCACCTCTGCCACCCCACAGTAGTATGCTCCTCCATGTGGTATCCTGGCTTCTCATTTCCCAAATGGGAGAATCCAAAGTAAAAAGCAACAACAGGAGATGACCCAGGATTCCAAATCCTCTTTCTGGGAGCAGCAGATGGCTAGAGGGGAAAAAGGACCAACCAGCGCAAAACCCTGGACAGAAAGCCTTTATTTAAAATCTTTTTTTTTCTTCAAGATAATGCTCATATTCATGGCTGAGACTTGTGGTCTCATTCAGGTTTCTGTCCCCTGCCCCAGGCCTTGGGCACACACCCTGCTGCTATGTGTTCCCTTACCTGCCTGTGCTTGATTTCAGGATGTCAGTACTCAGATTAAGGGAAGAAAACCATTTGGCACTTGTATGCAGGCAACTGCAAGGACCTGGGAGCTCACCTATCCCAAGCAGCCTATAGTGATTGAACAATGAGTACAGGAGCTTGTGAAGCCTCTGCTTCCTTGACTCAGAAAGGCTCATTTCACTCTTCAGAGCTTCCCATGCATAGATGGTTGGGGCTGAGGCTAAGAATCCCAGAGTGTGTCTTCATCTGGCTGCTTCCTTTTCCTGATCCCTCTTCCCACCCTCCTCTAACTTGCAGCTATTCCCCTAGGACTACTTCTTAGAAAACTGCTTGTACACGGACTCTCATTTTGCCTTCTGCCTCTGGTGCTCAGCCTAGGTTTTCCATATAAAATCTTGTTTTCCTTCTTTATGATAATCTTTATGCTGGTTAGTTTTGAACGCCAACTTGCCACAACCTAGAATTACCCAGGAAGAGAGTTTCAAATGAGGAATTGTTGAGATCAGGTTGGCCTGTGGGCATTTCTGTGGGAGACTGTATTGGTTATTAATTGATGTAGGAGGGCCCATCCCATTTTGAGTGGCACCATTCCCTAGGCAGAAGAAAGCTAGGTGAGAAGAAGCAGGCAGTGTGGATGCATTAGTTTCTGCTCTTGACTGTGCATGAGATGTGGCTATCTGTTTGAATACCTGCCTTGGCTTCCCCTCAGTGATTGACTGTATCTTGAAACTGTGACCCAAATAAACCTTTTCTTACCTAACCGACTTGTGGTTGAGACACTTTATCACAGCAACAGAAATGAAACTAAGAAAATCTTCATTTGTCAACATGATGTGATTTAGAATCACCTAGGAGAAAAACCAATATGAGGAAGAAATATTCACCCTGAATGGATGGTGCCATTGATGAGCTGGTGTCTAAGACTGAACAGAAAAGAGAAAGTGATCTAAGCCCCAGCATTCACCTCTATGCTTTCTGACTATAAACAAGATCAGCCTCTCCATGCTTTTGTTGCCATGCCTTCCCCTCAAGGAGCCAAAGTAGCACCTTTATTCTTTCAGGTGCTTTTCCTGGGAATTTTGCCATGGCAATGAAAAAAAAATCACTAATATAGCTTCTATGAATATCAAATAAGCAAGAGAAAAGCTCCCTTCTCCCACTTCTCTCTCCAGAAATATTTCCCATTTATCTGTTTCTGTAATCACATTGCAGCCTGATCCCAGCCCTCTCCCTCTTATTTTCCCAGTCTCACACCCTCCTCCTCCCATCCTCCTCTCTCCTTCTTACAGAAAAGGAAGCCCCTCAAAGGGTACCAACCCACCCTGGCATCTCAAGTCTCAGCAGGACTAAGCACATCCTTTCCCACCTGAGGCCAGACATGGCAGCACAGCCATGTGAAAAGGATGCAAAGGCAGGCAAATAGAGCCAGAGACAGCCTCTATCCCCTTGTTAGGAGACACACAAGATGACGAAGCTGCATATTTGCTACGTATATGTACAGGGTCTAGGTCCAGCCCGTGCATGCTCTTTGGTTGGTGGTTCAGTCTCTATGAGACCCCGTGGATCCAGCTTACTCTGTAGGTCTTCTTGTGTTGTCCTTGATCCCTCAGACACCTTTAATGTTTCCTTCCCCTTTTCTACAGAACTCCCTTAGCTTGTCTTATTGTTTGCCTGTGGGTCTCTGCATCTGTTTCCATCATGTGACCAGAAACCTTTTAAACCGAACCAAATCCTCTTCTGACTCCTCTATGTTAGAGGGCACACTACTATTCTTACCAGACACTTGGGCAGTTTTCATTGCCCTTCCTACTCAACATTTCTTCCCTGTTACTGCCCTCAGCTCAGGCCACCTTCCTCATCCCATAGACTAGGACAGTAGGTTATCAATATCAAGTATCCACTCCAAACTTCCATGGTTTAAGAATATCTAGGAGAGTCGTGTCAATATCAGGTACCCACTCCCTACTTCCACTGTCTAGGAGAGTGTGACAAATGATGCCTTTTAAAGTTCTGGTAGAAAAGCAATCTACAGATTCAATGCAATCCCCATCAAATTACCAACACAATTCTTTACAGACCTAGAAAGAAAAATTCTCAACTTCATATGGAATAACAAGAAACCCAGAATTGCTAAAACAATCCTCTACAATAAAAGATCTTCTGAAGGTATCTCCATCCCTGATATTAAGTTGTACTATAGAGCAACAGTTTTAAAAACTGCATGGTACTGGCATAGAAACAGAATGGTGGATCAACGGAACTGAACAGAGGACCCAGAAATAAACCAACACACTTATGGATACCTGCTCTTTGACAAAGATGCCAAAACCATACAATGGAAAAAAGATAGCATCTTCAACAAATGGTGCTGGTCCAACTGGATGTCTACATGTTGAAAAATGAAAATAGATCCATACTTATCACCCTGCACAAAACTGAAGTCCAAGTGGATCAAAGACCTCAACATAAAACCTGACACACTAAATCAGCTAGAAAAAAAAAAGTGGGGAATACCCTAGAACTTATTGGTACAGGAGACAACTTCCTGAACAGAACACCAACAGCACAGGCTCTAAGAGCAACAACCAATAAATGGGACCTCATCAAACTGAAAAGCTTCTAAAAGCAAAGAACACTGTTATCAAAACAAAGTGACTGCCTACAGATTGGGAAAGAATCTTCACCAACCCTTTATCTGACAGAGGACTCATATCCAGGATATATAAAGAACTAAAGAAGCTGAAAAGCAGCAAACCAAGTAAGTAGTGCACTTAAAAAAATGGGGAACAGAGCTAAACAGAGAATTCTCTATAGAGGGATATCGAATGGCAGACTTAAAGAAATGCTCAACGTCATTAGCCATTAGGGAAATGCAAATCAAAACAACCCTGAGATTTCACCTCACACCCATCAGAATGGCCAAGATCAAAAACTCAAGTGACAACACATGGTGGAGAGGTTGTGGAGAAAGGGGAACCCTTCTCCACTGCTGGTGGGAATGTAAACTTGTACAACCACTCTGGAAATCAATCTGGTGCTTTCTCAGACAACTAGGAATAGTGCTTCCCCAAGATCCAGCCATACCACTACTGGGCATATATCCAAAAGAGGCTCAAGTACACAAAAAGGACATTTGCTCTACCATGTTTGTAGCAGCTTTATTTGTAATAGCCAGAAGCTGGAAACAACCCAGATGCCCCTCAACTGAAGAATGGATGCAGAAATTGTGGTACATCTATATAATGGAGTATTACTCAGCAATGAAAAATAAGGAAATCATGAAATTTGCAGGTAAATGGTGGGACCTGGAAAAGATCATCCTGAGTGAGTTGTCCCAGAAGCAAAAAGACACACACAGTATATACTCACTCACATAGACATACAGCATAGGATAAACCCACTAAAATCTGTACATCTAAAGAAACTAATAAAGAGAGAGGACCTTGACTAAAATGCTCAATCCCCATCCCGAAAGGCAAAGAGGATGGACATCAGAAGAAGAAGAAAACAGGAAACAACCTAGGAACCTGTCACAGAGGGTCTCTGAAAGCCAGAAGAAGAAAACAGGAAACAACCTAGGAACCTGCCACAGAGGGCCTCTGAAAGCCTCTGCCCTGTAGACTATCAAAGCAGATGCTGAGCCTGATGGCCAACTGTTGGGCAGAGTGAATGGAATCTTATGTAAGAAGTGGGAAATAGTCAAAGCTAGAGAGGACAGGAACTCCACAAGGAGAGCAACAGAACAAGAAAATTTGAACACAGGGAACTTCCCAGAGACTCATACTCCAACCAAGGACTATTCATGGAGATAACCTAGAACCCCTGCACAGATGTAGACCATGGCAGTTCAGCGTCCAAGTGGGTTACATAGTAATGGGAAGAGGGAATGCCTCTGACATAATCTGATTGGCCTGCTCTTTGATCACCTGAGTGGGGAGCAGCCTTACAAGGCCACAGAAGATGACAAGGCAGCCACTTCTGATGAGAACTAATAGACTAAGATCAGAAAGGAAGAGAGGAGGACCTCCCCTATCAGTGCACTTGGGGAGGGGCATGCATGAAGGGGAGGGAGGGTGGCATTGGGAGGGGACGGAGGGGCTTATGGGGGGATACAAAGTCAATAAACTGTAATTAATAAAAGTTAAACAAAAAATTTGAAAAAAAATAAAGCTCTTATAGAATTTCCTCATCCTTCCCTCATCACAGAGTTGTCAGTGAGTCTCAAATTCTTGCCAAAATAAAGACATCCCCCTTGTCTTATCGAAGGCCCTCTGCCATATTCCTTATGCAGTAGTGTCTTAGTAGGGTTCCCATTGCTGTGAAGAGACACTGTGTCAAGGCAACTATTATAAAGGACAACGTTGAATTGGGGCGTGCTTACAGTTTCTGAGGTTCAGTCCATTGTTACCATGGCTGGAAGCATGGCAGCAAGCAGGTAGACAGTGCTAGAGGAGCCAGGAGTTCTACATCTTGATCCGAAGGCATCAAGGAGGAGACTGGCTTCCACACTGATCTTGAGCATAGGAGACCGGAAAGCATGTCCTAACAGTGACACACCTTCACCAACAAGGCCACACCTCCTAATAGTGCCATTCTGTATGGGCCAATCATTCAAACACAGAAGTCTACGGGGACCATACCTCTTCAAATTACCACAGCTAGCTAGTGTTTTCTCAACACAAATGACAGAAGCTAGGGTCATTTGAGGAGACCTCAAATGAAAAAATGACCATGAAAAATAGGACTTTGAGGATATTTTCTTCATTAATGATTGATGTGATATGAGAAGGCCCACCCAGCCCATTGTGAGTGATGCCATTCCTGGGCTGGTGATCCTAAATTGTATAAGGAAGCAGATTGGGTAAGCCATGGGGAGCAAACCAGTAAGCAGCATTCTTCCATAGCCTCTGAATCAGTTCCTGTCTCCAGCTTCCTGCCTTTCTTGAGTTTCTGCCCTGACTTCCCTCAATGACAGACTTCAACATGTAATTTTAAACTGAAACAAAGCCTTTCCTCACCAAGTTGCTTTTGGTTATGGTATTTTCTCATAAAAACAGAAACCCTAACTATGACACATTATAATGTTGCATAGATTGTATTGGCAAATTGTCATATGTTGTTTGTGCTCACTAAGAAGTTGATTCTAGAAACAGGGTTGCTCCCTGTCCCCCTCCCCACTTTTTAGATATAAGTATGTTTATGTCAGGTGATCTCCAAGATCCCTTTGATTAGGGAATGGCTGGGCAAGCTGGTCTAACTCTGTGAAATTAAAGGCAGCAAAGAGCCAAACAGCGCAAGAGTAAAAGCTAACGGGAACACTAAAGGGAATAGCACGGCATTTTCTGTGAATGCATTTTATTACTCTCAGACAAAAAATATTAGAAAAGCACCTTTATTGCCCCCCCTTTTTTTTTTGCTTGGAACCTAAAATGAAATTAGTACATGAGCCCAAATAGTCTGATTCATGAGCCAAAGGTTCTCATCACTATGCCAGAGGTAAACTCTGGACTGAATGACAAGGGGTAACTAGCCATGCAAAAGAATCATATGGAGACACAAGACTGTACTAGAAAACTAGAGGGAGACCAGCCACAAGATGGAAGAATAGGGATTAACAGGAAGTACAAGGGAGAAAGGCAGGTTCAAAATTTTGGCAGGAATTTTGGACAACATTCTCTGTTCTCTCCCTTAAAAAATTGTGGAATCTTAGATCTGCCCTACTTCCCTATAGTCCAAAACAGAAACATATCTAGAAAGGTGAATATCCCCCCAAGACCACGGGGATGGTCAGTGCCTGAACTTCTAGACCAACTAGGGTTCCATCTCCTTTCTCCCTGGTCACACCACAGGTTAGAGCTGTCTTGTAAGTGATAGCTGGATACTGAAGCAAGAATTGAATCTTCCACTTGACTGGCAAATCTTAAAACCAGCCTCCTACCTACTCCGTCATAACCCCCTTGCTTATCCACCCTTATCAGTATGCTGAGCACCTCAAGAGTGTAAAGCCAAGGGCCCAAAAGCAGGGTACTTGCAAGAATGATACAACAGCCCTCCCTCATTTTTATTGCCACGGTGCTCGAGTTCTATTATGAAATCTCACTTCTCCTCACCATTAAAACATAAAAGCACTATGGCAAGTGGTTAAGTGCTAGAAAATCAAACAAGCCTTGTTGTGGAACCTGCTTTACCTCTTTCTAACAGTGTGACCTTGAGATATTCACTGAAATTCTTTCAGCCTCAGTTCCTTCCTCTATATAGTGAGACAAATAATGCTCAAGAGTTACCCCAGGGCTCCCAGCTCAGTAAGGGTACTGTAAATTGTAGCCGTTGTTATTTTTATTAAAGGACATAGAACCTAGTCATCATTAATCTGAGAACCTCAGCAGGGAAGGACAAATCAGCATGTGCATTAATTAGGGCTTCTCAGAACAGAAAGGATTTAGCTGATGGGGGGCACTGTCTCTCAGGATAAGGGCAGGGCCAGCCTAACCATCATGAGAGCAAGATCTATCCCAGGGCAATCCCAGGGCACAGAATCTTCCTTCTTCAAATTCACTCCTGCTATATCAAATCTCTAACGGCCACAATTCCTTTGAGTCAGAATGAAGGCAGTCCATGTGAATCCATAAGCATGGGAGTGGAAGGGTGGTGCAATGGGAGAGACATACTTAATAACTTAGTGACCTGAGCTACCAGAAATGGCACCTCCACTGCAAATGGAGATAGCTTATAAAACATAATGAAAAAAGATAAATACACAGCTTGAGAGGGAGGGAGGGAGGCAAGAAAAAAGGAAGAAAGGAAGGAAGGAAGAAAAGAAAGTGGAAAGGAGAGGACAAAAGAAACTAGTATATTTCAGACATTAAATCAGACTCCATGTTCTGGCTTCCTGACCCTTGAGTTAGGATGAGACGTCCAATCTCCATCAAGGCTACTTTAGCTTTATGTAGTAGGGACACTGTGTCTTTCTAGTGCTGCCTACAGATTCCCTTTCAGAATTATGCTTTCAAACAAAGAAAATAAAATGCTATTGAAATATATTTAGCAAGACGTCAATTTCCTGCAGTGCAAAGTATCTGTGACTCACTAAGAACCAGCACTCCTTTTTTCCCCTTTCTAAATTTTTTTCTTTTTTTTCTTTTATTGATCACACTTTATTCACTTTGTATCCCCCCATAAGCCCCTACCTCCTCCCCTCCCAATCCCAACCTCCCACCCCCTTCTTCACGCATACCCCTCCCCAAGTCCACTGATAGAGGAGGTCCTCCTCACCTTCCTTCTGATCTTAGTCTATCAGCTCACATCAGGAGTGGCTGCATTGTCATCTTCTGTGGCCTGGTAAGGCTGCTCCCCACTCAGGGGGAGATGATCAAAGAGCAGGCCAATCAGATTATGTCAGAGGCAGTCCCTCTTCCCATTACTATGTAACCCACTTGGACACTAAACTGCCATGGGCTACATCTGTGCAGGGGATCTAGGTTATCTCCATGCATGGTACTTGGTTGGAGCATGAGTCTCTGGGAAGACCCCTGTGTTCAAATTTCTGGTTCTGTTGCTCTCCTTGTGGAGTTCCTGTCTACTCCATATCTTACTATTTCCCACTTTTTTCATAAGATTCCCTGCACTCTGCCCAACAGTTGGCCTTAAGTCTCAGCATCTGCTTTGATAGTCTGCAGGGCAGAGCCTTTCAGAGGCCCTCCGTGGCAGGTTTCTAGCTTGTTTCCTGTTTTCTTCTTCTTCTGATGTCCTTCCTCTTGCCTTTCGGGATGGGGATTGAGCATTTTAGTCAGGGTCCTCTCTAGTTTCTTTAGATGTACAGATTTTAGTAGGTTTATCCTATATTACATGTCTATATGAGTGAGTATATACTGTGTGTGTCTTTCTGCTTCTGGGACAGCTCACTCAGGATGATCCTTTCCAGGTCCCACCATTTACCTGCAAATTTCATGATTTCCTCATTTTTCATTGCTGAATAATATTCCATTGTGTAGATGTACCACAATTTCTGCATCAATTCTTCAGTTGAGGGGCATCTGGGCTGTTTCCAGCTTAGGACCAGCACTCTTAATATTACAGCAGCCTTGTGCCTACAATGCTATGTGAAGGTAATGATAATTTGAATTTAGTATTAGTGAATTTGAAGATGATCTTAAGTATAAATCGTGAATTTAATCCCCCATATTCAGTGATAAGGGAAAACAAACCCACAGTAGGACCTCTCTCCTCCAAGGAAGAGGGGAAGGGAAAAAATGTCCAAGGCATCCTGGAATGTAGCCGGTGTTCTATACCCAAGACTGAAAGTCCATAAAGCAAGAACAGGGCTCTCCTGAGTTGCATAATTTGGAAGAAATTCTGATTGCTGTATTTTCTGGTCTTCTCCAAGGTGGATAGAAGAAATCAATCTCTTCAAAGGATGCATTTAGTTAGCACCCCAAGGAGAGCCAGAACAGTAGGTTGTATACGGAAGCATGGAAAATTTATGAGTGGCTACGTCATTGAAGAAAATCAACCTTTCCTCTCTTCATGACAATGTGAATACGTCCAGTCTCATACAGGTGTTATGGGAGTAATTACAGATATCAAGAGTTCCAAAGATCAAAGGCCATGTTATGCTTGGAAGATAGATTTCAAAGGCAGAGATGAACATACAAAGTAGTCATAATGTAGAAATGCAAGGGTGCTAGCCTAAAAGAATCAAGGGGAGAGATGATTGGAAGATGTGTGGGATTTTATGTTTCACCTATGACATTCTGAATGTTTTTACATGTAAGGTGATCACAAAATGATTCACCATTTGCATTTTCTGATATACCCAGTAAGACTTTAATTTGTGACCATTTGTGAAGCTTATTAATGGTCTCTGAAACAGACATTGAAGGTCATTGTTCATGGGTGGCAATCTGGATGATATAGCATCATGGTTAAAGTAATCAGTTGTGATAAACACAGTAAGTGGGATGAGGATCCTGAAAAGGCAAGATCTATAGAGTTACAAAAATAGAATCTAAATGGCCATGACATTGTGATGCTACCTTTTTCTTGCAACAAGGGATAAGAAATTATCCAGGAATGATGCTTTTGGCAATAAAGAACACAAGAGATTGTTCTTGGACCTGAACAGGAGGAGATGGTACCAGGATACTATGAAAAATCTTCACATGTATTGAATGGATAGTAAATAAATATGCAAATTTTTCTTTAGCATTAATCATTCTAAATTCTTTATCAAGAAATCACTTTACTTTGTAGAAGCCCATGACTTTTGTAGCAAGTTAAGTTGCTTCTATAGCTGGCTCTTCCAAACGTGCTTACACAAGGTTCCCATACAACATAGAGATGACTCTACTCAAAACTTCAGGTCTTATTGAGTTTCAGCATTTAAATCTGGACTTCAGTCTTGAGAATTCAGTTCTTTTCATAATCTGTTTCAGTCTGAATGAGGTGACCTTTCATTTCTACTTTAACAACTTCCTGTTTTGTCATCTGTATTTGAAGAATAAAAAAAAAACTAGTTAACATGTCTGTTGTTTTTCAAATTCAAAGCTCCTATTCAGTTTGAGTGAATGACTTGTTACAATAAGGATAATTATTACCTTTGCCAGGCGAAGAGTACTAGTTAACTTAGAGATCTTTGGAAGAGCTGATGGGTTCTTATTTTCCATAGATCTTTTTGGGAGTAGTTTTGTTACCCATGTTCTTCCTTTCTCTTTGCTTTGATGAGTTCCAACTTTGGCTTGACATATAGGGTGGGTTGTTTCACACTCTTCTTAAGGCTTTGTTTTTTCTCAGGCATTTGAGAGTGCTGAAACACATTGAGAAGAGTGTCTCAGTAAAGGTAAGTGAATACTATTTTCCTTCCTTATGAAATGGACTTTGCTTGTATAGCGAGAACTGCAAGCAGTTCCCATAGTCCAACACCTTCTTCCCTCTTAAGTTCAAAAGTTGCTGTGCCAGCAAGCAGATTGTCTGTCTATGCTGAAGATACAAGGTGTGACAATCTAATAGATGTGTCGAGGCCTCAAAATGACTGATTATCTTAAGAGGAAAAGGGGTACAGTTAATAGTCTACTCAGTAAGTCATAACAAAATCCTGTAGGCTGTATGTCTTAAGCTCAGATCTGAGGTCAAGATTCTCTAAGTCAGGTTCTAGTGGCATCTCTCTTTCTGGGTTCCAAATAGTTTGTTCCTGTAGCCTTTCTTAGCCTTTCTTGGTTTGGCCATGTGAACTCTCTTTTTCCCTTTTTATAAAGCCACTAATTTTATCAAATTAAACCCTCACATTTGTGGTCTACTTAATATTAATGGTCCTCTAAAAGGCCTATTTCTAGATACAATAACATTCGCAATTAGGGTGTTCACATATAAGGTTGTAGCAGTACACAATATATTCCATAGCAGTTCTTATTAGATACATTCTGGAAGGCTCACATTCTAAATACTCAAGAAAATCTGAACTTGGGTCCATTTGGAATCATGACAGCTCCAGAAATAAATACAAGGGATGCATAAAGCATAGTTTACTAGCACTGTACTTCCTTTAACAGGGATTTAATCTCAGGGTTGGCCAGGCTTAGATCATGAACTCCAATCATAGTCTCTAAACCAAGTGACAATGTAAATTTTGTTTGAGAGGATGATGTCTGACTGGATGACTTGGCCTGTGTGCATGCGAATCTCACAGAATGGTTTTGTCTCTGGCATGAGAGATCTTGTTAAGTGGAGAAGAGGATAAGTTTGGTGAGCAGCTAAAAATAATGTACATCCACCAAGAGAGCACCAGGATTTGGGAGAAAAATGTTGAAGTATAATATTTTTGAAGGGAAAATATTGTTGGGCTCGAGGAGTGGGAAAGTTGCTATGCGTTCTCAGCTTTGTCTTTTCTTTTCAGTGTGGTAGTGGCATGAAGAATCAAACATAGATCTTCTGAATCTTTACAGGTCCATGGAGTTTATTTCCCAGGTAGATTCATTTCCATGAAAAGAAAGGAAAAAAGGAAGAAAAAAGGGAAAAAAAGCAAAGAAAAGAAAAAAAAAAAGGAAAGGAAGAAGTAAAAGGAAAGGGCTCCACCTGAGTAAGTCCGAATAAACAGAATGTGCTGATAAATCCTGGTCAGTATCCTAGTTGGATCACATACTCCTCACTGAGTATGTGAGACAACACATTTTCCAGGCATTTAAGCCATTTGACTCAGGATGTCTTGTAAAACTTGTAGGCAAACTGTGTTAAAGCCAGGCATTGTGCTAACTAACTACTTTCTATGCATTCTCTCACTTTATTTCCAGACAACTTTAGAGGAAATAGTGTTAGTATCTCCATTTTTGAGGTAAAAAAAGAAAACAAAAAAAGCCTCAGATACAGAGAAGTGTGAGCAACTTGCTTAAAGCCACATAGTACGCTTTTTCCAACCCATATCCATTCTAATATAAGTAAAGCCAAGTGCCTGCATATTCCCCGATGATTGTTAGAAACTGAAACAGGAATCTTGAAATCCAAGGTTTCCACTGACATCAATTAAGCCCTTGAGATTCCTTGGCCTCACTACTGATTGACTCTCTGTTGCCACAAATAAACATTTCTCATCTTGCATCTCATGATAAGCAAATGACTGATGATCTATAGGCCAAAATGTCACCAGGAAATTTTCCTAGACTTTAAAAAGTAAATGATGCTTTTGAGTTTCAGTTTTCTTAAGAACAGGCCTTATAAACTGGAGAGGATTTGAGTGTGATTTCAAAGTCTCAAGGCATCAAATTGTCAACAAGCTAGTGGTTAGGTTTTGAGAGAAGAAAAAAAATGTAGCTGGTCTCTCTCCTCCCCTTCTAGCCTATGGGTTTTACTTTATGAGGAAAAGATATGGGCCATCAAGAGGTTGCAGCTTATGAAGGCACTTGCCTCCAAGCCTGATGACCTGAGTTCAGTCTCTGGAATCCACATGGCAGGAGAGAAGCTACTCTTAAGCTGTCCTCTGACCTCTACACACACTAAGGTAAATAAAATATAAAATAAATACCGAGACAGGGCAACAGAATGCACTTGTAATTCTAGCAGTTAGCAGGCTGAGGTAGTAGGATTGAGAGTTCTTGGGTCACTAGTCAAGACCCCTTTTTAAAAATTTCATGGATCAGGTTTCAAGTTTTTTAAAAAGTGGGATTCATATGAGTATCCCCATGCAGCATTACTGTGGTAAATAAAAAATACTTTAAGAGGTCTGAAATATCAGTTGTTGCTACAAATTAAATGACAGAAGAACCTTTAAATTGCAGTATGGCGGCAGCTGATCTAGAGTTGGTACTGCCAGGCAGCTCAACTTCACACCACAGGTC
Organism: Meriones unguiculatus; assembly: GCF_030254825.1. Taxonomy (NCBI): domain Eukaryota; kingdom Metazoa; phylum Chordata; class Mammalia; order Rodentia; family Muridae; genus Meriones; species Meriones unguiculatus. Next base: position 93,213,938 of record NC_083369.1, on the reverse strand, counting down.
TAGCTGCTTCAAGCTACAAGGGAATGGTCAGGTTCAATCCATGCATTTTCATTTTGAAGTCAGGATAAATAGGCAGCAGCTACCACACTGCAATGGAACAAGGAGAGGACAGAGTCAATAGCATGCCTATTCAAGTGCTTGCTTACCTCACATCGGCCAATAACTTTGTTGACTTAGCAGCTCACATGGCTGAATTCAACTCAGTACAGAGGAAGGGACTGCAAAGTTATATGGCAAAAAGTGTAGATTTTATTTTTAAATCTATTGGTACATGAAAAGGGCTGTGGCCATTCTCTTGGTTGTTAAAGCATTTTTATTTTCTCACTCAATCTTTGACTTTGGATGGCAAACAGCTATACCAGGCACCAAGATCCTGTGTGTATCTAAGAGTAGGGGAGACTTAGCTTCCTGGCTCCCTTATCTGAGGAGAGTTGTTATGATGTGCTAACTTGTCATTCCCAGTATCTCAGAATGTGAGTGTATTAAAAAAAAAGAAAAAAAAAAAAACCATAACAATAACAAAAGACAGCCTGGAGAGATAGCTTAACCATTAAGATCACTAGCTGCTTTTTCATAGGAATGGACTTCAGATCCCAGCAGTCTTGTTAACTCTCTCTCTCTCTCTCTCTCTCTCTCTCTGTGTGTGTGTGTGTGTGTATGAATAAATAAAAGCAAGTCTCCAAACCAGAAAAAGGAAGAAGAGAGAAATAGGGAGCTACAATGTAATGAATCACAAGCTCTTAGAACAATGACCAAGTCAGAAAGTAGAAGTCATGGCTCTGGATGGCTAGAAAATCCTTGGCAGGCCCAGAGATGTTATATTGTCCATCCTGGATGAGACAAAAAAAGTGGCAAACAAACTTCAAAATTCAGCTGTTAATAAAAAAGAAATGCTGTGTAATGGCTTTTGCATAAAAGAACATATGCTCCTGAGGAGATATGTATGTTCTGTATGTTCTTAAAACTGACTTTACCTTCTATCTAGTTTGTGAACCATGGAAAAGCACCAGTGAGAGAGGTGACACTGGTTGCTGGCAGTGTCAATCTTGATACTTCAACAATTTGAGAAGTGTCAGCTAGGAAGTAGCTTTCTTTTCTCCATATATATATATATATATATATATATATATATATATATATGGAGAAAATATATACATATATATTCATTCATTCATTTACTTTACATCTTGATATCAGCCCCCTTCTTCTCATCCTAGTGCCCCTTACACACTTCTTCCCTCCATTCTTCCCTCTTTTTCTCCTGAGAGAAGGAGGCATTCCCCTGTGGGTACCAACTCTCCCTGGAACATTAAGTTGCTGTAGGACTATGTTCATCCTCTACAGCTGAGGCCAGACAAGGCAGTCCAGCTAGGGGAAAGGGATCCAAAGGTAGGAATCAGAGTCAGACAGGGCCCTCACTCTATTTGTTGGGGAATCCACATTAAGACGAAGCTGCACATCTGCTACATATGTGTAGGGGGCCTAGGCTGAGCCAATGTGTGTTCTTTGGTTGGGGGTTCATATTCTGTGAGCCTCCATGGGCCCAGGTTAGTTCACTCTGTAGGTCTTCTTGTGGTGCTCTTGATCCCTCCAGCTCCCTCAATCCTTCCCCCAACTCTTCCACAAGATTTCCCAAGCTCTGCTTAGTGTTTGGCTGAGGGTCTCAGCTGCTGGGTGGAGCCTCTCAGAGAACAGATATGCTAGGCTCCTGTCTCTAAACATAGCATAATATTCTTAATAGTGTCAGGGGTTAGCTCTCTCCCATGGAGTAGGTCTCAAGTTGGGCCAGTCATTGGTTTGCCATTTCCTCAGTCTCTGCTCCATCTTTATCCCTGCACCTCTGAAGGCAGGACAAATTTTGGGTGGAAGATTTTGTGGGTAGGTTGTTGTTCTCCTCCTGCCATAAGAAGTTCTGCCTGACTACAGGAGATGGACACTTCAGGCTCCATATCTCCCACTGCTGGGAGTCTCAGCTAGGGTCACCCCAAAAGACTTCTGGGAGCTTCCACTGACCCAGGGCAGTGGCTCATCCCATAGATGTCTCCCCCACTGATTTATGTTCTCTCTCCCAGTCTAGCCTCCCCCACCTTCAGCTCTCCTCATGCCTTCTCTCATCCAGTTCCCTCCCTCCCTCCACCTCTGATACCTATTTTATTTCCCCTTCCTGGTGAGAGTCAAGCATTTTCCCTTAGGACCTCCTTGTTACTTAGCTTCTTTGGGTCTGTGGATGGTAGCATGGTTATTCTGTACTTTATGGCTAATATCCACTTATAAGAGAATACATATTTTATATATTTCAAGACAGGGTTTCTCTGTATAGTCCTGGCTGTCCTAGAACTCACTCTATAGTAGACAAGGCTGGCCTCGTTAACTCAGAGATCTGCCTGCCTCTGCTTCCTGAGTTTTGCCAATGCCTGGTCAATAAAGATTTCTTATAGAGTCTTAAAATGCTTGCCATCTCATAGTTATGATAAGCCTATAATCCATATCATACCAGTACTCTGGTTCCTCAATACATGCCAAATATGAGAATTCTAACTCATTCAAGACCAGTTTTAAAACCAAGAGATTGGAAAATAGAGGCTCATAGACAACTATCCTTCTTTCAGTTGTTAGTTCTGAGAGTGGGGCTTTTGATTAGAAGACAAGAAGAAAATCCAGGCTGAGAGATCCATGTGCTTTGAGCATGTAGAACACTGATGGCTGCAGAGGAATGACTCCACTTGAAATGTCCAACCCAGTCATATAGTACCCCAGTCAGACTGGGCTCTTCAACTAGACTGTAGAAAGCATTTGATTGGACAAAAATGAACCAAGTCTCTATGGTCAGTGAGTAGGAGGACAGAGGTCAAGATGAGGTGACTGACACCCACCCTTGTGAGTGTACATTTTTTTAAAGCTACATCTCTTTGTAAAGCTACATTAGCCTCAAATATGCTATCTCCCGGACAGAAAACATAAGGGAGAGGAAGGACAGGGGCCAGGTCTAGCCTGAGAGACTGATTCTTTCCCTAGGTGACAGGGCTGCTGGTGGTGATTTGCAGAAGGAGTGGTTGCCTCCTCCCAATTCCTCACTGTGTACACAAATGGCTTTGTCTCAATCTACAGCCTGCTTTGTAACATAACTGGATTGCATATGTGAAATGCAAATAACAACCACACAGTAAGAGCACCCATCAAGCAAAGTGGTATGGTGGGAGGCATTGTTTCAAGTGGATTTGCTTGCACTGTAGACCCTACAGGCTTGTCCTGCCAAGGACATTAAGGCATGAAAAGCAAACTAGCCAACAAAAAAGCATGGATCTTCCCATGGTAGGACTGAGTCCTTGTAGGCAATTCAAAGTTGCTACAAGTAAACTCTGTAAGACTTTAGGAAACTGAGAAAGACACTGCTTTGTATCCCATTGAAGGCACCTGGCTGGAAGAGGTTTAGAAATGCTAATTTGTGATACTTGGGTGATGGAGAGACAAGGAAGTGTATAAGACCAACAAAGAAATGGGAAGCTGACAAGAAAAGTGAAACGAAACAAATACAAAATACAGCACAATGTGGTATCAACACCCACCTTTCAGAGTAGCTAAAACGAAAAAGGCAGTACCAAGTGTTGGAAGGAAAGCAGCCAGACCTGTCATATACTGCTGGTGGAAGGATAATTTGGGAAAAATCACTTTGAAATAATGTTACTTTATATAATTTCAAGCTGACCCAAGGCCTATCTTGTTACCCAGCAATTCTACTCTCACAAAATGCCAACAAAAACATACATTTATAGTCACCAAAATCCAAAATGAGTATACGTGAATATTCACAGCATCTCTATTTGTGCTGGCATTGATCAGGAAATTTTCTAAATGTTCGACAACAGAAGAATGAATAAGTAAATCATAATATTTCCATCAAATGGAATGTAGTATATCAGGAATATTTAACCATACACCTGTAGCTACATGCTACATCATGGAGGAATCATAAACATTGGATGGTGTGAAAGAAGCTGGCTGTAGTAACGTTCCTAATGTAGGATTCCGTTTTCTTTCTTTTAGATGGTATTGTGGGTTGAATGGTATGCTCCACAAATGTTGACTGTCCTAACACTTGGTACCTGAGAATGTGAACTTAATTGGAAACAATGGTTGCAGATGTAATTACTTTGGATGAAGTCAGGCTGGGGTAGGACAGTCCCTTAATCTAATATGACTAGAGTTCTATTACGAAGGGACGAGTCTCAGAGGTATGGGCATACAGGAGAATGTTGTGTGATGGTAAAGACAGACTGAAGAGCTGCAGCCACCAAGCCACGGAACTGATGGCCAGACTTCGGAAGCTAGGCAGAGACAACAAAGAATTTTCCCCAACAGATTTCAGAGGAATGATGGCCATCAGCATACCTTGGTTTTGGACGTTAGAACCAGAATGCAATACATTTCTGTTATTTTAAGCTGCCCAGTTTTTAGTGGCTTAAAACAGCCATCTAGTTTGTTTCAGTTGCTCCAGGAAACCTAATATAAAGGAAAAAGCAAATCATGCTAATTAAACACAGATCTAGTTAGTGTTAGTAGAAGGGGTCATGTCTGCAAAGGGTCACTAAGGGAATTTTCTTTCTTTTTGTCTTTTTTGTGTTTTTTTTTTACTAGTAATAGTATTTATTGAGTATGTACTATGTACCAAAATTTTGCATAAACAAGTGGGAATTACTCATGTAATACTTACTATAATACAATAAGCTACTATTATTTCCTTGAGTTTACAGATTAAAACACCCATGCACAGATGAAGTCCTTTGTCAAGTTTATACAGCTAACAAAAATGACAATCTAATTTTTCATCATCTTGGCAATCTGAGCTTGCCATTAAAGCTCTTTTTTAATTTTAATTTTTATATTAATTACATTTATTCACTTTACATCTCAGCTGTAGCCCCCTCACTCACTCATAATCCCACCCTTCCTCCCTCATCTCCTGCTACATGTTAGGTACTATACTACAACCAGCTACTCTCCCTTTAGTCTCTCCCAATATTTTTGAACACACTAATCTTCTTCATCACTCATCCAGTTAACAGTGGTCTCTTCTCTAGATAGTGAAGCAGTGTTGAGTTACTATCCAGACTTGAGCAACAGTCTACTCGGATTGAAAATGTGACTTGGCCACTTTAAAGCTGTGTGACTGAAAGTAAATGACTCTGTCTCTCTCTCTTTTCTCTTCTCTCTGTGACATAGCCTTTACATATGAAAAAATGGAGACATATATACCTTATAGATTATTGTAAAGATTAATCTATTGACACATTAAAAGGGCTTTGGCCATTTTCTTGGCTGTGGGGGAATTCTTATTTCTCCCTCAAACTTTGATTTTGGATGGCACACAGCTACACCAACATTAAGATCCCGTGTATATCTAAAAGTGGGAGAGACTTAGCGTCTCGACTCTCTTTTCTGATAAGAAACAATTTATGTTTAATGAAATGCATAGTTATTATGATGGGCTAAATTGTCATTCCCAGTACCTCAGAATGTGACTGTATTTGAAGGCAGATAATTTTGAACTTCAATTGAGAAGGTCATGATAGATGTCCTTATAGGAAGAGATGATTCAGATTGGCTGATCAGATGAAAGAGACAGAAGTATGTCATATGTTGTCCATTTCATAAGCAACCTCCATCTGATATCTACCATCACAGACTAGTTTGCAGTTCTAGATGCTCATAAAAATGGAATTACATAGTACTATTTTGGCCTGACTTTTTCTGATCAACCAAATATATATACTTTTTAAAAACTTAGCATACACAGGGCATCCAAGATGGCAGTGCTGAGAGCATACTGTGCCTGACAAGCAGGACAGCTGACTGCACAGCAACCAACAGTCCGAACTGTGGGCCCTAGAATACCAGTGATTGTGTTCCTCAGGTGGGAGGAAACACCACAGAGTGGTAAGCAATTGGGTCAGATCTGAGGTCACCCAGCTAAACCCTAGAAAGAGTTCCTAGGTCCCAGCAGGCACTGGGGTTGCCAGTTCAGAGGTGTATGCCTGCGTGCTCTGATCACCATCCAAGACCAAACTGTGGGCCCCACAACACCAGAGAACAGGTTTTTAGTAAAGAGAAAAATCCCAACGTGAAGGAAATAATCAGGTCCAAAAAACCTCAGGTCTTTTTTTTTTTTTTTCTATTACAATTCTTGTTTTTTTTTTTTTTTTTTTCAATGCAGTTTATTCAGGAACCTTGAACAATCATCTGACCCTGGGGAAAGCCAGCCCACAGCTTAAATAGCCTCTGGGTAGCCAACCCCAGCGTGCCACGTGGGCAATGCAGATAGGTCCACATACATGGAAGCAAGCCAGATCCTCAGCCTTAGCCAAATGTGGAATTGTTCGTGACAGAGAGCACTCACCATCGGGAAGGTGGAAGGCGGAAACCAGCTCCATCTTTAAGGCATAGCATTCCGCAGCTCTCTACAGTTCCCCCTTTTTGTTTTAGACGCATCAGGCAAGAGTAGAGGTCTGATCTCTGATATTAGAAATAAATTGGGACTTTGTACTGATGTTCATTTAGGTGTCATCCACCCCCCCCCAAAAAAAAAAAAAAAAACAAAAAAATCTCAGGTCAACCAGCCAACACCACCAGAAAAGGTTCCTGGGTCTGGCAGGTGCTCAGTTGCCAGGAGAGATGCACATGCCTGCATGTGTTACTCATCATCCCAGACTGAACTATGGACACCAAAATACCACAGACTGGGTCTCCCTATCTGGAGGAAATCCCACAGTGAAGGAAAAATCATGTCTGGCTTCAGGGCGCCCAGCTAATCTATGGAAAAGTTGCTGGGTTCCCACAGGCTTGGGGCTCTAGATTCCAGCCACATGACTGTGTGCTGTGCTCACCGGCCACTGGTTATCTCTTGGGTACTGGAACATAGAGCATCAACCTCAGAACTAAAGAGGCCTAGAATCCACGGGATCAGCCAACAAATGCTGCTCAAAAGCTCAACCTGTCTCCCCAGCTAAACTGACCAAACCTTGGGGCTCCCTGGTTCTTCATATACTGTGTTTGAGCAGCAGCGGCTCATTAAATTCAGAGCAATAGAGTCAGTGGCAGGGGAGCTGTCTGCAGGGTTTGTCCTGGTGAGAGAAGAGCCCACAGGGCCATACATCCAAGGATAGCTGTAGCAATTCCCTGAGAAGCACCGCCCATCCAGTGACCATACTCAAAAAGCTGAGGAGGGCTCCATCAGGAACAACAATCTTCCTGCCAACAGGATTCTCCCGATCCCAGGATTCCAGCAGGCACCAGAAACTAACAGCTAACACCTGAGACAGTCAGTTGGGTAGAGGCAAACATAATAGCACAATCAACAAAAGCCAAAGTAATATGGCATCTCCAGAATCCAGTTATCCAGGGGCAAGTAGTCCTGGATACCCTAACATAAGTTAAATTCAAGATGACCTTAAATCTTTGCTAAAGATGAGGATAATAGAGTAAAGGAATAAAATCCATAAAGAAATAGAGGAAGATAAATTCAAACAGATTATGGCCATCCATAAAGAAATACAGGAAGATAAAGCCAAAAAGTTTGTGGCCTTTAGAGAGGAAATAATTAAATCATTGAAAGAAATAAAAGAAAAAGAGGAAAGTTCAAACAAACAGGTAATGGGATTGAAGAAAAAGCAGGAAAATACAAACAGGTAAATGAAATCAACAAAATGGTTCAAGATATGAAGATAAAAATGGAAAAATTAAAGAAACACAGACTGAGGAAATCATGGAGAGAAAGAACTTAGGGAAGAAAACAGGACCCATAGAGGTAAGCATATCCAACAGACTACAAGAGATGGAAGAAAGAATCTCAGGTGTTGAAGATATAATGGAAGAAATCAATGTATCCATCAAAGGAAATGTCAAATCTAAAAAATTCCTGACACTAACTATCCAAGATATCAAGGACATTACTATGAAACCCACTACTGATTGGCCTGCTCTTTGATCACCTCCCCCTGAGGGGGGAGCAGCCTTACCAACCCACAGAAGACAACAATGCAGCCACTCCTGATGAGATCTGATAGACTAAGTTCAGAAAGAAGGAGAGGGGGACCTCCCCTATCAGTGGACTTGGGGAGGGGCATTCGTGAAGAAGGGGAAGGAAGCGTGGGATCGGGAGGGGAGGAGGGAGGGGCTTATGGGGGGATACAAAATGAATAAAGTGTAATTAATAAAAAAGATATCAAGGACAACATGAAAAGATAAAACCTCAGAATAACAAGAATAGAGGAAAATGAAGATTCCTGTCTAAAAGACCCAGAAAATATTTTCAACAAAATCATGGAAGAAAATTCCTCCAATTTAAAGGAGAGGCCTATAAGAGGCCTACAAAATACTTATTACATTACACCAGAGAATAAAATCCTCTCGCCACATAATAATCAAAACAGTAAGCATACAGAACAAAGAAAAAATACTAAAAGCTGCAAGGGAAACAGGCCAAGTAATATATAATGGCAAACCCACGAGAATCACACCTGACTTATCAATAGAGACTATGAAAACCAGAAAGGCCTGGACAGATATCCTGCTGACCTTAAGAGAACACAGATGTCAGCCCAGACTACTATATCCAGCAAAACTCTCAATCACCATAGATGGAGAAAATAAGATATTCAAAGACAAAAATGAATTTAAATGGCACCTACCCACAAATCCAGCCTTACAGAGACTAGAAAGAAAAATACAACACAAGAAAGCTAACTACGTCCAGGAAAACACACAGGAAATAAATAACCTCACTAGAGCAAAACTAAAAGTAGCTATGACACAAACACACTACCATAACCAAAAACAAAATAAAAAGATCTAACAGCCGCTGGTGATGAATATCTCTCAACATCAATGGATTCAACTCTCAAATAAAAAGACATAAACTAACAGAACTGATGCATAAACAAGACCCAACAACTGTTGCATACAAGAAAACACCTAAATCACAAAGATAGACATTTCCTGAGAGTAAAGGGCTAGAAAACAGTTTTCCAACAAACAGACCCAAGAAGCAAGCAGGAGTAGCCATTCTAATATCTAATAAAATAGGCTTTCAATTAAAATTAATCAAAAGAGATTAATACTAATCAAAGGAAAATTTCACCAAGAAGACATCATAGGTCTGAACATCTATGCCCCAAATACAAGGGCACCCACATTTGTAACAGAAACATTAATAAAACTTAAACCACACATATATCTTCATGCATTAATAGTGGGAGACTTCCACATCCTACTCTCATCAAAGGACAGGTCAACAAATCAGAAACTAAACAAAGAAACAACGGCACTTACAGATGCAATGAATCTAATGGATCTAGTAGACATCTACAGAACTTTTCACCCCCATAAAAAAAGTAACTTCTCCTTACCTCATGGAACCTTACTAGACTATATAGTTGGTCACAAAGCAAACCTCAACAGATACAAAAAGATTGAAATAATTTCTTGTATCCTATTAGACCACCATGAAATAAGGCTGGACTTCAACAGCAACAGAAATAGCAAAAAGCCTACACACAAATGGAAACTAAACAACCTGCTATTCAATGACAGCTGTGTCTGGGAAGAAATAAAGAAAGGAATTAAAGCTTCCTAGAATTCAATGAAAATGAAGACACAGCATACCCAAACTTATGGTACACAATGAAAGCAGTGCTAAGAGAAAAGTTCATAGCACTAAGTGCCTTCAGAAAATTCGAATATCTCACACAAGAAATTTAAGGGCTCACCTGAAAGCCTTAGGGGAAAAAAGAAGCAGACACACCAAGAGGAATAGACAGGTGGAAATAATCAAACTCATAGCTGAAATCAATAAACTGGAAACAAAGAGAACAATTCAAACAATCAACGAAACCAAGATTTGGTTCCTTGAGAAAATCAACAAGATAGAAAAACAGCCAAATCAACAAAATCAGAAATGAAAAGGGGTACATAACAACAGACACTGAGGAAATTGACACAAATATTAGGTTTTAGGTCAAAAGCCTATATGTCACCAAATTTAAAAGTGTAAATGAAATGGACAATTTTCTGGATCAGTTCCACTTACCAAAGCTGAATCAAGATCAGGTAAATAAATTCAATAGTCCTATGTCCCCTAAGGAAATAGAAGCAGTCATCAAAATCTCCCATCCAAAAAAAGCCCAGGGCCAGACTGTTTCAGCACAGAATTCTACCAGACCTTCAAAGAAGAGCTAACACCAATGCTCTTCAAACTATTCCACAAAAGAGAAACAGAAGGAATATTACCAAACTTATTCTGTGAAACCAAGGTCATCTTGATACATAAAACTCACAAAGACCAAACAAAGAAAGAGAATTTTAGGCCAATCAATCTTATGAACATTGATGTAAAAATACTCAACAAAATACCGACAAACTGAATCTAATAATACACATCAAAGATATAATCCACTATGACCAAGTAGGCTTCATCCCAAGTATGCAGGGATGGTTCAATATATGGAAAATCATTAATGTAATCCACCATATAAATAAACTGAAAGAAAACACCATATAATCGTCTCCTTAGATGCTGCAAAAGCATTTGATAAAATCTACCACTCGTTCATGTCTAAAGCCCTGGAGTGATCAGTGATACAGGGCACTTACCTAAACATAGTAAAGGCAATATACAGCAAGCCTATAGCCAACATCAAACTAGCAACCTATATGTCCCTCAATAGAGAATTGGCTGTAGAAATTGTGACACATTTCCACAACGGAATACTACTCAGCAATTAAAAACAAGCAAATCATGAAATTTTCAGGAAAATGGATGGAACTAGAAATGATCATCTTGAGTGAGGTAACCCAGACACAGAAAGACAGGCATGGCATACTCTCACAAGCAGATATCAGCTATACATTATAACATAACCATACTAAAATCTACAGACCTAAAGAAGCTAAACATTAAGAGGGATTCCAGGGAGGATGCTTAAATCTCATTCAGAATGGCAAACAGGATAGACACCAGAAGCAGTGGAAGAGAGGAAACAGGATGGGAGCGTTAGACACTAGAGAGTCCTTTGAAAGGATCCACCCAACAGTGGATCAAAGCTGATGCTGAGACTCACTGCCAAACTTTGGGTAGAATGTGTGCAGTCTTATGGAAGAAGAGAGTGTGACAGAAGCACATGGATAGAACAGGAGCCGCACAAGGAGACCAACCAACCTAAAAAATTCTGAGCCCATGGATCCTGCAAAAACTGATGCACCAACCAAGGATCAGACCTGCTCAGATGTAGCCTATAGGCAGCTCAGTCTCCATGTGCATCTCTGAGTGAGGGGAGCAGGGGCTGCTTTTGTCATTAACTCGATTGCCTGTTCTTTGATCACTTGCCCCTTGAGAGGCAGTCTTGCCAGGCCATAAAGGAAAAGGATCCAGGCAGTCCTGATGAGACTTGATAAACTATGGGCAGATGGCAGAGGAGGAGAACTACCCCTTTCAGTGGACTAGAGTAAGGGAATGGGAGGGAAGAGGGAAGGAGGGTGGGACTGGAAGGAATTGAGGGATGGGGCTTCAATAGGGATATATAATGAGTAAATTGTGAAAAACAAATTAAAAAATTCAGCATACAAAGTACTAGATACCATGATGGCTTTGGGAGGTGTTTTGGAAGATTCTTCTCTTTTTATCTCCCTTCCTCCCTTTCCTCCTAACTCCCCTGTAACTGTTTCTTATGTTTCCTATCCACTCTTAAGACACACATGTCCCTTTGCCCTCTCCCCGTTCCTTATCACCCTCTTGGTCTTCTGTCTAACCATGTAGGCTTTATTCATATTTACACCCATTAATATGCATGTGTGCACACATCATAAGCTAAGATTCACATGTGAGAGAAAATAATTGTTTTTGTCTTTCTGAGTTAAGATCACCTTGCTTAATATTCTGCATTTCAGTTCAAACCATTTTCTTGAAATTTTCATTTTTTATAACTAAATAAAATTTGTGTGTCTATGTGTGTGACATTATTTTTTGTTATCCATTCATCTGTTGATGGACATTTAAGCCAGTTACAGTTCCTTGCTATTGTGAAGAGAGCAACAATAAACATGGGTGCACAAGTGTCTTTGTATTAGGATATGTAGTTTTTGAGTAGCCACCCAGGTGTGGTATAGTTACAAAAAAAAAGTATTTTGGGGATTTACTCAAGTTTTTGTAAAAATTAGCAATGAATTTTTTTTTTATCATTGGATACATTCCACTGTATAGGTATACCACAGTTTGTTGATCTATCTGCCTAATGTTGGACATTGATTATTTCTTGTTTCGGTTACCACAAATGAAGTTGCTATCAATGTTCATGTCTCAGTCTTATTGTGAACCTCTTCTCATTTCACTTGCGTAACTGGATTAGCTGGGGAATGTAATCGCTGGAGAAGAGAGCCAGGTGTGTGATTCAAGAAATTTCTAGTTTTCCAAAGTTTCTACCATATTTTACTCCAATTAGCAAAGTATGGGTTCTGATTGTCCTATATCTTTGTCAGTTGTTACAGCTGATTAAAAAAAAAATCTAGTCATTTTCTCCTTGTGTAGATTTGTTTGTGCTTTCTGAGCCACAGGTTGACAAATCTATCAGTTCAGTTTATAATAAAGGATGGAAGGAAGGAAGAAAGGAAGAAAAAAAGAAAGAAAACAAGACACTGTCATCTATTTTATTCATGAAAAGATTAACCTATTGGTAGGTAAAGACTTGGAGCTTGAAAATATTCATGGGATACCCCCAGAGAAGTCAGACCTCTAAGAGTCAGTAAAGCTCTTAGAAAGTCACTAACCAGGGCTGTGAATCTGCAGGTCCGAGGACACGGAGGACATGAAATTGCAGAGACAAATATCTATCTATATCAATCAATGCTCATTGCTGAGTAAATATCTACTGTAAGTGAGTGGCTCCCAAGGGATCAAGGAGGGGAGTAGATCAGACTCAGAAAGATTTACTCCTCTTGATTTTGCATTATCTGTTCTTCCAGCCCCTTCCATTAGCATGAATAATTAACAGCTGACAGAGCTGCCATCAGCCACAGTAAGAATGCTTAGGATTCAAGATTTATCATGGGCTAAGAAAAAAAAAAAGGCTCAAGGGTTTGAATGGGTGATCAGGGTGATAATGGTGTTGGTGAGTAGGAAGGTGAAGTATATTAAGTACAATGGCATACAGTCCTTTAGTTTCTGTTTGTCATATAAAATGCCTTTAAATACTGATGTAACACATGAGTGCTAAATTAGGAGATAGAAAAATATCCTTTTAAACTATATTTGCCACCACCCTTTAATTTTCCTCCCCAGGGAGATGATGAAGTTAATAGTTAAAGTGTACTACTGGAAAAAATACTTATCTATGTAAATGTATAGTTCCTTTGCAAACACACATAGTTGTGTGCATATGTGCAATGAGGCCATCCTAAATAGCAATTATTATGCACATATTATGGTGTCTTTTCTTGTCACTACTTACCAAGGCCTTCATTGTGTAGACATGCCTTAATTTATTAAGTATTTCCCCATGGATAGTCATTTAGGTCAATTGTATTTTTCACTATGTATACATATGTATATCATTATTGATTTATCTACCCAGATATCATCTATCTTTTGGTACACACACAATTGTATCTATCAGATAGAATTTTAAGAGGCCGGATTGAAAGAGGGTCTGCTGTGCCAAACACTCTGACCATTTTGAATGTTTCTAGAAGCTGCCAAATTGTACTCTAAAATGTCTTTGCTAGTTAAAACTCCCACCAAGTTGTACAACATTGGCCATTTCCCTCCCACTCTCCCCAACACTGGATGTTGTCAACTTTTTTGATGTTTGTCAATCCAGTGGGTGAAAAATAACCTCTCATTGCTGTTTATAATTTTATCAGACCAATTTCTAGTGGAGCCTAATATCTCCTCTTATTTACTATAAACCCCATCAAATTTGTAGGCAGGAAAACTGGTTATGCTGTAAGATTAGGAAGATGCAGAATCATGAAAATATCCCTCCTGGCACTGCAATCTGAGCCTTGATGTGTGTTGTTGAAATGTAGCCAGAATGAGGCTCCTCAAACCTCTGGCAGTGACTTGGGAAGGGGGATTTGTTTAGCTGCATTCAAACACATGCTATTAGCTGATCATTTGGGCACTAACCTAGGAAATCTTGCTAACATGCTATTTGCTCTAAACTCCCAATGAGCAAGGGATTATTTAGGGGCCAGCATATCAACTGAATACCTCCTCAGTTCTTGAAGGAAACTCTTCTCCTATAAGCACCATATTCTAAGTGCCTTTCCAGTGATGATCAAGGTGGATGAGAGCCATCAGCTAGCTCAGTATCTGGCTCTGAAACCAACCTCCATGGGTTCTTCAGCAAACAAACAAATGCTTTTCTACAGCTGTTAAACAATAGTAGACTCAAAATATACTGTACTGACAAAAGCTATAGCCCTTCTCATTGGCCTTCATTCACCCCACTGTCCTTCCTTCTGTTAAAATGCATTTTCAGACCTTTTCCATCTGATCTCCTTTCATGGTAATACTTTGTCAAAATTGAGCATGTGTGTGATGCTAAGCATTTTGCTAGCACTATTGTCTAGTAAAAATCCACTGACTAAAAAATTGTAAATTTCTAACACACACACACACACACACACACACACACACACACACACTGCTCCCACTGCCTTGTTCTTCTCTATGGCTTTAGTGTTCTCACCCACCCCTATCCAATATATGGATGCTCTCTTACTTCACTCAGGCTTCTCATTAAATATCACCCCTCAGAGAGCTTTCTCTAAAGACTTTTTCTACAATATCTCTTTTTGACACTCTCTGACCCCAACCCCACTGTATTTTTTTCCCTTGGCAATATTCTGTGGATATTTTATTATGCATTTATAAATTTTGCAGTTTCTTATATTCAACCATAAGTTCATTGAGAAAGAGTCTTTGTTCACTATTAAATCTCCCATGACTGTGACAGTGCCTGGAATGTGGTTGGTTTTCAAATACATCTTTCCTGAAGACATGGGCTTTGAAAGTGTTTTGCAAACGTCTTGTAGAATTAAATATTCAGATGCCCTGTGACCCAGCAATCTCCACTTTAGAACTATAACTGATGACTATTCATGCATATCTCTGTAAGGAAACAGATGTGAGGATGTTTTTTGGGAGGAAGGAAAATGACTTAGAAATAACCTAGGTGTTTATTAGGAGAGGTGATGAGAAAGGTAAGGAGTTTTTGAAGATTGTAGAGCATGGCACTGCAGGAGAAGAGAGAGCAACGACCAGTCTTAGATCTTTAAAAAGAGTCTTGAATGAACAATGTAGGGAAAGGGATGGTATTTATAACATAAAATACAATTTATGTAAATAAAAATAAATAAAAACCTCATATACATTAGAGAGTAGTGTCTACTATACAAAGTATACAGTTGTCCCTGAGTATATGCAGGTTTCATCCTCTTAGATTCAACAGATTTTGGGGTAGAAAATATTTAAAAAAATGCATTTGTATAAGACATGTACAGATTTCCTGTTATTTTCTCAAAATTCAGTATAGCAATTATTTACATAACATTTGCATTGGTTTTCATATTATAAGTAATCTAGAGATGGCTAAAATTATGTGTGCTAACATAGGAGCTGGAGAGATGACTCAGCAGTTATGAGCACTGACTGCTCTTCCAGAGAACCTAGGTTCAAGTCCCAGCACCCATGTGGAGTTCACATCTGTCTGCAACTCCAGTTCCAGAGGATCTGACACTCACACACACACATACATACTGGCAAAACATCAATGCACTTGAAATAAAAAGTAAATAAATCTTTTAAAAAATTAGGTGGAATATCAAAGAAACATCTCTTTACCACAAATTAAAATTATCACACAAAACCACAACACAAAGCCTCAACAGCCTCAATGCTTCTACACCACATCTTCTGAACCTATGGCTCAAAGAACATTGTGAAATACAGGGCAGAAAGACTAAAAGAGCCAAAATACCAGGAAGCCTTGCTATGAAACACTCTCCTCTATAAACAGCTGCATTAACAAGACTAGAGCAATGGCAATATTGATAGACATATTTATGTGGAAGGGAGAAAATTTCACAAGGTCCCACCCTAGACAAAGAAGTCCAGGCAACTAATCACTGCTGGGATAAGGAGAAATATCTTCTCCCAGGATAAGCTTGCTGATTGGTTGTCCCATCAAGAGTGATCAGCCCTGAAACAGCATGCACACAAACAGCAAAACTGGACTCAGGAGATTGCAGGTGTGTGTGTGTGCATACAATATACAATATATATATATATATATATATATATATATATGTATATGTAATGATGTATAAGAAAAGAGGCCACCAACTTTAAAGTTGGAATGAAGGTACTTAGGAGGAGCTGAAGGAAGGAAAAGTGTGAGGGGAAAGTGATGTAATTCTATTTCAATTATAATCATATATGAAGAAAATACATTATATGAGAGAATGTGTACAAGTTACATGTAAACATTACATTATCTTATACCAAGAATTAATCATCTATAGCTCTACATAGCTCTAAGGTTCCTGGGACCACTTCCCTGAGGACATCAACAACTGTATTCAGGATACCAATGCAAGGGTATTTTAAGAAGTTGAAAACTTAAGGGGAAAAAGAGAAGGGGGGGATTTTGATGGATTATTGAAGATAGTGTTTACAAACTGAGAAGTAATAGCTTGCAAAACTCTCCTATGCTAGGGTTAAAGGGAAAGAAAAATAAAAATATAGTGTCTCTCCCCTGTTCTATATGGTAATGCTCTACTCACATTTTAAATGTAGCTGAGACATCATATATATTTTGAAGCTTTCTTTGCCCTTTCCCATAGGATTAATTCTTCAGTTATTGACATTACAATAACATTTAAATGTTTTTTTTTTTTTTTTTTAGGATTTATAACCTCATGTAATGGCTGCTTGCTTATATATCTGCCTTCTTTATCTAGGTTGTATCACCTAGAATTGATGATGAAAACTGATGATGAATTTGAACAAACAGGGTTTCAAGAATTGTTCTTGTTTAAACTTGCTCTGTAAATTTCAGGGTTTTAGAATCAACTTGTGTTGGATTGTGTAGAAACCAGGCTTCTAAATTTAAGGCTATTTTCCAAAGCCAGAGCAATTTGTTTATTATAGGTGGGGAAAAGTGAGCACGGTGAAGTCAACTTAGACTAAGACATATCCACAGGCCAGTAGGTCCATCGCCAACCAGAATAACAAGGTTTAGCAAGAAAGTGGAAGTAGGCTATGACAGATACAGCTGAAGGACCCAAGTGGGTTCTGAGGCTGCTGTTTCAGCTATAGGTGCTATAGAGAAGGTTTAATCTGTAAGTGCTTCTCTACCATTTGAGATTCTTCTGTTGAGAAATCTCTGTTTATTTCTGTATCCCATTATTTAATTGGATTATGTGGTTTGTTGATGTTTAATTTCTTGAGTTCTTTATATATTCATGATATTAGCCCTTTGTTGTACCTAGGAACAAAAAATCCAGACTAGATAAAATAATCCTATACAATAATAGAAATTCTGGAGGTGTCTCCATACCTGACTTCAAGCTATACTTCAGAGAAATAGTAAAAAAAAAGAAAACAACAACAACAACAACAACAAAAAACATGGTACTGGCATAGAAATAGGGTGATTGATCGCTGAAACCGAATCGAAGACCCAGAAATAAACACACACACCTATGTACACCTGATTTTTTAAAAAGGAACCAAAATCATACAATGAGGAAAAAAGAAAGCATCTTCAACAAATAGTGCTGTTCTAAAAACTGGATGTGTACATGTAAAAAATGCAAATAGATCCAAACTTATCACCCTGTACAAAATTCAAATCCAAGTGGAACAAAGACCTCAACATAAAACCAGACACATTAAATCTGCCAAAGGAGAAAGTGCGGAAGTGCCTTGAACTCATTAGCACAGGAGACAGCTTCCTGAACAGTACAACAACAGCTCAGGCTCTAAAATCTACAATTAATAAATGGGACCTTTTGAAACTGAAAAGCTTCTGTAAGTCAAAGGACACTATCAATAGAATGAAACGTCAGTCTACACTTAAAGAAATGCTCAACATCCTTAGTCATCAGGAAAATGCAAATGAAAACTACTCTGTCAGAGTGGCTAAGAGCAAAAACTCAAGTGACAACACATGCTGGCAAGGATGTGGAGAAAGGAGAACACTCCTCCATTGCAGGTGGGAGTGCAAAATTGTACAATCACTTTAGAAATCAATATGGTGCTTTCTCAGAAAACAGAGAATAGCCATACCTCAAGACTTAGCTATAACACTCACTCCTGAAAAATGTTCCACCATACAACAATGACATTTGCTCAACAATGTTCATAGCAGCTTTATTCGTAGTAGCCAGAAACTGGCAACAACCTAGATGTCCCACAACAGAAAAATGGAAAAAGAAACTGTGGTACATTTACACAACTAAATACTATCCAGTCATTAAAAAAGGAAAACATGAAATTTGCAGGAAAATTAATGGAACTAGGAAAGTTCATCCTGAGTGAGGTATCACAGGCCCAGAAAGACACACATGATATATACTCACTTATGTGTGGATTTTAGTTATATAGTACATGATAGACATGCTACAATGCACAGACCAGAAGAAGTTAAGTCTTAGGCTTCATGTCGGCCCACTAATTAAGGGAGTGGGAGATATCTGTGACATGGACTATGTTGCCTGCTTTTTGTTCACTTCCTCCTGATAAGACTTCCCTACCAGGCCACAGGGGAAGAAGATGAACTCAGCCCTCATGTGAATAGATGAGCTGGGGTGTCTGGGTAGCAGGGCTCCCCTATTCTGAGGAATAGGGAAGAGGTGATGCTGGAGGGAGGGTGAAACTGGGAGGAGAGAAGGGAGGGGCCTAGAAGAGACATGTAAATTGAATTAATTAATAAAAATGAAAACAAAGAGAGAATGTTTAATCTAGAATCTGGGTCTATCAAAGGTGACAACCTACCTTCATCTCCACTTAGGCAAATATTCAATGACTGGGTCAAGGTAATTAAGTCTGAGCATGGGGCAGGCACAAGAATCCATGATAGAGGTTTTCACAGACACACAGGCAAGGAGGACACAACACCTGAGGTCCAGCAGTGGAGAGCATCCCTCTGCTACTGGCAGGCATTTGGTTTGTAGAGGGAATATTGACCCTCATACTTACTAGGCAGATTACTAAAATCCATGTACCTGACACCTGACACACCTCCAGAGAGCCAGGCCTTTATTCTGAAAAGGCTCAAGGGAAAGAGAAGGAGATGGTAAGAGAAGCTGAAGCACGGGGATTGGGTCCTGGGAGGATAAGGCTGGGATTGTCAGACTTGAGATTACAACCCACATGTGGTTGGAATCTTAGCTGCAAGGAAGTCAGTGCTGAAATTCCAAACTTCATAAGTGGAGCTGATGGAAGGACTGGGGTTATCCACATGATTTAGGATATGAATTGTCCTTGGATATGTGGAGAAGAAAAGACTGCAGGTCTAGAAAGTAACGGGAACTTCCTGCAACAAAACTTTCCTGTTCTAAATCTAATTTGCCTTGTGAGTGATATGATTTGAATGTGTCTTCTAGGTCTCATGCAATGGAAACTTTCTCAAATTCACATGTTGATTGTGTTAGGGAGGTAGTTAGGATTACATGGTTTAAGGGTGGAGTCTTTATGGTGGCCTTAGAAACCCTATCAGAAGCATCCTTATTCTCACCATGTAAAGCCTCTACCATGTTATGAGTCAGTAGTGTTGCGCACAGAATGTTGGCATTATTGTCTTGGATTTACAAGCCCCTGAAACTAAGGACCAAATAACCTTCCATTCTTTATAAATTTTTCAGTCTCAGAAAGTTAGTTATAGCATAGAAACAGATTATGACAGTGATCGGGGGGGGGGGCAACTCTGCACTTCTATTTTAATTTTGTTACAAACAGAATTTTTAAGATTTATTTTATTCATTTATAACTATGTGTATGAATGTATATACATGTCTGAGTATGTGGATGCATGCAAGTGCAGGTATCTTTGGAGGTTAGAAGAGGGTGTTGGAATCCCCCCAGGAGCCAGAGTTACAGATGGTTGTGTGATACACAACTTCAGTGTTGGGAACTAAACTTGTGCCCCCCAGAAGTGTAGAAAGCAATTGTAAACACAGCCATCGCTCCAGCCTCACAAATATAATTTTGAAAAGTTGCTTTTTGATAGGTGTTAGCACGGTGCTCTTAGACTACTTATATATTTTCTGTAACTTCTTTCTTACACTAATCCTCTGAGATTGTGTTATGAAATCAGGGCTCCAAGAGTTTGAGTGACTTGAAAAGGCAGCAAATCCAGCATTTGAAACTATCAGTTTAAGAGTGCTGCATACACATTCTCATTCATTCTACTACACTCTCTTTTTAAACTATATGTTTGCACTCCTACCAGCAATAGAGGAGGGTTACCCTTTCTCCACATCCTCTCCTGCATGAGTCACTGAAGTTTTTGATCTCAGCCATCCTGTAAGATAGAATGTCAGAGTAATTTTGATTTGCATTTCCCTGATGACTAAGGACGTTGAGCATTTCTTCAAGTGTTTCTCTGTTGTTCAATATTCTCTTGTTGAGAATTCTTTGTTTAACTCTGTACCCCATTTCTTATTTGGATTATTTGGTTTGCTGCTGTTCAATTTCCTGAGTTCTTTATATATTCTGGATAATAGCCCTCTGTCTGATGTAGGGTTGATGAAGTTCTTTTCCTATTCTGTAGGCATTCATTTTGTTCTGTTGATAGTATCTTTTGCTTTACAGAAGCTTTTCAGTTTCATGAGGTCCCACTTATTAATTGTTGATTTTAGAACCTGTGCTGTTGGCATTCTATTCAGGAAGTTGTCTCCTGGGCCAATGAGATCAAGGCTCTTCCCCACTTTTTCTTCTGACAGATTTAGTGTGTCTGGTTTTATGTTGATGTCTTTGATACACTTAGAAGATGCTTAATTCTCATTCAGAAGGCAAACATTAGAAATGGCAGAAGAGAGGGAACAGGGCAGGAGCCTATCATAGATGTCCTCTGAAAGACTCCTCAGAGCAGGGAATCGAAGCAGGTGAAGAAACTCATAGCCAAACTTTGGGCAGAGTGCAGTGAGTCTTATGGAAGAAGGGTGAAATATAAGGATCCAGAGGAAACAGGAGGTCCACAAGAAGACCAACAAAGCCAACAAATCTGGGCCCAGGGAGGCCTACACAGATTGATGTGTCAACCAAGGACTATGCATGGAGGGGACCTAGAATCCCTGCTCATATGTAGCTCATAAGCAGCGCTGTCTTCATGTGGGTTCCCTAGTAAGGGGAGCAGGGGTTGTCTCTGATATGAACTTGGTTGCTTGCTCTTTGATCACTTTCCCCTGGCAGGTGACTTTGCCAGGCCACAGAGGAAGAAGATCCAGGCAGTCCTGATGAGACCTGACAGGCTAGGGTCAGACAGTAGGTGAGGATGACACACACTTTCACTGGACTAGGGGAGCAGCATGGGGAGGGAAGGAAGAAGGAGGGAGGTTACTACTGGGAGGAGATGAGGGAGTGGGCTACAATCAGGATATAAAGTGAATAAATTGTAAAAAATAAAATAAAATATATATTTGCAACTGGACACCAGAGAGGAACAAATCTTCCTTTTGTCATTCAAGGACTCCATTATAATTAAGAAATATATGCTAAGAGCTTAGATTCACCCATTTTCTTTGGCCAGTAAGTCTCCATTTGGAAAATAGAGTAGATTGGAAATCAGAATTGATGGCAGTGGCTGGAGTCTTTGGCTTCTTTTTTCAGAGACAAAGGTAACCTCAGTGCATGGCTATGCATGAGTAGTTATGCAACCACCCCAGTGTCTTTCTCTGAGTAAAATGCAAACATTGTTCTCAGAACAGCCAACAGCACACTTAAACACCTTTGGTGGCTATAACTTCCATTATTGTGTTGGCTCAGAAATCAGTGGCACCTGATCTCCTGCTCTGAGAGTAAGTGGTTGCTGTACACGTAGTTCTATGACATTTTAGGAAAGAGATCGCCAGTGCTTCCAACACAGGAAGTCCTTAGCCATATGTGATAGAAGCTGTTAGTTCCCAACCATACTGCCTCAATGTACTAAAACCTTGCTTGTAATTACCAGACCCACATCCTCTGAGTATCTTCTCTGCCTCCACGGTTCTACTTTGTCCACCTGGAATGGTTCTGAGGCCAATACACAGAGGCCCAGAATATGTGTTTGGGGGGAATTAAAGCTGAAGGGAAGGAGCAAGGATTCTTGTCTTTCAGGATGCATGGTTCTAAGATGTATGTTCTATGTTGTCTTCCACACATGCCCAATAATGTCACTTACTTTTCTGATATCTGTAGTAGTGTTTTGTTTCATAACTCACTGATTTTGGTTTGTTTGCTTATTTTTTTTTTCTTTTTTTAAGCTCTCTTTTGTCCTTCCATTTTTGGCATCACCTCTTCACAATCTGTTCTGAGTTCCCTCTAACCACCTAAGTAAATTAATTATCTTAAATTCAAGGTTAATTTCTAGAGAAGCCATGTTATGAGATCAAAAAGGATTCCTGGAATCACATTATAGTATATCCCAAGAAACCCAAGTTGAGAAGGATACATTCTTCTAACCTGCTCCTCAAATAGATATGTCAAAGAAGGTAAGTCCAGATGTAAAAGTTTAGTAAGGGATTTCTAAAATCTGATTGAAGATAGACCTAAAATATTCTGAATTTCCATAGTATCTGTAGTATGCTCCAGAACCCTCAAAATTATTCCCAGGTTCTCTATCTTTGAAATTAGAGGAAGAGGTGAGCCTGTCTTGTTTATATGAGGGTTCCTCTTCTTCATGCTCCGTACTTCTTTTGCCACACCCACATGGAAATTACTTTTCTGCTCCAGTTAGCAACAGTTTCTGCTTTCCAGGTGACTAGATATAATTTTCTTCAGAGGCAGGTGGGGGGAGGGAACATCCAAGTCAATTCCCATGGTTGGTTCTGGATGCCCTCACATTTACCCAAGGTGTCTTCTCATAGCTACCTTTTGTTTAATAAAGCTCCCTCCTTTTGTTTAATAAAGCTCCCTACCTGCCAGTATCAAGACTCCTTGTGCCATCCTCATCAGATGTAGACCTAGGATTTTATTAAGAAATGGCTGTTTCTCTGGAGTAGTGCTTTCTAGCCATTTGCACATTGTGAAACCCAAAGTAAATGTATAATATTCCTTTGACACACTGAACAAAATGGAGGAAGGGGCTCACCTCTGGAAGCAATTGAGAGAACTTTCTGCATTCTAGGCCCCAGGCAGCTGCCCTGAAAGCTGTAAGGATCAGCAGTGTCCTGGCATATCTGTGACCTATGTGACGTGCCAATTGTACTAACAGTGTATTAACAAACATTCTGAATTTCTCCGGTAGCAAGTCTCCGTGTGTTGCATGGCAAAACCACAGATGGATCTTTGCAGAAGCCAGAGGTCTCCTCTGGGTCCAGGTTTTGCTGCTTACCAAGCCTTCTTCAAGAACAAATGGCTGAGTTTTTAATAAATAGTTTGATTGAGAAAAAATTCATATAGCATCAAATTCATTTGTTTTAAGTAAGAAATTATAGGCATTTTAGCATATTTACAGAGTTACACAGATATCACAGCATCCTAATTATAAAATCTATCAGCCACTAACAAAGAACCATCCTAACCACTTCCCTTTATCCAGACCCTTCTGAGGATGCACAGAGAGTGTTTGCCAGGTGGGTACACACTTGCTTATTTTTCTCAACCTCTAAAATCTTTGCCTAATATTGGCACCTACTTCAATGTAGCAAAGCTAAGATTGAATGTTTAGCCAAGTATATACTTCAAGAAGTCTGGAATGATCGACAAAAGATCATAACACTCTGGTCCTATTTCTCTCTTTGTTGTGCACTTGTTATCTGCTGGAGACTCAAGAGACACGTGGAGTTCATGTGTAGAAAATTCCCTGGCTCTGTCAAATCTAGCTGGCTAGAGGTTCTTTGGATCTATATTTTGGATAGAAAATACAGCTAGGGAAAGGAACAACTCTCTTAGAATGCCCAGTCCTGCATTCTAGAGGTTCAAAGCCGGCGTTCCAAATGTACAGGTTTTTAATCTTAAGCTTGAGAACTAGAAGCTTATGGTTGCATGCTCTCAACAATGGAGGCTTATTGTTTTAGGTGCTTAAGACAGAAGCACACTTCTCTAGGCTTTAAGTACTAACACCCAGCAGCTAAAGGTTTTTGTTTTGTTTGTTTGTTTGGTTTTGGTTTTTGTAGTGTAGTGTTTTGTTTCATCTCTATTTTTATTTATTTTTATTGATTTTTTTCGAGACAAGATTGCGGTAGACTCACTTTGTAGATGAGGGTGGCCTCAGTCTCACAGAGATCCACCTGACTCTGCCTCCCAGAGTGCTGGGATTACAGGTGTGTGCCACCATGATCGGCTTCCCAGCAGCTAAAGTTATGGCTCTCTAGCTTTCAATGTTGGGATCCTTGGCATTTTAACCTTTGACAGTAATACTTAAATCCTTCTCAGCATTTCCACCATATCATATGTTCCTATACTATTAGCTTCTTGAAATTTCTGCAGTTAGTCACTGGAACACTATACTCTGTGACTCATACACACACACACACACACACACACACACACACACACACACTTGCCTTCTGACAGATGTAAACTAGCCCACAGTGAAAGCACTGAACTTGACTGCTCTATGGTGTAAAGAAAAAAAAACACATTTTAAATATGAAATTACCATGTAGCTATCTCTCCCGCAGGAGAGAAAAACCAGAAGCATCCAAGGGAGCCCCAAGCATCCATGGCCATCTCTCAGGAGCAGAAAAAAGGGCAGACTGACAACAGTCAGAGCTATCTCTCAGAAACAGAGAGAAAAGCAAAGAGTATGTGTGCTGATTGTTGGTTTTTAGGTAGCTTGCTGCAGGGTTGCAGGAGCTGTAAGCTGGAACAATCTGAAAGTTTAGGGCCAGAAGTGCCCTAAACTAATCCAGGTATGGATATGCACCACAGGTTCATGTTAATAGGGACCAAAGGAACCTGGAGGTTAGTGTGAGGCTTTGATATGCAACCAGATGCCTCATTTTCCTGAGGTAGGAATAGATAGGGAGGTGGCTCTGTAGACTCAAACCTATTTCACATGTTTATGAGGAACGCTGCCTGTGAGTTCATCAGCAAACAGTCTTTCCATATGTCCAGCATGAGCTGAGCCCAGACTGACATTTTGGATAATGTCAGTGGCACTGCCTTTTTTCAGGAGACTTGAAACCTAATAGTAGAGAACTCTTAGTTCTTGGTACCTTTTGGTAGTGTTAGCTACCCCCCAGTAGCTAACATTAGTAGGGCTCTAAGCATTACATGCTGGGGCCTTCAGCTCTCTGTAGCCTTTTAGACCTCTTTTTAGCTGCTTCATTGCTGCTGCTGCCAGATGTGGAAGCCTCAAATGTCTTGTCTGCTCTTTGTGCTATCAGCCCAGAATGTTCTACCCATAATGAAGACCACAAATAAGTAAAGCGACCATTTAGGAGAGGCCTTTATAAGTATCTAATGTTGCATTTTAGGTGGTAGTTAGTGTACAGGAAACAAGACTCCTAGACTAATCCCCAAACAGTGCTGAACAACCAACTTGCATGAGCAAAAAAGGGGCACAGTTTGTTTGTGCATGGACTATAATTTCACCTGTTATACCCTTGGTATGAACAAGCTTCCACTTCCACTCATCATAAACCTTACATGAAGATCAGCCACAAATCTTGCACTGTACTAGTTAAAGGCTTTTTGCCGAATCAACCCTTTCTGACTGAGAATAACTGTAGGGTGACAGGACCATCCAGTTTATAGAAGCTCTTTCACAGAGTGGGTCCTGTAAAACTAGTGCAAGTTGCCTCATTCAGCCTTGTGTAGGGCAAAGGGACTTGCAGGAAATGTGGTTTTAATAGCTGCCATAATGCCAGTGGTCTTACACAGGAGATAGGTTTCTTCTAGAGTTCAACATAACTAGACTGACAAAATAAAGGAGAGGCTTTACTGATAGAGGGCCATTCAAGGTAGCCAGGCATTTGGAAAGGATATGTCAGCTATTATTCAGGGGGGGTGAATGGCTTATTCCTAATAGCTTAGTTTATTTTTAAAAATGCAACAACAAATGGCTAACATGGAATTAATATTCTCAACAATACTTTTACCCTCCAGCAAAACACACTTAGAGAGGGTTTGGTCTCTGTGATTTATCTCACTTCCCATTGTCTTTCATTTGTGAGACAGTATCTTATTACGTAGCCCAGGTTGGCCTGGAACTCTTCAGACCCCCTAAGCCTTTCAAGTGTGTATTCCAACTGTTCTGTTTTGCCAATAAAGACTCAGAAGCCAGGTGGTGGGGTGGAAACCTGCAAGCACAGAGAGGCAGAGGAAGTAACCAGCTAATCTTCCTTCTCAGCTCAGGTACAGATGGAAACAACAACAAAAAACAAACCAAAGAAAGGCTTACTAGCTCAACTGACAGTCCAGGAGGAAAAGACCAAAAATCCCAAAGCCGAAGGCTTGCTAGCTCAGAGCCCCAAAAATCAGGGAGCTGAGGAGCTGAAGCACAATCTAAAGCCAGAGTTTGAGCTAAAAGCTCTTTATTCTTTTCTACACTGTTTTAAATACCCCTCTCAACTCAAAGTCCCTCCTACTCTTTAATTTCTGCCAGCTGGTTTCTTGCTCCACCTCTTGACCTAGGGTTAACTTTATTAAATCCTGTGAACAGAAAAATCTTGGATTAAATTTCTGTACTAGGGCTGGGTGAACCACACCATAATCACCAGTTTACAGTAAACAAAAGTTCTTGGATTAAAAGTGTGATAGGTCTCAAACACACCAAAGAAACAAGGTTTCACAGTTTACAATTTTGGGGTTCAAAATGGGATCATTTCTCCCTTTTGTCTAAATAAAAGACTACTTCTTCAACATCAATAAATTATATTCCCTTCTGAGCTTAAGTGGAATGTCCCATTATGAAGGCTCAGGATAGTGTCTGTGGGTTTGAGAGCTGCTGCACCTTCAGTCATAGTCAAGGGCTTGGTCATTTATATCCATACCATGCTGGGAACCCTGAGCCAACAAAAAGCCAAGGTGCAAGCAAAGGCAGGCCTAGAGTTCCCTTTCTGCTTCAGGCCAAATGGCCTGCTCTTCCCTACTCCATCCTCACCCCACCACCATCCTACTCTAAAATTAATCCTCATTCTGCTGCTCCTCAGTCTAGCCTGCTCCCCCAGCTTCCTCTCTGGCTTCTGGCATGGGGGCACTTTCTTTGGAAATCATTGCAACACGGTGAGGGCCACTCATGAAAGCAGCTTCTTTTGATACAAGAACACACCTCTTTCTGCAGAGGAGACTCATTCTCTCTAAGGGGGAAGCTGAGTGCAGTTGCTGGCACAGTTCCCATTTTACCAGGTGTTTTCCAAAGTACTTGCACTAATTCATGGTGCTTGTGCATCCCTGCTTTCCCATATCTTTGAAATCCTGTGATATTGTCAGACTTAATGTTTTGCCAATGGAGTGGTTAAGAAATGGTACCCCATTTACTTTGGCATCTTCATACGTGTTCCTTGCTCTTTCAGCTTGTATGTTCTGAGAAAAGCCCTTACCTTTCTTTTGAATTGTTTTCCTTTCTTTATTTTTCTCCAAAAATTCTTGTATGTTCAAAGTTTATCTCATCACAGTATGTGAGAATTTTGTATTGTTTCAAAATGCAATTTAAAAATTGTAAAATGATGTGTCTTTCCTTTCAAATGCAAATAATTCAGAAGATGAACAATTACAAATATAGAAATTGTTTTACTTTACATCATGGCTCCAGGTTTCAACCGTACACAACAACAACCCAACAAATAACCATTAGCACATAGATTTATACCCTTCCAGAATACGCAGTGCACACAATAGCTTTACATAGATTAATTTACTAAATTTAATTGAGCCTCTGCTAAAAGTCAAGTGTAAGTGGCACCACAATATACAAAACATTAAAATTACACAATATGATAAATATAAATATCTTTTACTAGTTTTATCAATTCCCAGTTTATTATAGATATCCTTCTGTGTTAAACATAAATCCCCATGATGCAGCATGATATTCTATTGGAAAGTTTTTGGTTAAAAACATCCCTCAGTCCCTACCTGCTGCAGGACATGGCTGGCATACCCTGTCCTCTACCCTGAATTCCCTAGCCCAGGAGTGTGGCTTCCATTCTCCCAGAGGCTCTTCCCTATAGAATTCAAATATTTTGGTTCCCCTTTCATCTCTCTTTGTATGTGCTTCTCTCTCTCTTTCTCCCTCTCTCTTTCTCTTTCTTTCTCTCTCACTCCTCTCTCCCTCCTTCCCCTGAATGGTGGCAAAGAGCTGCTTCCAAGAAACCTGCATTTATATATTAAAACTTTCTCTTTGCAATTAGCTCATTCCATTGTATCTTATTAAATGAATTTTCTTCCAAACAAGCTTTTGACTCTTTCAACTTTTTATATTTTAGAAAAAGTCCTTCAGTGAACATCCTTGGACATATATCCTCTAGCAGTTTCTGATTCTTTCCTTAGGAAAAATGTGTATTCACTGAATTTCTAGATCAAAAGAATCCATTTTCAATTTTGATATAACCTTCCCGACTATCTTCCAGAAATCTAATGCCAATTTACTCTCTCACTAGAAGTATATAAGTATGTCTACTTCCTTATACTATCAATCTTTTCTTTAGAATAAACACTTTGATAACCACTATACAACATCCTCCATAGAATCCATAAAGGTTTATTTCTTCCAGATTTTTATAATTAGATGAGAATAATACAGATATAGTCCAATAAGATATTTAAGTTTTTTTCATTAATTTTTCTTGAAACTGCTTATCACAAAGTGAGATATGTTTTTAACAAGAGATCTAGATATGAAACCCATAGGGGGCTGAAGATATGACCATAGGGGGCTGAAGATATGACTCAGTGGCTTAAACATGTTTTTGTTACCAAGTATGGTGACCTAAGTTTGATTCCTGGAACTTACATGGCTGAAGGCGAGAATAGCTCTCATAAATTGTCCTCTAACCTTTACATGCACACTATGGCACACACATTTCACTCTTCCCCCACAAATAAATAAATGTATGTAACAAAAACTCAAAAGAATTTTGGCTTCAAATACCAACAAGATGTTTTGGTTTTTTTTTTTTTTCTTTTCTCTAAAGTATCTTCACCTTATGTGTTCCCACAGCAAGAATATCTGTTACTCATTGAAAGACTCCCTGGCCTACCTACAACTCCTGTGGGGCTTTTAGAGACACACATTTCTGTGGCACATAAAAACACATACTTGCTTTGCTGGGTTTTTCTTTATATGCCTATTATTTTGATAAACTGTGGAGCCTGGTAAATACATGCAGGTGGTGACAGAATATGAACAATTCACTTTTCACGGAAGAATTCAGGAGCCATTTGGTGTCTCCCAACCAAAGCATTAGCCATTGTCCGCTGTATCTATTGAGTTGAGTTCCAGATTGACTTTGCCTAACCAGCAGTCAGTCAAACCCATGAAAAATAAATAAATAATGCAAGAAAATTTGGGTAAGGATTTATTTTGGTGACAACAAATTCTAACCCATAAATTTCTTCCTCAGCATGATTTTTATTTTAGAACTCTTTTCTGGGTAATCAAAATTAATAAATCCTGTGGAAGATTTCTTTTTGCTTCTCTGGGTGGTCTTTCCAATATGCTTTTAGGTCTGTTTGAAAAAAGATACAATGAGGATGGTGAAGTGAAAGAAGTATAGGTATCACTATGATATCATAAGATTAAAAAAAAAAGTCTGGTCAGTGTTGTTTTAAGCTTGTAGGCTTGATGGATAGATTTTTCTAGAGGAAGCCACTGGTGAGATTCATTGTAGATAATGTAAACCGTTGTATTATATAAAGGAAGAAATTTAGTACAGAGAATTGGGGAGTTTTATTATCATTGGAAAGCTTAAAATGATGTTTGCTAAGCTCCATGCCAATAAGTGACTGAGGGATGGTATAGTACTGATCCTACCATAGTAGCACTACCTATGATGCCACCACTACAACACTGAGCTCAAGAACAGAACATTGCAGCTGTGAACAAGGAAATCAGGAATCTAGAATGAAGAATGAGCCATAATCCATGAACAGTTGCTGCCAGAGCCTCACAACCCTCAGAGGCATGAAACATGGCTAGTCTTACTGACCTTGCCTATAGAAAAATGGCCCAAAGGCCAAGGCGATGACTTCTGCCTTACATTTTCTTTCCTGAGCTCATCTGAGCAGAACATAAGATTCACATCTGTATTTAAAGTTGCCATGGCATATAGGGAAATGCAATTTTAGGTTTTTAGCCTTTGTAGTGTAGAAAGACCATTAGACAGAGCTATGAGGTTGAGCTAAACATTTATCAATCTGTTTTTGAGCACCCCCCAGAAAAGCCAAGTGACTTCATACATGAAAACTAAACACAAGGGAAAGAGAAGGAGAAGAGAGTGAGAGAATGAAGAAGAGGAGGAGGAAGGGGAAGGAGGGGTGGTAAGTGATGTGAACGATGGCTTCCAATGGAATATACTAATTTCCATCTCTGTGATGTCTTGTATTCTCCACCAGGATTATCACATTCACGGATTCCAAGTGTTGATATTGACATTATCTTTGCAAAACTTAAAGTTTGCTGGGATTCCAATAGCCTAACTTTCTTTGTTTTCGTGTTCATGCATGCAACATCTCTTTGTCTTTAGTTCTTCTTTCCTTTCCATTATAGGTGTATGGGTGTGTGTGGGTTCTTCTGTGGGTGTCATCCATTGCAGATATTTTGCAACATGTAAGTATTTGCAAGGCTTATTGGTTTTTACTATTATAAGCTATTGGGATAGGAGTTACCTCAGAAAGCAACTGGTAGAACACTTCCATTTTGCAAACAAACAAACAAACAACTGAGATTCAAGGGGAGGAAATATGTTATGTCTCTAGTCTCAAAAAAGATTAGTGTCAGAGACAGAACTTGAAACTGGATCTTGGTAATACTTGACTGGGGTGTTGGCTGCCTTCTTCTATAAGCCATCTCTTGAATCTCTCCAGGATAGAGAATATGTTTCCTAATGCCAAGGGATGTATCAAGCCCTATTATTGGCCAACTCAATAGTCACTACCATTACCTTTCCTCGTGCGCATCTGACTATATGAACTGAAAACCACACATTCATTTTCATTCAGATTTGTAGTTGAAACAGACAAATACTATAAAAGAGGAGCCTTTTCAGATGGCTGTTTTGTTAAGAATAACTGGAGATCCAATCTTTTTCATATATTTGTTTAGTCACTATCCCTTTTTGTCCTTGAGTAAGGTTCTAATCCCTGGAGTCGTGGCAGGCACTATTAGCCCTGAATCTACAAACATGAGGGCAAAATGCTAGCACTCATAGCTTGTCAGAGCAGGAGGGAGAAAGACTTGTAACACTGATGGCATCACTCACTGCCTGAGATACTGAAGATCACTGATTTTCAAGGTGAGGCTGAATATGAAAAGAGGCAGTTAATGGTTTGATCTGTAAATCTCTTTATTAGGATTATCCAGGTTGCAATATACATTATGAAAAAATATCAAAAGTTCAGCTGAATAAATAAAAGAAGATAATATCACATGTAATTTAAACACCTAGAAATGATTCCTTGCTTTCTGTGTGTACATTTATAGACTTTCTGTGTGTACATTTATAGACTTCCACACATACACACTTAATGGCATAATGTGTACAGGAACAGGCTTTCAATCCAGACTGCTTCGGTTCAAATATCTAATATGCTATTTTTTTTTAATTTTGAGAACATTTTAAAAATTTTTTTTACCATTAATTACACTTTATTCATTTTGTATCCCCCCATAAGCCCCTCCCTTCTCCCCTCCCGATCCCACCCTCCCTCACCCTTCTTCATGCATGTCCCTCCCCAAGTCCATTGATAAGGGAGGTCCTCCTCTCCTTCCTTCTGATCCTAGTTAAGCTATGTAAATGTGGGGCCAATTAATTAAGTTCTCATGCCTCAGTTTCCTTGTCTTTTGATACCATCATCTTACCTTAAAGGGGTATTGGAAAGATTAAATGAGTTCCTCTTAGCAAAACACCTGGATAAATTGCCTAGTAAATAATAATTATTTAGCAAACACTGTTTATTATTACTGTTACATGTTTACACAAATAGGAATCACCCAATTATACACAGCCTCAGGATAGTTCAATCACTGAACAATTGCATCCTGAAGAGAACACATTCAGTCAGAGTTCAGGGACAGAGTGAGTCAACTGGCATTGTTTATAGTTTCCTAATGCCCCTAGGATTAGCTCCTCACATGAATATTCCTCCTGTAAATCCATGCTTCCCTCACGAGATGGAGTATCATTGTGCTGTAAGAATTTTCAATGGTGTCTATGTTGTTTTGTCATGGCTGGTGCTACTCCATTTCCTTTAGTAGGTCCCTCTGTTTGGCAGTAGGGTGCAGCTATTGTACTTCTTTAAACAGACAGAGTTTCTTATTATCTTCTTTGGGTTGTTGAGATTTCAAGTGTTCATCTTAGTGTCAAGAAGATGGCAAGAAATACCAGTGTTACAAAATCAAGTGACAAGCCCAAACACACATAAATGCTATTTACAGTTTTCAATAGCCTGTTAGTCTAAATCTTACCCAGGCAAAAATAAGTTGAAAGGCAAAGTGATTACTTTTGTATTTTGAGTCAGAAATGCCACTGCAGTATAATTTATATGGGAGTAATCAATATCAATAAAATAAAATGAAGTTTAAGGGATTATCCAATAATTTGGCCATATCATTGTTTGACAGAATGAAATACTGTTCATAATAAATATGTTTTTAAGAGTATTTTTCAGTAGATTGCAAAAATTCTCATAAAATATTTATGGTTCCTCCCATCAAAAGGTGGAACCTACTTTCTCCCCTGTGAATTTGGACTTGGCCATGTAACTTGTTTTGCTAAACAGGACTTTAATTAGAAACCTGAAAAGTAGAGGCTGGAGAGATGTCTCAGGAGTTGAGAGCACTTGTTGTTCTTTCAGAGGATGCAGATTCGATTCCCAGCACCCACAGGGTGGTTTACAACCATCTATGACTCCATCAGGCATACACATGCTCACATACTAGCAAAGCACTCACATACATAAAATAAAATAAATATATTTAAAAAAATAAAAAGAAACTTGAAAAGTATGATGTACTAGGGCTTTATTACTAAGCTACTGTGAACTCATTTGCTAATATGTTAAATAGCCAGAACTAGCCTTTTAGAGCACGAAAGAAGATTTGTGCTACTCGACCAACTATCCCCGATATTTTAGGGAGTCTCCAGATATGCTAATGAAGTCATTCTGGACCACATCTCTAGCCAATTCAGTTCAAATCAATAATCTACAGAATGATGACTATGAAAAGTCTCTTTTTCTCAAGACACTAAACTGCAGTTGGATATGTAGCACCATGTACCATTTATGTAGTCTTTGAGCTCAAACTAATGTCTTTGGTCATGCTACCTAACATTCTATAGACTGAACTACATCCTCAATTTTCCAAAAAAAATCAGTAGAAATTACAATGTCTATGACAAATTCAAATCCAAGAACACTGGCAATTAAAAGGCAAGGGAATGAGCTCATACTATTACATCAGACCCTCCCTCAAGCCATTACAGCTCAACATCAGAGAAAGCATATATGCATGACTTTTCTTTGAAGGAAAACAGTAAACCATATATAAAATCTTCTGACTTACAGGATTTTCAAAAGGAAAAGATTTTTATCTCATCAACTCAACATGTTGACAGGAAAATGATTGAACTGGGTGCTTGAAGACTCCTAAGAATAAAATAAAGTTCGGTGTCTTATTGTAGCATCAGAGCATTTGTGTTATTCTAAAGTTAGTACAGCTCCAGGATTCAGGGAGACACACCCAAATAGTGACTTCTAAACAGAAAGAAGAATGGAAAAATACATCCAACATTCTCAATTTTCAAGAACTTTCCTAAAAGATACTAAGTTTTTCTTTTATTCAGAATACTGCTCAGAAGGAACCATACATCAAAAACCTAGAAGCTACAGAGGCCAAAAGGAACATCTGTGGTTAGTAGCACTAGACAATCTGAAATAATATAAATGAATAACAAAAGGAACAAGAGATTACAGTTTCTGAAAAAGAAACTGATAAACTATATAATTGCAAAATTTTATGTAGTGATCCAGAGATTATCATTCCCATAAAAGACTTGAGGGTGCAACAAATGAATGAAAAATGTTTTCCTATGTCCAATGGTAGTTCGCAAGCATTATCAGAAATAGCTGTCTCTTTTTCTTTTTTTTTGTTTTTCTTTTACTGTCTCTTTTTTTAATGCACAAATCACAAAAAATAAAATAAACATAAGAAGAAATGAGAAAATGTGTCCCAATCAAAGAAATAAAAGAAATTCATAGAAATTATCCCAAAGAAAGAGAAACTTGGTAAATTATTCTGTCAAATTATTCTGTGTAAGGTAACTCAATCCACTATGTAAAAATGTATCTAACCAAATGATATTAGGAAAAACAATACATGGACAGAATTAGATTATCAACAAAGAGAAAAAAATAAATTATATGGTAAGATTGTGTTGATGAAGATGCCATACACTTCAGCTGTGGGACACAAAGAAATCAACCTGGAATTGAACTGGAAACATCTTTTAGGCCAAATAACTTTCTTTTTTTTTTTTTTTTTTTTTGCTGCTTATTGTTTTTTTTTTTTATTTTATTTTATTTTTTTTATCAGTTACATTTTATTAACTCTGTATCCCAGCCGTGTCCCGATCCCTCATTCCCTCCCAGTCCCTCCCTCCCTCCCTCCTTCATCTCCACTGTGCCCCTTTCCAAGTCCACTGATGGGGGGGACCTCCTCCCCATTCATCTGATCCTGTTTTATCAGGTATCTTCAGGACTGGCTGCAAAGCCCTCCTCTGTGGCCTAACAGGACTGCTCCTCCCTTCGGGGGTGGGGAGACCAAAGAGCCAGTCATCGAGTTCCTGTTAGAAATAGTCCCTGTTCCCCTCACTTTGGGAAACCAATTGGTTACTGAGCTACCACAGGCTACATCTGAGTGGAGGTTCTAGGTTATATCCATACATGGTCCTTGGTTGAATGTCAGTCTCAGAAAAGACCCTGTGCCCAGATATATTTGGTCCTTGTGGAGCTCTTATCCTTTCCCCATCAGACTAACTCCCCTTCTTTCTTATGATTCCCTGTACCAAATAACTTTCATTATGTAATCATTGAGCTGGAAGGCACTATACAGACTACTGAGGAGAAAAGCCATCAATGGTATTACCTAGCTGTGGACTCTGCATGTGACAATACTGATCTGTCAGGAGAAACATAAACACCAATGCAATAAATGACATGACTGTTATTGGAACAACCAACAACTTTTTGCTTTGAGTTCAGGCCTGTCTAATAGGAGATACTTGATGTCTGGTACTATAAAGCTAGTTAAAAAAAAAAGAAAAGAAAAAACAGAACTAATGGCTGGAGAAGTCAGAGACTATGGGGAGTGAATCTACTACAGTTAGTTGGACGTGTTGCAAAATGCCTTACAAATATTTATATTTATATCTACAAAAGTACAGTAAAAGTAAGTTACTTTTATTTATTTATATCTACAAAAGTACAGTAAAAGTACAGTAAAAGTAACAGTTACAGATAAAAGTAAGTTACTTTTATCCTTGGTCAGAGAAGCTTCTTTTTGCAGTGTGTAGTCAATAGTTAAACCAGAAACACACAGCTTACCAAAATGTCAAGGATAAGTGACTGTTGAATGCTTACCCAGAAATGTCACATCTGTATCACCTTGTCCAAGGAAAAATGTATGGACAGAATGTAAGACACAGAAGATGGATAGAGTGCTATGAAACATTGACTTCTGGGTATGGTATGGCCATTGCCATCTTGAACTCAGAGAAGCTGTGATTACCTGCAAAAGGCTGGCACAAGATGGAACCTGCCAACAATCCAACATAGACTGGGGAGGAACTCATGAGGGTTTGAAAGCAGAAAGAAAAAAATCTTCCTGTAAACATGGGATCACGTATAGAATCATCAGTGGTTTTCTTAGGAAATACATTATAAGCCAGAAGAGAGTGGAATGACATATTCACAGTGTGGAAAGAAGAACATGTCAAGCAAGAATACTTATTCAACAAAACTCTCCTTCAAAAATAGGGAAAAGAAGAAAACTTATTCAGATCAGAAAAAAAAATGCTGAGAGAGTTTATAACTAGTAGACCTGCCACAAAATTTGGGATGTCCTACAAGTTGGGATGAAAAAACACTAGATAGAAACATAAAAGCACATAAAAACATAAAGCTTTATAGTAAAGGTAAATATATAGACAAATGTAGAATGCTATAATACTATAATTTTGGTGCATAGATAACTTAATTCAGGTATATAATTTAAAATACAAAAGCGAAGAAAATAACTGCAATTATGAACTATTCTAATAATATATAAGTTAAAAGATATAATTTATAACACTGATACTTTAAAGTAGGGGAGGAAAGATGTGAAAGAGTAGAGTTATTGTATATGATTGAAAAATTGCCATCAGTTTAAAATAGGATGGTGTAACTATATGTTATTTCATGTAATACCCATGGCATCCACAAAGTACCAATAAAAATGTACAAACGATAATAATAAATCTAATCATGTACCAATAAAGTCAACAATTATGAAAACCATCAAAGAAGTGAAAGAGGGCCAACATAAGTATAAGATAAAGAAGAAACAAAAAGATGGTGATAGTATGTGCTTTCCTATCAAGAGTTACTATAAATGTAAATGGATTAAACTCTCCAGTCAAAAAGCTTGCAGTGAATAAATAAATATCTTAGATTTAACTGTATGCTGTTCATAAGATATACACTTTAACATTTTATTTATATATGGAGAGAGACTGAAATTAAGAAAGTAAAAAGAAAAGTCCATACAAATGGCCCAAGGGAAATCCTACAACTATTATTCTACTAAAGAAACTCTGCAATAAAATGATCCTAATGACATAGTTCTATATAATATTGATCAGTGCATTACTCAACCCTCATCAGAGAAGCTTTTTTTTCTGGTGGGAAGTGGGCAATAACAGAGAGACCCACAACACCACAATGTGCAGA
Source organism: Meriones unguiculatus (assembly GCF_030254825.1). NCBI lineage: Eukaryota > Metazoa > Chordata > Mammalia > Rodentia > Muridae > Meriones > Meriones unguiculatus. Next base: position 93,176,593 of record NC_083369.1, on the reverse strand, counting down.
GAGTGAGAGACTTTGGAGCACTCGGTGCTAAATGGTATATCATCAACGTCCCCTCAAGACTAGAGATCTATGCAGAAGAGGAGGTGGAAAGATTGTTAGAGGAAGAGGTGGTAGAGGATTTCAAAGACAAAACAGGACGGATACATATATGATCTCAGAGACTATGACAGCTTGTGACTTCCAAAAGTTCGAGTAGAGAAGGGAAGTAGACACAAAGTTCCACACTTAACCAAGAAGCTATTTACAACTGATAGCTTCTGAGAGGGAAAAATCAGTTTACTTCAGTGAAGTGATGTTAGGTATGCCAAGCACACTCCAGGGCAGGCCTCATGCTCAGGACTAGTTGGCCAACACAAAATTATTTCATTGTGTGTGTGTGTGTGTGTGTACGCATGTGGGTGCTTTTCTCTGCTTTAGTTTAGGGTTTTCTTTTAGAGAAAAAAAGACTATAAAAAGTTGGGTGGATGGATAGCGAAGAAGGCTCTGGGAAGAGTTAGGGAAGAGGAAGAAATGTGATCAAAATAAATTGCATGAGACAAAGAACCCCCAAAGATGCCACTGAGATGGCTTTCTGTTAGACATTTACTGCTGGCATGGGACCTACCTCAGTGTCCTCAGTGAGATTCCACTGGATAAAACTAATTTTCATTTACAAGTGTTTATCATTTGGAGATAGCTATTGGGTTAGAGGTGGAGGCATGCATTCATTTCTCTCAGCATTGGGCCCCCATCTGGTACAGACCCTTATGGTCCCTAAGAAGGTAGGGAGAAACTTGGAGGATTTGGGGGAAAAGAAAGCATAATCAGAATATATTATATGAAAAATACATTTTAATAAAAGAAAAATAGAACTTGCATGAAAAATTAATTGCAAAAGTATAAATATCATATATTTTATAATCATTAAAACAAAACAATGTTTTCAGAGTTCCTAGGATTTAAATTTGTTCCAACCTGTCAGCTTATTCTTTATATTTGTTACCAATTAATTCAGCTGAGTTAATAAATTTGCAACTGGAGAAAAACAGCTGAAAAAAAGAAGAATATGGAAAGTAATACCATACTAGTAGGATATTTTAGGAGCCCATTTCCCTCAATGAATAGAGCTAATAGACAGAAAATCAGTAAGTACAGTGGACACTTGAACAGCTACAGACCAATTAGACGAAATAGATGTACACAGAACACTTCAGACCCCAAATAGCAGATTATACATTCCTCTCTAGTGCATGCAGAGCATTGTCCAGGAATGTTAAGTCATAAAGCAAGTCTTAAGTAAGCTAATAAGGACTAAATCTTGCCAAGCATCATATTTGACTACTGAAATGGAAAACTAGAAATCAGTAACAAAAATGAAATGTGGGAAATCTGTGCAAATTAAATCAAATAATATATTCTTAAAAAGTAGATAGAATGAAGATGTCACCGGATAGATTAGAAACTATGGAGACAAATGAGGAGCACAACATATTAAAACATGGGTTGTCAATTGTTTTATTGATCTTAGCCATTTTGATTGGAGTGAAGTAAAATTATGAAAACATTTTAAAATATTTTAAAAGCATGGTTGGTATCAAAAACAACAGTTACTGCAACATTAAAAAGGAACCAAAAAAAAAACACAGTCAAAGTTAGCATAAGTACTGAATACTTAGTGTACTTATAGCATTTAAAATAAAGATTAGAGCAGAAATAAATTGAAAAATCAACACAAATCAATAGAAAAATAACATCAAACTTGAGTTATTCTTGAAAATATAAAAAAAAATTATGACATCTCAGCTGAAATGAAAAGAGAAAACTTAAAAAAAAAAACAAACGAAAAAAAGATAACACCCGGAAACTGCATTCATGAGGCTAACATTAGCTTTATACCAAAGCTAGGTATAGGTATTAAAAAAGAAAATTACACTAACATTTATGATTGACTGTAGATGTAAAAATCTCTTCAATACTAATGAATTTAAGTATAAACCACATGAAAAGAACAATGTATTATGAACAAATAAGATTTGCTTCTCCATGTAAGTTCTTGGCCCACTAAATTATCTCCCATCCCCTTCTGGTACTGCCACAATGCAAAAAAGGTCATTTGTCCAAATTAAACAAATTAGGTAATGATGTAATATTCCTTGGTGTAATACTCCTTGGTAATAAATTTCCTTGGTGTAATATTTCAGGTCTACAGCCTTACTGAATGATCAAAAGACAAAAGCTTGTTCTCTTAGCGTGGAGCAAAGCTAAGAACATACTTATTATATACCTTCTTTGTTACTTGAACCTCTTAAGGAATGTATTTGTCTTTTCACTAAGGCTTGACTATATTATCTCTTTACATAGTGTTGTGGCTTGCTTTCTTGTTTGAAACACTGTCCTTACATAGCCCAATCAAATATTGAGCTTGCATTGTAGATAGGGCTAGCTTCAAACTTAAGATCCACCTGCCTCTGCCTCCTAAGTGTTGAGATTGCAAGCGTGCAACACCATGTCCAGCTCCAAATTGTATTCAAGGGATTATATATATATATATATATATATATATATATATATATATATGCCTTATCAGTTGATTAGTCCCAGCGCTTTTCCATTTAAAATCAAATGTAGGCATCTTATCTATGTTTACCCCTTTACTTTTTTCTTCTATTGTAACTTGTTCTTAAGTATTTCTTCTCCATAGGTTGAGGAAATGTAAGATAAGCATATCGTGTACTATAGCAATGAACCCATACACTTCTCCATTCTGTTTCCTGCTTTTATTTATAATATGATACAATTCCTTCAGTGATCACTTCTTTCTGTTTTAAAACACTTTTCTTTTTAAGGTGGTTCCATTGGTAATAAACTCTCTCGGTTTTCTAATAAAGTGTGAGAAAGCTTTTGTTTCCTTTATTCATTTGGGGCCTATTTTATTTTCTTTCCTTTCTCTTTTGTTTGTCAGATTTTCATTGCTGTGAATGAACACCTGAGAAAATCAAATTTAAAAAGGTCATTTTGGCTCATGGCTTCTGGTGTTTCAGTCTGCAGTTAACTGTCTCCATGCTTAATGATCTGGCATGAAGCAGAACATGACAGTGGGTAATGTGTGACACAGCAAAGAGCTGCTTACCTAATTACAGCCAGGAAGCAAAGGAAGAGTCATCAAAAAGGCTTGGGTCCAGTATCTCCTACAATGGCACATCATTAATGACCGTTTGGTAAGCCTGACCACCTAGAATTTCCTTCACTTTCCAACAAATCATCAGACTGGTGATCTAGCCTTTGGCATATGGGCCTTTCAGGTGACATTTTAGGGCCAAATCATAATAACATGGGTAGACAATTTTTCAGTACATGGAAAATGCCACACCATTATCTTATGGTCTTTCTGATTTGTGATGAGAAATATGCTGTTACTTAAATTGACCTTTTCTCTGAAGAAAGTATATCATCTTTCTAGCTGATTTTGTAATACTTTTTGTCTTTTTAAATTTATGTTTTATAATTTATTCGCTTCACATCCCTATTGTAGCCCCTCCCTAGTCTCCGCCTGGTCCCATCCTTCCTTTTCCTCCATCCCCTCCCCTATTCTTCAAAAAGAGGGAGCACTCCTCTTCTACCATGTGACCTCAGTCTATCTCATTAGGACTGCCTGCATCTTCTTCCTCTGTGGTTTGACCCACCACCACCACTAGGGGGAAGTAAACAAACAACTGGCAACAGAGTCCATGTCTAGGTAGCCCCTGCTCTCATTACTAGGGCAACCACATCGAGACCCTATTGGCTACATCTGAGCAGGGGTTCTAGGTCCTCTCCATGCGTGGTCCTTGGTTGGTGCATCAGTCTCTGCAGGACCCCTGGGCCCAGATTTGTTGGCTCTGTTGGTCTTTTTATGGAACTCCTGTCTCCTCCAAGCCTGTCTATTCCCCCATTACCATGGCACCCTGTGCTCTGACCAAAGTTTGGCTGTGAAACTTATCATCTGCTTCAATCCCGTGCGGGGTGGAGTCTTTCAGAGGACATCTACGGTAGGCTCCCTGTCTTGTTCACTCTCTTCAACTGCTTCGAGTGTCTATTCTATTTGCCCTTCTGAATGAGAATTAAGCATCCTTCCTAGAGTCCTCCTTGTTATTTAGCTTCTTTTGGTCTGTAGATTGTAGTATGACTATCCTGTATTGTATGGCTCATATCTGCTTATAAGTGAGTATATACCATGTATGTCTTTCTGGTTCTGGATTACTTCATTCAGAATGATGTTTTCTAGGTCCATCCATTTGCCTGTAAATTTCATGTTTTCCTTGTTTTTCAACAATTTCTGTATCCATTCTTCGGTTGAGGAACATCTAGGTTGTTTTCATATTCTGGCTATAAAGCTGCTATGAACATAGTTGAACAAATGTCCTTGTTGTATGGTGGGGCATCTTTTGGGTATATGCCCAGGAATGGTATAGCTGGGTCTTGAGGTAACAGTATTTCCAGTTTTCTGAGAAAGCTCCGGATTGATTTCCAAAATTATTGTACAAGTTTGTACTCCCACTAACAATGGGGGAGTGTTCCCCTTTCTCCACAGCCCTACCACCATATGCTGGCACTTGAGTTTTTGATCTTAGCCGTTCTGATGGGTGTAATCTTTTTTGTCTTTACTTAAGCCTTCCACCAAATTCAGGACATTTTCAACCATTATTTTTCTGAATATTTTTCAATCTCACACTTATTATACCCTTCTGAGTGTCTAATAATATTGCTTTTAGATTTTTATTGTACTACATGTCTGTATTTTCTGTATTGTTCAAACTATAATTTCTATTACGTTAGCTTTAGCCTTGCTGTTTTTCTATAATTCCCATTCTCCTATTGTAAGCTTTAAAAAAAAGTTTTAAAAATTAGTCTTTCAATTCTAGAATTTCTATTCAATTTTCCTTCTGTCTTCCTTTTCTTTGTTGAGAATTTTTGTTTCAAAATAGTGATTATTCATAATAACCTTTTATGATGGTTGCATTCAAATGGCTGTCAAATAATTATGACATCTGTGTCATCCTGGTGTTAGTATCTATTCATCCCCATCTATTGTTCTAATGGAAATGTTCATAGTTCTTGATATTATGTATGATTTTCAATTTTATCCTGAACAATTTGCATATTTCACCTCTGATTGTTATTTACATCGTGCCACTCATTACTTCCATTGTAGACATGTCTGTTTGCATACTTAACCTCTACAACTGTCAACTGGTCAGGAGGAGTAGGGACATTACTTTATAATGGCCTGAGCAGAATGCTAACAGATGCTACCCTCATTATTGCTTGTCTGCAATGGTAGTCAGGAATTTACTGGCACACAGGCTTTGTGGATACTCACCAACCTACCAGTTACTGTCATTTTCAAAAATATAGTAGCAGTCAAGGGTCTCCTTGCACAGTTTTGTTGTTGACTACCATTCAAAATCAGATCAAGGAAAACATATTTTGGGGAGTGTTTAAATGGAGGAGGATTTGTACTGTCAAAAGGTTTTGCTCTGAAGGAAATTCTACTTTCTCAATCATTGTGCAGAGAGAGGAGGCTTATCTTGTTTTAGTGTTTTCTTTTTATTTGGTTACTATTTGTTTGCTGTTCCTGGTTCATGAGCCTCTTTGGCACACCTGTACCAAGATATATAGGAAGGAAATAGTTGATCCCTCAAATCTCATGGCTAATAGGCTTTTGTGCTACTCTTATTTCCATTGTCTTATTTGCCTTATATAATTCCTTCAGGGTTTTCAAGAATACTGGGAAATGTGTTTACTTAAGTTTTTTTTTTTTTCTAAAACCAAGTCTCATTTCCTTAAATGAGAAATATGATATAATCCATCTTAAAATATAGAAGGAGGCTTTGCAGATCCACTGTTCCTTGTCACCACTTGCTGCATCCATGGTCAACTTCACTGTGTTTTTCAATGACCTAAAGTGAGCCCTTAGGCCACATCTCCTTCAAGCTGTTTGCAGACAAAGTACCAACTCACAGCATTGTGCTCCAAGTACTACAGAGAAAGGATCTGGACATAAGGGTTTCTCCTTTCACAAAATTATCCTAGGATTCAAGTGCCAGAGTGGCAACTTCACACTCCATAATGACACTGGTGGCAGGTCCATCTATGAGGAGAAATTTAAGGATGAGAACTTCACCCTGTTTGCATGAAAAATGCTGGACGAAACTTCAGTGGTTCCCAGATTTTCATCTACACTTCCAAGACTGAGTGGTTGAATGACAAACATGTAAACTTTGGTGAAGAAGGGCATGAGCATTGTGGAAGCTATGAAGCATTTTGGGTCAAGGAATGGCAAGGCTCACAAGAAGATCACCATTGCCTACTGTAGACAATTTTAATACTTTTTTCTTGCAGGCATCTTATTCATAAAACCATTCCTCCTGTAGCCCAGGAGAGTGCCCAACTCCATCTGCTCTCAATATCCATAGCCTCCACTCTCACTGAAGTTCTTTGGGCTCCATGTTTTCCTCGCTACACTCCAAGCCCAGTTGAATTGTAGAGTTGAGTTTATGATTATAAACAAGCATTAAATAAGAAAAAAAGATATAGAAGTGATACCTACAAATAAAAACATATCAATTACATAATAACAGTTTTTCATACAACTATTTTATTTTAAATGAAAGTATACAACATGTACCCCAAATTTCATATCACTAAAAGTTAGTGTTCTTCTCAAGTGACAAAAGAAATGAATAGGGATATGATGGAATACATGGATGGGGAAGACTCACTCATTAATTATTCTCTTTTGCTGCTCTTTCAAAAGCATAAGTAGACATTCTTAGTTAAATTTGTCTTTAGACAATTTCACATATGGATGCCATGCATATCGTGTATCCTCATGCACATCCTTCCCCACAAATCCCTCACTCATATTCATGTCTGTTCATTTCGTTTTGAGGCCCATTGAGGTTAATCAGAGCTGGTTGTGTGACCATGGATTTGGAACTATCATTTAGAATATGGTGGGCTCAGCAGTGGGTATATACTGAAAGCAGTGATTCCCCCTCCCAGAATCTCTCACCATCCAAATAGGTGAGAGATAAAAGGCAGATCTCTATGGGCCCCTCCTGCTTCTTTGATGATTGCTACTAGGACCTGTGAAGGCCTAGTGCAGGTAACTAGAGTTGCTGTGAGTTGGTGATTAATGTATGAAGTCTAGAGAATAGCATTTTGCAAACCATCATCTCTTCTGGCTCTCTAAACTTTCTTTCCTTCACCACATTTTCAACCTGGAGAGGCTCCGGGATATGTCAAATCCAAACTTCCCCCACAGTGAACTTTTATTTTCTTTATTAATTACACTTTATTCACTTTGTATCCTACTTGTGGTTCCCTCCCTCCCTTCCTCCACCCTCTGCATGCATGCCCCTCCCCAAGTCCACTGATAGGGGAGGTCTTCTTTTCCTTCCTTCTGATCTTAATCAATTAGGTCTCATCAGGAGTGGCTGCATTGTCTTTTTCTGTGGCCTGGTAATGCTGCTTCCCCCCTCAGGGGGAGGTAATTAAAGAGCAGGCCAATCAGTTCATGTCAGAGACAGTTCCTGTTCCTATTACAATGGAACCCACTTGGATATTGAACTGCCGTGGGCTACATCTGTGCAGGGGTCTTAGGTTATCTCCATGCATAGTCCTTGGTTGGAGTATCAGTCTCAGGAAAGAACCCTGTGCTCAGATTTTTTGGTTCTGTTGCTCTCCTTGTGGAGTTCCTGTCCTCTCCAGATCTTACTGTTTCCCACTTCTTACATAAAATTTCCTGCACTCTGCCCAAAGTTTGCCTATAAGTCTCAGCATCTGCATTGATAGTCTGCAGGGCAGAGCCTTTCAGAGGTCATCTGTGTCAGGTTTGACACAGCGAACTTTTAGGCTTAAACAAATACATCTAGAGTAAAATATAGATTATGTATCACACATGAACAACACAGCAAAGTTCAGTCAAAGGTGTGACCTCTTCATTCTGTTTAAACCTGTATGTATAAGACATTTTATGTTTATCCAAACATGGTGTTCAATATAGATTTGTGACTTATAATGCACTCCAACAAACGGTACTACATCAGGTAATTTTGTGTGTGTTTTCTTATAACTATTACAATAATGAAAAGATAACAATTCTTACAGTTTATTTATTTGGTGAGTCTTATTGTGAGAAAATAATTATACTAAAATGAAACAAAGAAGAAAATGGTTGTTCTAAACATGATATCTTTCTGAAGGTCATTAACTGCATGGTTATTATAAAAAGTAAAATATATCATTTAGGTTTGATTCATGTTCAAAATATTTTAATGAAACAAGGGAATGTGTTATAACCTCTGGGATTTTCTGGCATCTTCCCAGGAAGAAAAGAGAAAAGCTATTTTCTTGGACAACATTCTTGAAAGATAGCTGTGATTTTAAGTACACAAGGTAGAGGTCACTTCAGTGAATTTACAACCTTGCTTTGAAGGTTGGTGGGACAAAAGGAGCCATAAGCAACAACTGTTTTACCAGGGTAACTAAGAATGTATAAACATGCCTTCTTCTTTTGGGCCTTGACATTGTTTGCTTTGTCACAAAGGACCTGTGTTGGTGCTAGGCTATGGTAGCACCTGGTTTCCCTCTGAGAGCTGGAAACCAGCAGCTCTTAGCAAGTTTGTTACATGACATTAATGATATTCCTTCCTTGAATCTGTGCCTTCTTGCATCCTAAGAATAGTTTACTTCTCCTCAATTGTGGATTCTTTAAAGTAATCATTTTGTCCAATAGCATAAGATGAGGATGATGACAAGTCTATTTTCTGATCCTTTGCCATTGCCACAAGAAAGATATGGCTGGACCTTGGTCTCACCTCAAAAAGATGAGACATATGCAGCAGTGTTTAATCGCCTTGAGCTAAACTCAGCTTAGATTTTTAGGAATTCTAGATAAAATGTATAAGAAATCCAGTCAAGTCTAGCATGGTTATCCTCTTGAGTCCAGCTTAGATCAGCAATGTTTATATAAGGCGTCGGCTGCAAGAAAATTAAATATTACAGTTGAGTACTAGAGGCCTTTGGGCTAATTTGTTGTACATCAATAAGGTGAAAATACAATAATTCAGGCAGTAAGAGGTTTTATTTTGGGTATGGAATGTCCACCAAAGCCCATGATTAAAGGCAGCATTCTCTGCTGGGCATTGGTGGAGCACACCTTTGGTTGCAACACTCAGGAAGGCAGGAGCAGACATATTTCTGTGAGTTTGAGGCCAGCCTGGTCTACAGAGTGAGTTCCAAGACAACTAAGGATACACAGAGGAACCCTGTCTCAAAACACCAAAAACAAACAAACAAACAAAAAAGGCTGAGTCTTCCATTACTGAAATGTAATGGAGGATTTAGGAAGTAAGGTTTGGTGAGAATTTTTAGGCATTAGGTCATGTCTTCAAGAAGCTTTGTGGAATCCTGGTTTCTTTCTCTTTCATGTCCCAGCTATGAGGTGAATAGTTTTCATTGTCATACACTCCCTTACATGATGTTATACCTTAATACATACTCCAAAGCAATGAGGCCAACCAAACATAGACTGAAACATCCAAACCCTTGAGTCCAAATCACCTTTTACTTTTATAAGTTGATTATTTTAGATATTTTGTCATAGTTATAAAAAACTGATAGTAGTGAGGCAGAAGCAGAGCAATTGGATAAATTTCCTTAATGGTAAATTCCAGTTTTATCTACTGTGATGAAGATACACTATAGAAATTGACAAAAAAATTTTTTTCAAAAGCATATAGAAGCCATATGTGTATATATTATTTATATTTGTGTGTGTGAACACAAACAGGCACACAAACATATATAACACACATACATACACTTCTCCTTTTTCCTCTCACTTCTCCAGATATTGCCTTATCAGTCAGTTTTTTTAAAAATGTTCAGTCAGCATGACATCAATTCTGTTGGGTCTAGACAACTACTTGTAGCCAGAGCTGCACATGGAGTACAGAAGTGACCATGAAAAGGGGGGTGTTTTCTGCCTTCTGCTTCGCAGAACCATGCATGCTCTGAAATTGGCAACCTGTAATTAATTCTGATGAGTCACTTTGTAGCAAACTGCAGGGAGAGAGAGAGAGAGAGGGAGGGAGGGAGAGAGAGAGAGAGAGAGAGAGAAATATTTGTGTAGAGAGCAGCAGTGGAATAGGAAGAAGACTGGGATTCATCTCTGATGATTAGAGTGTGAATTTTGGTCCTGACTCACTGGCTGTGGTGGAATAGTAAGCCCTGGCTCCTACAAGTGTGGTACACAAACCAGTAGCATCAAATTCCCACAGAGAAATTCAGGGCCCAGCCAATATCCACTGCATTTTAATGTGCGTTTTAACAAGATACTCAGGTGAAGCATGGGAAATTCTGACATGGGAAAATTACTGGATATTACATTCCACATGTGAGATAATGCATACAGAGAACTTGGAACATTACCTAGCATACCACAAGGCTATGTAAGTGCTACCAACATCATGGTTATGAGTAGATATTTTTCTTATTCTCAGCTTTTATTGTTAAAAATTACATGCAGCATTTGTAATGCCAACAGTTTGAAATCACACAGTTCATTGTAGAGTTCATGAATTTTCGGATATATGCATGCCATATCTCAACGGATCTGTCTCCAACACTCTTCACCTAGTTCTTTAAGGTTAGCACTCTATGTTCTGAAACTGTGGTGGTGACTACTTGAACTACTCACCACAAATGAAATCATACAATATGTGTCATTCTATGTATGACTAGCATATTTGGTTTTGTAGGATATCCTAAATGTTTAGGCATGTTGCAACATACTGCAGCACTTCCTTCTTCTTGAAAATGAAATGACAGTCCTTTCAGTAGATGACATTTTGCTCATCTACTCATCTGTACTGGATGGCTTCTAAATTTTTGCTGTTTTGAATGATGCTCTTATGAATATGGGTAATAAAAGATATCTTTTAGTCTCTGGTTTTAATTCTTTTAAATGTATACCTGGAAGCAGAATTGCTGGATCATCTGGTGTCTCAGTTAACATCAACTGTTAATTGGACATAGTGTACCATCACCAAGGGGAAAAACACACTCTCATCTGAGTAATGACCTTTATTAGGTTGATCTGTGAGGAATTGTCTTACTTGTTAATTAATGTGGGAGGGTCCAGCCCACTGTGGGAAGTACCATTCCTTGAGCAAATGTTCTTGGACTGTATAAGGAGCTAGATGAGCCTGAGCATGCCAGAGAGCAACTCAGAAAGCACTGTTACTTCATAGTTCCTGCCTCCAAGTTCTTGCCTTGGTTTCCTGTACTGACTTTCTGAAGTGTTGGATTGTGATCTGTAAGTATAAGCCAAATGAACCCTTTCCTTCCTAAGTTGCTAATGATCAGAATGAAACTAGAACATATGGTACTTATCGTTTTGTTTTACTGGGAAATTACCATACTGTTTCCTTCTGGGTTTGTGCCCAGGAGAAGTACAGGTGAATCTTGAGGTAACAGTATTCCTAATTTTCTAAGAAAGCTATACATTGATTTCCAAAGTAGTTGTACAAGTTTACATTCCCACCAGCAATAGAGGAGGGTTCCCCTATCTCCATAACCTTTCCAACCTGCATCATGTGAGGTGGAATCTCAGGGTCGTTTTGATTTGCATTTCCCTGATGACCAAGAATGTTGAGCATTTCTTTAAGTGTTTCTCTGTCATTCAGTATTCCTCTGTAGAAAATTCTGTTTAGCTCTGTACCCCATTTTTAATTATACTTGGTTTGTGGGTGTTTAACTTCTTGAGTTCTTTATATATTCTGGATATTAGCTTTCTGTCAGATGTAGGACTGATGAAGATATTTTCCCAGTCTATAGGTTGTCGTCTTGTTTGATGACAGTGTCCTTTGCTTTACAGTTTCATGAGGTCCCACTAATGGATTGTTAATCTTAGAGACTGTGCTGTTGGTATTCTGTTCAGGAAGTTGTCTCCTGTGCCAATGAGTTCAAGGCTCTTCCTCACTTTTTCTTCTAACAGATTTAGTGGGCCTGGTTTTATGCTGAGGTCTTCAGTCCACTTGGACTTTGATTTTGTGCAGGGTGATAAATATGGGTCTATTTGCATTTATCTACATGTAGACATCCAGTTAGACCAGCACCATTTGTTGAAGATGCTCTTTTTTCCATTGTTATGTTTTGCCTTCTTTGTAAAAAACTAAGTTTCTGTAAGTTTGTGGGTTTATTTTTGGGTCTTCAATTTGATTCCATTGATCCAACAGTCTGTTTCTATGCCAATACCATGAAGTTTTTATTACTGTTGCTCTATAGTACAGCTTGAGATCTGAGATGGAGAGACCTCCAGAAGATGTTTTATTGTACAGGATTATTTTAACAATTCTGGGTTTCTTGTTATTCCATATGAAATTGAGAATTGTTCTTTCAAGGTCTGTAAAGAATTGTGTTGGTAATTTGATGGGAATTGCATTGAATTTGTAGATTGCTTTTGGTAGGATGGGCATTTTAACTATGTTAATCCTACCAATCCATGAGCATGGGAGAATTTTCCATCTTCTGATAATCTTCAATTTCTTTCTTCAGAGACTTGAAGTTTTTTTGGAATAGGACATTCACTTACTTAGTGAGAGTCACACCAAGGTTCTTTACCTTATTTGTGACTATTGTGAAGGGTGTTATTTCCCAAATTTCTTTCTCAGCCATTTGTCTTTTGTAGATAGGAGGGCTTCAGATTTTTTTTTTTTTTAGTTAATTTTGTATTCAGCCACTTGTTAAAGCAGTTTATCAGTTGTAAGAGCTCCCTGGTAGAAATTTTGGGGTCACTCATGTATACTATCATATCATCTGCAAATTGTGATATTTGACTTCTTCCTTTCCAATTTGTATCACCTTGACCCCTTTTAGTTGTCTTATTTCTCTATCTAGGACTTCAAGAACTATGTTGAAGAGATGGGGATAGAGTGGGCAACCTTGCCTTGTCCCTGATTTCAATGGGATTGATTTAATTTTCTCTCCATTTAGTTTGATGTTGGCTACAGGCTTGCTGTATATTGCTTCTACTATGTGTAGTTATGTGCCTTTTATGCTTGATCTCTCCAAGACTTAAACATAAGTGGGTATTGAATTTTGTCAAACGATTTTTCAGCATCCAAGGAGAAGATCATGTGTTTTTTGTTTTTTTTTTTCCTTTCAGTTTGTTTATGTAGTGGATCACATTGACAGATTTCCGTATATTGAACCACCCCTGCATGCCTGGGATGAAGCCTACTTGGTCATAGTGGATGATATCTTTGATGTGTTTTTGGATTCGGTTTGCAAGGATTTTGTTAAGTATTTTTGCATTAATGTTCATAAGCAAGATTAGTCTGAGGTTCTTTTCTTTGTTGGGTCTTTGTAAGGTTTACATTTCAAGGTGACTGTGGCCTCATAGAATGAGTTTGGTAATGTTCCTTTTGTTTCTCTTTAGTGGAATAGTTTGAAGAGAATTAGTTTTACCTCTTCTTTGAAGGTCTGGTAGAACTATGCACTGAAACCATGTGGTTCTGGGCTTTTTTTGGATGGGAGACTTTTGACGACTGCTTCTATTTCCTTAGGGGATATAGGCCTTTTTTTTTTTTATTTACCTCATCTTGGTTCAACTTTGGTAAGTAGAATAATTTATCAAGAAAATTGTCCATTTCTTTTACATTTTCAAATTTTGTTGTATATAGGCTTTTGAAGTAGGATCTAATGATTCTTTGGATTTCCTAAGTGTCCATTGCTATGTCCCACTTTTCATTTCTGATTTTGTTGATTTGGATGGCGTCTTTCTGCCTTTTAGTTAGTTTGGCTAAGGGCTTGTCTATCTTGTTGATTTTCTCAAAGAACCGGCTCTTGGTTTCGTTGATTCTTTGAACTGTTCTCTTTGTTCCTTATGTATTGATTTCAGCCCTGAATTTAATTATTCCCAGCCCTCTACTCCTTCTGGGTGTGTCTACTTTTTTTCCCACCCTAAGACTTTCAGATGAACCCTTAAGTTGCTAGTATTAGAAGTTTTGAATTTCTTTATGTTGGCATTTAGTTGTATGAATTTTCCTCTTTGAGCTCCTTTTTATGTGTTCCTTAGGTTAGGGTAAGTTGTAGCTTCATTTTCATTGAATTCTAGGAAGTCTTTAATTTCTTTTTTTATTACCTTACTGACCCAGGTGTCATTGAATAGAGAGTTGTTCAGTTTCCATATGTATGTAGGCTTTTTGTATTTCTGTTGTTGTTGAGGTCCAGTTTTAGACCATGGTGGTCTGATATGATACAAGGGATTATTTCAACCTTCTTGTATCTCTTGAGGCTTGCTTTGTGCCCAACTATATGGTTAATTTTGGAGAAGGTTCCATGAGGTACTGAGAAGAAGGTATACACTTTTGTGCTTGGGTGAAAGGTTCTGTAGACACCTATTAGGTCCATTTGATTTAAGACCTGTAAGTGTCATTATTTCTCTATTTATCTTATGTCTCAATAATCTGTCCCTTGGTGAGAGTGGGGTGTTGAAATCTCCCACTATTAAGGTGTTGGTATCAATGTGTGATTTAAGCTTTAATGTTTCTTTGCAAATGCAGGAGCCCTTGTGTTTGGTGCATAGAGGTTTAGGATTGTGATGTCCTCCTGGTGGATTTTCCTTTGATGAGAATAAAGTGTCCCTCTCCATCTCTTTTGATTAATTTTGGTTGAAAGTCTATTTTATTAGATGGCTCCTCCAGCTTGCTTCTTGTGTCTGTTTGCTAGGAAAACCTTTTTCCAACCCTTTACTCAGAGGTAGTATTCATCTTTGTTTCAGGGGTGTGTTTCTTGAATGTAGAAGAATGTTGGTTCCTGTTTCTTCCCAAATTATGTTAGTCTGTGTCTTTTTCTTGGAGAGTTGAGACCATTAATGTTAGTAGATACTAGTGACCGGTGATGGTTAATTCCTTTTATTGTTGAGTTGGTGGTGATTGTATGTTTGTGTGCCTGTTTTCTTTTGCTTTTTTGTGATGGTATCTTTATCCTGTGTTTTCTTGAGTGCAGTTGATTTTGTTGGGTTGGAGTTTTCCTTCTAGTATCTTCTGTAGGGCTGTTTTGCTGGGTATATGTTGTTTAAAATTAGTTATTTCATGAAATAGTTTGGGTTTTTTTTTCCATTTGTGTTGATTCAAAATTTTGCTGGATATAGTAGTCTGGGTTGGCATCTGTGATCTCTTAGAGTAGTGTATGTTTATGGGCATCTCTTTCTTAAGGTTGAGGAAATTTTCTTTTATGATTTTCTTGAAAATATTTTCTGGCCTGTGGAGCCTGGAATCTTTTTCGTCTTTTCCTGTTTTTCTTAAGTTTTGTCTTTTCATGGTGTCCTTGATTTTATTGATGTTTTGTGTCAGGAACTTTTCCAATTTTAGTTTTCTTTTGAGAGATGTATTCACTTCTGCAATTGTATCTTCAGCACCTGAGATTCTCTCTTCCAGCTCTTGTATTCTGTTAGTGATGGCTACCTTTGTGGTTTCTGATCTCTTCTGTAAGTTTTCCAACTCCAGGGTTTTCTCTGTTTGTGTTTTCTTCTGATTCTAATTCTGTTTTTATGTCTTAAACCATTCCCTTCATCTTTTTGGATGTGGATTCCTGTCTTTCCATGATAGCTTCTATTTTTTTTTTTGCTCATTTATTCTTTATGTGCCTCAAATAACTACATAATTATAGATTTAATATTATTTTCCTGTGTTTCAGTTGCAATAGAATATCTATTGATTATTGGAGATTCTGGTGAAGCCTGCATTTTTACACCAGCCTCTGGCTATATAGCTGTCTGTTGCCTTCACTGACTGTTCCTGGAGCCTGTACTGAAGACTGGATCCACCTGTCACTGGACTCTTAAGTAGTTTCCCCTGGATTCACTGTCTCTGCTGGCACTCTGTGACCCAGGTATGTCAGGTAGCTGAGGCACAGGTGGAAAGATCTCTGAGTCTAGAGTTGCTCCAGTGTCCCACAGGCTTTCTTAAAATGGTAGAGGATGGGATTTGGGTCCCAGGCTTGGCTCTGCTCCTCTGGGTTCACTGGCTGTGCTGGCTGAATTGTTTCCGACCCAGGTAAGCTAGGCTGCTGGGGAGAAGGCAGAAAGTTAGAGCCAAGCCTAGAGCTGCTCCACTGACACACAGTTCCTCTTGGGGAAGAAGAATTGGAACTTGGGTCAGGTGCATAGTTCAGCTCTACTGGGTTCTCTACTGGGTCTTTCCTGGGCTGTCTGTTTCTGGTTTATGTGAGCCAGGGGGGTGTGGTGCTGGCAGATAGATCTCTGTGCCTAGAGCTACTCCAGTGTCCCATAGGCTTCCCTTAGTTGGTTGGGAATTGACCCTGGGTCCCAAGCCTAGCTCAGCTCTGCTGTGTTAATTGTCTGTGCTGTGTTGCTTGATTCTGACCCAGGTGAGCCAGGCTGGTGGGGAGCAGGCAGAATGGAGCCGCACCTTCCCCACAGTACCAGAATATATCTCCTCCACAAAGCAATGAGAGTGAGCACTACTAGCCGCTGAGACCAGAAAGGTGTCCACAGAATATTAAGTGTGGTCTCCTGGGTTTAGAATCAGGAGCTACTAGTACCCAGAAGGTGTCCAGAGGACCGTGATAGTGGGCTCCCAGGTTAGAGCCACATCCTCTCTGCAGGAAGGTATACACTCCACAGGCAGTGAGAGTAAGCACCAAAGGTCTGAGCTGCCAGGAGCTGGTCCCAGGAAGATATCCACAGAAAGTGGGCTTGGATGGTGGATAACCTAAGGTTGTGGGGTCAGAACCATGCACACCACTGCCTGTCCCAGGAAGGTATCCACAGAGGGTGGGTTTGGGTGGGTGTGTGGCCTAAGGCTGTGGCAGTGCTGGGCAAGAGCCAGGGAATTTGTCCTGGTATTAGATGGGTGGCCTGAAGATGTACCTTTGAGTATCCCAGTGAATTATCCTCTCACCTGAGAAACACAGGTGTAGGGGGTTGGGAGCCCACTGTACAGCCTGTTGATCACCCTGCTTTCACTGTTGAGCTGCTGTTTGGATACCCTGCATGGTCTGGGCTGCCATCTTACATCTCTCGATTTATTAAGTTTTTAAACTTTATACTTTCATTCCCACTACTCTATGTGTTTTTTTATCAGTTATTGAAAGTGGAATATTGAAGTATCTAATCTATTATTGTAGTAATATCTATTTCTCTCTTCAATTTTATCAGGTTTTGCTTCATTGATTTTTATGGTCTTTTATCAAGGCATAAATGTTTATGAATGTTACATATACTAGCTGTATTGACCATTTTATTAATGCACTAACCTTATTTCTCTCTTCTAAGTTATTTTGATTTAAAATCTATTTAGTATATCTATACTTTCTATTGCTATTATTATTTAATTAGAATATTTTCTCCATTATCTTAGTTTATATGTATTTGTGTTTTTGTGCTTAAAGTGAATTTGATATGGAAAGTATGTAGTAGCAAAATTTAGAAACTCATTCTGAACTAGATGTGGCAGCTCATGCCTAGAACCACAGCACTCAGAAGCCTGAAGCAGGAGGACTCCTGGCATTTCAAGGCTAGTCTGGACTATGTAGTGAGTTTCAGTCATCCTGGGCTCCAGTGTCTCACAAAACCAAAGTAAGAAAATAAATTAAATAAATAAAATTTCATTTTGCTAACCTCTCTCTTTTGATTACAGAGTTCAATCTATTTACATTAATGATAACTACTGATAAAAGTGAGAATTACTTCTCTTCTTTTGCTGTTTGCATTTGTATACTATATATATAGGGCTTTTTGTTCTTTTTCTCCTGTGTTACTGTGTTGCTATTTTGAGCAGTCTTTATTTTTTGAGTGAACTGTTTACATTCATATTTGTGTGTATTCTGTAGCTATTTTGTTTGCTGTTACTGTGGGGATAAAATTTTACATCTTACAGTTGTAATACTCTAACTTGAATTTATACCAGCTTATCTTTAGGCACATGTAATATTCTTAAAAACAGCTCTGTCCAAATAGGAATAGTGCTTCCTCCAGACCCAGCTATACCACTGCTAGGTATATACCCAAAGTTTGTTCAAGTACACAAAAAGGACACTTGCTCAACCATGTTTATAGCAGCTCTATTTGTAATAGCCAGAACCTGGAAACAACCCAGATGTCCATCAACGGTGGAATGGGTACAGAAATTGTGGTATTTTTATACAATGGAATACTACTCAGCAATCAAAAAGGAGGAAATCATGAAATTTGCAGGCAAATGGTGGGATCTAGAAAAGATCATTCTGAGTGAAATATCCCAGAAGGAGAAAGACAAACATGGGATATACTCACTTATATAGATCTATAAGATATGATAAACATAATGAAAGCTATACACCTAAAAAAGATAATCAATTGAGTGGACATGGGGTAAGATGATCAATCCTCATTTAGAAAGACAGATGGGATGTGCATTGAACGTATGACAGGATTCTACTGAGCGCATCTGAAAGACTCTAACTAGCAGTGTTTTCAAAGCAAAGACTCATGACCAAACCTTTGGCAGAGTACAGGGAATCATAAGAAAGAAGGGGAGTTAGTCTGATGGGGAAAGGATAGGAGCTCCACAAGGACCAAATATATCTGGGCACAGGGTCTTTTCTGAGACTGACATTCAACCAAGGACCATGTATGGATATAACCTAGAACCTCCACTCAGATGTAGCCTGTGGTAGCTCAGTAACCAATTGGTTTCCCAAAGTGAGGGGAACAGGGACTATTTCTAACAGGAACTCAATGACTGGCTCTTTGGTCTCCCCACCCCCGAAGGGAGGAGCAGTCCTGTTAGGCCACAGAGGAGAGCTTTGCAGCAAGTCCTGAAGATACCTGATAAAACAGGATCAGTTGAATGGGGAGGAGGTCCCCCCTATCAGTGGACTTGGAAAGGGGCACGGTGGAGATAAGGGAGGGAGGGAGGGACTGGGAGGGAATGAGGGATCGGGACATGGCTGGGATACAGAGTTAATAAAATGTAACTGATAAAAAATAAATAAATAAAAAAAAAAGAAAAAAAAAAAAAAGAATTTATCTCTTCATCCTCCAAGAATCCAACATAGATTACATATCCAGATATAAAAAATCTATACATAACTTCAGAGTGAAGTATGTTCACAAATCTAACAATCATCATTAATAAAAATTGTGTTTAATAAAAATAAAAAAAAAAAACAGCTCTGTCCTTTTAATAGTTTCTTTTGGTCGTTTGATGTCACAGTGTTATATCTTTATGAATTATGTGTCCCAACACATGTACAAATAATTCTCTTAAAGGCAATAGTCTCTTAAACCATACAGGAAACAGCATGCACACTTATAACTCTGCTAGAATAATATTTGTTCTGAGACTAATAATTTTTAAAGGTATTAATCCCTTAAATCACAAGGAAAACAAAAATTAGAGTTACAAAATACTATTAAAATAGTACTAGTTTTATAATTGCCCATGCTCTGACTTTCATTGCAATTGGTCTTTTTTCATAGGGCATTACATTACTGTCTAGCACAGAGTTTCTCAACCTGCACCCCTTCGACAAACTGATATCTCCAAAAATATTGACTTCCTGGTTCCCAACAGTAACAAAATTATGGTTATGAAGTGGCAATGAAAATAATTTTGTGGTTGGGGCTTACCACAATGTGAGGTATCAAAGGGCCACAGCACTAGTGGGATGGGAGGGTGAGAACCATTGCTCTAGTCTCTTTTCAGTTTTCACTCCAGAAGTTTGGAGTATCTCTTTAAGGGCAAGTCGGATTAACTTCTTCAATGGTGGCTTATTTGGGACTGTCCTAATATCACTGTCACTTTTTCAGGACAATATTGCTGGTCACAGGATTACTAGACGACATGATCATTTGTTTTTTTGTTTGTTTGTTTGTTTGTTTTTGTTGTTGTTGCTTTATTTTGTTTTGTTTACTATATTGGCCTGTTTTTCTCCAAAATTTCTGAGAGGCAGAAATTTCTGTTCATCATCCTAACTGATGATCTCTATGCATTAAGATTGTTTCTTTGACAACTCTGGCTTTTAAAAGTGTGTTTATAATGTATCTTGGTGTATCTGAGTTTATATTTCTTGGAATTTATTAATGTTTTCAGATATTTGTGCTCATATCTTTCATTAACTTTGGGAAGAGCTCAGAAATTCTTGAAATAGTCACTTTATGTCCCTTCTCTTACTAGGAATCCCACTATTTGTGTGTTAGACCACTTTGTGTTCCATGGAACTCTTAGGCCATTCGCTTCAATGTCAGTGCTGTCTGTTCCACAGGCACAGTGATTTTCCTTGTCTCATTCTCAAGTTTAGTCATTCTGCCTCCTGAACTATACCTCGAATACCTCTAGTGACGGTCTTTTGGGGGTGTGTAATTTTTCAACACAAGTGTTTATTTTTGTTGGTTGCTTTTTATTTTTCTCTTTATTGATATTTGTATGTTGGTCATATGTCATTGATTTTTGTAATGTGTTCATTTAGTAATTTAGCACTTTAAAAGTTGTTACTTTAAAGTCTGTCTAGTAGTTTTCCAATTGGTGTTTTTCAGAGAAAGTTTTTGTCAATTAATTTCTTACCTTTTAATATCCATACTTCTCTGTTTCATTGTATACCTTGTTTTTTTTCAGTTGGATTTAATTATGTGGAAATTCTAAAAATAAGATTCTCTTCTTTTCCCAGGGATCATTGCTATTCATTACTATTTTTGATTAGAATTGCTGGGTTATTTATGTTGTGTCTGTGCCACGTATCAGGATCTTCTTAAATTTTTCTGGAGTCTTCACTTTCTCAGGCATGCATAGTCACTTTTTAATTTGTTCTACAAATTTAGTTGTTCTTTAATGTGCTAGTGTGTGGTGTTTGGCTCTCAAAATGAATATAAAAAGGGGAAAAAAGGAATAAATAAGGTGGATGTATACTCCTTAATTCTCCTGGAAATCACTTCAGCTAGATGGACAAGGGCTTGCAACAATGGCATCATTTCTGTCATCTGAAGCATGATCAATGATAAAAGAATAGATTCCTAATATTTAAAGAAAAAAATTTCCATGCCCTCACTGAGCTTTGCAAGCTGTGCTGGTTATTCCATAGTTTCCTGCTACAGAGCCAAGGATACTGAGTTTACCTGAGCACAGTTTAGTAAGCAGAACTTTTTTGGATGTGGTATGCCTTCACTAAATTTTCAAATAGGTAACATCCAACAGATTTTACCAGTGTATAGTTGTCTAATTTTAGAAACAGATTCCTGGTGTTTCCTATTTTCTCTCTTCATCTTTCTACAATCCTTTTGCTTGTTGATTTTCTTTTGGGGCGGGGTGCACTCATTATGTATCCATGGCTGGAAGCTATACTTTAATTCCCAGTCTTCCTGTTTCATCTTCCTGAGTTTTGTGCTTGGAGGTGCACACCACCACACCCAGCTGCATAATTCTTTTTCTTATTGTTCCATTTTAATTTTTTGAATTTTAGATTAGTGAATAGTGAAATTGATTTTGTGTGTAAATATGCATTTCTATCAGTTTTTAATGTGTGTCCTTATCTATGTAGCCATAAAAAGTCTAAGTAGAAACATTTCCATTACAATAAGAATCCTCATGAAGTCGTCCTGTACATGACTGCTCATTGCTCTTACTTTTATCTCCTGGCAACAATTGATCTGTTCTCTATCATTATACTTTTGTCTGTCAGAGGATGTATAAAATAGAACCATGTAGTTCGTTTTGAGGCTGAATTCTTGTACTCAACATTTTGGAGTTGATTTATTCATCTATAGCAAGTTTCTTTAAATTACTGAAAAAATATGGATATACCTTAGTTTATTCATTTACCTTTGGAAGGACATTTGTATTGCTTCCAATAAATGAGGATTCCAGTGTAGAGTCAATTCAAACATTAGTGTGTAGTTTTGTTATGATTTACAGTCTCAAGTACTCTATTTTATTCAGAGGTATTAGAAATGTTATCATTCATGTTTCCCTTTCCAGATGTTTATTGTGACCATGCAGAAGTAAAATCAACATTTTGTTTCATTCAGGTACTCTTAAAATTACACACTTCTTTAGAAATTTTGTTTCATTGTTGACATAAACCATCTTGTCTTTTGTTCACAGAAGCAGTTTCATTTTTTTCCTTCCTAACCTGTGCACTTGTTACACTGAATTGTCTAAGATTTTTACGATGATGATCAGTAAGAGTAGCATGGGCATTCTTATACTGTTTCTAATCTTACAGGAAAGCACTGAGTCTGTTGTCACTAAGCATATTATCTACATTTTTCTTTAAATGCGTTTTAAATGGCAGGTTGTGAAGAGTTCTTTCTGTTTCTAATTTGTGGAGAGGATTTTTTTCAAGAGTGGCTTTTGAAATTTTGTTGAATGAATTTCCTGCATCCATTGATAGGATCATATGATTTGCTTCCTTTTGACTGCTTGTGTGGTTGATTGCATTGGCTGATATTCTTGAGTACAGAACCAGGCTTGTCTTGCCAGGTTAAAACCTAATTGGAATGTTTATTTTAATATTCTTTGATTGAATTTTCAAATAAGTTTTTGAAGATCTGTATGTCATTTTTTAATAAAAGATATTTTTTGCAGCTGTCTAAATTTACATTCTGCTGCTGTTGCAAAATATCTGTCGTTGAGAAATTTTTCAAGAAAAGAAGTTTATTTTGGAGTCTTGAAGTCTTAAAAATCTAAGCTCAGAAGTTCACATGCAATATGGCACTTACATCATGTCATCACACACTAAATGCTAGTATCACATCGCAGGAGTGTTGCAAGAATATAAGAGGCATGTGAGAAAGCATCAATATATGTGGTTGCCTTGTTTTAATACAAATTGTGTCTCAACGTAACTGTCTTTGATAGGGTTTCTGTTGCTGTATTCATGTCCAAAAATAACTTGGAGAGAAAGATTCTATTTAATCTTGCAGCCTGTATTCCATCATTCAGGGAAGTCAGGGCAGGAACCTAAAGGCAGGAGCTGATACAGAGGCCATTTAAGAGTGCTGGTTACAGTAGGGCGTTGTGGCACATGCTTTTAATCACTCAGGGAGGCAGAGGCAGGAGGATCTCTGTGAGTTCAAGGCCAGCCTGGTCTACAGAGCAAGTTCAGGACAGCCAAGGCTACACAGGAAAACCGTGTCTCAAAAAACCAAACAAACAAAAAAAGTGCTGGTTAAAAGTTTGTTTGCTCTTGGCTTTCTTACACCATCTAGGACTAGCTGGTCAGAAGTTTCATCACCCCTGGTACCCAGGCCCCACCACACCCATCATTAATAAAAAAATGCACTATAGACTTGCCTACAGAAAAATTATATGGAGGCATTTTCTCAATTGAGAGTCCCTACAGACTCTAGCTTGTGTCAAGTTGACATAAAACCATACATCACAGGCACTGATCATGGATCATAAGACCTAACCCAGTCCTGTGAAACAGCATTAATGCATCCCCACTGTGGTGAACCCATAATCTAATTACTTCCCACGAAGTACCATCTCTTACAGTTTTCACCATCCCTAAATAGCAATGTATTAGGTACTTAACTTCTTGCACATGGTCCTTTGAGGGACAAAATATATCTAAGACATAAAAATAGTTTCCTGTTCTTATTTGCATCAAAGTAATGTTGGCTGGACAGAACCAGTCTGGAAGATTTTCATATTCTCCTATATTCCAGAAGAGACTGTAGAGTGTTATTTATTTGTGTTATTTATTTATTTATTTGTCGATGCTATTTATTTATTTAGAGTTAAGTGTTTTGTAGAATTGTGCAGACACTTCATCTGAGTCTAGAATTTATTTTCTGAAAAGTTTTTCACAATAAGTTTAGGTAATCAACAGGCAGAAGTTATTCAAATGTTTCACCTTAGGTGAATTTGGGCCACTTTTGGCTTGTAGAATTTTATCTGTTATCAGTTGTGTCTCCACATCCCTGTGGGTAGTTATTTACAGCCTTACCTTATTATCTTTTTCATGCCAGTGAGACACATAGCTATATGGTATCATTTGAGTCCCTATACTGTGAATGCACACATTTCACTTCTTTGCCAATATTCTTAGAGGTTTTATAAATTAGAGACAGATTGGTTTTTTTCCTGTTTTTTTTTTTTTCTATCTTGTTGACTTTGTCTTGAGTTTTCCCTTGTTTCTGTTTGTACTGCTTTTAGTTTTTCTTTCTCTAGACTTTTTTTCTTAAATTTTTAATTTTTTTTACAATTTATTCATTATATATCTCAGTTGAAGCACCCTCCCTCAACTCTCCCCAGTACCACCCTCTCTCCCTCTTCCCTTTCCATAGTTCACTGAAATAGGGAGCTCTCCACTATTTACCATCTGCCCATAGCTTCTTAAGGATCAGGAGTGCCTGGATCCTTTTCTTCCATGGCCTGGCAAATGTAGGCTTGATGACGATCTTTTCCCAGTCTGTAGGCTATCATTTTGTTCTGTTAACAGTGTCCTTTGCTTTATATGAATTTTCAGTTTCACGAAGTCCCATTTGTTAATTGTAGATCTTAGAGCCTGAGCAGTTGGTGTTCTGTTCACGAAATTGTCTCCTGTGCCAGTGAGTTCAAGGCTCTTAACCAAATTTTCATCCAAAAGATTTAGTGTTTCTGATGTTTTGTTGAGGTCTTTGATCCACTTGGACTTTAATTTTGTGTAGGGTGAGAGTTATGGATCTATTTGCATTTTTCTACATGTGGACTTCCAATTAGACCAGCAACATTTGTTGAAGATGCTATCTTTTTTCCATTGAATGGTTTTGGCATCTTTGTCATAAAATGCGTTGTCCATAGGTGTATGGGTTTATTTCTGGGTCTTCTATTCGATTCCATTGATCCACCAGTCTGTTTCTATGCCAGTACCATGCAGTTTTTATTACTGTTGCTCTATAGTACAGCTTGAGATCATGGATGGAGACTCCTTCAGAAGATGTTTTATTGTAGAGGATTGTTTTAGCAATTCTGGGTTTCTTGTCATTCCATATGAAGTTGAGAATTTTTCTTGCAAGATCTGTAAAGAATTGTGTTGGTAATTGGATATGAATTGCACTGAATCTGTAGATTGCTTTTGGTAAGATGGCTATTTTTTTCTTTGTTAATCCTACCAAACCATGAGAATGGCAGATCTTTCCATCTTTTGATATATTTTTCTATTTCTTTCTTCAGAGATTTGATGTTTTTTTCCTTAGAGTTACACCAAGACACTTGATGTTTTTTTGTTTGTTTTGTTTTGTTTTGTTCTTGTTTTTGTTTTTGTGGCTGTTGTGAAAAGTGTTGTCACCCTAATATTTTTTTCTCAGCCCAAATGTCTTTTGTATACAAGAGGGCTACTGATTTTTTGAGTGAATTTTTTTATATGCAGCCATGTTGCTGAAGGTGTTTATGACCTGTAGAATTTCCATGATAGAATTTTTGGGGTCAGTTATGTTGACTATGATATCATCTGCCAACAGTGATAATTTGACTTCTTCTTTTCTGAATTGTGTCCCCTTCATACACTTTAATTGGTCTATTGCTCTCTCAAGGACTTCAAATACGATATTGAAGAGATATGGTGAGAGTGGGCAGCATTGCCCTGTCCCTAATATTAGTGAGATTGATTTAAGTTTTCCTGCATTTAGTTTGGTGTTGACTACAGGCTTGCTGGGTATTTCCTTTACTATGTTTAGGTAAGTGTCCTGTATCCCTGATCACTCCAGGGCTTTAAACATGAACAAGTGGTGGATTTTATCAAATGGTTTTTCAGTATCTAAGGAGATGATCACATGGGTTTTTTTCTTTCAGTATGTTTATAAGGTGGATTGCAATAAATATTTCCATATTTTGAACCACCTGTGCATACCTTAAATGAAGCCTGCTTGATCATAGTGGATGATATCTTTGATGTATCCTTAGATTTGGTTTGTGAGTATTTTGTTGAGTATTTTTTAATTTTTATTTTTTATATTATTAAAATTTATTCACTTTGTATCCCAGCTATAGCCTCCTCCCATATTCCTTCCCTATCCTGCACTCCCTCCCTCACATCATCCTATACCCCTCTCCATGTCCACTGAGAGGGGAGGTCCTTCTCCCCTACCATCTGATGTGACCTATCAGGACTCATGGATAGAGACTGATTTATACTAGACTCTTTTTTATTACAATTTATTCACTTTGTATCCCAGTTATAGCCTCCTCCCTCAGCCTCCTCCCAGTCCCGCCCTCCTTCCCTCTTTTTCTTTCATGCCCCTTCCCCAGTCCACTAACAGGGGAGGTCCTCCTCCCCTTCCCTCTGACCCTAGCCTATCAGGTCACATCAGGACTGGCTGCATTGTCTTCCTCTGTGGCCTGGCAAGACTGCACCCTCTCAGAGGGAGATGATCAAAGAGCCAGCCACTGAGTTCATGTCAGAGAGAGTCCCTGTTCCCATTACTAACGAACCCACTTGGACACTGAGCTGCCATGGCTACATCTGAGCAAGGGTTCAAGATTATATACATGAATGGTCCTTGGTTGGAGAATCAGTCTCACAAAAGACCCCTGTGTCCAGAAGTTTTGGTTCTGTTGTTCTCTTTGTGGAGCTCCTGTCCCCTCCAAGTCTTTCTACCTCCCCCTTCCTTCATAAGATTCTCTGCACTCTGCCCAGTTTTGGGTTATGCGCCTCAGCATCTGTTTTGATACATACCTGGGCAAAGTCTTTCAGAGGCCCTCAGTGGTAGACTCCTGTCCTGTTCCCTGTTTTCTCCTTCTTCCAATGTCTGTCCTATTTGTCTTTCTGAGTGAGGATTGATCATCATACTCAGGGTCCTCCTTCTTGCTTAGCTTCTTTAGGTGTCCAGATTTCAGTATGTTTATCTTATATTATATGTCTAGTAACCACTTATAAATGACTATATGCCATGTGTGTCTTTCAGCTTCTGGGATACCTCACCATTTGCCTGCAAATTTCATAATTTTCTTATTTAGGATTGCTGAGTAGTATTCCATTGTGTAGATGTACCACAATTTCTGTGTCCATTCCTCAGTTGAATGACATCTGGGTTGTTTCCAGCTTCTGGCTATTATGAATAAAGCTACTATGAGCATGGTTGAGCAAATGTCCTTGTTGTTACTTGACCATATTTTGGATATATGCCTAGGAGTGGTATAGTTGGATCTTGAGGAAGCACTATTCCTAGTTGTCTGAGAAAGCACCAGAATGATTTCCAGAGTGGTTGTACAGCGATGGAGGAGGGTTCCCCTTTCTTCACATCCTCTGCAGCATATATTGTCACTTGAGTTTTTGATCTTAGCCATTCTGATGTGTATAAGGTGAAATCTCAGGGTCGTTTTGATTTCCATTTCCCTGATGACTAAGGACATTGAACATTTCTTTAAGTGTTTCCCTGCCATTCCATATTACTCTACAGAGAATGCTCTGTTTAGTACTGCACCGCATTTTTTAAATTTGATTGCTTGATTTGGTGCCTTTTAATATATTGGGTTCTTAATATAGTCTGGATATTAGACCTCTGTTAGATGTAGAGTTGGTGAATTGCCTTTCCAACTCTGTAGGCTATTGTTGTTTTTTTTTTCTGATGACAATGTCCTTTGCTTTTCAGAAACTTTCAGTTTCATGACATCCCATTTATTGATTGTTGATCTTAGAGCTTGTACTGTTGGTGTTCTGTTCAGGAAGTTGTCTCCTATGCCAAGGAGTTCTTTCCTCCTTTTTCTTCTAACCAATTTAGTGTGTCTGGTTTTATGTGGAGGTCTTTGATCCACTTGGATTTTAGTTTGGTGCAGGGTGATAAGTATGGATGTATTTCCATTTTTCTACATGTAAACATTCAGTTAGACCATATGTTAAAGATCTGGAGAGGACAGGAACTCTACAAGGAGAGCAACAGAGCCAGAAATTTGAACACAGGAGTCTTCCCAGAGACTCATACTCCAACCAAGTACCATGCATGGAGATAACCTAGATCCCCTGCACAGATGTAGCCCATGGCAGTTTAATGTCCAAGTGGGTTACATAGTAATGGGAAGAGGGACTGCCTCTGACATAATCTGATTGGCCTGCTCTTTGATCACCTCCCCCTGAGGGGGAAGCAGCCTTAGCAGGCCACAGAAGATGACAGTGCAGCCACTCCTGAAGAGATCTGATAGACTAAGATCAGAAGGAAGGAAAGGAGGACCTCCCCTATCAGTGGACTTGGGGAGGGGCATGCAAGAAGAAGGGAGATGGAGGGTAGGATCGGGCAGGGAGAAGAGAGGGGCTTATGGGGGGATACAAATAATGTGAATAAAGTGTAATTAATAAAAGTTTAAAAAAAGATGCTCTCCCCATATCTCTTCAACATAGTACTTGAAGTCCTAGCCAGAGCAATAAGACAACTAAAGGAGATCAAGGGGATACAAATCGGAAAGGAAGAGGTCAAAGTGTCACTATTTGCAGATGATATGATAGTATACATGAGCAACCCCAAAAATTCAACCAGAGAACTCCTTCAGCTGATAAACACCTTCAGCAAAGTGGCAGGATACAAAATCAACTCAAAAAAATCAGAAGCCCTCCTATATACCAAAGACAAAAAGGCTGAGAAAGAAATTAGGGAAACAACACCCTTCACAATAGCCACTAATAACATAAAGTACCTTGGTGTGACTCTAACCAAGCAAGTGAAAGACCTGTTTGAGAAAAACTTCAAGTCTCTGAAGAAAGAAATCGAAGAAGATATCAGAAGATGGAAAGATCTCCCGTGCTCATGGATTGGTAGGTTTAACATTGTGAAAATGGCCATACTGCCAAAAGCAATCTACAGATTCAATGCAATTCCCATCAAAATACCAACTCAATTCTTTACAGACCTTGAAAAAAAGATTCTCAGCTTCATATGGAGAAACAAAAAACCCAGAATCTCCAAAACAATCCTGTACAACAACAGATCATCTGGAAGTATCTCCATCCCTAATCTCAAGCTGTACTACAGGGCAACAGTAATAAAAACTGCATGGTATTGGCATAGAAACAGAAAGGAGGATCAATGGAACCACATAGAAGACCCAGAAATAAACCCACACACCTATGAATACTCGATATTTGACAAAGAAGCCAAATCCATTCAATGGAAAAAAGACAGCATCTTCAACAAATGGTGCTGGACCAACTGGATGTCTACATGCAGAAAAATGAAAATAGATCCATATTTATCACCCTGCACAAAACTAAAGTCAAAGTGGATCAAGAACCTCAACATAAAACCAGATACCCTAAATCAATTGGAAAAAAAAGTGGGGAACAGCCTAGAACTCATTGGCACAGGAGACAACTTCCTGAACAGAACACCAACAGCACAGGCTCTAAGAGCAACAATCAATAAATGGGACCTCATGAAACTGAAAAGTTTCTGTAAAGCAAAGGACACCGTCATCAAAACAAAACGACTGTGTACAGATTGGGAAAGAATCTTCACTAACCCTTTATCTGACAGAGGACTAATATCCAGTATATACAAAGAACTAAAGAAGCTGAAAAGCAGCAAACCAAGTAATCCAATTAAAAAATGGGGAACAGAGCTAAACAGAGAATTCTCGACAGAGGAATATCGAATGGCAGAGAAACACTTAAAGAAATGCTCATCCTCATTAGCCATCAGGGAAATGCAAATCAAAATGACCCTGAGATATCACCTTACACCCATCAGAATGGCCAAGATGAAAAACTCAAATGACAACACATGCTGGAGAGGTTGTGGAGAAAGGGGAACCCTCTTCCACTGCTGGTGGGAATGTAAACTGGTACAACCACTCTGGAAAGCTATCTGGCGCTTTCTAAGACAATTAGGAATAGTGCTTCCTCAAGACCCAGCAATACCACTCCTAGGTATATACCCAAAGTTCGTTCAAGTACACAAAAGGGATACTTGCTCAACCATGTTTATAGCAGCTTTATTTGTAATAGCCAGAACCTGGAAACAACCCAGATGTCCATCAACGGAGGAATAGGTACAGAAATTGTGGTATTTTTACACAATGGAATACTACTCAATCAAAAAGGAGGAAATCATGAAATTTGCAGGCAAATAGTGGGATCTAGAAAAGATCATTCTGAGTGAAATATCCCAGAAGGAGAAAGACAAACATGGGATATACTCACTTATATAGACCTATAAGATATGATAAACATAATGAAATCTATACAGCTAAAAAAGATAATCAATTGAGCAGACATGGGGTAAGATGATCAATCCTCGTTTAGAAAGACAGATGGGATGTGCATTGAACTTATGACAGGAGTCTACTGAGTGCATCTGAAAGACTCTAACTAGCAGTGTTTTCAAAGCAAAGACTCATGACCAAACCTTTGGCAGAGTACAGGGAATCATAAGAAAGAAGGGGAGTTAGTCTGATGGGGAAAGGATAGGAGCTCCACAAGGACCAAATATATCTGGGCACAGGGTCTTTTCTGAGACTGACATTCAACCAAGGACCATGTATGGATATAACCTAGAACCTCCACTCAGATGTAGCCTGTGGTAGCTCAGTAACCAATTGGTTTCCCAAAGTGAGGGGAACAAGGACTAGTTCTAACAGGAACTCAATGACTGGCTCTTTGGTCTCCCCACCCCCGAAGGGAGGAGCAGTCCTGTTAGGCCACAGAGGAGGGCTTTGCAGCCAGTCCTGAAGATACCTGATAAAACAGGATCAGATGAATGGGGAGGAGGTCCCCCCCTATCAGTGGACTTGAAAAGGGGCACGGTGGAGATGAAGGAGGGAGGGAGGGACTGGGAGGGAATGAGGGATCGGGACATGGCTGGGATACAGAGTTAATAAAATGTAACTGATAAAAAAATAAAAAATAAAAATAGAAATCTAAAAAAAAATAAAAAAAGATGCTCTCTTTTTTTATTGCACGGTTTTGTCTTCTTTGTCAAAACTCAAGTATCTGTAGGTGTGTGGATTTATTTCTGGGTCTTCTGTTTTATTCCATTGATCCACAATTTTATTTCTATGTCAGTACCATACAGGTTTTATTACTATTGCTCTGTAGTACAACTTGAGATCCAGGATAGAGATTACTCCAAATGATCTGTTGCTATACAGGATCATTTTGGCAATTCTGTGTTTTTTGTTTTTCCATATGAAATTGAGAATTGTTCTTTCAAGGTCTGTAAAGAATTGTGTTGGTATTTTGATGGGAATTTGCATTGAATCTGTAGATTGCTTTTGGCAGGATTCCCACTATGTTATTCCTACTAATCCATGAGTACGGGAGAATTTTCCATCTTCTGATATCTTCTTCAGTTTCTTTCTTGAGAGACTTGATTTTTTTTATATGTCTTTCAGTTGCTTGGTTAGAGTCACACTGAGGTATTTTATATTATTTGTGGCTATTGTGAAGGATGTTGTTTTCCTAATTTCTTTCTCAACCCTTTTCGTCTTTGGTATACAGGAGGGCTATTTTTTTTTTGAGATAATTTTTTATCCAGCCACTTTGCTGGAGGTTTTTATCGGCTGAGGGTGTTCTCTGGTGGAATTTTTAAGGTCGCTTATGTACACTATCATATCATCTGCAAATAGTGATACTTTGACTTCTTCCTTTCTGATATGTATCCCCTTGATCTCCTTTAGTTGTCTTATTGCTCTGGCTAGGACTTCAAGTACTATGTTGAAGAGATATGGAGAGAATGGGCAGCCTTGTCTTGTCCCTGATTTCAGTGGGATTGATTTAAGTTTCTCTCCATTTAGTTTGATGTTGGTTATAGGCTTGCTGTATATTGTCTTTACTATGGTTAGGTATGTACCTTGTAACCATGATCTGTCCAAGCCTTTAAACATGAATGGGTGTTGGATTTTGTCAAATGCTTTTTTGGCATCTATGGAGATGATTATGTGTTTTCTTTTTCAGTTTTTTTATATGGTATATTACATTGATGGATTTCCATATATTGAACCACCCCTACATAGGATGAAGCCTACTTGGTCAAGGTGGATGATATCTTTTATGTGTTCTTGAACTCGGTTTTCAAGTATTTTATTGAGTATTTTTGCATCAATGTTCTTAAAAGAGGTAGGTCTGAAATTCTCTTTTTTCGTTGGGTCTTTGTATGATTTAGGTATCCAGGAGACTTTGGCTTCATAGAATGAGTTTGGTAATGTTCCTTCTGTGTATATTTGTGGAATAGTTTCAAGAGAACTGGAGAAAGCTCTTCTGTAAAGGTCTGGTAGAATTCTATGCTTAAACCATCTGGCCCTGGGCTTTTTTTGGAAGGGAGATTTTTGATGATTGCTTCTATTTCTATGGGGGATATAGGACTATTCAATCTATTTACTTCATCTTTATTTAAATTTTGTAAATGGTATCTATCAAGAAACTTGTCCATTTCATTTATATTTTCAAATTTTGTTGCATACAGGCTTTTAAAATAATACCTAATGATTGTTTGGATTTCCTCAGTGTTTCTTGTTATGTCCTCTTTTCATTTCTGATTTGGATAGTTTCTCTCTGCCTTTTAGTTTGGTTAATGGTTTGTCTATCTTGTTGATTTTCTCAAAGAACCAGCTCTTGATTTCATTGGTTCTTTGAATTGTTTTATTTGTTTTCAATTTATTGATTTCAGCCCCTAGTTTCATTATTTCTATCTGTCTACTCCTCCTCGGTGTGTCTGCTTTTTTTTTTTCCCTAGGGCTTTCAGGTGACCTCTTAAGGTGTTTGTATGAGAATTTTCAAATTTCTTCTTGAAGGCACTTAATGCTATGAATTTTCCTCTTAGTACTGCTTTCATTGTGTCGCATAAGCTTGGGTATGTTGTGCCTTCATTTTCATTGAATTCTAGGAAGTCTTTATTCTTTCTTTATTTCTTCCTTATCCCAGCTATAATTGAATAGCGAGTTGTTCAGTTTCCATGTGTGTGTAGGCTTTTTGCTATTTCCATTGTTTTTGAGGTTCAGCTTTTGTCCATGGTGGTTAGATAAAATACAAGGTATTATTCAATCTTCTTGTATCTGTTGAGGCTTGCTTTCTGACCAACTATATGGTCTATTTTGGAGAAGCTTCCATGCGGTGCTGAAAAGAAGGTATACTCTTTTGAATATGGGTGAGAAGTTCTATAGACATCTATTAGGTCTATTTGATTTAGGACCTCTGTAAGTTCCATTATTTCCCTATTTACCTTCTGTCTAGATCATCTGCCCTTGGTGAGAGTGGAGTGTTGAAGTCTCCCACTGTTAAGGTGTTGGAATCGATGTGTGATATCAGCTTTAATAATGTTTCATTTACAAATGTAGCTGCCCTTGTATTTGGGGCATAGGTATTCAGAATTGTGATGCTGTCCTGATGGATTTTTCCTTCGATGAGAATGAAGTGCCCCTCCTCATCTTTTTTGATTAATTTTGGTTCAAAGTCTATTTTGTTAGATATTCAGATAGCTACCCCATCTGTTTTCTGGGTCCATTTGCTTGAAAAACATTTTTAGAGCCTTGCACTCTGAGGTAGTGTTTATCTTTGTTGCACAGGTGTGTTTCTTGGATGCAGCAGAATATTGGATCCTGTTTCCCTAACCATTCTGTTAGTCTGTTTTTGTTTTTGTTTTTGTTTTTATTGGAAAGATGAGTTCATTAATGTTGATAGATTATAGTGACCAACGAATGTTAGTTCCTTTTATTGTGGAGTTGGTGGTGTTACTGTGTTTCATTGCTTGTATTCTTTTATTTATTTATTTTTGTGAAGTTATCTATATCTGTGTTTTCTTGGGTGTAGTTGTTTTCATTGGATTGGCATTTTCCTTCTGTAGGACTGGGTTACTGTGTAAATATTGTTTAAGTTTAGTTTTGTCATGGAATATTTTGTTTTCTCCATCTATGTTGATTGAAAGCTTTGTTTGGTATAGTAGTCTGGGTTGACATCTGTGGTCCCTTAAAGTCTGCCTGACTTCTGTCTAAGCCCTTCTGGCTTTCATAGTTTCTCTTGAGAAGTCTGGTGTGATTCTGATAGGTCTACTTTTATATGTTACTTGGCCTTTTCCCCTTGCTGCTTTTAATATTTTCTCTTTGTTCTGTAGATTTAGAGTTTTGACTATGATGTGATGTGAGCAGTTTCTTTTCTGGTCTAGTCTATTTGGTTTTCTGTAGGCATCTTGTATGTTTATGTACATCTCTTTCTTTAAGTTGAAAAAATTTTCTCCTATGATTTTCTTGAAAATATTTTTCTGAACCTTGGAGCCTGGAACCTTCTTTTTCATCTATTCCTATTATTCTTAGATTTTTGTTTTTTTTTTCCGTGGCTTCCTTGATTTCTTGAATGTATTGCGTTTGGAACTTTTCTGATTTTAATTTTTCTTTGAGAGATGTATCAATTTCTGCAAGTGTATCTTCACCACCTAAATTCTCTCTTCCATCTCTTGTATTCTTTTGGTGATGTTTACCTTTGTGGTTCCTGATCTTTTCTCCAGGTTCTCCAGCTCCAGGGCTTTCTCAATTTGTGTTTTCTTCATTAATTCTAATTCTGTTTTCATGTCTTGTACCATTTTCCTCATCTGGTTGAATGTGGATTCCTCTTTTTCCATGATGGACTCTATTTTTTGTTTATTTGTTTCCTCTCCATATGCCACTAATTGTGCCTCTACTTGTGTCTCTATTTGTTTGGTTGTATTTGAATGTATTTCTTTGAGAGCTTTGTTTGTTTCCTCTTTATGTGCCTCTAATAACTGGATAAGCATAGCTTTAAAATATTTTTTCTCTGTTTCCAGAGGAAATATTAAAATATCCAATGATTTGGGGGTTGCTGGTGAAGCCACGCTGTCCTAATTTTTGTTGGATGTGATCTTACGCTGACCTGTAGCTGTCTGCTTATTTGTAACCTTTGCTGTTTGTTCCTAGAGTCTGTACTTCAGACTGGGTCCACCTTTTTCTGGTGTCTGGAGTATCCTTCAGGAACAGGAGAGATGTCCACTGGTTTGAGATTGTGTGTTGGTGTTTCAGCTGTAACTAATGGAGGAAGGTTGCAGGCGGCAGTTGCACAAGAGTGGGGGAGCAAGCATGGGCATGTACATAGAATTGTGCCAAGTTGCTAGAGTGTGTAGATTCCTGGAATGTGGGGCTTAAGCACAGGAGGGGGTGTGGGTGTTGGCTCCATGCACAGGTGCAATGTGCATGCACAAGTTCCCTGAATTCCTCAGCTGCTTACAAGACTGTTGTACTGTCCTCCTGATATTCAGATCTGTCTGGGTTCCAGGAATTGTTTGCCTGGAATCCACTGGTAGACACACAGAAGAGGGACTTGAATGTTGAAAATGCTGTCCCAAGAATGCCTATGTTGCCCACATTGGGTGTGTGGGTGGGAGGGATCTGATGTCTGGCTACTAGAGTAGAGGGACCCTGGATCTGGGACCCTGCATGCACTCACTTGAATGCACTCACTCACTAGCAGGCCTAACCAGAAAGCACAGGGGTTTCTCCTGTTCTCTATTCTCAGATTTGAGCCTGCCGGGGCAAATGAGCATATAGGAGATCCATCAGCTCAGTGGTGTCCACTGTTTGTCCTGTGTCAAGGGAGACTCTTACTTGGGGTGGCCCCTTCTGTTGTGTAAGTCATGGAGCATGGAGGATCTGGTTAGAGCTAGCTGCCACTCCGCTGCCACCATCCCAGACCTGGGAGGCTGGTTAAGCTACCCACTGAGAAGCTCTGGGTACTGGGAGGCAGGTCTGGCAGCCCACTTGGAGGCCCACATAGCCACCTGCCATGCAACAGAACTGGGAGGCCTGTATAGACTCCTGCTGGGAGGCTCTGTACAGCCGGCTGCAGCAGCCTGCCTCTGCTGTCTCAGTTACCGAGCCTGGCTTGAAGCAGCAGACACTGAGGGGGCCTCTGCCAGGGAAGGAGAGGGAGGCTGGTCAAGGGGAAGTAAAGAGGTTGAATACTTGCCACTGTCAGCTCCTGGAGAAGTCCATGGGGATCCAAAAGGTCTCAGCTCATGGGTTGTCCCCTCTAGCCCAGGAAGCCTCAATGTTGATATTCTGGTTTCAGCTGCCCCTTCGCTCACAAATTTCGGAGTTTCGGATCTTGTGTCCCTCAGATACTGTGTGCACTGGTCACCTCCATCTTGGATCCCATTGTTGAGTATTTTTATATCAATGTTCATAAGCGAGATTAGCCTAAAATTTTCTTTCTTTGTTTGGTCTTTGTGAGTTTTAGGTATCATGGTGATCTTGGCTTCATAGAATGAGTTTGGTAATGTTCCTTCTGTTTCTCTTTTGTGGAATAGTTTGAAGAGTATTGGTGTTAGAGCTTCTTTGAAGGTCTGGTAGAATTCTGCCCTGAAACCATATGGCCCTGGGCTTTTTTGGATGGGAGAATTTTGATGACTGCTTCTATTCCATATTTAATGTATTTACCTGGTCTTGATTCAGCTTTGGTAATTGGAATTTATCAAGAAAATTGTCCATTTCATTTAGATTTTCAAATTTTGTGGCATATAGGCTTTTGAAGTAGGACCTAATTGTTTGGATTTTTTCAGTGTCTATTGTTATGTGCCCCTTTTCATTTCTAATTTTGTTGATTTGGATAGTGTCTCTCTGCCTTTTAATTAGTTTGTCTAAAGGTTTGTCTATCTTGTTGATTTTTCTCAAAGAACCAGCTCTTGGTTTTGTTGATTTTTTAAACTATTCTCTTTGTTTTTAGTTTATTGATTGCAGCCATGAGTTTGATTACTTCCAGCTGTCTATTTTTCTTGGTTGTGTCTGCTTCTTTTTGTTTTCCTAGGACTTTCCTATGAGCCATTAAGCTACTTGTATGAGATGCTTTGAATTTCTTTATGAAGGCACTTATTGATATGAACTTTTCTCTTAGCACTGCTTTCATTGTGTCCCATAAGTTTGGGTATGCTGTATCTTCGTTTTCATTGAATTCTAGGAAGACTTTAATTTCTTTATTTATTCCCTGACCAGACTTTCAGTGAGTAGAGAGTTGTTCAGTTTCCATGTGTGTGTAGGCTTTTTGTTATTTCTGTTGTTGTTGAGGTCCAGCTTTAGTACATAGTGGTCTGATAGGATACAGAAAATTATTTCAACCTTCTTGTATCTATTGAGGCTTGTTTTGTGACCAAATGTATGGTCAACTTTGGAGAAGGTTCCACGAGGTACTGAGAAGAAGGTATACTCTTTAGTGTGTGGGTGAAAAGTTTTATAGCTGTCTGTTAGGTCCATTTGATTCATGACATCTGTTAGTGTTATTGTTTCTTGATTTAGTTTCTGTTTTGTTGACCTGTCCTTGGTTAAGAGTAGGTTATTGAAATCTCTCACTATCAATGTGTGGTTTAAGTTTTATTAATGTTTCTTTTACAATGATGGATGCCTTTTTGTTTGGGGCATAGCTGTTCAGAATTGTGATGTCTTCTTGGTGAAATTTTCTTTTTATGAGTATAAAGTGACCTTTCCCATTTCTTTTGATTAATTTTGGTTGAAAGTCTGTTTTATTAAATATTAGAATGGCTACTCCTGCTTGCTTCTTGGGTCCATTTGCTTGGAAAATCATCTTGCAGCCGTTTACCTTCAGGTAATGTCTATCTTCTTGACCTAGCTATGTTTCTTGTATGTATCAAATTGTTGGGTCTTGTTTACACATCTATTCTGTTGGTGTGTGTCTTTTTATTGGAGGATTGAGTCCATTGATGTTGAGAGATATTAATGATCAGTGCCTATTAGATCCTTTTATGTTAATGTTGGTTGTGGTAGTGTGTTTGTATTCTTGGCTTCTTTTTATTTTTCTCTAGTGAGGTTAATTTTTTTTCCTGTGTGTTTTCCTAGATGTAGTTAGTTTTATTGGTTGTATTTTTCCTTCTATTATCTTCTGTAAGACTGTATTTGTGTGTAGGCACTGTTTAAATTTGTTTTTGTCATTGAATATCTTGTTTTATCCATCTATAATGACTGAGAGTTTTGCTGGGTATAGTAGTCTGGGCTGACATTTGTGTTCTCTTAAGGTCTGCATGATATTCATCCAGGACCCTCTGGTTTTCATAGTCTCTGTTGAGAAGTTAAGTGTGATTCTGATGGGTTTGCCATTACATGTTACTTGCCCTTTTCCTCTTGCAACTTTTAGTATTTTTTTCTTTGTTCTGTATACTTACTGTTTTGATTATTACGTGGTGGGAGGATTTTCTTTTCTGGTATAATGTATTAGGTGTTCTATAGGCCTCTTATAGTCCTCTCCTTTAAATTGGGGAAGTTTTCTTCTATGCTTTAGTTGAAAATATTTCCTGGGCCTTGGAGATGAGAATCTTATTTTTCCTCTATTCCTATTATTCTTAGGTTTTGTCTATTCATGTTGTCCTAGAATTTTTGTATGTTTTGTGTCAGGAAATTTTTAGGTATAACATTTTCTTTGATGGATATATCAATTCTTCCATTGTATCTTCAACACTTGAGATTCTTTCTTCCATCTCTTGTAGTCTGTTGGATATGTTTACCTCTGTAGTTCCTGTTTACTTTCCCTAAGTTTTCCCTCCCCTTGATTTCCTCTGTATGTGTTTTCTTTAATTTTTCCATTTCTATGTTCAGATCTTGAACCATTTAGTTGATTTCCTTCACCTGTCTGATTATATTTTCCTCCTTTTCCTTTTCCTTCAATTCCTTCACCTGTGTGTTTGAACTTTCTGTATTTCTTTTATTTCTTTCAGTGAAATGTAATTATTCAGGAAATTCAATTATTTCCTCTCTAAAGGCCAAAAACTTTTTGGCTGTATCTTCCTGTATTTCTTTATGGATGGCTACTATCTGTTTGACTCTATCTTCCTCTATTTCTTTATGGCTTTCATTTGTTTCCTCCATTATCCCTTCACTAAGCATAGATTTAAGATCATCTTCTTGAATTTCACTTATGTTACATTGTCCAGGGATACTTGCCCCTGGATAACTGGATTCTAGAGATGCCATATAGCTTTGGATTTTGTTGATTGTGCTTTTATGCTGGCCTCTACCCATCTGGCTGTCTAGTTTCTGGTGCCTGCTGTTATCCTCGGGTGGGGAGAATCCCCTTGGCAAGAAGATTATTATTCCTGATGTAGCCCTCCTCAGATTTTTTGATATGGTCACTGAATAGGCAGTGCTTCTCAGGGAATTGCCACAGCTCTCCTCAGGTGTGGGCTAACTGGGCTCATTTGGGAGTCCAGGGGCTCTCCTCTCACCAGGAGAAGTCCTGGAGGTAGCTGCCCTACCACTGGCTTTCTTGCTCTGAGTTTAGTGAGTTGCTGCTGCTCATACATTGTATTTGCTGGGCACAGCCCTCTTGAAGAACCAGGGTTCCCCGAGGTTTGGTCAGTTTAGCTAGGGAGACAGGTTGTATCTTTTAGCAGCATCTGGGGGCTGGTCCCATGGATCCCAGGTGTCTGTAGGTCTGAAGTTGGAGCTATGTGCCTAAGTTCTCAAATCAGTAGCAGGTGATTGCAGCACATAGGCATGTGGCTGAAGCCTAGAGCTCCAAGCCTGCAGGAACCGAAGTCTTTTCCAGGGATTAGCTGGGTGTCCTGAGGTCGGATCTCATGTTTCCCTCACTGTTTGGTTTCCTTCTGAAAGGGCGATCCAGTCTGTATTGTTTTGGGGTCCACAGTTCAGTTTGGGGTGGTGAGTAGAGCATGCAGGCCCAGGAGAGTAGGTCTGCACCGGCGACTGAGTTCCTGAAGGAAGCCGGAAACTTTTCGGGGGTGGGGGCAGTTGGCTGGGTGTCCTGTGATCAGACATGATGTTTCCTTCACCATCTGCACTTCTCCCATCATTGAAACCCAGTCTCTGGTGTTTTGTGAGCTCACAGTTCTGTCTGGGACCATGAGTCATCCGTACAGGTATGTGTCCCTGGGTTGGCAATTGAGCACCTGCTGGAGCCTGGGACCTTTTTCAGGGGTTGTTTGGGTGACCTGGGGTTGCTTGGCCTGATTGCTTCCTCCATCGTGGGATTTTCTTTCTACTGGAAAACCCAGTCTCTTGTGGTGTGAGGCCCACAGTTCAGTCTAGGATGGTGATCAGAGCACGTAGGCATGTGTCTCTGGGCTGGCAACTGAGCACCTGCTGGGACCCAGGAACTCTTCTGGGATTTAGCTGGGTGACCTGAGATCAGACCTGATTGCTTCCCACACCATGGGGTTCCTCTCACCTGGGAAACACAATCATTGGTGTTTTAAGACCCACAGTTCAGTCTGTTGGTCTCTGTGCAGTCACTGCTGTCCTGCTCATCAGACACGGTCTGTTCTTGGCACCACCTTCTTGGATTTCCCCTTCTCTGCGTTCCTAATGTATAAACTCAGGTTATTAATTTAGACTTTCCTTCTTGTTTAATATAAACTTTTAATGCTACAACTTTTTCTTTAAACATCATGTATATATTGTATAGGTTTTGAATATTGATTTTTCATCTGGATTGAATTTAGAAAATTTGTATAGTTTTCCTTATGATTTCTTTCCTGACCAACAGGTTGTTTTTGTTTGTTTGCTTGCTTGCTTATTAACACTTTCTAGGGCTTTTATTTCCAACCTTCCTATATCATATCAAGTTGCTTGAAGACTACTAACCTCCTCTCATAATGAGGCTGGCTGAGGTCACGCAGTAGAAAGGAAGGGGTCCCCAAAGCAGGCAAAAGTATCAGGGACAACCCCTGCTCCCACTGTTAGGAGTTGCACACAACACCTAGATTGTTTATGATTATGTGTTTAACATTCATGTGTTTTGATATTTTGCTTTTATAATTCTATTATTGAGTTATAGAACATACTTTGCACAATTCCAAATCTTTCAGATTAGAGTGTTTTTTAAATGAAAAATATTTCATATTTGTGGTTGTTTTGCCCTCTTGGACGTCTTGTGCCCACTGAGGCTAGAGGAGGGCATCAGATATCCTGGCAAAGAAGTTCTATATAGTTGTGAATTACCATGTGGGTACTGAGAATTGAACTGGGTCATTTGGAGGAAAACCAGTGCTCTTAAGTGCTGACCCATTTCTCCAGCCCCATGGATTAAACAGTTTTTGTTTCATATAATTTATTCTTTAGCATAAATTTGTTTACTCTTATGCTTTCTCAGCTAATGATTCTTTCATCATTGTATAGTTTTTCCCTTGATCTAAGGTGACTTCCTTTGTTCTGAAGTCTATCTGATATTAATATTATCCATTTCAGCTTTCCTTTTGGTACACATATTTTCATCATCGTCATCATCGTCATAATTACTATAGATCTTCTTCTTCCTAAGATAGGGTTTCACAGCATAACTCATGAGGACCTGGAACTCAATCTGTAGACGAAGCTGCCTTAAAATTCTTGGAAATCTTCCTGCTTCAGCGGCCATACTGTTGAGATTACAGGTGTGAGTCACCACAACTGGCTTATCATTTAATTTTTTTTAATTAGTACATCGATGCAGCTACATCACTGTGTTACATGAGGACAGTTTTGTGTAAACACCATGTGCATTGTTGTATAAATTATGTACTGACAATCTATATTTTGATTGATATATCTACATTATTTTATTAATGTAATTAGTGATATGTTTTGATTTATACATTTCATTATTTTATGTTTGCTCTATTTGTCATCCTCATTTATTCAACCCTGACTTCTTTTGGCTGTTTGGATAATGTTTGATTACATTTTAATTAACCAATCTGTTAACGGCATGTCTGTGCAGATTTTGGTTGGGTGATCTAGGTATTAGAATATACGAACTTCCTCTTTCCAGTATACTTAGAATAAATATTTATTCAATTCCAATCAAATTTAGGAATTTATTATTACAAAGGGATATTAACCTTCTCCCATTTATGTTCAGTAAATATTTCCTCATAAGATATTATAATCTTTCTTTCAATCATTGACAATATTTTTTTTCAAAATTCAAGAAATGAGCCACTTTACCGAGTAAATTTTTTTTTTTAATAAATGTATGATAAGGTTTTGCTATGTTGCTGTGAGACTAGTTGTAGAATACTCTGCTGACATAATCCTTCTATGTCAGCTGCCTGAATAGCTTGGAGTGTAGCCATGTACTACCACCACACCCAGTATTGCTCAGGAAACATACATTTCCATAACAGTAAATATGTACTGTTTGTCACTGTTGGTACTTTTCCCTTTGGCGATGCTTCTGTTTGACAGCATCCTTCTCATAATTGTTAAAGAATAGGAATTTTGGCAACAAGATTTTTCTTCACCTGAGAATATCTTTAATACTTTTAGTGATCATAGGAATTAATTTACCATGACCTTGGAAATATTTTCTTTTGGTTTTCATAATCTCTTAGTGGAAATCCATAGTCATTAAAATCATTGCTCTGCTAAAAATAGTGCACTGATTTTTTTTTCTATTTTTAAAGATATTATCCCTTTTATTAGTTACCAGTTTGATTAGTGTATTGTGTTTAGTTTTATCTCATTGGGAATTCACTCATGTTCTTAAATCTATAGCTGATCATTTTTTTCAAGCAATGTGAAACTTCAGTGAATATTTCTTCAAATAAGTGTTGTTTACTTTCTTCCCTTTTACCTGGAAGAGACACAGTGGTAAAGTAAGTACCATGTGCATGGCTACAAGAAAGACCTCAAATATTTTTCAACATAGAATTTGTCTTCCTCTGGGACTTTGATGGTACAATTATTATACGTTTTAGTATTATGTTTTAGCCTCATGAGGTAAAGTTAATTTTTCAACCTTTTTTTCCTCTGTGTTTTCTATTGATCTCCTTTCCATTATCTGCATTCTGTTATTGAACACCTCCACTGAGAGTTTTCTGTCTTTCCTTTTTTAATCTCAGCAATTGTATTTCTTAGATTAGAAAAAAAAAAAAAAAAACCTCTTTGCAATCAAGTGTTATGCAGCGAAGGATGTATTGGAACGGCTTTTCCTCCCTCTGCCTCCTGAGTGCTAGGGCTAGAGGCATGTAGCACCACACCTGCTTTTATACAGTGCTGAGGGACAACCCCAAAGCTAAGCTCTAAAAAGCGAGCCATATCCCTAATCCTGCTGCATCTCTCAGTTCTATCATCTACCATTCCTGCATGTGTGTATGTATGTGTATTTATATGTATTGCATGTGTATTGTATGTGCATATGTGTAT
Source organism: Meriones unguiculatus (assembly GCF_030254825.1). Taxonomy (NCBI): domain Eukaryota; kingdom Metazoa; phylum Chordata; class Mammalia; order Rodentia; family Muridae; genus Meriones; species Meriones unguiculatus. The sequence continues at coordinate 93,133,508 of NC_083369.1, read as the reverse complement.
ATTGTATGTGTGTGTATTGTATGTGTGTGTATTGTATGTGAATGTGTATTGTATCTGTACTGTATGTGTATTTCATGTATATGTGTATTGTACATATATGTGTATGCATATGTGTAGTGTATGTGTATATGTACATGCAGGTATGTATATGCATATATATCTCAAGCTATTTTTTTTTTGCTGTTGTCAAGACTCAACCTTTGTGTCTATTTACAGGTGGCCACCTGTTTTAGTTATTTTTGTATTATTGTTATCAATTTCAGTCCTATCTTTAAAAAAAGATCTATTTATTTAACACTGTTTTCATACATGGCAGAAGAGGGAATAATATTCCATTACAGATGGTTGAAAGCCACCATGCAGTTGCTGGGAATTGAACTCAGGCACTCTGGAAGAGTGGCCAGGGCTCTTAACCGCTGAGCCATCTCTCCAGACATTGTTACCAAAATACCAGCAAGTAAATATCTTAAGTAAGGAAGAGTTTATTCTGACAGATAGCTGTGGAGACATTTCAGTCTATCATGATAGGAAAGTCACAGTGAGAATAAAAGCTTGGTCCAGGCTGGTGGAAGGATGGGGCACTAGCTTGTTTACATAGTGATACAAAGGATGCATAGTTCTGACTGAAACCAGAAGTGGCTATAACATTCAAAGGCCAGCCCCTAATAACCTCCTTTCTGTATTGTTTTAAATAAATGGAATTATTTAAGGGCTTGAGATATTGCTCAGTAAGAGGTGTACTGCTCTTGAAGAGGACCTGGGTTCAGTTCCCAGCGTTCATAAGGGCTGGCTCACAACAACCTACAACTCCACTTGCAGGGAATCTGACACCCTCATTAGTCTTCTGCAGGTACCTCCATGCATGTGCACATACCCACAGACAGACACATACAAGATATCACAATCAAAACAATGAATGTCTTGAATTAATTGATTAATTGCATGTGTGAAGGTGTCCATGTACTATAGCACTCTTGTAAAGGTCAGAGGACAACTGGGAGTTGGTTCTCTCCTGCCACCTTGTGGAAGACCAGGATCAGACTTAGGCCAGCAACTTCCCTCAGGGCAAGCAACTCTAGTAGCTGCATCTCCTTGCCTTCCTGACCTAATTTTTTTAGCTAATCTCCATAAACTTTAAAAGTGGCACTACAAGCTGAAGACCAGACACTGAAAACATGAGCTTATGGAAGACAGTTCAGATTCAACCTCAATTTCTTAGGGTATTTTAATGATAACTATTTTAAATTTGTAGGATAATAATTTTAGTATCTATGTCATCTCAGCATTATAACCTTATTATCTGTGTTTAGTAATTTTACTGTATCCTAAGTGTTTGGAATACACTTTTGTTTATGTGCTAGAAAGAATGTTGCTAGTTTATCTGTGTCCATAGGCAATCTTTCCGGTTGTGTTCAGTCTGCATGCCCTCTGTGCATTGCAGTCTCAAAGTAAGTTGTGTTTCCAAGTCATACAGTTTAGTTCTTTCATGCATGTGCACAATACAGTGGCCGGTGTTGGGCTTGTACACTGCTCTGTTTCTTGATTCGTTTTTCAAAGTCTTGGATATATAGTTTGGGATTGTATTCAAACATGCACACATTGGAGACAAATCCAGCAACTCCTGGTAATTCATGATTTTTTTTTCTGTAACCTTCTCAGGATAAACTCCAACTTTTCCCCGTGTCTCCCCTTTCTGAGTTCTCTAGGCATACTTAGTTAGAATCCATTTGTAGCACACTGGTGGGGAAACTCTGACTAAGAGAACCTCATTATAAGGAAGTTCCTCCTGAGTAATGTGTGAGTGTCTACTATGCTTTGGTTTTATTCTAGACACTTAACATATATTACCTCATGATTGTCTTTTTAAAAAATATTCTTATGAAGATAGAATGGTTGTTACCATCCTTGCATTACAGACTGAGAAAGTGACTCTCAGAGCTTAAGCAATTTACTAAATATATTTATGACAGAAAAGTAGTGGGCAAGGATGTAAACTCTGATAGAGCTCTTCATCATTACATGGGTCTTCATATATATATATATATATATATGTATATATATATAATTTCTTTAGATGAGCCCTTCTTTATTTGCATATCACTTTGCACCCAGTTCCATTAAAACAAATGTTTAATCATTGTTACAACAACATCTTTTTCTACTACCTTTAGAGCAATGAGTCTCCCTATTTCAAACTGAAAGCATTAGATTTTGAATGGATTTAAGTTTCCTAAAGATACCATAACAAATCACCACATGCTAAGTGCCTACTGTTTAGACAAGACTCTCCATATAATACAGGCTGTTTTGGAACTCATTATCTAGCCTATGCTCACCATGAGATTGCAAGTCCTCTTGCCTCAAACTCCCAAATGCTGGGATCATACATATGTAATATCATGTTTACTAAAACCTGAATGTCTTAAAGCAATATAAATGCATTCTGCTGCATTTCTAGAGGCCACAATTCTGAAATTAAGGTACCAACAGGATTATTCTCCATCCTGGAGGATCCCTGGGAGACTTTTTCCAGTTATGTTCACATTTCTGGTGTAAGTAGGCACTTTTTGGTATGCTTCGTAAGAGATTCTGGCCAAACTTGCCCTGCTACTTATTGACTTTCTCCCCATCCTGTCCCCTTAGTCTTCCTCCTTCAATACTCCTACCCTCTGAGAAAGATACCTGTTGTCAAACACTTGGTTTAGGCTCTTCTTTTGGGTTACCCAATTAAGACATAAGCTCATTTGTCAACAGAAGAGGCCATGACCCCACTGCTCTCCCAACCCTCACTGTTTTTGTTTTGTTCCACCTAGTGTCCCATCCCAGGATCTGACTTTAGCTGTGGACTTCAAAACAGTAAATGGGGGATGAAGAGGATGCCAGGAACCTAAGTGGGCAGACATTATGCTCTACAGAGTGACATCACAGTATTTCATCCTTAGTGCTAGATTTCTAGTCTCAGTGTTGCCACTTCCTGATGTTGTCACCTAAGTTGTCACTATCAATTTGCCCTATAATTGTTTCAGAGATCATACTCTGACCTAGTGAAAGATATGCACTTGCAACATCTATGATTTATGAAATCTTGCTCATAAACCACAAAGCCAAATGACTTGTCCCTTGTGGTTGTTGGTTAGCTACCTGGAGTGGCAAGGGTTTTTGGCATGGCTTACTTTTTTTAAAAGATATCGCCTTTGAGAATGCAGCACACTTCAGCATCATCTGTTCTTTGGATCTATTAGATCTATTAGATCAGGGTCTCCCAAACAAAGCACATTCTCAAATCCTTTTCCTATTCAAGGACTTTTCTATCACATTGTCAGTGAGGGAAGACTCACCATTATCTCGGGTCAGGCAGTCCTTCCTGTTACCTGAGATTGCATGGATGACAGTAGCATGGCTTAGGCCCTTAAAGAAGGCACTTTGCTGTATTCTCTCTCTCTCCCTTCCACCTCCTCTCTTTGTGTGTGTGTGTGTGTGTGTGTGTGTGTGCGCGCGCGCGCGCGCGCGCACGCGTGACTAGATGGTCTAGTCTGGCAATCCCCCATCATCTCAGAAGCAAGCCCTAGAAGCGCTGTCCCAGCCCAACATTCAAAAATGACTCCAGATAGCTTTCATCTCCCAGGCCCAGAGGACAAACCTCTCCCTTTGTGTTCTATTTTGACATTATTCTGCTTCTTTGTTCCCATTTTAGGGCAGTGTGAAGGGCGATGTGCATTAGCTTTTGTGGGATTTAATGAAGCAAGGCTTGACAGCATTTCATATCAGGTATCATCTTTTGTGAGCATGGGGAGAAGGTTTGAGAAATGTTCCTTTAACTGGTGCCAGAAAAGAAAGCAGAGAAAGACAAAAAAAAAAAAAAAAAATCTGATAACTACTTTTTTTTTCCATTAAAGTCCTGGCCCCTTTCTAAAACACACTATTCATCTATATTTCAAATCATTTGGGAATCATATCTTTCCACAACAACATTTCCTTACTTCCTGGAAACATATATCACAGGTTGTATAATAAATGTTTATGCTAGCTGTAAAGAGGAAAGCAACATTTCATAAAATTTACCATAGACCCCAAGGTGAATTTAATAAAGGAGCCTGAATGACGAATCCCAAAGCAAGTGAATTTGGGCTTGAAGCCCATCCTGAACTGACTTCATTATGCTCAGCTGATGTTGGGGGTGGAGAGGGATGAAGGAGCAGAACTAGCTGAGGTCTCTGCATGATAAATGGCAATGTGATTCCTGCATTAGGCCTGTACTTTCTCATGTGTCTCTCCCCCATACCACACAGGAAGGGCTGTTAGTGAGAGCTTGGTGGCTGACTCCCCACTGTGTCACTGAAGGACAGAACAAGAAGAAACTCTTGAAAATAGAAGGAGATAAATTCACAGTGACCATTTCACTTATACAGGTCCAATTCTTCAAGAGAATCTGAGGCTAGCAAGAGATGCCCTTGTTGGAGTACTTTGTTATAAGGCACTTGAAAGAGGTCCCAAGAGGTCTGTGCTCATTGGTAAATCAGTATGTCTAGCACTTGAGTCAACCGATTTTATTTTTTCTGTTTTTATTTTATTGGGTTTTTTTTGATACCTGTTTTTAATGAGAGAGAGAGAGAGAAAGGGTATGGATTTTAGTGGCGGGGGAAGTTGGGAGGATCTGGGAGAAGTTGGTGGAGGGAAAACCATAATCAGAATACATTGTATGAAAAACACTATGTTCAGTAAAAAATAAAAATTTACATTTTATTTGTTTATCTGTCTATCAATTGATTGATCTATCTGTCTATCTATCTAGTGTGTGTCTAAGTTTGCTTTTCTATTTCTGTGATAAACACTATAACCAAAAGCTTGGAAAGGAAAGGGCTTATTTCATCTTATAGCTTTTACAGACCATCATGAAGGGTTAGCTAAGGCGGGAACTCAAGCACAGCAGGAGTCTGGAGGCAAGAACTGAAGCAAAGGCCATAGCTGGACCCTACTTACTGACTTTGTCCTCCATGGCTTGCACAGGCTGCTTTCCTGTATAAGTCAAGATCACCTGCCCAGGGGTCGCACCACCCACAGTGAACTGGGTCATCCCACATCAATCATTAACCAAGAAAATGCCTCTACAGACTTGCCCACAGGCCAGTCCAATGGAGGTATTTCCTTCTCAAATGACCCCAGCTTGGGTCAAGTTAAGAAAAATACTAAGCAGACTTGTGTATATGTGCATATGAAAACATGTGCCCATGGATATGCACACACACACACACACACACACACACACACACACACACACACCACAGCATGTATATAGATGTCTGCGTACACCTAAATGCTACCAGTTCCCTCCTGCTACCATGTAGGTTTTACACAGATCAAACACAGGTCATCCAACTTGGCAGCAGAATTTCTTTACCTGCCAAACTATCTTGCAAGCCCCCTCGACTACTTTTCTAGAGAATTGTAGGTGGAGTCAAAATGAACAAATGAACCAGGAAGCCATTCTCCTGTATTTGTTCTGCTGATGGTGTTTTATGAATAACCAGGGGAAAGAAATGTGGGGATAAGATCTGATATGAGTAATTTTCATGCGGCTGAAAACTCTGAATAAGCATCTCTGGAAGCCAAATGCCTCTGGCTGAGGGAACTTGAGGGAACCTGAGTGTACCTCTGTAAGGAGACAGCCTGCTTATGCCACTGTGATCTAAACACATGAGTAAAAGCCTTGGAACTAAGCAGACCATGGTGATGAGCTAACATGCCATATGATTCATTCCTTACTACTCTGCCATCCTGGTCCCAGGCAATGCGCCTCATCCATTTCTAGCACGGTTCAAACTAAAGTAACTTGGAATATCATGTCTCCAGCACAAATTCAATTGATCCTGTGAGAATGTTTCATAGCAAGGCCAACGTGACAGAGCTTCCCAGCTAATTAGTTGAGACATAGCAGGATGAGGGTGAGGATGAGGCAATCGGCAACGGCGCATTTTCTCTGTTCGGTTGCTGGTAGCTGACCCAGACCAAATGAGGCTCAATGTGACATAAGAACAGAATGAGATCTTCTCTTGTTTGCAGCACTCATAGCCCCAAGAAGCTGTAAAAGTTTTGCACTTCTGAGAGTGCTTGCTTAGGAGGGATGTAATCTGAATGCTATGTGCTGAAATTGCTCAAGATGCCAACTCCTCACACTGAACCTAACTGCAGACATTTTTCTAAATCGGGAACAGTTGCGCTTGGCTTTTACTATGTCCAGAGCTTTGTACTTCCCAACACAGCCCTCAGGACTAGGTTTTGATCCTAATGGAAAGCTTTTCCCACCTAGCATTTAAACAAAATCCGTCTTCAGCCTCTTCAGAGATTGACTCACTAGATTGTTCTTCCTTCTCTGATAAGATACACACACACACACACACACACACACACACACACACACACACACACACACACGCTCATGAGCTTAGGAGGCCTTGTTTTTATTCTTTGACAATATTAAATTCTGGAAAATAGGAAAGCATTGCCTGCTGTCCACAGGACCAGGGAAACAAAAAGCCTCCCACTCAAACATGAGCGGAGCTTCTGTGTGCTTTTAAGCAAGGACTCAGCATGGGCCAGCCCTGGCAATCCAATAACAGCAATTTCAGAGGCTGTTCATGATCCCTCAGCCAGTCCTTCAGCTTTCCCTTTTCTTCTCTGAGAATTGGTGATGTCTGCATGACTGCCTCAGCCCAGTGCTAAGCAATCATGTAGTCAAGATAAATGAAGAATGCAGAGATACACTGGTTTGGTCCTATTGTGCCCTGTACAGAGATAGTGAAGAAATTCAACCAATGAATCCAACACCAGACATCAGCAGGATGCCCAAAAGGTCTCAGACCTAGAAGTGTATAACCTCTATGGTGATTGCCTTTCACACTTAGATTTGAGAAGCACTGAGATGAAGTAGTCTCCTAGCTTCCAAATATGCCAAACCATGAAACTATACCCAGAACTTTAAAAAAAGAACAGGCAAGGCCTATGTCTTACATTCAGGCAAAGCACCAATTCATGTTATATAAAAAATAAATATTTTTTAAATGGAAAGGAAGCAAGAACGGAGGAAGTGAAAAATCACTTCTCTAACAATCTGTTCTTGAGAGAACTGACCTAGTCCAGTGAGAATTGCTGTGTATCCTTTCATGAGAAAGACGGCATCATGACTCAAAAAGCACTTCGTGCTCTCATTAGTCTTCAAAACTGTTGCCCCGGAGAACAAATTTCAACATACATTTCAGAAGGGACAAAACCATATCTAGACCGTTGCAGCACCCCTCTGCTGGGTAATCTCAACCTGTATACCAGAAATGGAAATTCCCCCTCGAGAGACCAAGAAGTGTTCTCGCTCACTCCAAATGTGCTAGGGGTATGAGCTGAGAATCACAGCTCTTGCATATGCAAAAGTTGGTACCCAGGCTCTAGAGACAGACCCTGTTGAGAGTCCATCTTCATACCCTTTTAGCTTGGGTACATTACTTAGCATCTTTGTGCCTCCTTTGTTCTGTCTATAAAAGCTCTGTAAAGAGAAAATGTAGCCATCGAGTTCTTGGGAAGATTCAGTGAGAAACTGTATATCCATTGTTCAGAATGGGGCCTGGAACTTCGTAAGCACCCTGAAAATATTGTTTTTTACTCATGGGAAGGGTGCTAAAAGCCCTGCTTAGACTGGGTCACTGATGTTAGGTGGGAGGTGAAAGCCACTCAAGGAGACCAGGCAGACCTGTCTAATTCAAAGACCAGATGAGGTCTCAGAGCCAACATTCTCCACACTGTGCTCACAGCCCACCCAGCCTCTGAAGACCAAGAAGTGTGTGGACTGGGGTATGGGGAAGGGGATGGAGTCAAGAAGCTGACTTTCTCAGCAGGAGTCAGACATTACTTCCCAGTGGAGAGGAGAGCTAGATGTTGTCATTCCTTCACCCCTAGAACCATTCTGCCTCCTTTAATAGGAAGCTTCCCTCCCTGGTCCTGAAGTCTCAATCCTCTTTCCGGCTCCATTCTCTCTGAGCTGTTGCCTCCATCACCACCATCAGGCCACTGAACCTCCCTCACCTGCCTGGGAGAGCTGCCAGGAAGAAAGAGCACAACAGTAAGCTCCAATAATGCTAAGCAGTGGATTAATTGCCTGTTTATCTGGAGCTCCTGGAGTCACCAGCACATGTGGTCACAGCAGACAACAGGTGTGAGATGTTAAGTACTGCATCCACTACCCACAGTGGCACCTAATCCCAATCACACACATCTTTCTGAGCTCTGTTCCAGGCAGCAAGCCTGCCCCTCCCCTAAGAGATTTGGAAAGCTTTTTGCTTTCTCTCTTTCCTCCATCCTTGAGGATTTCATGCTGAGAGACTGCTTATTTTCCCAACCCTGCTTGGAGAGCTGGGGGCTGGCGATCGCAATGGTGGTATAGCAGGTCTTTCTTTCCAGGAGGTAATCTGGCATGGAGTAACAGCTGTGCTGGCAGTGCCCTAAACCCACCTGGCCAAGCTGGGAAGAGGCAAGAGCTACTTTGATCGCCTTCAAGTACCTGATTTACCAAAAGGAGGGCAGCCACAGAGGGGAAACTACTAATTAGGTCGTGTTCTGCTTCCTGCTGCCACTTTACTTTCCACCCCAGAAAAGCTTCACTGTGAGTCCGGGACCATCAGCCCTTTCACTCAGATGCAAATGTCTCCAGGCATATGTCTGGTAGGCTTCATCTGACATTGGCATGAAGTACTGACAGGACTTCATGAGGGACAGGAGTTGCCTAAAGAGAGGGGTAGATCCTTAGATCCTGAAAAAGCATTTGGTAAAATCCAACATTCGTTTATGTTTAAAGTCCTGGAGAGGTCAGGGATACAAGGCACATACCTAAACATAGTAAAAGCAATATACAGCAAGCCTATAGCCAACATCAAACTAACTGGAGAGAAACTTAAATCAACCCCACTGAAATCAGGGACAAGGCAAGGCTGCTCACTCTCTCCATATCTCTTCAACATAGTTCTGGAAGTCCTTGCTAGGGCAAGAAGACAACTAAAGGAGATCAAAGGGATTCAGTTCAGAAAGGAAGAAGTCAAAGTATCACTATTTGCAGATGATATGATAGTATACATGAGTGACCCCAAAAATTTTATCAGGGAACTCCTTCAGCTGATAAACACCTTCAGCAAAGTGGTCGGATACAAAATTAACTTAAGAAAAAAAAATCAGTGGCGAACAAGTTTCTTGCATGTTAATCTTTGACTCAAATTTTGCTTCAGAGTAAACTCAGCTTAAGTGTTTCTTCTGGCTGAATCTTTGGGCAAAGGAATTATAGTCAGTGGGTGGGGCATGACTGAGAGCAGCTTCCTACCAGAATCCATACCACTTATTCAGGTACCTCCTGGCAAAGTCAAAAGGCAGACTTGTGGGTCCAGGTGTGCATCTTGCATCTTCCCCTGTGCCAGAGAGAGAGAGAGAGAGAGAGAGAGAGAGAGAGAGAGAGAGAGAGAGAGAGAGAGAGAGAGAGAGAGAGAGAAGCCCTGGCTTTGAGTTCCATTCTTAAGAGTTCACTCGGGTTTGTGAAATTCACAGAAACAGCAACACCCAGATCGAATCCCTGAACACAAACTCTTAAAGCTCTGGCCCTGGCCCAAGGTATCCGCCCTGACTCTTCTGGCATGGCTTTCTCTTTCTTGGGTGTTGCAGAGAGGCCCTTTCATCACACACTTTGCCCTAGTGATATTACATCATGGACTGTTATTACCCAGTTAGTGGTACCAGTATCTCCTGATGGGAGTTTGTAATACTTCCCCTATGTCCAACACAGAGAAAATGGTGGCTAAGGATTCTGCCATCAGAAAGGGCCTCTGACCATAATTCCTTGCTACCACTTCCTGGCTACCATTAAAATAATATGTACCCAAGATAACCATGCAGCAAAGTCCGATAGTCCCCTAGTCTAGAGGTTCATCAGAGGAGGCCTATGAGGTGAGTAAAATATGGTGATTCCAGTCTGGGCCTTTGAAGAGTGCCCATAAACAATTTCAATAATGAATCAACATAACAAATGTCACGTTAGGGATATGTGCCCTATTAGCTGAAGGATAAGAGGGAAGAAGTTTCTGGCATCCACAGACAAGAGAAAGATTAGAACCAACTCCTCCCTTTTTTCTATCCTATCCTTGTCCTGGATATTGCTGAGCCAAATAAGGGCATTTTTTTTTTCATTTGTGTACATGCATTTCTACCATGCTAGGTGATAGTGGTTTGCCTTCTGTTCACAAGCCCACAGGGGTCACCCACTCACCTGAGCTCAGGGAGCCCATGGGTGCCAGGAGACCTCACTCCTTGTGTGCTGCTGCCAGACAGAGCGTGGAGAAAAAGATGTGCCCCACTCACTCAGAGGGAGACTGCCGAGGGCTCTACACCAAGAGTCTCCATATGAAGTGGCCTCTCTCTAAGGCCCAGATTATTCCTAGCTCTTTAGCCTTAGGGTATGCTAGGAAATGGCCATGTTTGATTTATTCATTCCCTGTCTCTATGAGCTAGATACTCTGCTAAGTGCAGATACTGTTTATGGTGAATAACACCAGCTCTCCTTCACCATGACTGTACCTAGTGTGAGAGACTGCCATAGTTAGGCCTTAAGTGGCCTGAATTGTCTAGAGCAAATCTGAAACAACCTTTGTCCTGCTTTGGCATTGCCTGTTTTTCTTTTGGGGTCCTTTTTCCCCCATGTGTGGGTGTCATCCCAATGTAGCTCTCACAGTGCTCCTGTTCTGCAGTTCTATCCAGAACCTCACATCTCAGTGGAAACTTTTGTTTGCTCTCCACGTTCCTTGTACTGGATTCTAGCTGCACTTACTGTACTTGGGGATCTTGTTCCTCACTGAATGATGCAAATAATAATAATAACAATTATAACCAGTGCTAAAACATAAAGTTGCTAACATGCACAAGAAGAAATGAACTTTGTCTCTGCTTTGAGTCACAGAATAGGCAGGCCCCAGTGCTCAGGTCAGGGAGGCTTCAGTTCTTCTCTGAGCTCTTTAACTTTCTACATATAAGGCCTGGGGTAAAACATCCCCCAAAAGCTCATGTGTTTGCATACTTCGGTCCTCAGCTGAAAGCACTGCTTTGGGTGGTGTAGAACTGTTGGGAGATGGGGCCAAGATAGAGGAGTTGGGTCACTAAAAGACAGATCTTACAGATTATAACTCAGCTCAAGTTCTGGCCCAAGCTCTCTGCCTCCTTACTGTGATAGAAATGCAACACCCAGTTGATACTCCCACTGTCCCAGCCACAACCTTTCCTCCATTAAATGACCTTCTTTCACCATTTTATCACATAATATAATACACCTATTTTCCTCATCCTTAAGTTGGAGACGATGATGCAGAAATCTAGCCTGGAGGTCACTGTGAGAATTAAATGAAGGAATTGTGAAGAATTTCTTAGCATACTATGGTAAAATTGTTGATAAATTCACCTGTTCTCTAAATAGTTATTAAGCATGAGGTTAAAACGAGACACTGTCTAGGTATGAGAATATGGCACAGGGGGAAAAAAGAACAAATCATTACCCTCACAAAATTTAGAATTTACACTGAACAAGACAGAAGGAAAGTAAGCAATGTCAGATAACAAGTTCTATGAAGAAGAAAGATGGAACCAGGGAAATGGGTAGAGGGTAAACTGAGATAGGTTCTGGCAAGGTCTCTCTGATATGTATCTATGACTGAAAATCAAAATGAAGTGAGAAACCTTTTGTCTTATGAAGATAAAGTTGGATGTATTCCATGCAGAGGGAAGAGCAAACAGGATGGCACTCAGGCACTAGTATGCAGGCAGAATATTAGGAACTGAATATGAAATGTCCCTTATAAGCTCATATAGTCAGTCTCATATAATGTGGTGAGTCTAAGTGAGAAATCAGCCACAAGTCTTGGGCATATAAATACTTTGCCTTTAGTTGATAGCCTTGTGTGTGTGTGTGTGTGTGTTATGCAATATAATATAATCTATTACTTGAATTCATTTTCTTTTTCTCTATTCTAGTTGTCTCGAAATTGGTTAATAGAGTCCCCTTTGAAACTAGTATTTTACACTTTTAGAACACATACACACACACACATATACACATGACTTACAGTGATGCTTTTTAAAAAGTTGTGAAGGAATTGGAGCTGGTAACAGCTCTGTGGATAAAGGTACTCACAGCCCAAAGTTTGGAGATGTGAGTTTGATCTCCAGAATCCACATAAAGAGGTGGAAGGACAGAACTGACTTAACAGAATTGTCCTTTGCCCTTCCTGTATGTGTTGCCTCCCACTAGAAATAATTAAATTAACAAGAAAATGTGTTTCAAGTACAGAGGGAAAACAGGATCTTCTTTTTCTGTGAGTTTTCCCCTTTTTCATTGTTTCTTATTATTAGTTACATTTTATTAACTCTGTATCCCGCTCCCTTATTCCCTCCCAATCCCACCCTCCCTCCCTCAGCTTCTCCCTGCCCCTTTCCAAGTCCACAGATTGGGGAGGACCTCCTCCCCTTTCATCTTAAAGATGAATGCTAACTAATAAATTATATCAACTGACAGGTTTACAAAAATCGGTATTTTGCAGTGAGCAATATAAAAAAGTAAATCAAAGCAAGGATCACTAATAGGGGATATAGGCAAAATGGTATTGAGAAGAGGAAATTTGTGCAGACATACACACATCCCCAAATTATGGATTAATTACCAAAGGAGAAAGGTGTCTTTATTGTGGAGAGATCAAACTTAGCATTATTAATAATAGAACCAATAGCTATTATGTAGTTCCTGGCCATGGTATGCATTCCTTCTAACCTCCCCCACCTCTACTTCCCCCACATGTACGGACACATGCACACGCGCACACACATGCTACCACTATACACATGCACACAATAATTATTTTAATTAAAAAATCTTTTAATTGTCTTCCCTGGAAGAATGTTTATCCTCGTTGGTTAGTCACCAATGCAGAAGCTCTTTTATTCATGGGGATACATTCCAAGGCCATTAGTGGATGTCTGAAAGTAAGGATATTACAGCACCTATGCAAAATTCTTATCCAAACTGTACAACTTGAATTTAATCACAAAGAAACAACCAACTATCCTGAGATGGTGGGTCATTTGGAAAGGCAACTAGGCCATACTGTTACAAAACATCTATCATGTCATGAAAATCAGAAAAAGGAAGAGATGGGATTACTGTAAATTAAAAGAGACTAAAGAGAACTGAGAATGATGTAAAAACTCATGATCCTTGGTTTCTCTCTTTTTTAAAAACCCATTAAGCACATATTTGGGACAGCTTGAAAATTTTAAATGTAGATTATCAATTTAATCATATTGTTAGATATGTTTTAAATGTCTAAGGTATTTACAGTATTTTAAGATAATGCTCATATATCAATATATGTATCAGAGTAATATCATGATATCTACAACTTACATATGGTACAGTAATATATATATATTTATATATACATATATTTACATATCTATCTATCCATCTATCTGGAAAAACAGTGAATTTCAATACTATCTTACTTTTAGGCATCTACTGAGGATCTTAGAATAAAAGGAATAAAAACACTTCTGTATTGGTGATTAGCCAAAGAAGGTAAACACTTTTACAGTGAAGTCACTGAAAAAAAAAATTTTTTTTTAAAGTATGGCCAGGCATCATGGTCTAGCACTCAAGAAGAAGAGGCAGGCAGATCTCTGTGTGAGGACATCCTGGTCTACAAAGCAATTTCCAGTATACCCAGGGTTGTTTTACACAGAGAAATCCAGTCCTGTAAAAGAAAAACAAAATTGTGTGTGTGTGTGTGTGTGTGCGTGTGTGTGTGTGTGTGTGTGTGTGTGTGTGTGTGTGTTGGGGAATTGCACACGTGTTGATGCCAGAGGACAACATTGTAACATCAGTTCTTTTCTTCCACTTTTGTGTGATTATATGTACCTAATACAGAGTTTAGTATATAGATTGGTTTAGGAAGAGACTGATTTTAATGACTAAAAATAAAACAGAAAAATACTGTACTAAGCCTACATGGAAATAAACAGTTTGATACAGAGACTATCAATAACGAATTTGTCTATTTAGAGACTAATGGATAATGTATGTTATTTTTTTTTCTCACTGTTATGACAAAATACCCAAGAAAAGCGATTTGACCAATGAAAGTTAAACTGTGTTTGAGTTTACAGTTCCATTCTGAAAGGGAAGGTCAGGTGGTCCCAAAAGTTCTCTCTGGGGCAGGAGGAGTATGAGGCAGCTGGTCCAATTGCATCCATAACCAGGACGCAGAAAGAGATGAGTGATGATGCTCGGTTCACTGTTACATTTTGATTCACACTGGATCTCCAGCTATCATCCATAATGGCTCTTCTCTCTTAGGTTAAACCTTCCTAGAAATGCCCTCACAGACATGCCCAGAGGTATACCTCTAAGTGATTTAAAATGCCCTCAAGTTGTCAGTGAAGATTTACTGGAACGGGTGGGTGGATAATGTATACAGGGTGGCTACACTGAACAGAGGGCTAATGCAAATCCCATGCGGCACAGCACTGTGTAAGAGGTCATTATAAATATTCAATACAACAGAATTAAAACATGAATTTCTCATTTGTAGGCTTTTCTACTTCATTTTTTCAGAGTATGGTGGTTACCATGGCAGGTAATGGAAACTGAGAAATCAATCTATGGTTCATGTAACAGAAAGGAACTGCTGTATATATCCTGGCCTGGTGTCTAATTTCCAACCTCCTCGTGTATTTTTCAGAACACATTCGTGAAGGCCTTTCCAAGATTGTTCAAGGTAATGTGATGGAGATACCTCATGATTGTCCTGCATCTATATCTTCACTGTTCTGTGTCTGTACTGACTTCATTCATCCATCAACACATAACCAAAGCATCTTCTCTTTGGGAAGCATTCTCTGATTCCATGAAGTCTAAGCTGCTCACACCTCCTCTGCTTTCCTAAAACTCACCTAATTCCTCACTGTAGCACTTCATATTACTTGTTTCTGTCTCCTTATTCAATTCTTTGGTTTTTGAATGCATGAGTTATGCTCTTCAGAAATGGCATTTATGCCTGGCAGATGGTGGTTCTGAACAAAAGGAGGCAACATAAATAATAATATAAGCCAGGGTTCTTCAACTAGAAACACAAGAAATAACTCTGGCATGGAGTGAAATATACTAGAAGGATGTAACACATTAATTATATACTTTTTCCTTAGAGAAAGAGCTGTGAAGAGGGGGCCTAACCAGTAGACAGTTGTTAGGTGTTTCTTAATGCCACTGCAATTAAATGAGCTCTATCTCTAAAGTTATGACACACTGAAGTTGTAGTCAGTGCATAGTTTTCATGTAACTTGCCAAGTAGAATAGACACAAGGTACAATGGAGACAAAACTTGCACCCCGGAATATAAAAAGCATGTCCTCTGCTCTTGATTCTTTGGGGATCATCACTGGTATTATGTCTTGCTGTGTCTTGCACAGACGGTGTTTAAGAGGTTCACATACCTTATGCTTATGGACAAAGACTGATCTTACAGTTCACATTTGTTACTAGCTATATACTCCCCCCTTGCTGGTCAGGGCAACCAGAGATACTTCTTTCTGATGTGAGGACAGCTTTCACCTTCAGTGATCTGGCCATCCCTGTGCACTTAACTGTCTCTTCCTTTTTGCCTGCCAGCAGCCCAGCTCAAATAAAATCACCAAAGGCCTTACTTCCCACTTCTGTTCTGCAAGCTGAACCCTCATGGCCTCTACAGGGCCAGTGCCCCTCTTCCAACTGTAAATGCTGGTGTGAAAAGAGAAGAGATAATGTGTCTGGAGAAGGGACACCTTCCTTATCGGAGTCATAGAAAGATCAAAGTCACATCTGAGAAGCCCCAGGTGGGTTGGAAAAGACAAAAGGTCCCCTTCTTTGCTTCCTTACCTTTAGTGGACTGTAGCCTTTTGATACTTTATCTTACAGTCAGTCCATTGTCAACCCTGTCTGCCCAAGGGCTTCAAATCCAGGTTCCAGGCCAAAGATATTGCTGCCATCTCAACAAGTTGGAACAAACTGCTTCTAGTATAACAAAACCAGTGAGATGCTGGAATGAATTCCAACACCTTTGGCAACAAGGATAACCTATTTCTCTCACTCCGAGGAGTTCAACTTTTAAAAGCATAAAAAGAACCAACAGACTGACCGACTCATTGTGGGAACACTGTATCCACCTTAAACACATCCGTGGAGACAGGATCTCTGTGTTTTTTCACTGCAGAGCCTGATCACTCTGAAACTTACTTGTCCTGAAGCTTCCAGACTTTTCTTGCCTACATCTGTAGCAACTCATGCTCAACTGGGGATGTTTGAACCAGAGCCTCCTGTGGTGTTGCCCATCCTTTATGCATCTGGAATGTGCTTTCACCTCCTGGAGCTCCAGAGGCCATGCATCTGAAGTTCATAAATATTTGAAGACTCCACCTCCATTCTCATGCAGCTGGAAGCCTGTCCCTGAGCAGACCCAGATGGTTTTGACATAAGGCTGCTTGCTCATTGTTCAAAAATATGATCTGAACCTAACAGCTAACAAAGATAAAAAGATCTCACTGTAGCCCAGTACTGCAATCTCATCTGGATTCCCTCTGCCCTCCCCTTTGCTCTCTTGCTGGTCTCTAACCATGATGACACCTCAGATGAGGTCATTAATACTTGACCATGGCATCATTTCCTTCCAACCTACATTGCCTGGTTCCCTAGTACCTGGAGTCATCCTTCTACTTGGCAAGCAGCAGCTTCTCAGATACCAAATTCTGTGCATGTTCCATGAACATCTTTATGCTAAAGAGCGTCACTACTTTAAAGTATTCTTTGAAATGTCTTTGGTGATACAGTGATCATCATCACCATTGTCACGGTCGTTGTCATCATCACCATCAATAAATGACCGTAAATTATATTTGAGTAGCTCTTATCTGCCTCTAACACTCTTGCAAATGTATTAGCTCATTTTTTCCTTATGGCAATGAAATAACATGTGTCAATCATAGTAATTATCCGTATTTTGCAGATGGAACTGATTATTCAACAGAGTAAATTATTTGCTCAAGGCCACATGGGTAACAGAACTGACCTTGTACTGTATGACTCCCCTACCTCCCACCCCTAGGCCAACAGTTAGTAAAGTAGCAAAACAAAATGTACAGGCATTAGCCACAGAAATATTTGGGTTCTAATCCCAACTGAGACTAGAATTTGGCTAGGAGGGTTTTTGTTGATTTTGTTTGTTTTTATTTTATTTTGCTTTGTTTTAGTCTATTAGATTATATGTTTCCATTTGATCAACAAGCCTGGGGGTGTCTAGAAGCATAATTCAGAAGGGAATTGTTAGGATGTGACCCAATGTGAGATAGCAACTACACATCCTTGGCTGCCATCTTTCTTGATCAATCAGTTATCTTTCACCCCACACCATTGAACTTACTGTCTAGTTCTTGTGTAACTAGACTGTCTGTGTTCCTATCTGATTCAAGACTATTTCACTAACACAGAGAAGACATCAAAGACCTTCCTCAGATAATGCTAGGATGAATTTCTTCTGGCAGAGGAACAGAAATTCTTCATACTCTCCCAGCAACTTGTACATCCCATGTGCTTACAGGATGTAAAAGTTTAGTATTGCTCATATGATACCAAGCAAGCTTTCCTGTCTTTCGTTTTTTTCATGAATTGAACTTGATTCCAAGCCATTAAAATTTATTTGGCAAAATCTCTCCCCTGACAGGGCTTAGCAATTCCACCCATAGTGGATAAGCTGGCCTTCCATTAGAAGCAACAAAGTGGAATACCAGCAGCTCACAGGTGGTAGCTCCCTATCCCAGCCCGGTGATTTTGAAGGCTTTTTGCAGACACCCATAGTCTTGTACATATTCAGAAGGCAAGTAGCACAAAGGATGGTTCATTAAGGAGTCAGCCTTCACAGCGTGGCTCTTGCTGGGTGTGTTCCTGTACCAAAGGGTAAACAACCACTTTGCTTGTGACTCTGTATTTTATTTTGGTGACTCCATAGAATTGAAACCCTTTTGCTCTGAAGGATAAGAATCAGCTTTAGAATAGGAAAGTACTTAGAGTCACTGGGAAATGAGTATAATCTCCAAAACATATTTACTGCTCACATTCAGATGAAGATTAAGCGAGTCCTTTAATACGCACCAACTCGATTAAACTTCATAGGAGCAAAAGCCTTTTGAAATAAATTAGCCAGATACTTTCTGGAAACAACAAGTATTTGAGGCTAAATTCTCCTATGCCATTACATGCTGTATACCTTCTAGAAACAACAAGCATTTGAGGCTAACTTCTCCTATGCCATTACTTGCCCTCTTGTAAGTCCAAGTAATGAACCTGATAGAGAGGAGGAGGAAGGGCAAGGAGCCAACTAACTTGTATACAGAGCACATCCTATCCCATGTTCTAAGAAAGGCATGAAGCATTGGGACTGTAGCATGTTATTTAACAAATCTGAAATTATCGTCATCAATGTATGAAAAAAAAAGACGGATGATCTGACAACTCGACAATTATAGACTGTGGATTTCCACCCTGATTAAGAACACTTTGATCTCCTCTTTTGAGGCATTAGGGTGATATGCAATACTATGGGAGCTCATTCATCAGTCATTTGAGTTTGGAAATCCAATTTGGTTCCAATCCTGCTTCTGTTGCCTTCTCATTGTGAAAGCTCGGGGAAGTTATTGGATTTTGCTGAGTCTTGGTTTCCTCATCTGTAGAAATGAAACAGAGGAACTCAGAGAGTGGTGCTTGAAATGCCACATCTGTCAATATTCTTGGGATATCAGGGCAATGGTGGTACACACCTTTAATCCTAGCAATAGTAGGTGGGTCTTTGTGAGTTTGAGGTCATCCTGGTCCACAGAGTGAGTTCCAGGACAGCCAAGACTATGCAGAGAAACCCAGCCTCAAAAAGCAAAATAAAACAAAAATATCTAGAAATCAAGGTTGTGTACACAAGAAACAATTGTCAAAGAAAATAATTGAGAGTGCAGACTTAGCTATGGAAATATTCATGGCAAATACCCGCGCCCCCAAAATAAAGTTAGAGGAGTGTGGCAGGGAAGAGAGAGAAACCTGGAAAGGATTTCAAAATGGCTACCATTGTGAACAAGAAATACTCAGTCTCAGTGGGTACCTCCAGGAAATGGTGTAGAACTCACAATGATCACACTTGAGGAAGGGGAAGCTAGGGATTCTCCCTCCAGCTCTTCCCATCATGACTGAGTGTGCTCCTAGTATGAATGAACCTTTTGACCTGCCCATGATCCACCAAAGAGAAGCCTTAAGGTGAGGAGTTTAAAGTGTTCAGAAAATGATGTCATTGGTAACAATGGCAATGGTGCATGCTGAAGGTAAGTGGCAGGGAGGCAACAATCTCTGTTACAGCTTTGGAGGCTTTCTTGATGGGTGTTGTGTTCACTGTGGTCTGTTGATTCAATCAAACTTGTAAGGACCTAAGGGCTCAGGGTCATATGTTGACCATAGTTTCATCTGAGGACCAGGTTGTTTTTATTATAGAGATACTTTCTAAATCTTAAACCATGGTTGAGTATGGTGTGTGTGTGTGTGTGTGTGTGTGTGTGTGTGTGTGTGTTGCACTTGTGTGAGCATGCTTGTGCAGCAGTAGTTGTAATGACAGATATAATTTCATTTAGTGTGATCCAACACCCTCAACTATGGGCAGCTCTTCTCTTGGCTCTATGTAGAGGTCCTTGTTCTTGGCAGTATGCTTTAGAGATGAGCTCTCTAATGATCTTCTGGTATCCCCTTTCTTTAAATAGTGTGAGGAGTATGGGAATGTACCTAGAGCTTATGCAAGCCTTTTCCCAAGAGCCTTCCTCTGGTGATGAGCAAAAGAGTTGGTGTGGTCTGTTGGCCCCCAGAGAGGGCCAGGGAGTGACTGTTTTCAAAGTACAATGATGAATCTGGGGCAGATAGACTTTAGTGTTCTTATGTACACATGTATGACATCTAACAATATGAGATGGAGCCAGGGACAAAAGAAAAGAAAGGAAAGAAAAAGAAAGTAGACTTAAGAGCAGGGACCCATTTTCCACGCTGCAGTATGTTCAGATATTGCATTCAGGCTTTCACTTGGATTGGTACTCTGATTTTCCAAGTCTCTAGGTCCAGCCTGGGCCTGGGGATAGTGTTTTTGGTACAGACCAAAAAGTCCTTGAACACAATCTACTTTAGCCTGGAGGGAGTCATAATTAGGTATGTAAGACTAGAATCTCCTATTAAGTTTCCTCTCCCTTACGAAAAAAAAGGATTCAACATATGGGTTGGTGAATGTTAGCTGTAGATAAAGTGGCAATATATGAATAAATAAAACGTATAATTCTTCTACCTTGAGGAATACAGTTTTTATTTATTTGGTTGCTTATTGTGGGGGAAATATGCTCTGTAATGGCTGGAGAGTAACATTAACTATTCTAATTTTGGTCATTAAAGCTTTTCAGAATAATAGATTTTCAAATGTTTCTTTAAGTGAGCTACATTATTGCTGGAAAAATCACATAATATTATTAATTAATAACACCATTAATCTGGTGTATTATTAGATTAGTAATAATCTAATCACTCTGTGAAAAATCTTTAAAGAATATTAGCAAAAAATCTTTTCTGTGTCTTATGAATAAAATCAGTCCAATCATGACCAATCAAAGTCATGTTGGCTAGAACTGGAAAAAGAACAGTGTAGAAGGATGCAAGTTGTTGAAGCTTTAATTTTCAGAAGACTAATGGTCTCCAGTAACAATATGGATGAGAGCAGTGAATAGAAATGAGGGTAGAACGAGGCTTATAGTCACTGTTTTATCCACATACCCAGTAATCATTTATTAAATGCCTACTATGTGTCAGAAACAATGTTATGAGGCACCCACAGCTCACTTTTTGTGGCAGTTCTAATACTCATTTCATTTTTATTAAACACCAACCCTCTGCTTCTCCTATCCCACAGGGCTTAAACAAGTCTGGCCTCCATGGGTGAGGGGGAGCATATAGCCTCTTTCAAGCTAATTAGAGACTTATAATCTCTAGACTATAGCAACTGGTTAGATTCGAGTACATGATGAAAGCTAGGCCAATCAGAAACCAGAAGACTTGTTTAGCTTCAGAATAAGAGTTTCCTTCTCTTGTTGGCAAAACCTCTGAGATGATGTAAGATTGGCGTTTCTGATAAACCACATACAAGTCAGGAAACATAGGAAACCTGAGAATCAAACTCAAGTGACAGATATTGGAGATAAAGCTTAGTGGAGTCAAACTTCAGCTGCAGGTGGAATTGCCTGTGAAAAAAACTAGTGTGTTAGTGTTGGTTTAAGCTAAGATTTTAAGAAACAAAACACAAATATTTCTAACTTCAAAAAAAGGAAATAATCATAATATCAGATGCCATGTCCTAACATAATCACAATATAAGATGGCATGTCCTATAATAGAGAGTGGGTTATAATAAGACTTCACTGTTCTGGGAGAAAGGAATAAAAGCTACTTCCTTTTTCTATTGGGATAATTGGGGGGGGGTGGTCCTAACTAAGGTTTTGACATTGAGCGGAGTATTGGTATATAAATGGGAAGTAATTGAAAAGAAGAGAGAAGGGATTCAGAAATGCAAGCTTTCTTAAGCTGGTTCTGGAAGACTCACATGGGCTTGATGGTTAAAGGATAGGGATCTTAAGTGAGAATAGAAAGCCTTTTCTTATCTGAAAGTTCAGACTTCCTGAAGAAATAACTGGCCTTGGATTTCCTCCAGGTGTTACTAAAGCCTTGTTGACCTAAGTCAGATTGCTCAAGCATAGAGCAAGCCCTTTCCCTTTGCTTTATACCCGGTTGTCCTCATATGCCAGATCTGGCATTGAGCAGTAGTTGAGCCAGTATCTTCTGAGGACTTAAAATGCAGGAGCAAGGTGAGCAGGTCTTCTCTTTAGCAACTCATTAGGTTCTTACTCTATTGATAATTTCCATAAAACCTGTTCCAAGAAGGCATTGACTCAGCCTTTGCCTAGGCACAGTTCTTTTCCTAACACTTACTTCCTATGAGGTAAGCTTTTATT
Organism: Meriones unguiculatus; assembly: GCF_030254825.1. Classification (NCBI taxonomy): domain Eukaryota; kingdom Metazoa; phylum Chordata; class Mammalia; order Rodentia; family Muridae; genus Meriones; species Meriones unguiculatus. Next base: position 93,111,347 of record NC_083369.1, on the reverse strand, counting down.
TCCACAACATAGGTTGCTTCTATACTCTTTTATTTGTGTATATTTTTTCAGTCTGTAGAATCCCCATTTTTTCATGTTTCATCTTATAGAGAAACATGTAACCAATGTCTTGGAGTTTGAGGATTTTGCCTAGATCTCTATTAGATAAATAAAGTCCAGGACACTTTCATAAGAGTCATTTTCCCAATTCAAGAACTCAACTTCTATGGACTTCACAGAAGATTCGGCTGGACAATTGTGCTAGAAAAGCACAGCAACCTGGACTACATTGAAGAACTCCAGGTTCATGGAACCATGGATCCAGAGTGCAGAAGAATCTTTAAAGTGATCGTCTAGTCTAATGCTCCAAGAAACATGACAGGGTCAGGCTGGGGAATGGATCAACTAGGTCAGTTATGGAGAACAGGGAAGAAAAACACAGATCTAGGGCTTTCAGAATTTTGAAGCATCTCCAGCTTCATGAAACTTAGGTGATAAGATACGAGAGCAAACATTAACTGTGATGATACCCTGGGGACATATATTCCATAGTTTTGATAATTTTTTTTTTTGCTGGACTTAAGTGCATACAATATACTACTTTAGCAAATCTGTCTTAGAATCTAAATCTTTCTCCTTGGACACCTAAAACTTATTTTTCACTGTGACAAGCTCTATTAGAGGACCAAAGTTGGTAGTTGGATGCTTATAGTGAGTGCACACAAATGACACCATCATCTCCATCAGTACATTATGCTAATAGGAACTAAGAGTTTCCCAGGTTAGTATGTATGTGTGTGTATGTGTGTGTGTGTGTGTGTGTGTGTGTGTGTGTGTACAGATGCATATTATTTAATTAGAAAATCTCTAAAAGAAGCAAGATCTTTTGTAGGTAAATAGAATATTCCAGGAAGGCATTTCCAAAAGAAAAGAAGTCCATTCAAGAACAGGATCTAAGCTTCTGAGATAAAGGGTTGTTTCTGGTTACACACAATGGATTGGAAAATAGTGATAGGATCTGGACACACTTCCATCTGTGTTTCTCCTAACTGAAATACCATTGTATCACTGAAGCCTACAGTGCTCTATAGTTCAAGAAACCTGGATGGAACTGTAGACAACTGATTGTAACACACCTAAGTTTGCAACACCAATGATATGACATTTTTGTTTCATCTCAGTACACTTGCATTACTACCAATATTTCATATAGTGTGTTGTCTAACATGAAGTAGCATTGTTGCAGAATCATATGGAGAGACAGACATCACAAATGCCAACTTGGCACCTGCACATATGCAAGAAAGAGAGACAGACAGACAGACAGACAGACAGACAGACAGACACAGACAGACAGACTGATAGACTTTTTTAGGATCATATTTTTCCTCTAATCTTTTCAGGACTAAATAAGAAATTTAATGTGTAAATAGTGCATCATAAGTTGCTATAGCTGTTATTTAATGCTTACCTCGGGTCCCCAGCTTTAGTGAGCATGTGAGTTCCTGTTAGTTTTTATGACTAAAATGTAGCTCAGAAAGCATAAGGAGTACAAAAATAGACCTTGAACACCAGCACTGTTATTAATTAACCAGATGACCTTGGATTAGTCCACTAATCCCAGCAATTCTCAGCAGAAGTGCCCAGAACATTCTAGGATGTCACAATCAGTGAGGTGTGTCTCAAAGTAAATAGTTAATGATAGGCAAGCACTGAAGTTAGGAAGAGTTTTGAAAGACATAAATTGTAAGGGAAAGAGACACAGAGAGAAGGAGGAAGACAGTAGAGAAAAGGCAGAGGAACATGAGCAATGCACAGTGGAGACATGTGTGGGAATGTCAAAACAAACCTCTGTGATTTCTGCAGCTAATCTGTGATAACAAATATAATAAAAACAAAATACGTAAGTTAAAATGATTTAGAATTTGTGCTAACAATTAGATGATTCATATATTTATTCTTGTATTATAATATGTTTTCCCAAGGGAGAAAGAACATGTTAGGAAAGCAATAAACAAAAAGATGGTACTGAGAACAAACCAGTCATTGTCTCCTGAATGGACATGAAGGGCTGTGCAGGAGTTTAAAGCCATATGGTAGATATTGCCATTCAGTGCTAAGGAATAGTATCTAACATGCCCTTCCTATGCTAAAATTATAGAAGTGGTGCCTTCTGGAAGAAAAGGTAAAATGGTCATGAATTTTCAACATAACCTACTAAGTTAGGTTGGATACATTGTCTTAAGTCAGTGTTTGTCAACCTGTGGGTCACAAACCCTTAGATGATCAAATGACCCTTTCATAGCAGTCACCTAAGGCCACCAAAAAAACATAATATTTACTTTATGATTCATAAAAGTAACAAAATTTCAGTCATGAAATAGCAACAAAAATAATTTTATGGTTAGGGGTAACTACAACATGAGGAACTGTATTGGGCTGGAGAGATGGCTCAGTGGTTAAGAGCGCTGGCTGCTCTTCCACAGGTCCTGAGTTCAATTCCCAGCAACCACATGGTGGCTCACAACCACCTATAATGAAACCTGATGCCCTCCTCTGGCGTCCCAGAACTCAGAGGCAAAGGCAGACAGATCTTTGTGTTCAAAGCCAGCCTGGTCTACAATGTGAGTACAGGACAGCCAGGGCTAAAGGGTCGCAGCATCAGGAAGGTGAACAATCATTCATTCTCTCAGATCAATGTATCCAAGTTCTCAGGGTTATATGCTCTTTCCCAAGGCCCTGAATTGGAAAATGTTGTGAAATTCTTAAGCTATACTCAGCCAAATCAGACAGTAAGTACCCTATCAACATTAATTATAATGATGGTGGATTTTTACAGTGCTCATGCATTGTGATAGCGTGAATGCTCCCACTTTCTTTTAACATTTATACAATATTCCATTTTAAACAACACAACTGAAAGGAAAGGCAGAAACAAACAGTTTTATGCTGCACAAAGTGAAAATGGCTTTAGGTACATTTCTGTCTATGATGCAATAGTTACTTGAAAATTAAAAGGCAGGCAAAGTAATAAAATGAGTGAAATTGCAAAATGCTCTTCAGGTTTATAAAGAGATATAAATACTCTATACATTCAATCTTTCATTATTTTAAACAATAAAATTGGGTTTATTTATGTTTTCATTCAATTTGTTTACTTACTGCCTTAATAAATGCACCTGGAGAATGGAAGTCTTAAAATTTTCAAGTTTTATTTCCTCCCAAAATAAGTCTATTAAATATTTTCCATTGAGAATATTTTGGCTTCTATATTCTACCTCAGGGACACAGACTTACATCATTTATAATCTGAGTCCAAGGTAAGCTCTGGTCAATTTTTTTTTTCAAGGTGTCTGTAAGAACATGTTCTTACATGTTTATCAGTACTACAACCTACACTTCCTCCGGTATGAAGGTGGATTCTCTGGCCCTTCCCACTGAAACTGGGCAGGACTGTGACTTCACTCTAGTAGATACAATCTGACCAAGTCAGTAAAAGTGGTGTACTTCTGCACTGATCTTAAATTAGTAATGCTGAAATCCTGGACTACCATGCTGAAGTCCAAGCTAGTTCCCATGCTATGAAGCCCTGGAACCATATAACAAAATGGACTCCAGATAGAAATGGCTGAACCGATGTGTGATTGTAGCCTCATGAGAGGTACCAACCATAACCACTTCTAGATACAATGAAACACAGTGAAATAATATAGAAGCCAAGAGATCCAACAAAAGCAATCTTGAACAAAAAGTACAAAAAAACAACCAAATGCCAACAACAACAACAATAACAACAAACCCAAGGCATTCTAACTCTTGATTTCAAGACATATTTTAGAACCATAGTAACACTAACAGGCCGATCTTGGTATAACAATAGACACACAGACCACTGGGATGGGCTAGATATCAAAGAAATAAACTCAAACAGCCAGAGTTACCTGAGGTTTGACAGTGGTGCCAAAAACATACACTAAAAAAGGCCAGCCTTCTCAATGCAGGGTGCTGGGAAAATTGTATATCCATAGGCAAAAGGTTGAAAGTTGAGCCCAACTCTCACTCCCTAAAGAAACAACTCAAACTATATCAAAGGCCTAAATGTGAGACCTGAAACTAGGAAAATGATAAAAGGAAATAGAGAGCAAACACTTCAAGACACTCATGTATGTAGAAAATGATCTTCAGACATGATCATAAGCCACAAGAAAACAAATGGAGTTTCATCTGTAGGGAAGGGAAGATAGAGGGAAGAAGGAGGGAGGGTGGGACCAGGACAAGAGGAGAGGAGGAGGCTAGGATCTAGAGGTAAAATGAATAAATAAATTAGTTAATTTCAAAAAATTCAGATTCATCAAAAACTTCTGCATAGAGAAGATAAAGAAATCAGTGGGTGAAAAGACATCTTACTACAGATGAAAGGTTTTACCAACACTTCATCTGAAAAAAGTAAATAGCCATCATATATAACAAGCAAAAAAACATTAACAGAAAGCAACCAATTAAAGAATGAGTAAATGTTATGAATAGACAATTCTCAGAAGAAGAAACATAAATGGCCAAAATACATCTAAATTATGCTTAGGGGTTGGGGAAATGGACAAGGTGGTAAAGTGCCTGCTGCACACGCATGAGGATCTACGTTCAGTATCCAAACACCTATATAAAAACTGGCACATCAGCACACATCTGTGACCGCAGTCCTGAGGGGCAGAGGCAGGTGGGTCCCTGGAGTTCTTTAGCCAACTAGCCTAGCTGAATTGATGGATGTCGAGTTAATCAAGAGATGCTGTGTCTAAAATGTGGAGAACTTAATCAAGGATCAAACCCTAACCTGAACTTTGGGCTCCACAAACATGTGTATAGACATACACACACTAATACAAATGCACATAAATCACACACACACATACACACACTGATCAATATCCTTAGGTATCAAGAAAATGAAAATCAAACTACAATGTGGCACTATCCACCCCAGTTAGAATGGTTGTTACCCAAAATGAATAATAAGAAATGCTGGCAAGGATACAGAGAGAAAAGGACTCCTATACTCTTGGAGGGTATGTAAATTAGTATAGCCATTCTGGAGAATAGTGTGGAGACTCATAAAAACGGAAAATAGATCTACTTTATGATTCAGCTATTCCACCAAAGGAAATTAAATCAGCATGCCAAAGAAATATCTTCGCACCATATTTACTGCAGAGCTAATCACAATATCTAATATACACAATCAACCCTACTAACTGGTGATTGATGAATGGAAAGAAGAAATATTATTCAGCCATCAGACAGAGAAAATTATATCATTAACAGGAAAATGGGTGGAACTGGAATTGTGTTTTATGTGAAAGGTAAGTATCACATTTTTCTCACATATGGAAGAATTTTTTATAGTCCTAAATGTAAATTTGTGACAACCAGAGGTTGGGAAGGAAAAGGGATGGGATAATGAAGGAATGGCATTTTTGATCAGGCATGTGTGGAAATATTACACTGGACCACATAAATACATACATTGGATACACGCTAACAGAATAACATAGAAAAAATGATGACTATTAAGCTAAGTTTCCTTGCAAACTGTTGCATAGCAATTTTAAAGAAAAAAGGCTTATAAAAAGATTTTGATTTGCAAGAATGACTCAAAATAATGTAATAAAACAACATGAGTTTTGGTTGGCCATTTATGTGAAATTTTTTTCCTGAGGTATTTTGCTATTTTTAGTTGATTGATTTCATTATTTGTGTATTTGTAAAAATTTTAAATTACTTACAAAGCATACCCCTATATTGCTCCCAAATTAAAAACTAATTTATAGAACTAACTGTTTACCAGAGAAAATGGAGTTTCTTGTAAATTTGGTTACAGACATATAAGTGCTTCATGTAGGTTCTGCTGGTCTTTGCCCTGTCTGCACCTAAAGGCTTAAGAAACCTCTGTCTCATTCTGACAACAGTGTCCTTTCCCTTACAGAAGCTTTTCAGTTTCATGAATTCTCATTTATTGATTGTCGCTCTTAGAGCCTATGCTGTTGGTGTTCTGTTCAGGAAGTTGTCTCTTGTGCCAATGAATTCAAGGTTCTTCCCCACTTTTTCTTCTAAGCGGTTTACTGTATCTGGTTTTATATTGAGGTTTTGATCCACTTGGACTTTAGTTTTGTGCAGGGTGATAAGTATGGATCTATTTGCATTTTTTACATGTAGACAGCCAGTTAGACCAGCACCATTTGTTGAAGATGCTGTCTTTTTTCCATTGAATGGATTTGGCATCTTTGTAAAAAAATCAGGTGTCCATAAGTGTGTGGATTTATGTCAGGGTCATCAGCATAAAACGAATGCCTACAAATTGGGAAAGGATCTTCACCAACCCTATATCTGACAGAGGACTAATATCCAGTATATATAAAGAACTCAAGAAGTTAAACAGCAACAAATCAAGTAATCCAATTTAAAAATTGAATACAGAGCTAAACAGAGAATTCTCAACAGAGGAATAGTGAATGGCAGAGAAACACTTAAAGAAATGCTCAGCCTCATTAGCCATCAGGGAAATGCAAATAAAAACAACCCTAAAATTTCACCTTATAGAATGGCTAAGTTCAAAAACTCAAGAGACAACACATGCTGGAGAGGTTGTGGAGAAAGGGGAACCCTCCTCCACTGCTGGTGGGAATGTAAACTTGCACAATCACTCTGGAAAGCAATCTAGCGCTTTCTCAGACAACTAGGAAAAGCGCTTCCTCGAGATCCAGCTATACCACTCCTAGGCATATATCCAAAATATGATAAAATACACAATAAGGACATTTACTCAACCATGTTCGTAGCAGCCTTATTTGTAATAGCCAGAAGCTGGAAACAGCCCAGATGTCCCTCAGTGGAGGAATGGATACAGAAATTGTGGTACATCTACACAATGGAATATTAATCAGCAATGAAAAACAAGGAAATCATGAAATTTGCAGGTAAATGGTGGGATCTGGAATAGATCATCCTGAGTGAGCTATCCCAGAAGCAGAAAGATGCACATGGTATATACTCACTCATATAGACATATAATATAGGATAAACCTACTAAAATCTGTACACCTAAAGAAACTAATCAAGAGGGAGGAGTCTTGCTAAAATGCTCAATTCCTATCCAGAAAGGCAAAGATCCTGGACATCAGAAGAAGGAGAAAAGAGGGAACAAGTCAAGATCCTGCCACAGAGGGCTTCTGAAAGGATCTGCCCTGCAGACTATCAATGCAGATGCTGAGACTTATGGACAACCTTTGGACAGAGTGCAGGAAATCTTAGGAAAGAAGTGGGAAGCAGTAAGATCGGGAGAGGACAGGAACTCCACAAGGAGAGCAACAGAACCAAAAAATCTGAGCACAGGGGTCTTTCCTGAGACTGATACTCCAACCAAGGACTATGCATAACCTAAGACCCCTGCACAGATGTAGCCCATGGCAGTTCAGTATCCAAGTGGGTTCCATTGTAATAGGAACAGGGACTGTCTCTGACATAAACTGATTGGCCTGCTCTTTGATCACCTTCTCCTGAGGGGGAAGCAGCATTACCAGGCCACAGAAGAAGACAATGAAGCCACTCTTGATGAAACCTATTTGACTAGGATCAGAAGAAATGAAAAGATCTCTCCTATCAGTGGACGTGGGGAGGGGCATGCATGCAGAGGGTGGAGGAAGGGAGGGATTGGGACAGGAGGAGGGAGGGAACCACAGGGGGGATACAAAGTGAATAAAGTGTAATTAATAAAGAATTAAAAAAAAAGAAACCTCTGTCTCAGTCCTGTTGAGCTTCCATTTCCCTGATGTAAGCTGAGAAATGAAAAACAAAGCTGCTTTGAGCCCCTGTGCAGGAAGTGAAAAAGAAAAGTGCTTTATAAATGACACATATGCAGATCATAAAGCTGTAGTGTGTTTATACTTTCAGTATATGTATCTCACTGTCCCATCTCCTTCCTCAGCTGGGAAACACAGGTGACATCCTCTTCTCCAATATGTCCCCTTGAAAAATTTTTCTGTTAATGATCTGTTGCCTGAGTGGCACAGGTTGGTACATTTCTCCAGGATAGGGAGCACATCTGTCTGCTTTATTTTCCTCCCATTAGCAGTATACTACAGCTTTATGTTTAATATTTTTTTCCTACACAGATGTATAGAAATCTGGCCTAGTATTTCCCTTTAAGCCTATGAGAAGTAAGATCACAATAGGGCATACCCAGCTTGGATTCTACTGGAGGGGTCATTACTGAAAGACCAAGAGGGTCTCATTAGACGGTAGTTCTGCCCTCAAGGCAGCCCCATGGCATGGCCTCTAAGGAGAGTTTTACAAGGCTTCCACAGTGCCGGTCCCTGAGATTTTTGAACTAGCATCCAGATGTCCATCTGCCGCCTAGATACTGAGTGCATTGTGTCTGACGAGAGGATGTGTTTCTGGTTTCTATTCACTGGTTGAGTAGGTCTCTCCTGTTTCCTTGGGGAATTAGAGCTGGGGTCTTGGTTGTAGAAATCTCCAAAGAGCTGGCACTGTAATTTTCAGTTTTCAAATCTCACATTCAGCTCAGCCCCTAATTGCCCACAGAATTTCTGTTTACCATGCAAGGACAAGGGAGCACTTTTTTTTTTTCTTTAACCTATAGGCTGAGACCTCCTTGCAGAAGGCTGGCAATCTCGCCTTGGGGGATATTTCGCAGCTCATTATTTTTTCTCTTTAGCTATGGTAGCCTCACTTCTGCTCATTAGGCTCCGTTCACTACATCATTGCCTTTCTTTAATGTGGCTAGTCTATTAAATAGCCCTTACCTGGCAACCCCCACCCCCAGTGTCCTGAACGAGGCTCTGCTCTCCGCTTTCATGACTCGGTTTGGCCAGCACTTTAATAAGCGTGGCACAGGTACCAGCGTCCCACATTTCCTTGAGCCGCAGAGCCCTTCTTCAGCAGAGAGGGGGATGCCACAAGTACTTTGCAGCTTAGTGTTCAGAGGTTCCTGAAGACTTTCACAGAAACGCAATGAGGTACACCAAAGGAACGGCTCTTAGCAGAAATACTGGCTTCCCATTTATTCAGTGCTACCAAATATCAAAAGGCAATTGATTAAATATTGATCTGACAATCTCTTGAAAGGGAGCAGGTGCTTCTCACAATCTGGCAAGAAAACAGGGTCAGGGACACCAACACCAAATGCAGGTACTGCAAAAGCATGTTTGTGAAATCTCTGTGTATCTTCTTGCCATGATTAAAAGGCTTGTTAGTCAAGAGGCAAAATCCTATAGAGGGTATGTGCTTGAATGTCACTTCATATTAAGCTGCATGAAATTCATGTTTCTTCTTTAGACAGAATCCCTCAAACTGACCCAACCAGTGCAGTTGCCTTTGTGCTCCAGACAGGCTTCTTTGGACTTTTTCTCAAGGCCAGGCTTTGAACTGAACCACATCTCCAAAGATTAGTGTTGGAGTCTTCATTTTCAAGTACAGAAAGCCAGCTGATGGAGAGCAAATAAGACTCGCCTGATTAAACCACACAAACATGCACATATGTGCACATGTATATGCATGCATTTGCCCCTGTTCTGAGAAGTCTTTTGAAACAGCTCTGTTTCCCTTTTTCCCTGTCTCCCCTATCCTTCCCCCCTCCTCCCTCTTAAGGCTATCATAGACTCTCATATATATATATGAGAGTATACATACATATATATATATACATGCATATACACCTTTCTTCTGTTTTTCCAGAGCCTTGAATCCTCTCAGTTCAACTGTAACAAACTTGGCTTTTTTTTTTTCTGGCACTGGCTTCTGCTCCCCAATCAGTGGCTTCTTACCATTACTGTAAGCTGGATGACAATCACAAAGTGATTATCCTTGTCCTTGTATGTGTGAAGCTGGTCCTAGCCACGCACATGCTCATTATTTCAGTTGAGATCTGTACCCTGCTAGCACTACACATGTTAAACAGATTTGTTGTTTAAAATGTTTTTAGAAAGAGTCTACTGTGATTTACCATTGAAATGAAAAGGTATCATGTCCACAGAAAGGAATGTAAACAAACTGACGGACCATAAATTTGATTTTAGTAAAGCAAATATTCATCATTGGAGGGATGGCATCAATTTCATATTTTCTTGCAGATCAGCAGCAAAACACTTCATAAGAAGAACAGAAGACACCGACAAGCAGATGAAGCTATGTTCTATTTTGTTTCTGACATATAAGGAAAAGGCTTGTCTCATCTTATGTTGAACAGTATAATTGAATGTGGAGAAATTGTCAAATATTTCAGAATAGACAAAGGGAGTTTCAAAGCCCTGGGAAGCTGGTGTGACCAATACAGGTGCCAATTACTAATACAGCAAGTATCTGGTAACAACAAGCTACTCAACCTGTGCGTGTGTGTGAAGACCATTGGTGATGTGAGGTGTTTTCGTCAATTGCTTTTTTACCTTATTTTCTGAGACTGTGTCTCTGCTTGAATCTGGAGCTCAGAATATGGAATGGGGAAACTGATATGCTAGCTAGTTTTCCAGACTATCCTGTCTCTGCTTCTCTGTACTGGGATTACAGGCACACATCATTTTACCCATTCTTTTATGTGGATGCTGGGGATCAAAAATCAGTTCCCCTTGCTTGTTTAGTAAGCCACAAACTCACTGAGTGATCTTTTCAGCATTCTACAAACTAGTCAGCTTCTAGCAGCATTTGTTTCAGGGAAGGGATTAGCAGTACTGTTGATAAATTGCCAGAATCCAATCTTTTCAAATGACTGTCAGTGTCTTAGAAGGAAATCCTGCAATAGCAATAGAGTACTCTTATGAAACTCCACATTCTTGGGTGCACAGTGAAGTACTGCAGAAACCCACAAACACTGACAGTTCTGACTTTCAAAAATACTCAAAGGTTAGACTCCATGCAAAGACGTGCCATGAATATATCTTATCTCTACTTTCCTTGTCATGTTTGTGTGCTTTATGTAGCTAAAAAGCTCGTTCTGTACATGTAAAACAAAAAGATAATGGTGAAATGATTCAACAGCTAAAAATCCTTAACACACAAGCCTAACAACCTGAGTTTATTCTCTTGAACCAATGGTAAAAGGAGAAAACCAGCACCCAAAATTCATCCTCTGACACTGTAGGGCATGAAGGCCTGCAACCCTCTGTCTATTGGTCTGTCTCTGTCTCTGTCACACACACACACACACACACACACACACACACACACAATGCATGTGCTCACATACAATTTAAAAGTTCTATGATTTTTGTCTTATAGTATTATAACAATTTAAGTGGATATGCTGGATAGTTTTATGAGAACTTCACACAAGCTAAAATGATCTGAGAGGAGGACATCTCAACTAATGAAATAAGATCAGGTTGTGGGCAAGCCTGTAGAACATTTTCTTAATTAGTGATTTATTTGGGGAGGGCCATCCCTGGGCAGGTAGTCCTGGGTTCTATAAAAACGTAGATTGTGCAAGCTTTATGGAAACAAGCGAGCAATCAGCACCCTTCCATGGCTTCTGTATCAACTCATGCCTCCAGATTCTGGCTCCGTTTTAGTTCCTGTCTTGACTTCCTTTGATCATAAATTGTGATGTGGAAGAGAAAGCCAAATAAATCCTTTCCTCTCCAAGTTGCTTTGATCACTGTGTTTCATTGTAACAATAGCAACTCTAAGACAGTGGAAGTGTTTCTTCGCTTTTAAAAATATTTTGTCACATCTGTATGGAGAATTCTCAAAAAGTACAAAATAGATCTACCATATGACCCAGCTATACCACTCCTTGGCATACACCCAATGTAATTGACATTTTACTCCACAGACACTTGCTCAACCATGTTCATTGCTGCTCTATTCACAATAGCTAGGAAACAAAAGCAACTCAAAGTCCTTCAACTCATGAATGGATAATGAAAATGTGGCACATATACACTATAGGCTATTATTCAGCTATAAATAAAATGAAACCATGAACTTTGCAAATAAATGGATAGAACTAGAAAAATATTGAATGAGATAATGCAGACGAAAAAAAAAAAAAAAACACCAAACATTGCATAGTCTCTTTTATTGGAGACTCCAAATCTTCATATATAAGAACATATTCTGGAGTAACTACAAAAAACAGGAAAGTAAAAAGTGACTGTTGGTTGGGATGGAGGGGCAGGGGCATGATAGAGAGGGGAACAGCAGGGTACAAGTGATCTGATCTGGGAAAGGGAAAAATGGGAGGCTCTGTTGGGGAGAAGGAGAGCGCAGAGAGGAAGGAAAGGTATATATTACAATTTATTTACTTTGTATCCCAGCTGTAGCCTCCTCCCTCATCCCCTCCCAGTCCCCCCTTCCCTCCCTCTTCTCCCATGACCCTTCCCAGTACACTGATAGGGGCAGTACTTCAAAAAAATTAATAAAAAATAAAAGAACAAAAAAAAAAAAAAAAAAAGAAAGAGTATGGTTTTGTTTCTCTTAACAGCCAAATTATATCCATTGTTTGGTGGTGTGTAGCATTATAGGCCATGTTATAATTACTATCAACTTAGATACAGTGAAGCACAAAATGACCAACTGAATGTCAGCAGAAAGCATGGGAGAAACTTAGGCCCACTCACTTAAGAAGAGATTTTAGAGCTCAGAGCCCTACCCTTTCTTTGACTCCATTGACTAGAGTGGTAACAATATGGTAAGATACTAGCCACCTATGTACAGCTACTCATATAAATTTGAATAAAATTTTACCTGCCTATTCATGTGCTATTTTCAATGGCTTTCTGCTTTATGCTACATTATTGCTAGATATTTTAGTGTAGCGGTTCACTTTCTGCACTAATATTTTTAGTTAATAGTCCTAACTTCCTTTAAACAATAGATTTTGTTGAAGTGAATTTATTTTTTAATGTATCACACTGTTTCACACGTACTAGAATCTTACTAATCATGTCTTTTAAAATTTACTTAATGTGTCCATACAGGAAGAGTGACTATGATTTGAAGGTCAGTGATGTTTTCATGAAGGAACTAGCATTTGAGCTGAGACTTGAAGGATAAATCAGAAGCAATAGAGGTATATTGCAGAAGAGAGGGAGTTCCAAATAGAATATCCAGGAGAGAGCATAGAGCTTGGCAGGGAGTGGAAAATCAATAGATTTGGAGCTGGATGGGGGGTAGTAGGTGAGAGTTCAACAGGGAAGCAGTCATGTTACGCAGTGTAAGCCATGCTGGGATTTTCTATTTCCTCCTGAGGGCAGTGGAAGAGCTACTGAAATTTTTATGATTTTCTTGAGCTACCTAAGAATTTTCCAATGAAATTAATATTTGGTATTCTTTCTTAAAAGCATTTGAAGAAAAAGATTTGCAGAAACTTTGAATAAAGTATTTCTTCATTTAGCCAAGATCTACATGGAAGTTTGTTTTGTATCTAACCTGTATCTCTTTCTGTATCAAACATATATTTACATTTTTTATTGTTTTGAAGACTTAAACTCATTACTATTTTCTCTGCTTTTCTTATGCAGTTGTGAAATCTTAGGGAATAGCAAAGACCCTCGTGTTACATCTTAACCTGACTACTGTTTTAGTAGTTTGAATGGGGAGAAGGCTAATCCAAGGACCATTTAATGAAATCCTCTGTGCTCTGAAAAAGATAGGATAACTTTCTGGAATCTTCCCTCCCTTGGAACAATGATTCTAGGTCCTATTAATATATTTATTAACAAACCTGAGAACCTATGTTCTTTATTTGTAAGAAAACAAATACATGAAGAACAAGCAAATCACTGCTATCACTGAAGTAAGTCTAACAACTTGTATATATTCAAATATTTTAAAAGCTTGCTTATTTTAAAATTTGCCTTCAAAACTTCTCCCATTGGGGTCTTTGAACCTTATTCCTCAGCTGGTGGTGCTATTTGGTAAGACATTAGACCAAAAAGACATGAGGTCCTAGTTGGAGAATGTAGGTCACTGGGGATGGCTCCTTCCTACTATCTTCTTCCTAGTCTAGCCATCATGGGAGGAATTGTGCCACCATAGAGCTGTACCATCATGACTTCCTTACTATTGTAGATTGAAATGCTCTGAAAACAGAAGCCAAGATAAATCTTTTCTTCCTCGAGGTATTTCTGTTAGGTATTTTATCACAGCAAGGAGAACATCAACTGATACACCCCTGTCTCTTTTCATGCTGTCCATTGGATACACAAGCTATGCTTACTATCCTGATCAAATACTCCGGATCAACTAGTTAGGAATTCCTGACTTGTGAGTCACCCTTGACTTTTGACATACTTTAGACTACTCAGCTTCCCCATCCCCAAGCTCAGTGATGGCTGCTTCTTGAGACTTACTGCATCTTATCTAACTCCTTTAGTGACTGCGGCCTTCTGTATTATAAGTATTTCCTGTATCTATCTCCATGTTCCTGAAATCTGGAATAATATTGCAAAATTATAATCTAATCGTATGATTACTCTGCTTAACATTTCTAAATGACTCTCCACTGCTTTCAGGAAAATACTTGGGTTCAAGAAGAGATTACATCAGCATTCATGATCAAAACTTTACTCACCTCTTTAGTCCCCTTTCACTCCTCTCCTTAGGTTTGCTCATTCCTACTCTTCATCTACCAGCAGACATAGCAAGTTCTTACTCCATCTTATACAGTTGTTCTTTTTGCCAGGCTTAACTTTCACCTCTTTATTTGGCTGGCTTGCAAAGTTGAGCTTAGATAGCTTTTACCTAGCTCTGCCTTTTTAGTTTCTAGGTAGATATACCTTGATACATGGTTTTGTCACAACACTTAAGACATTCTGTGGAATGTTTGCTAACCCTTTAACTAAATGTAAGCTTCATTAAAAGGAAACAACTATTACATTTTACTCTGTATAAGCTCAATGTCACCCATAGTTGCTGAAACATAAATAAAGCACTCAAAACTTTTTTGTTGAAAAAAGTGATCCTCTTTTGTTTTAATATAGTTAAAATGGTTGTTAGAATCCATAAGGACTGTATAGTTATCTTGGGAATGAAAAGATATCTAGGGACTTCCCAGCTAATAGCAAGTCCAATACTCAGATCTAGGAGACAGAACAACCAGAGCCACTTTAGGATGATTATCTGAAAATGTGCTTCTGGCAAGCAAACATAGAGGGTGACAGTATAGGGCACTGAATTCCTTACCAATCACAGCAGTCTGTGAGTACAACGTAATTATAGTAGACACTGATCTCTGTTTATTTGTTTATTTATTTATTTGTAGTACTAATAAAACAAGGAAATGTTGGAGCTAGCTTTAAGAGCTTGTTTAGTATAACAAAGTTACTCTAAGATACAGAAATGAAGCTAATAAAAATAGAGGGAAAGAAATAAAATCTCTATATTTTTATAATAGATTAATGTAGATGATAGATAAAATATTTAAGATTAAAACATTTTAAAAGGCTGCAAGTGAGACCTAATAAAATTCTTCTGTGGGAAGAGAAATAAAGCAGAAGCTTGAAGCAGTAACTATACAAAAGTTATGGGTTTCCTTGCCAGTAGACTGCTATTAGGAATTAGGTTTAATTGGGTCTGGGGGCAGAATTCAGCTAGTGAAGACTGCCTCATAACTAGGACCTGATAGAAGTGCTATTCAGCTCTATTAGTGGACTGGTGATAGCCCAGTATCATAATAAGATGGGAGCTTTGGGAAAGCCATGGAAGACCTGGGCTCTAGTGGATCTGGCAGAACCACTCCTAACCTTCCAGTCAAAAAAAAAGTGAAAATATTGTAAAAGAGAAATAAGATGGCTATTCCCAAACACCCCCTTCGAGTAGTCCTGAAAGCCAAAACCCCAAGACATGAAGAAACAAATATAAACAAGCATTGACAAATACCCATTTTAAAGCAATAAGCAAAGAGAAAGTAGCAAAACTAAAATGAAAATATCTTTAATATTAATAGACTAATATATGATCATCAAAGAGATAAAGGAAATAATAATATTATACACATTTATAAAATGTGTAAACAAAGTGGCTAAAACAAAATAGGAACAAGTGGAATTGAATGTATCATTTAGTAATCTTGGCAATAAAAATATAAATATGAAAACAAGCCAATCAATGGAAGAAGTCCATTAGAAAACTAATGACTTGAAATATAGTTGTATGGAACATATAGAACACAGTACATAGTTATAAAAAAGATGGAATTAAAACAGGTAGAGAGAGAGACTGGGTAAATGTGCCAATACATGTATAATTTTAGAATTTCCTAAATTATGATGGGGATAGTTAAAAGAAGTTAAATTAAAATTCATGCAAAATTCTTAACAATAAGAAAAACAAAGTCAAACAGATTGTACCAAAACCTCAGGACATCAAGGACAAAATTAAAAAATTATTATTTATAAGAATGAAAAGACTATCTTGAAAAGGTGTTAAAGCCATGGTGTATTTTCAGCTGCAATAAATGTCAGGCATCAGATCTTCAAAGTAATAAGGGAAGGCAACCTTCTTAAAACTTCATTTTGAGCTAAAATATCGTTTCATCATGAAGTTGAATGCTAGCATTTTCAAAAGTAAAGAAATCATCAATGAACTATGGAGATATTTCAATAACTGAGCCCAGAAGAATGAGGCAAGACATACACATAGTATAAAATGTTAAATTTATTTAACTACTATTTACTTTGTTTTATTATTTTTCCCTTTATATATTCTTCTCTCATACAATACAACCTGACCAGTTTCCTCTCCCCCCTCCCACTTCTTCAAGCCCCCTTCATTTTTCCTCCCCTAGATCCACTGCTCCTCCATTTTCTCTTCAGAAAAGAGAAGGCCTCCCAAAGGACATCAACTGAACACAGCAAAACAAGATGCAATAAGATTAGTTACAAAACCTCATAATAATCCAACTAAAAAGTGAGACAGATTTAAACATAATTCGCAATAGAAAAATCTAAAATGTCTGAGAAACACTTTAAGAAATGTTTAGCATCCTTAGCCATCAAGGAAAAGCAAATCAAAACAACTCAGATTCCATCTTACACCTGTTAGAATGGCTAAGATTAATAACACAAGTGACAGCATAAGCTGAAGATGTTGTGGAGAAAGGGAAACATTCGTCCATTGCTGGTGGGAGTGAAAACTTGTACAACTACTGTGGAAATCAATATGATGATTCCTCAGAAAATTGGAAATTGATCTACCTCAAGACCCAGCTATAGCACTCTTCAGCATACACCCAAAGAATGCTTCATCCTATCACAAGGACATTTACTCAGCTATGTTCATTGCTACTCTATTCATAATCGACAGAAACTGGAAACAACCTAAATGTCCCTCAACCGAAAAATGGATAAAGAAAATGTAGTACATTAACACAATGGAGCATTGCTCAAAAAAAATGACTAGTACTAATTTAAAAAGCAATACCTATACATTCTGTGGATTTAAAACGATATAACTAAAGCTCTAGACAAAGAGCTGGAGGTATATCAGCAGTCAAGAGTACTTGCTATTTTTGCAGTAGACCTGGGTTCAATTCCCAGCACCCATATGGTTTCTCAACCATAAGTAACTCCAATTTTAAGGCACCTGTCACCCTCTTCCAACATCTGTGGGCAAAGCACACATGTGATTCAAATATGCACATGCAAGCAAAACATGAACACAAATATAAAATAAATAAACAAATCTTAAAATAAAATTATAGATAAAATAAAAGGTAAAGTGGGACGCTTATAAGACAGTAGCTAAAGATTTGTGATATAGAAGAACATTAAATAACCCTAGAGTTTGAAAAGTCAGTGAAAAGTCAGTTATAACGATGTATGTATGCATGGTAAAAATGTAAGAATAGTTGCTAAAACAACATAGAAATATATAACTTCCAAAGTAGAGGTGAGAAGGTGGGGGATGGGATTTCCTTCCCAATCAAGTAGAACACTGGAAGGAATAAGCAAAAGCACAAAATATTGTGACAAAAAATAAGCTAAATTACTAGTAATACAGAATGGCATATAAAGTGTAGTACTATAGCACTCATTTTTGTAATTCTATTTGGGGTGTTTAGGCCTCTACTTCCCTTCCACCATCCTCCCAACCCTAAGTAGAAGACAGAGTGGGAAGAGGAGGGGGAACAGACCCCTTTACTTCTCTTGGCTGTTTAGGGTGGATGTGTATTTGAGGGATATACCAATCTTCTTCAACAGCAGACACAGCCAGCAGTCTCATCCAAGACACTTTGCCCCTAAGCATTTCTCTCCCTCTGTTTGCACCAAACGGCTACACTATCCATCTCTTTCTCTTGAATCTCTCCAAACTGCTACTCACCACACGCTAACACCACACACCACCTTTTCTTTCTGGGCGCTTATACTTATATGCTTATACGCTTAGAGCCCTAGACAATGCCCCTCTCTGTGCCATTGTGGGGCAAAAGCCATGCCCCACAAGAGATAATTAACAGCTGTGGACAAATTTTAGCCCAACTAAAATCCCATGCTTTGGATCAAAACAACATATTTACGTAACAGTTTACGAAGAAACCAAAACTTCCATTACGTAGTACCATTAATACAATGTTTTTAAAAGCACAAAAAAATTTCTACACATTATTTATTTTTATAAATATATCTCTGTGTGATAATCTCATTAAACATGCATGAAAATTATGAATAATTATATCTGGGGAAACAAAGGATAGGAGAGTATAGGAATGGAGAACAGAGAGGACAATAACTGTATGTTTTATTTCTTTTCAAGTTTTTGTGGTGTATGTGATGAGAGATAAATATTTTATGAACCTGAGTAATGAGCTCACATCTGTAGTTTTATAGGCATTTAAAATAATTGTGTGTGTGTAATTTGCACAAAACATGTAATTTGTATAATTTACAATTTTCTAAGTGAAAAAAAGTTTTTAAAGAATTTTGGTCGGTTTAAAAATGTAAACTCTCAAATAAATAGAAGAAACTTTGAAAGATATAAATTTTGGTAAAGTCAGACATGCACAGAACAGTATTTTATTAAAAAAAAACTAAAAAAAAAAAAACAAAAACCAAAACTGATTAACCCAGAAATGCTATCCTTTTACTCATGAAACAATTGTGTTAACACTGATAGTTAATGTTTGACATCTGTCACTTTCTTACTAACCACAGAGACACTGTTTTATTATTACTCTCTCATACACTATGTCCTGACTACAGTTACCCCTCCCTCTACTCCTGGACAACTCCCCTAACCACTTCCCTTCTTCTCCAGATCCACTGCTTCTCTGTTTCCCTTCAGAAAAGATTAGGCCACCCAGGAATATCAACCAAACACGGCATAGCAAGATTCAGTGACGCTAGGCACAAACACTCGTATCAAGGCTGGATGAGGCAACCCAGTAGGAGTAAAAGGATCCCAAGAAAAAACAAAAGAGTCAGAGATATCCCCACTCCAACAAAAACTCCACGCTAAACAACCAGAACATGCATGCAGAGGGCCTGGTGCAGACCCATGAAGGCTCCATGATTGCAGTGACAGTTTCTGAGAGTCCCTATCAGCCTTTCTTAGTTGATTCTTTAGGCCGTATATTCTTGGTGTGACCCTTCTGGCTCCTACAGTGACCTCCCTTTCTGTGGTGAAAGCTTTGGATCTCAGCATCTACTCCCAAGCCAGAGGAAGCCTCTTTGATGACAATTGGGCTAGGCACCAATAAATATAACAATATCATTAGGAGTCATTTAACTGTCTTTTTCCCCTTTGGTTAATTGTATTTGGTTCTCTCCTAATTATTACCCCAGGACATCTTGCAGGCAGGAAAAATTATAGATTGAAAGTTTTGTGGCTGGGTTGGTATCCTAATCCTTCTACTGGAAGCCTTGCCTGTTTACAGAAGATGGTCAGTTCAGGTTTCATATACCCCATTTCTAGAGTCTTTGCTAAGGTTCCCCCCCCCCATAGAGTCCAGGGAGTGTCCACTGCACTGGGTTTCTACATCTCTCCCAAAATGCACCCACCCCAAATGCACCTGCCCCATTATAGTCATCTTCCCCAGTACTTTCTTCCTCCATCGATCTCCCCACCACCAACCAGTCCCTCCTGTTCTGATCTCCAACCATACCAGTCCATCTGTAAAATCTATTGTATTTTTCTTTTTCAGGGAGATCCATGTGTCCCTCTTGAGCCCTCACTGTTACTTAGCCTCTCTGGGTCTGCAGATTATAGCATGATTATCCTTCACTTAACAGCTAATGGCCACTTATAAGTGAGTACATGCCATATTTGTACTTCTGGGTCTGGGTTACCTCACTCAGGATGATATTTTCTAGTTCTATCCATTTGCCTGCAAATTTCATGATTTTCTTGTTTTAATTGCTGAGAAATATTCCATTGTGTACATATACAACATTTTCTTTATCCACTATTCAGTTGAAGGACATATAGGTTGTTTTCAGATTCTGGGTATTATGAATAAAGGTGCTATGAACAGAGTTGAGTGAAGGAGTCTGGTAATTGGAATTATGCCTCCTGGCCTTGGCAGATGCGGGTCTTATCTAAGTTCCATTTCTCAGGGACTGTCCTTAGCAGTCTCTGCTGGCGGGGTGCTCTGAGCCTGAGAAGTAGACAGCAAGCTCCTTGCAACCTTGGGAACCAGAGAGCAAACTTTGTGTAACCTTGAGTGAATTCCCGCATTTCTTGCCAGGTGGCACAGATGTGTTGCTACTATGAAAAAAAATTTGCTTGTACCCTTTGCTTTATAAGTGTTGTTTGCACGTTCAGTAAACTGAGACTTGATCAGGAATCTGTCTTGTCTCCATTCTTCGTGTCTCTGTCCCCCAATTTCCACTCCCTCTTTCAGGTGGACCCTGTTCGACTAGCCCGCAAGACGGGTCATTTGGCGCCCGAACAAGGAACCTTGAAAACGAGGGGCAAAGTGAGAAACGCTGGTTTTCGGAGCTCCGGATGCCTAAGTAAAAAAAAAAAAAGTGTTTCGTGACGACCGCCCATCGCACGGAGGAAGGCAGGCAGCGCAATTATGGGGCAGAGCAGTAGCAGGGAGTTATTTATGAGGACTTTAAAGTCAATGCTAATAAACGCAAAGAATTGGGAGAAACGCCCTTATCCCCTTTAGTTTGTAAATGAAGTTCGCTGTCTGGTTCCCAAGGTTGCAGAGAGCTTGCTATCTACTTCTCATGCTCAGAGCATCCTGCCAGGAGAGACCGCCAAGGACGGTCTCTGAGAAATGGAACTATGGATAAGATCCACATCTGCCAAGGCCAGGAGGCAGAATTCCAATTACCAGACTCCTTCAGTTGAGTAAGTGTCTTTGTGGTAAAATGGATCTTCCTTTTGGTATATGCCCAAAATGGGTATAGCAGGGTATTGAGGTAGATCAATTCCCAATTTTATGAGGAATCACCATATTGATTTCAATAGTGGCTGTACAAGTTTCCACTCCCACCAGCAATGGAGGAGTGTTTCTTTTGCTCCACATCCTCACTAGCATTAACTTTCACTGGTGTTATTGGTCTTAGTCATTCTGACAGAAAATATTTTCAACAAAATAAAAATTTTCTAACCTAAAGAAGGATGTGCCTATAAAGATACAAGAAGCTTCGATAACACGAAGAGACTGGACCAGAAAAAATTTCCCCTCAGTACATAAAAAACAAAATACTAAATGTACAAAATAAATAAAGAATATTAAAAAGCTACCAGGGGAAAAAAGATCAAGTAACATATAAAGGCAGACCTACTAGAATTATACTTGACTTCTCAATTTAGACTCTAAAAGTCCAGGCCTGGACAGATGTACTACACACTCTAAGAGACCACAGATACCAGCCCACACTATAATATCCAGCAAAACTATCAATCACCATAGATGTAGAAAATAAAACATTGCATGATAAAACCAACTTTAAACAATATATATCTACAAATCCAGAGATGTAAGGATGGCTCATCATACATAAACCAATAATTATAATGTGACATATAAACAGGCTAAAAAAACAAAAACCACATGATCATCTCATTGGATGCAGAAAAGGCCTTTGACAAAATTCAACACCTAATTATGGTAAAAGTCCTGGAGAGATTAGGGATAAAAAGGTCATACCTAAACATAATAAAGGCAGTTTATAGCCCATAGTTAACATCATATTAAATGGGAAGAAACTCAAAACAATTCCACTAAAATAAAAAATGAGAAAAGGTTGTCCACTTTCTCTATAGCTATTGAATATAGTTCATGAAATCATAGCAAGAGCAATAAGACAACTGAAGGAGATCAAGGAAATAAAAATTGAAAAAAAGAAGTCAAAGAATTTATTTGTAGATGATAAGATGTAAATGACTCTAAAAATTTCATCAAGAAATTCCTACAGCTAATAAACATTTTCAGCAAAGTAACTGGATACAAAATTAACTCACAAAAATCAGTAGCCTTCCTATATACATATTATAAATGGACTGAGTAAGAAATCAGGGAAATAATACCTTTTCCAACACCATTCACAGTAGCAACAACTAATATAAAATATCTTGGAGTAACTCTAACCAAGCAAGTGAAAGACTTGTATGACAAGAACTTCAAGTCTTTGAAGAAAGAAATAGGAGATGATATCAGAAGATTGAAAGATCTCCTCTGGTCATAGATCAGTAGGATTAACATAAAAATAGCCATCTTTTCAAAAGCAGTCTACAAATTCAATGCATTTCCTATCAAAATTCCAACACAATTCTTCACAAATCTTGAAAAAATAATTTTAAATTTCATATTGAAACACCAAATGCCAAGAATAATTTAAAAAATCCTAAATAATAAAAGAACTACTAAGGATATCATCATCCCAAATTTTAAGTTCTACTACAGAAGTATAGTAATAAAAACAGTGTGGTATTGACACCAAAACAGATATGTTGGTCAACAGAATTGAATTGAAGACCAAGACATGAATTCACACACCTATAGGCATGTAATTTTTTAATGAAAATAAAACAAAACAAAACAGAAACATACACTGGAAAAAAAAAAGACAGTATCTTCAACAAATGATGCTGGCCAAACTGGATGTCTTCATGTAGAAGCTTGCTAATAGGTACACCCCTATCACCCTGCACAAAGTTCAACTCCAAATGAATCAAAGACCTCAACATAAAACCAGATACAATATTTCTGATATAAGAGAAAGTGGAGGATAGCCTTCAACCCATTGGCACAGGAAAAAACTTTCCAAACAGAACATTGTTAGCACAGGGACTAAGGTCAACAATTAATAAAAGGGACCTCATGAAATTGAGAAGCTTACCCACAAATCCAGCCTTACAGAAGATACTAGAAGAAAAAATACAACCCAAGAAAGCTAACTACATTCAGGAAAACACAGGAACTAAATAACCTCACTACAGAAAAATTAAAAGTAGCCAAGCACACAAACACACCACCACAACCAACAGCAAAATAAAAGGATCTAACATCCACTGGTCATTAATCTGTCTCAACATCAATGGAATCAACTCTTCAATAAAAAGATACAGACTAACAGAATACATGGTTAAATAAGAGCCTACAATTTATTGCATACGAGAAACACACCTAAGTCACAAAGATAGACATTACCTGAGAGTAAAGGGCTGGAAGATGGTTTTCCAAACAAATGGACCAAGAAGTAAGCAGGAGTAGCATTCTAATATCCAATAAAATAGACTTTCAACCAAAATTAATCAAAAGAGATGGGGAAGGTCACTTCATACTCATCAAAGGAAAATTCCACCAAAATGAAATCACAATTCTGAACATCTATGTCCCACATACAAGGGCAGCCACATTGTAAAAGAAATGCTAATAAAACTTAAATCACACATAGATCCCCACACATTAACAGTGGAACACTTGAGTACTCCCCTGTCATCAAAGGACCCGTCAACAAAACAGAAATTAAACAAAAACAAACAAACAATGACTCCAACAGATGAAATGAATCAAATGGACCTAATAGACATCTAAAGAATGTTCCACCCAAAAACAAAATAATTTACCTTCTTCTCAGCAACTCAAGGAACCTTCTCCAAAACAGACCATATAATCGAGTACAAAGATAGCCTCAACATATAAAAGAAAATTGAAATAATCCCTTGTATACTATCAGACCACCATGGACCAAAGCTGGATCTCCACAACAACAGAAAAATCAAAAAGCCTACACACACATGGAAACGGAACAACTCACTACTCAATGATATCTGGGTCAGGGAATAAATAAAAAAAAAAATAAATTAAAGACTTCCTAGAATTCTAAGAAAATGAAGGCAAAACATACCTGAACTTATGAGGCACAATGAAAGCAGTGCTAAGAGGAAAGTTCATAGCACTAAGTGCCTTCAAAAAGA
Source organism: Meriones unguiculatus (assembly GCF_030254825.1). NCBI lineage: Eukaryota > Metazoa > Chordata > Mammalia > Rodentia > Muridae > Meriones > Meriones unguiculatus. The sequence goes on along the minus strand of NC_083369.1, from coordinate 93,086,987 downwards.
AATCCAAAACATCTCATATATGCAACCTAACAGCTCACCTGAAAGCTCTGGGGTTGGGGGGGGGGGAGAAGCAGACATACCGAAGAGGAGTAGACAGCTGGAAATAATCAAACTTAGGGCTGAAATCAATAAACTAGAAACAAAGAGAACAATTCAAAGAATCAGCAAAAGTAAGAGCTGGTTCTTTGAGGAAATTAACAGGCTAGACAAACCCTTAGCCAAATTAACTAAAAGACAAGGGACACTATCAAAATCATAAATGAAAAGGAGGGTATAACAACAGACACTGAGGAAATCCACACAACCATTAGGTCTTAATTCAGAAGCATATATTCCACAAAATTTGAAAATCTAAATGAAATGGACAATTTTTCTTGATGGATTCCACATACCAAAGCTGAATCAAGACCAGGTATAAAAATGAAATAGTCTTATATCATTTAAGGAAATAGAAGAGGTCATCAAATTTTACCATCTAAAAAAAAAACAAAAAAGCCCAGGGCCAGATGGGTTCAGGGCAGAATTCTACCAGACCTTCAAAGAAGAGCTAACACCAACACTCTTCAAACTATTCCACAAAATAGAAACAGAAGGAACATTACCAAACTCATTCTATGAAGCTACAGTCACCTTGGTACCTAAACCTCACAAAAACCCAACAAAGAAAGATAATTTTATGATTTGATGGAAAATACTCAACAAAAATACTTGCAAACCAAATCCAAGAACACATGAAAGATATCATCCACTATAAGCAAGTAGGCTTCATCCCAGGTATGCAGTAGTGGTTCAATATATGGAAATCCATCATTGTAATCCACCATATGAACAAACTGAAAGAAAAAAAAAAGCATGATAATCTCCTTAGTGTTGAAAAAGCATTTGAAAAAATCCAATACTCATTTATGTTTAAAGTCTTGGAGAGATCAGGGATACAAGGCACTTACCTAAACATATTAAAGGCAATATACAGCAAGCCTATAGCCAACATCAAACTAAATGGGGAGAAACAGAAATCAGTCCCACTGAAATCAAGGACAACTCAATGCTGCCAACTCTCTCCATATCTCTTCAACATAGTTCTTAAAGTCCTTGATAGAGCAATAATACAATTAAATGAGATCAAGGGCAATCAAATGTGAATGGAAAAATTCAAAGTATCACTATTTGCAAAGGATAAGATAGTATATATACATATACGTGACCACAAAAATTATACCAGAGAACTCCTACAGCTGATAAACAGCTTTAGCAAAGTGGCTGGATACAAAATTAAGTCAAAAAAAAATTCAAGTCTCTGAAGAAAAAAATTAAAGATGATACCAGAAGATGGAAAGATTTCTCATATTCATGGCTTGGCAGGATTAATATAGTAAGTATGGATATCACACCAAAAGCAATCTACAGATTCAATGCAATTCACATCAAATTATCAACACAATTCTTTACAGACTTTGAAAGAAAAATTGTCAACTTTATAATGAATAAAAAGAAACCTAGAATAGTTAAAACAATCCTCTACAACAAAAGATCTTCTGGAGGTATCTTCATCCCTGTTTTCAAGCTGTACTGTAGAACAACAGTATTGGCATAGAAAGAGACTGGTGGATCAATGGGATCAAATAGAAGACCCAGAAATAATGCCACACACTTATGGAAACCTGATTTTTGACAAATATGCCAAAACCATAGAATGGAAAAGAGGTAGCATCTTCAAAAAATTATGCTGGTCTAACTGGATATCTACATGTAGATAAATACAAATAGATGCATATTTATCACCCTGCACAAAACTAAAGTGCAAGTAGATCAAAGACCTCAACATAAAACCAGACACACTAAATCTGTTAGAAGAAAAAGTGGGGAAGAGCCTAGAACTCATCGGCACAGGAGACAACTTCCTGAACAGAATACCAACAGCACAGGCTCAAAGATCAAAATCAATAAATGGGACCACATGAAATGGAAAAGCTTCGGTAAAGCAAAGGACACTGTCGTCAAAACAAAATGATAGCCTACAGATTGGGAAAGGATCTTCACCAATCCTGTATCTGACAGAGGGCTAGTAACCAGAATATATAAAGAACTCAAGAAGCTAAATAGCAACAAATCAAGTAATCCAATTAAAAATGGGGTACACTATAATGAATGGCAGAAAACACTTCAAGAAATGCTCAACATCCTTGGTCATCAGGGAAATGCAAATAAAAACGACTTGATATTTCCCCTTACACCCATCAGAATGGCTAAGATCAAAAACTCAAGTGACAACACATGCTGGAGAAGATGTAGAGAAGGGAACACTCCTCCATTGCTGGTGGGAATGTAAACTTGTGCAACCACTTTGGAAATCAATCTGCCTCTTTCTCTGACAATTATTAGCACTAGTGTTACCTCAAGATCCAGCTATACCACTCCTAGGCATATATCCAAAAGATGCTCAAGTACCATAACAAGGACATTTGCTCAACCATGTTCATAGCAGCTTTATCATAATAGCCAGAATCTGGAAACAACTCAGATGTCCCTTAAAGGAGGAATAGATACAGAAATTGTGATACATTTATATAATGGAATACTACTCAGCAATTAAAAACAAGGAAATCATGAAATTTGCAGGCAAATGTTGGGATTTAGAAAAGATCATCCTGAGTGAGATATCCCAGAAGCAGAAAGACACACAGGGCATATACTCACTTTTAAGTGGATATTAGACATATAATATAGGATAATCGTACTAAAATCTGTACACCTAAAGAAGCTAAGCAAGAAAGAGGACCCTGGATAAGATGTCCAATCCTCATTCAAAAAGGCAAATGAGATGGTCATCAGAAGAGGGAGAAAACAGGAAAAAGGACAGGAGCTTACCAGAGAGAGCCTCTGAAAGACTCTACCCAGCAGGGTATCAAAGCGGATCCTGACACTCATAGGCAAACTTTGGGCAGAGTGCTGGGAATCTTATGAAAGAAGGTGGATATAGAAAAGGAGCTGGAGGGAACCTGGAGGAAACAGAAGCTCCACAAGGAGAGCAACAGAACCAAAAAATCTGGGTACAGGGTTCTTTTCTGAGAGTGATACTCCAACCAAGGACCACTTATGGATATAACCTAGAACCCCTGCTCAAATGTAGCCCAAGACAGCTCAGTCTCCAAGTGGGGTCCCTAGTAAGAGGAACAGGGACTATCTCTGACATGAACTCAGCGGCTGGCTCTTTGATCACCTCCCCTTGAGGAGGGAGCATCCTTACCAGGCCACAGAGGAGAACAATGCAACCAGTCCTAATGAGACCTGGTAAGCGAGAGTCAGATGGAAAGGGATGAGGACCTCCTTTATCAGTGGACTGGGGAAGGGGCATGGGAGGAGAAGACAGAGGGGGGTGGGATTGGGAAGGGACAAAGTTGGGGGCTACAGCTGGGATACAAAGTAACTAAATTGCAATAAAAATAAAATAAAATAAACACATAAAATGGCATGCCATCAGATTAAAAAAAAGAAAAGAAATTGAGATGCTTCTGTAAAGCAAAGGACCCTGTTATTTGAATAAAATGGCAGTCCACAGAATGTAAAAATGTTTTCACACTAACTATACATCCAGTAGAGGGCTAATATTCAAAATTTATAAAGAACTTAAGAAACTAGGTATCAAGAAAACTTTAAATAACTCTATTTAAAAACAGAAAATTCTCAACAGAAAAATCTCAAATAACTGGGAAACACTTATAGAAACATTCAACATCCTTAGCTATTAGAGAAATGCAAATCAAAACTACTTTCATATTTCATTTTACAACCACTAAAATGGCTAAGATCAATAAAGCAAGTGACAGGTAATGCAGTAGAATCCATATCTATTGCTATGAAAATCAGTGTGGCTGTTCCTCACTAAGTGGGGAACAGTCTACCTCAAGATCCAGCTATACCACTCCTGGATGTATACCCAAAGTATGCTTCATCATTTCACAAGGACACTTGCTCAACTATGCTCATTCCTGCTTTATTCATATTAGCCAGAAAATGGAAACAGCTTAGGTGTCCATCAACAGAGAAATAGATAAAGAAAATGATGGAGTTTTATTCTGCTGTTTAAAAAAAAAATGATATCATGAAATTTGCAAGTAAATGTATGTAACTAGAAAAATGTGGTCTTGAATGATATAACTCAGACCAAAAAAGGTAAACATAGCATGTATTTGTTTATATGTACATATTATCTGTTATGTCAATGATGAAGATACAACTTGTGAAATCACAGATAATAAGAATATAAAGGTACTAGAGGGTATAGGTAAATATTGTTGGGAGAAGGAAATTGAAAAGATAGTGCTTGATGGGTTGTGTCAAGGCTGGACAGAAAGGTCAATGAAGAGGGTAAGAGAATGAAGGAGGTAATAATGGGAAAGAGAGCTAAAATTAAGGCCACTTGAAGGGTAGTATGGAAACCTAAAACAGTAGAAGCTTCTTAAAATACATGAAAGCAATCTAAATGAAATCAGTAGATAATGGGGAGACAGGGCCCCAACTGCAAATCTCTTGTCATTAAATGAAACTTCTAATGCTTGTGTTGGGTTACATCTAACTCAGCTGTTGACCAAATAGGTCCTTGGCAATCCCCACACAACCTAGGCTTTTGTCAAAACTATATATTGCTCTCCACAATCTGACAGCAAGGCCCAGTTACCTCAGACAACACCTACAGAACTGAGTAAACATGGAGAAGTCAAGCTGATGCCTAGATAGAGCCTTCTCCCCTAAGTTATAGTGTCTTTGGTATAGGAAGATACTCTGTATGCTATTAAAAGAGGAATATAAACACCACTTTGATCTACAATGGTGTCCTACCTGCAAGACATGTTAGGGAAAGAGTGAGACAAAGCTGGTGGGAGTAAGAAACCAATATCTAATTTTACTTAAAACATTTTCTAAGACATGGAATTTATACCCAACATGGTTTAGGTGACCAAGTGCAAGGGACTAGATAACACAGGGTAAAACCAAACACTACTGGCCAAAAACCAAACAAACAAACAAACAAACAAAAAACCATAGTGATAAAACGACTCCTAACGACATTCTATTATACTCTTTGATCAGTGCCATGATCAGCCATTATCAGAGAAACTTCCTCCTGAGGCAGATGGGAACAAATACAGTGACCCTTAGCCAGATATTAAATCCCTCCCCTCAGAGCACAGGGAACTCTATGGAAGAGGAGACCAAAAGAGTATAAAAGCCATAGGGGCTGGTGGACACTAAGAAAGGCCATGCTCTCTAAATCAACACGAGCAAAGTTAATATAAACCCACAGGGCCTGTACAGGTCTTCACTGGGTCCTTTGATATACATTATGGTTTCCAGTTTAGTGTTTTTATTAGATTCCCAAGTGTGCACTTGTCCTTTTGTTTGTCTTATCCAAATTCAACGTAATAGTTTTTGTTTTCTCTTATTATATTTTACTTTCAATATTTTTACTATCCATTAGAAGTTTTATTTTGTTTTGTTTTGAAATGAGACAGAAAAGGAGTGGATCCAAATGAGAGGGGAGGTAGGGAAGAGTTGGGAGGGGTACAGGGATGGGAAATAATAATCAGGATATATTATATGAGAAAAGAATCTATTTTCAATAAAACAACAACAACAAAAATGAACCTTGAAAGACTTGCTTGAATCAACAAGCAATCCTTGAAGCTTTTAAGCCCACAGACATAATGAGTACATTCATATTACATTTTTTGCCTCGTTTTAAATGTGTTTTGTCTAATGATCATCCAAAACTATCATTGATTAAAACCATTTCTAGCTATGAGTATTGACCAAATATGTATGTTGTTGATCAAAATAAATGTAATGAATAACCAAAATAGGAGAGATTATAATGCAAGGAAACATCCTATATCTAGTATGTCCTCACATTCAGTGACTTGGGAGGGCATATTTGAAACCCATTGTAATGTGAAAGCATGATATAAAATGATTTAAAGTGGGCTGGCTTTACCCAGGGTCAGATGATTGTTCAAGGTGCCTGAATAAACTGCATTGAAAAAAAAATGAAAAATTATATGCCAATTGTCCAGAATAGATTCTTGCTTTGCACATTTTTAAAAATACACAGCATCTAGTCTTAGAACAATGTAGTATAAATTTAACTTTTCCTGTTCTTCAATTTATTTTATGTTATTTTTAAAAGACTACATGGGTACTACATCTACATCACTCCCATCTCTCTCTCACCCTTCCACCTCCCCACATGTTGACCTTCCCTCCCAGATTCACCACCTTGTTTTCATCTATCTATCTATGAGTGCGTGTATGCACACACGCATGCATATAAATGTACACACATGAATATATAGCCTACTGAGACCACTTAACATTCTTCTTATATACATGTGTCTGGGACTGAGCACAGGCAACCTATGTGGGACCTTGTCCTTAGTGGATATTGATGCTCCCTCTCACAGCAGCCATTGACCACCTGTAGTTCATTGTTTAGGAGTGGCACTTGGTGGAATTTTCCCCACTCATGTTGGTATGTAATCTGGTATTGTCCTTATGTCGGTCTTGTTCAGGCATCCATACTATAATGAGTCCATGGATGGTTTCTTTTTTTCCTATCATGTCTAGGGGGTATCTTCTAGCAGCAGACATCTTGAACCTCTGGCTCCAACAGTCTTTCCATGCCCTCTTCCAAATTAAAAAAAAAAAAAAGTATATTTTCTCATCAGGAGCTCCACAATGAGACCAGAAGAGCCAAAAACACCTGAGCCCAAGGGGTCCTGCAGAGACTGATGCACCAACCAAGGACCATGCATGGACAGGACCTATAACCCCTGCTCAGATGTAGCTCCTGGACAGCTCAGTCTCCATGTAGATCTCCAAGTGAGAGGAGCAGGAGCTGCCTCTATCATGAACTCAGTTGACTGCTCTTCGATCACCTGCCCCTGGGGATATAGCCTTGCCAGGTCATGGAGGAAGAGGATCCAGGCAGGCCTGATGAGATTTGATAGGCTGTGGTCAGATGGTAGGGGAGGAGGGGCCCCCTTTCTGAGGGCTAGAGGAGGGGGATGGGTAGAGGACAGAGGGAGGGTGGGACTGGGAGGAGATGAAAGATGGGGTTACAAGTGGAATGTAAAGTGAATACATTATTTTAAAAATAAATAAATTATCCAGAAAAAGTTATATTTTTGGGCTGGAGAGGTGGCTCAGTGGTTAAGGGTACAAACCCCTATTCCAGGGGATTCACATTTATGCTTACAATATGCATGCATGTCAGACAGGCTTATACTGGTCTCCAGGACAAGTTCCAGGAGAGCCAGGCCTACACAGAAAAAATAAAATAAAAACCCTGTCACAAAAAAAGCTAAGTCCTTAGCAAAACAACATATATGAATAAAATATTATGAATGAAAGAATGAAAGGCATTACTGTGTGACTCATACTGCCATTAAAAATAGTAAAGGTAAGAACTGGGAAATAGTAAGAGCTGGAGAGGACAGGGTCTCCACAAGGAGAGCAACAGAACAAGAAAATTTGAACACAGGGAACTTCCCAGAGACTCATACTCCAACCAAGGACTATTCATAGAGATAACCCAGAACCCCTGCACAGATGTAGCCCAGGGCAGTTCAGAGTCCATTTGGGTTACATAGTAATGTGAAGAGGGACTGCCTCTGACATAATCTGATTGGCCTGCTCTTTGATCACCTCCCCCTGGAGGGGAGCAGCCTTACCAGGCCATAGTAGAGGACAATGCAGCCACTCCTGATGTGATCTGATAGACTAAGATCAGAAAGGAGAGGAGAACCTCCCTATCAGTGGACTTGGGGAGTGGCATGCAAGCAGAGGGAGGAGGGAGGGTGGGATTGGGAGGGGAGGAGGGAGGGGCTTATGGGGGATGCAGAATGAATAAAGTGTAATTGATGAAAAATTTAAAAAAAAAGGGAAAAAATAATTTAAGAACCTCAAAGGACTTTCAAAAGTGGAGGAAAACATGGAGTTAGTCAATTTACATGGATCACGTCTCGCCCCTGGGGGCAATGGTCTCCTGAACCTACTCAGACCTCGGACTCCACCACTGCTAGTTCTAGAAATGATGCAGAATGTTCCAACGAGGGGGTTAAGGCTTCTCATAATATTTCCTATAAACCCACACCTGTTTGTTTATATACCCCATTTTTATTCATTATTAGCCAGATAGAACCAAGTAATTGTGGTAATGATACTTGCTTTTTTGCCCAATGCTGGAATGCTAGTGAATTTAGGTATGCCCTAGTTACTCGCATGCCTCACTGGGTGCCTGTGCCCGTTGATGCCCCTCACGCTATGACTCTCTTCAGACAGAAAAGGGATCTTGGAACTACAGCCACTATTGTTACTGCCATCTCATTGGCGGCTGTTGGAACTACCACGGCAGCATTAGCCATGAGACATACTGTGCAGACTGCTCAGACCCTGAATAATCTTTTAGCCAATGTAGCTCATGCCTTAGATGTACAAAAAGGAATTAATGCTCAACTAAAAGGAGGCTTGATGGTGTTCAATCAGAAGATTGACCTCGTGCAGGAGCAAATTGATACCCTATGGCAAATCACTCAACTTGGCTGTCAATGGAAGTATGCTGGACTTTGTGTCACTAGCATACAATATGAGAATTTTTCCCGTGCTGCAAATCTATCTAAACAATTGTCTAGCTATATTTTAGGTAATTGGACTGGAGAATTCGATACTACGATGGAGCAGCTGTGAGTGGCCATTGTCACAGTAAATTCTACCAGAGTGGACGCAGGACTAGCCACAGGATTATCATCATGGATTGCTGCAGCCATGAATCATCTGAAAGAATGGGCGGGCATGGGAGCGTTAGCAGGCCTTCTGGTGTTGGTCTCCTTGGTTTGCCTGTGGTAAAAATGCAAGATTAGAGTCTCACAACAGAGTAATTCAGCCATGACCATTCAGGCCTTTACAGCCATTGAAGCAGGACAGTCTCCCCAAGCATGGTTGGCTACCATAAAAAGCTAAAATGTTATGCTCAGGATGCGAGGCTAAGCACTGCACTCAGGGTCAGCCGCTTTGGACCCAGAGAAGAGCATGTCTGATTGCATGCGGGTTGATGCCCCAGGTCCCGCCTCTGAGAAAAAGGTATTGGACGGGTCTGATGCTCTTTGGGTGGATGACACCTAAATGAACATCGGTACAAAGTCCCAATTTATTTCTAATATCAAAGATCAGACCTCTACTCTTGCCTCATGCGTCTAAAACAAAAAGTGGGAACTGTAGAGAGCTGCGGAATGCTGCGCCTTAAAGATGGAGCTGGTTTCTGCCTTCCACCTTCCCGATGGTGAGTGCTCTCTGTCTCGAACAATTCCACATTTGGCTAAGGCCGAAGATCTGGCTTGCTTCCATGTATGTGGACCTATCTGCATTTCCCACATGGCACGCTGGGGTTGGCTACCCAGAGGCTATTTAAGCTCTGGGCTGGCTTTCCCCAGGGTCCGAGGATTGTTCAAGGTTCCTGAATAAATTGCATTGAAAAAAAAAAAATAGTAAAGGAACACAATAAAATACTTTATGCTCATCAGTACGTCAACTCTGGTGGAATGGACCAATTTCTCTTTTTTTTTTTTTTTTGGTGTTGATTATTTTATGATTATTTTTTATTAATTGCACTTTATTCACTTTGAATCCCCCCATAAGCCCCTCCCTCCTCCCCTCCTGATCCCACTCTCCCTCCCCATTCTTCATGCATGCTCCTCCCCAAGTCCACTGATAGGGGAGGTCCTCCTCTCCTTCCTTCTGATCTTAGTCTATCAGCTCTCATCAGGAGGGGCTGCATTGTCATCTTCTGTGGCCTGGTAAGGCTGCTCCCCCCTCAGCGGGAGGTGAGCAAAAACCAGGCCAGTCAGATTATGTCAGAGGCAGTCCTTCTTCCCATTACTATGTAACCCACTTGGACACTGAACTGTCATGTGCTACATCTGTGCAGGGGTTCTAGGTCATCTCCATGAATAGTCCTTGGTTGGAGTATGAGTCTCTGGGAAGACACCTGTGTTCAAAATTTTTGGTTCTGTTGCTCTCCTTGTGGGGTTCCCATTCTCTCTAGGTCTTAATATTTCTCACATCTTACATAAGATTCCATGCACTCTGCCCAACAGTTGGCCATAAGTCTCAGCATCTGCTTTGATAGTCTGCAGGCAGAGGCTTTCAGAGGCTCTCTATGGCAGGTTCCTAGGTTGTCTCCTGTTTTCTTCTTCTTCTGATGTCCAATCTCTTTGCCTTTCAGGATGGGAATTGAACGTTTTAGTCAGAGTCCTCTCTCTTGATTAGTTTCTTTAGATGCACAGATTTTAGTAGGTTTATCCTGTTATATGTCTATATGAGTGAGTATATACCATGTGTGTCTTTCTGCTTCTGGGACAGCTCAACAGCCCAGATGTCCCTCAACTGAAGAATGGATGCAGAAATTGTGGTACATCTACACAATGGAGTACTCAGCAATGAAAAATAAGGAAATCATGAAATTTGCAGGTAAATGGTTGGACCTAGAAAGGATCATCCTGAGTGGACCAATTTCTTAATGATAAGAAGCCACAATCAAGATGAAATAGGTAAGTCAGCCCTCCCACAAGCACCAAAGAAGGGGAATTTGTTACTGAAACCTCCTCCAAAAGAAAGGCCCAGGCCCAGATAGTACATTTTGCTAATATTGAAAAAAAAAAAAAAGGATAACGCTTCTACCCAATTTTTCCAGTAAAATATAAGAGGCAATAGTTTCCAACTTTTCCAATTATTTCAGTTTTTAAGAAGTCAGCCCAATATGAACTTATGAAATTAGAAACAAAAAAGCAGACAAAACATTACCAAATCAAATGAAAAAATATACAGCCATGGTTATATGCCATGATCAAAAGTATCTGTGCAAAAGATGACACTGGGAAAACAACAACAACAACAACAATGCTACCCATCATATTAACAAATCAAAAATGTAAATCCATGTACCAGTGGATACATCTGAATATTACATATTGATTAAAAACTCTGAGTACATTAAAAATGAAGGACAGCCACAATGTTCAAGAACGTTTACAGGCAATCCACAGTTAACATCATAATTACTAGAGAAAAGCTCTACTCCTGAGGCTGGCATAAAGTAAAGATGTTCATTCTCACCACTCATGGTCACCAGAGCATAGAATGAGTTCTTGCCAGTGCTACAGGCAAGAAAAAGAAATAAGGCATGAAAGATCTGAAAGAAATACAATTTTCTCATTTGCACATGATGTGACTGTATGAGCAGAAAATCCTCAAGAATCTACAAACAATGACATATACTAATAAGCTAAGCATAGTTTCAGGTAGCAGTTCAATGCATTTTATACACTAACTATTATCAGGTAAAATCTGAAATTTAAAATAGAATGCCGTGTATAACTCCAAAATGTCTCTAAATATTTTCAATCTTAGGTGTGCACTTTAGAAAAATATTTACAAGATCTGTGTGTAGTAAGAAATACCTGAGAAGTATATATCTGAAAAACATCTACAGGCTATATATTTTGGAAATTACAAAATGCTGATAAATCAGTCAAAGGAGACCCAATGAATGCAGAGACATTTTAATAAGTGGATTAAAAGAACCAGCGTAGTAAAGGTGCATTTACTCTTATCAAATTAATAGATAAGGCAGGGTTTATTTTTGAGAGATGGTTTCATATAGTGCAGGTTGACCCCCAACTCGCTATATAGTCCAGAATGACTTTGAGTTTCTAATTTGCCTGTCTCCAACTCCTATGTGCATCACTACACCTGGTTGCTGAAGTTACAGCTGTGCATCACCACACCTGGTTTCCAAAGTTCTGGGAAATTGAAACTAGAGCTGGGAGTACGCTAAGCAAGTATTTTACCAGCCGAGGTACATTTAAATCTTCTGCTGTATAGTTTTAAAAATGTTTTCACCCGAATCCTAGAAAGGTATTTTATAGTCATTGATAAACTCATTCTAAAATTTATATGGACAGGCACCAACCCCAGAGTAGCCACAGTAATCTTAAGAAAGAATGATGAAATAAAAGGAATCGTTCTACCCAATATTAAGGATTATTTTCTTTTTTTTTTTCATTGTTTAGGAATTTCACACATGCGTATAATGTGGTTTTGAACAAATATATCCCTGACCTGCCTCCCAGTTCCTCCCTTATCCCACCCACCACTCGTCATTCTCAGTATCATGTGCTCTTTTCTTTTCTAAATCCAATCAGTACACTTAGCACTGCCAGTATATTCATGGGTGTAGGACCATCTACATATTGGTGGGTTTTCAGGGGCCACATCCCTAAAAGAATTAACCCTTCCTTCCTCAGGAGTCATCAATTGTCAATTTTTCCTCAGCTAGGGGTGAGACTTTAGAAGCTTCTCATTTTCAAAGGTCTTGAATGTTGATTAACTTTCCCTGTACTAGCTACTTCACCCTCCCCACCCCCACTTTACCTTATTTAACCCTTCTTCCATTATTCCCCTATCTCATTCATATAATCTGTGCAATAGCCCTATTCCTTCAAAATCCCCTCATGGCCCCTTACTAGTTGACTTATCTTTGTATTTCACTTTAAACACACATATACAAAGGTTCAAAACTAACATCCACATATGAGAGAGAACATGCAACATCTGTCTTTCTGGGTCTGGGTTACCTCACTCAGTTTTTTTTTTTTTTCACTCAGTGGGGATTTGTTTGTTTGTTTGTTTGTTTGTTTTACTGATTCCTTTTGGTGATATCCATTTTCATGCAAATTTTCTAATTTCAGTTTTCTTTACAGTGGATAAAATTCTGTTGTGTGTATGAATTGCATTTTAATTATCCATTCTTCAGTTGATAGACATTGAGATTGTTTCCATTTCCAGTCTATTGTCAATAGAACAGCAATGAAAATGGATAAGCAGGTATCTCTGTAGTAGGATAGAGAGTTCTTTGGAATCATGGACATGATCACATAGTTGATCCATTTCTATCTTTTTGATGTATCTCCACATTGGCATCCATACTGGTTAAAACAGCTTGCACTCCCACCAATAACGAATAAGTATTCCCTTTCCCCTCACATCAGTTTTTGTTGTCACTTTTTGTTTTTTTGTTTTTTTTTAATCTTAGCCATTCTGACCGGGGTAAGATGAAATCTCCATGTAGATTTATTATTTTATTTCCCTGATGGCTAAGAATATTAAATATATATTAAGTATGTTAAATATATTCTTATTCATTTGTATTTTTTTTCTTTTGAGAACTTTGTTTAATTCCATGACGTGATTTGGAATGGAGTTGCCTGCTTTCTTGGTACTTAGATTTTGTTCTCTGTTTAAAGTTTACCTGGTAATAACTTTTTTATCTTCCATTCTATATGCTGCCTCTTCTCTCAAATGATGGTGTCCTTTGCTATACAGATGGTTTGTAGATTCCTGCAGTATTATTTGTTAATCATTGATCTTAATGCTTGTTCTACCAAGGTCCTGTTCAGAAAGGCCATTCCTGTGCTTATTAGTTGAAGCTTACTTCCTGGGTTTTTCTTCATCAGATTCAGGGTATCAGATCTTCCCTTGAAGTTTTTGATCCTTTTGGGCTTGAGTTTTATGCAGGAGGCAATATGACTTCTACATGAAGCTATCCAGTTTTCCCAGCACCGTATTTTTAAGATGTTTTTTTTTTCCAGTGTATATTTTACTAATAATAACACAGCTGTATAATCGTGGGCTTCTACCTGAGTCCTCAATTTTATTTCATTGATCAACAAGTCTGTTTTAATGCCAGTACCAGGTAGTACATTTCATTATTCCATATATCATTACTATAGTTCTGTTGTCTAACTTGTAGTACCTCTAACAGTGATTTTTATTGTTCAGGATTGTTTTGATTATCCTGAGTCGTATGTGTTTTTCTGATGAATTTGGAGATTTTTTTTTTAATTTATGGGAAGAATTGTGTTGGAATTTTGATTGAGATTGCGTTGAATCTAAAGATTGCTTTTGGTAGAACAGACATTTTCACAATATTAAACCTACCAATCCATTATCACAAGAGGTCCTTTTATCTTCTGATATCTTCAACTTTTCTAAAGTGCCATAAAGGTACACACACACACTCACACTTTTATCACTCTCCCCTTCCATTTCTCCTGTTAGTCCCTGCCAGTAACCCTCCTTATGTCTCCCACTCGCAAACTGATAGCCTCTCTTTCTTTTCTTATTATTGTTACATGCATATGTGTGTACGCATTATGTGCAATATATGCATGTGTGTGAAGAATACATACAAATATAACTTGTTGAGTCTATTTTGTTGTTTGTGTGTACATGGTTTCAAGGCTGATCATATGTATTAGGCAACCAATAAGAATGCTCATCCCTGGAAGAGACTAATTCTCACTCTTCCAACAGTCAATAGCTGCCTATATGTCTTTGTCTAAGGGTAAGACCTCGGAAAATTTCCCCTTCCATATTAACATACACATTGATATTGGTTTTGCTCTAATCTTGTTTATGCAGCCATTTTTAGGAGACACTGTTTCAGAGCAAACTTTACAGTATTTTGGTTCTTTCATTATTACTGATTCCTTTTCATGATGTTCCCTGCACCATAGGTGTAGGAACTGTGATGTAAATGAATCCATAGGGCCTGGGATCCTCATGCTCCATTGATCTCTGTATTGTGACTGGTTGTGGTTTTCTATAATAGCCTCCATTTGCTGTAAAGACAGGCTTCTTTGATGAGGGGTGATATATATATACTTGTCTGTGTGTATGAGAACAGGATTTAGAATGCAGTAAGGAACCATGTTTGTCTAGCAAAATAGATTCTTTTCAAAGGTCTGTGGCCTCACGAGCCCCAGGATCCTGGCTAGGTTTCGAGGCATTATTGCACTCTTGTTGAGTGGCCCTTAAGTCTATTTGTACAAGTCTTTCACTTCCTTGGTTAGAATTATTCCAAGGGCTGTTTGTTTAAAATTATTGTGAGATTGTTTTCAATTTTTTATCAGTGCATTGGTTGTTGGTATATAGAACGGTTACTGATTTTTATTTGTTAATTTTGTATCTTGCTACTTTGCTGACATGTTTATTACCTCTTGGAGTTTTCTGGTGGTCTTTGAGGTATAGTATATACAGAATTGTATAACTTTAAATAAGGATATTTTGAATTCTCTCCTTTCCTACTTGTACCACCTAATTCTCCTTCACTTGTCTTATTGCTCTAATTAAGATTTCAATCACTATATTGAACAGGAGTGGAAAGAGCAGACAATATTATTGTTCCTGATTTTCATGAAAAGCTTGAGCTTTTTTCTATTTAGCATGATGTTGGAAGATTATTATCTTTAAGAATGAAAATGAATATTTACTTAGCATGAGAAAGAAATCATACTACTAATATTATGGGGTTGAAAACATAACAAACGCAACTAAAAAATTAATCTAGCATTTATATTAACTTCTTGACACACTTCCATAAAATGTTCCCTTATCGTTTTTAATTACCTTTCTTGCAAGAATTGTTTAGCTATATTTTCTACGGTGAGACATGTAATGTAAACTGTTAGAAAAATAGACACAGATAAATGGAACAAAATAGAAAACCCAGAAATAGACCCACAGAAATAGGTCCAACTATGTTTTCACTACTGTGCAAAATATTAATAGAGATATAGCTATTCAATAAATAATATTGTAAAGATTGGACTATAAACAAAGGAAGAAAAGAGAAAGAAAAGGAAGAATGAAGTACTTTCACCTAAATCCCACACCTTATGAAAAAGTTATCTAAAAATATATGATGAAGGACTGGAAATACAACCCTATTTCCATCAGGTGAGTAAACAAACTGTGGTGCACCTGTGCCATTGAATACTATTCCACAGTAAAAGATAGTTAACTGCTGATACATGCAACAACTTGAATGTAATTTGATAAAATGTGATAGTAGCTCAGGCTCAGAAAGACAAGCAATGCAAGTCCTCTGTCATCTACAGAGCCTAAATCTGAATTTCCTAGACTTTTGCATTAGTCTATCTTCAGGAGTATCTTCAGAGGCCAGAAAGCTAGAAAAAGTTCACAAGAGCTTTAAGTAAATAGGTGGTGGTGAAATGGAAGAGAGGAACAGTTCAACAACGAGGGTTAATCAAAACTAAGGATGTATGAAAAAGCTAAATGCAAACCCACTACTTTGTAAGCTAATTTTTAAAAGTATAAACACTTTAAAGAAATTTGAATACTGGTATCCTGCATGGGTGTGCAATGCTACTACCCGAGTGTATAGGTTAGTAAACAAAATTTCTAATTCTAAGCATTCAATATTTCCCTATGAATTCTTGACCCCAGCTGTTAGCTAATTTTACCACTCCTGGTTCCTTACCACAATTAAACAGGAAGGCTCTATTGCTGAAGACACCACAGAACTTTGGTTATAGAACATAGAGAACTCAGGTTTGAACTGATCTGGGAGCTTCCTCCCTGCTGGCTAGCTTTCATAGTACCTTCTGAATACAGCTAGGGGAAAAGAGACATCAGCCATCTTTCCCAGCACAGGTGAAATTATGGAATGACTAATAAGATCATGATCAACTGCTCTTGAATTGCATTTGAGGATTGATCCACAAGAGGAAATTTCATGCTTGGTATTGTAAAGTCCTGTCAAAAGCCAGTGGCTTTAAAGGTCATGGGCCTTAAGGGGAACTAACTATTTTTGTTTTGCTAAATGGGCATGATATTAAACTGTTCTCTAACTGGTTATACGCATCGGCTAGTGTTGCATTCAACCCTGCTCAGTGAAGTTTCTTCATGCAGTAGACAGCAATTACTGCAGAGACTCATAACTGATCAAAGTACTGCCTTCATGACTGTTGAATTCCAGTTGTGTCCATCCCAAAAAGGGATGCCTTTATCACCCCATCACACTCTCACAAGGCTCAAGGACCATCACAGAAGAAAGGACAGAAAGAACATTGGATGATAGGTGGAGTACTGTGAATCACTGTCTTTTTGGTCAATCACTCTGTACTCACTATAGTATTTGTTACCTGCACAAGATTTGAACAAGAGCTAGCTTATCAAAATTCTAACATGTATGGAAGAGAGGCTCTCAAGGTCCTACCTCAGTTGAGGGGTTATTGGCAGTTAACAGCTTCTGAGAAAGGATAGCAATTTTTACTTTCAGTGATTTGGCCACTGGTAAGTTTTCCATGATCCAATAAAATAATGCCACAGCCATACCCGTGCGCATGCAAGCAATCTCAATTGAACTCAGTGGGTTATTTGTAAAAGACATGAAAGAAAGAAGACAATTTTGAAGAAAAGGTCTAGAGGCAGTGGAATGAGGTTAACAGGAGGTAATATGAGGTGAATATTATCCAAAATACATTATAAAATGTTTGAAACTGTAAAAATAGTAAGAATTATATACTGTATGAGTTGCACATATGATATGACTTTTGAAATCACATCTTTAGAAGGAGGAGGAGGACGAGAGCCTATTAGAGGCTCTCAGCTTTTTAAGGATAAGACAGGGTAAAAAGGAAGGCAATGAAAATGGCCAAAGAGCAGTCTTTTCTTTCAACAGTGCTGATGGAACTGTTATGTATCTTGATTGTGACAGTAGCTATGGGAATACATGTGATGAAGTGACATGAAACTAAATAAAGATGAATGAGTATGGTGAAACTGGGAAAACACAAAGATAGGTAGATTCTATTGTGCCAATATTCTTCTTGGGACAGTTTTGCCAGATGTAAGCACTGGAAGAAAATGGGGAGATGGTTCAGGAGACTTCCCTATATACTTTCTTACACTTGTATGTGAATCTACAGTGATATTAAGACAAAAATCAACATTAGAAGTCAGATCTTTCTCTATACCATCTCCCCCTCAAGTACATATGGACTTTTTGTTAATAAAGTTCATTGATGTTTCTTCCCTGAGCCGAAGCTGTAGAAGAAGCTGTGGTCTTGGAAGACTAACTTAACTTCACACAGCCTCAGTTTTCCTCACCAGCAAAATGGAGAGTTACCTCTAGAGGGAAAGAAAGTGGAGATTTATTAAAAAAAAAATTACCTGTACATTTTCTCTTATTCTTCCAGAGATCCCAATGTGCTATGTATTATGCTTTAAATTCAATGCAGCTTCTCTCTCCAAATTTTGTGAGCTAGAAGTTTATCCCCCAGTAGAGTGGTACTGAGGGGGCAGACTCTTTAAGAGGTGGGGAACAAACA
Organism: Meriones unguiculatus; assembly: GCF_030254825.1. NCBI lineage: Eukaryota > Metazoa > Chordata > Mammalia > Rodentia > Muridae > Meriones > Meriones unguiculatus. The sequence continues at coordinate 93,068,742 of NC_083369.1, read as the reverse complement.
GAAGGTGGCAAAGTCATCAGACACACTGACCTTTGTAGGCATTAATGTAGTACTCAGGGGACCTCTGGTTAATTTTCCTGAGAATGGGTTGTTATGAAAGAGAAAGACTTGCTCTTCTTAGTGCCTATCTTGCACTGTGAACTTCTCCACACATATTCCTATTTATGTGATGCCATCCACTATGAAGCTAGGCAGAAGCCAGTGCTATGCTCTTGGAACTCCAAAACTATGAGTTTAAAAAAAACCACCTTTTGTTTAAAAGTACCCAGCCCTGGATATTTTGTTATAGCAATAGAAAAATGGAATAATATGAACTGAAAGTATCTATGTAATAAATGAGAAAACTGAACTGGGACACATGCCTACCACACGAGAGTTGGTACTGGATTCCAAAGTCCAGTTTTGTTTTTTGTTTTTTTTTAATACTACCTGTTGTGTAGAAGTCTAGATCCTACTTGGACCTAATATAATATAAGGTTATCTCTCTGGAGGGACATGAATCGATCAGGGATCTGCTCTCCTTTCTGACTGGCAAAAGCTGAAAAGGATTTAGCTCAACTCTACCAAGCAAGTGTGGTTGTTCCAGGAATCATATACATTAATAGACCGATTACCTCTACATACTGCAGAGCTACCAGGGGACAAGCTGCACATTTCCTCCTGTTTGGAAATCTGTTTCCACTGTTGTAGTACAAAGGCAAGACAACCTGAAAAGCTGAGAGCATTACCTTAAGGGGGCAGAAAGGAGATTTGGTCCAGCTGCTGTGAGTTATGGGAACAGAGCATCAGCCATGGACGTGATAATGTTGGTCCAGAGCCAGGTCTGACCCATGATCCAAACGTTTTGCTTTGGGTTTGCAACTACATTGCCTAAGTGTCTGCCACGTTGCCCAGGACAATCATCTGCATGCTTTCCGTTATAAGCTCTGCAGCATAGCTACCACAAAGACCAGAGACAAGGCAGTGCCTAGACCCCATGCTAGGAATCAGTAGATGGGGAAATTACGGAACACTGAAACTTACTATAAGATGTTGGATGAGCAGTCTCTCCCTCATGTTGATTCAATCCCCTCAGGGTTAGAAGGGGAGGAGTCAGGCTAAGGGTCTTTGAGGCTATTCCAAACCCTCATAGTTGAGGTCAGCTGTAAGACCTGAATGTAAGGAATGCTTAAATAAAGGAAGAGAAGCCTTAGTTGGATTTCTTTTTTTTTTCTTGTAAGGCTGATTATTACCTAACAAAATGTACCTAGAAATAAATTTGTGACTGTGATGTTAAATGTAGGCCACAAACCCAGAGGTTTTAAAAAAAAAAAACAAAAACAAACAAAACAACAAAAAACAGGATAAGGGTGGGGAGCTTGTAGGAAGGCTGTGCAGAGGGTCAGCAAGCCCTGAATTCACAGAAGCACCTCGTAAACAAGGACGCCATTCGTTATTTATGCACCTCCTGTGCACTGTCTGGGTTCTGCGTGGTCCCTACTTCTTGTTAGCTTTTCAGCTGCTCACCAGGCCCCAGCTGGCAGTGGCTAATTGCAATCAGCAGGTGAGAAATGTAGGTTCTCCGAAAAGGAATTATCTCCAGTGCTGGGAACCATTCTGGGAAATGTAACAGACCTGGGAAGAGAGGGGGAGATGTTTAAAACCCGAACTTCTGTGAAAAGCATTAATTGAAAAAGACAGCACCGCGCACCAGGAACCCATGACTCACTCGCCTGAAAATATAATGAAGCAACTAAGTGTGGAAGGAAAGACGAGGGAGAATTTCCATTTCTGCACAAGCAGCTCCTGCCTCATGTGCACGAGCCCCTCCTGCCCTCTTCTTCCAGGAGACCCAGTGAGCACAAAGGTTTTTTCTCAGAGTTTTATCTTTTACCTTTATATTTTTTCTGTCTGAGCAAAATCACATCAGTTGCACTGAGGACTTTTTATCTTTAAAAGAGAGACTTCACCCAATCTACTGTGAAGCTGAATGTCTTGAGGGATAGGTTCAAAACTAGTTCACAGTCTCCTGAGGTCACCCAGAACTCAAGTATTCACTGGGACAAGTGACAAGGAAGGGGTGAGACGTGGGTGTGGCCACATATCCTAAAAGGCTGTTGGACTCCTTATGGAAGCAAGAGGAGAGCCAAAGATCAAAGTCCTCATTAGAGGTGCCCCTCCTCCTTGGCCCAGAATGAGACCAAGAAGATGTATTGTGTGTCCTCTTGGAAGCCTCAATATAAGGCCCTGTAGAAACTCACTCTTGATACCTACAGAATTGGTTTGTCTCTGTGTTGGATCAGAAAAGGGAGTAGAAAGCCTACTGGAGGAGTGATGTAAGGTTCATTATTCTCAATGTGCCCCCTCTGAAGGGAATGATGTGCAGGACACATGCTGATTCCAAGAAACTTGCCTCTGCTCACTGGGGTTTGTCATAACATCTAGCCTTGTACACATCTGTGGGGTGCCCCCAAAACTACCTAACATGGGGGGATCACACTACAAGGGGTGGGGAGACTGGCCCAGCAAGAGAGAAACAGTGTGATTCAGTCAGGTCCCAGAACACTGGCAGATGGGTTACACACAGGACCCTTTTTCACCCCACTTTCACCTCTCAGATCCTGCAAAAGAAAAATGATTAGATGAGGCTTCAACTAGGAAAGATTCACTCCTCAAAATAAATCTTTCCCTTTCATTTTTGTTTTGTTTTTAGCATATTTTCACTTCCTTTTAGTTGTTTGTAGGACAAAGGGGCAGGACAGGGTAGGTTTTGGAGCTGATCTCAAAACAAAACAAAACAAAAAAAAAAGAACCACAGTCCCTAGTGGGAGGTCACAGTCAAGGCAGACTCTGATGAGGCCAGAGCATGTCCACCTCCAAGAATAACCCCCACCACCAAAGCTGTTTTTGTTCTCTCAACTCCCAGACACCACATGAGCAAAAGCAGTGTCAGAAGAGAGATTAAAGCCTCAGGGGGAAGATATGAAGAGCCTTAAGACCTTCAGCCTGGGAGCCAAACTCTAAGCTTTGTGATCAAAAGATAAATAAACAGCCATTCCCACCATGTCTCTCAAATCTGGTGAGCGGAGTGAGCAAATGTTTTCTCTTTTTAAACAAGTCTACCTGAAGAAAGCAAAGCCAGTTATACCCTGAAGTTTGGAGCAACCACAGCAAGCAGTTTATCAAGTTCCTTTTTCACATCCTGCCAAAAACAAGCCATCCAAGTCTAAAGATAAACTGCAAACAAAGTCACCCTAGCTTTTCATGCTGTCTTCCCCCATTCTGACCCAGGCTAGGTTTCAAACAGCAGGTGGTTTTGAATTAGAAGCTGCTGAAAGGATTTTAGAGAGGCCAGTGGATCAAGAAGGGGAGCAAAGGGAAGATGGTGCCTGCAGGCTTTCAAGAAACTCGGGTTCTGTAATGGCAAGATACACAACTTCAGGGGTCATAATTCACACTGAAGTCTTTAGATCTTTATTCCAGGAGGTGTCATACAGCAGGGGATCCAAACCTAAAGCTACTTCCGGAAATGACAGCAAAGCTCTCAACAGAATGCCCAGCATGGGTTCCCTGGAAGTGGGAGTTGGGGCTGCCTCTGATTCTGTTGCATGGCAGGTCTCAGTGGGAGAGGATGCACTTAGCCCTTCTGTGACTTGAGGTGCCAGGGTGGGTGGATACCCCTGAGGGGCCTTCCCTTGACTGAGAAAAAGAACAGGAATGCTGGAGGGGCCTATGGTGTCTGAATCACCACCCAAGGACCATGCATGGACTGGACCTAGGTTCTCTACATATATGTAGCTGATGGGCAGCTCAGGCTTTATGTGGGGCCGCTAGAGATAGGAGCAGGGGTATCTCTGACATAGGCTATGTAGTCTGCTTTCTGATCGCTTCCCCCTAATGGGACCGCCCCACCAGACCACAGAGGAAAAAGCTGAACTCAGTTCTCATGCAACTGGAAGAGCTGGGGTGTGTGTGTGTCAGGGGGCTCCCCTATTCTGAGAAATATGGAAAGGGGTGTGGAAGAGAGGGTGGGACTGGGAAGAGAAAGGAGGGGCCTACAACAGTGATGTAAATTGAATAAACTAAGAAAGAATAACGGCATTTATGTAAGAAAAGGGAATGGATGGAGGAGTTGTGAAGGCAGGACTGGGAGGAGATGAAAGAGGGGGTTGGGATCAGGCTGTAAAAGAGATGAAATTAATAACTAAATGGGAAAAAAAAAACACAGACCTGGAAAAAAAAAAAGAGTACAGATAGCAATTCTCTAGTAAAGTTCTGTTCTTTTTATTCAGTTATACTATTAGTAAGACTACCTCTGAGCAAAAAAAAAAAAAAAAAAAAAAAAGAAAAAGAAAAAGAAAACGAAAAAGAAAAAAGAAAAAAAAGATGGAGACGGTCAAGAATGTACTGCAGAAGAAGAAGAAAACAGGAAACAACCTAGGAACCTACCACAGACGGCCTCTGAAAGGCTCTGCCCTGCAGACTATCAAAGCAGACACTGAGACTTATGGCCAACTCTTGGGCAAAGTGCATGGAATCTTATGTAAGAAGTGGGAAATAGTAAGATCTGGAGAGGACAGGAACTCCACAAGGAGAGTAACAGAACTAGAAAATTTGAACACGGGGAACTTCCCAGAGTCTCATACTCCAACCAAGGACCATGCATGGAGATAACCTAGAACCCCTGCACAGATGTAGCACATGGCAGTTCGGTGTCCAAGTGGGTTACATAGTAATGGGAAGAGGGGCTGCCTCTGATATAATCTGATAGGCCTGTTATTTGATCACCTCCCCCTGAGGGGAGAGCAGCCATACCAGGCCACAGAAGATGACAATGCAGCCACTCCTGATGAGATCTGATAGACTAGGATCAGAAGGAAGGAGAGGAGGACCTCCCTATCAGTGGACTTGGGGAGGGGCATGCGCGAAGAAGGGGGAGGGAGGGTGGGACGGGGAGGGGAGGAGGGAGGGCCTTATGGGGGAGATACAAAGTGAATAAACTGTAATTAATAAAAAAAAGATAACCACCTAAAGAAAGTAAAAAAAAGAAAGAAAGAAAAAAAAAAGAATATAATGCATATACAGTAGGATGGTCAGGAAAGTCCTCATTGATTTGAGGTTACTTTTGAGCAATGACAGGAAGAAGTGAAAGCAAGATTCCTTGCAGAGGGTTCCCTGGAGCAAGAACTCCAGGTAGAAAGACATTACATGCAAACATCCTTGAGGGAGGAATATATTTGGCACAGGCAAAATGCACTCTGGGAGCCAATGGAGTTTGGATAGAGCAATCTTCAAGGGTCCTGAGTTCAATGAAACTCACAGAGCACTATAACAAGTGCCTCCACTGTATAATCTGGTTGCTCTGCTGTGGCCTGTAGGACTAGTTCTCCACTAACACATTTCTCATTCGATACTCTTTAATTAAGAAACAGCAAGTGGTGACATCCCACCCCTCTGCTTCAGTGGATCACCAGCATTTCAACACAGCAGTGGTGGCGTGACCTTTCTGAAACACTGGGGACTTAGGACCCGAGATCACAGGATCTCCTACTCAGCCCTCTGCCACCATCCTCTCTCAGTGGGGTTTCCAGTGCTTGTGGTTGATGGTATCAGAAGAAATAGAGAGTCACTTGAAGGTATCTCCCAACTATACCCCCAGCCTCACTGCAAAGGTAGTACATTATCACTTCCCCTAGCTCTTCATATGCCGAGTAATTAAATACATGCAATATTTACCCCACCACCATCACCTTTTCCTACATAGAAAGTGTATGTTCTTGTAGAGAGAATGAACTGTTTCCAGGACTCTTTTCTTGCCCAAGCACCTAGGATGGATCCATTGTCTGTTATACTCATGTACTCAAAGGCCTTGACTCAGAGTTTCAGTCAGGGACTCAGACATTCGGATGGTGGGTTGTCAGCTGAGGACCTTAAAGATGTTCCTGGCTAGAACATCCCTGTTTGCTTGTCAGTGCTCATTAACTCTAGCACATTGTGTCATTCGGGCATTGTCTCTAAGAAGAGAAGAAAAGGGAAGCAGAAAGTCTTTGAACTGGGGATCTAGGGAATTGGGTCCTGCAGCAGGGCTCTATGATGGCATCATTCAGAGAAACAGAAACCACTATGAAGTTCTAGAATAAGGACTTGATGATGGAGATGGAGTCTTCAACAGCTGTGGGAGTTGAATAAGTTCACAATCTATGAGTCAGTTGATCTACATCTGATCTTAGGCCTGAAAATATTAGGGGTGGCTGTCAGGATGTGTGGTAGGGGATAATGAAACAAGGGGCAATGAGGGAAAAAAGACAAATTCGTGTCTACCATAACAAATGGGAACTGTAGTTGTTTCTCAACACCTCCAACTTCACCAGTGCATTTGACTTGTAGGTTAGATTGCTGCCCTCCACCATGTATATGCACATACAGTAAGGCCCAGGACCCCAATAATGTCAAAAAAGAGACCTGGCAGCACTGGAGGAGCTTCAGGACTGCCAGCTGCCCTGCCCACACCTAGGTGAGCCTCCAGATAAATGAGGACACATTGGACAAATGTGAAAGGCTACAATGTCCCCAGATCATCCAACTCTCAATTGTAGAGAAGTGACCTTGCCTTTACTTTCACCCTCAAAGCGTGCACACATTTCTTTCTAGCCCAATCCCAAACAGAGGAGGAAAAGGGAAGAATTCTGGGCAACATAGTTCCGATTTTACTACTGTGGTATATAGCTACCATATGACGTTGGCTTTGGGCTTCAGTATCTAGTGACATCTGGAGCTTGCCTAAAGGAAAGTGTCGGGAGGGCCCATCTTACAGGAATCACTTCTACTCTCTCTCATTTGCAAAGACAACACACTGCTCTAGGTCAAGTTGCACCGAAGAACAAGGTTCAAAGGACTCCACTGGTACTACAGGATTAGGAGTGTCTGCTGGTTAGTGTCAGCCTTGATCCTCAGAGAAACTCCATGTTATTAGATTGTGAATTGGAATGACAATATTCTTCTCATTCTAGTCAGCACGGGATAGATAGTATCTATCTTTCCATGTGGTAAGCCTTTGATCCAGCATGCTGCTGGAATGGCATTAGTTACATGGTGAAGTGCTAACAGAAGGTGGCAAAATTCCATGCTTGTCTCTGGCAATCAAGCTGAGACATCCCAGGATGAAAGGAAAAAAAAAAGGGATGGATAGGATCCTCACCCTGCAATTAACAACCTGGACACATGTCGTTTTCAATAGGAGTTCAACTTACAGGTAATTCCGGAAAACTCTAATGTCATTCTGAGGAACTGAATGAAAGAATGAGAGCATCATAACCTGTGAACAGGTTATTGCAAAATATGTTTTCTTAATATATATATTTATTATATATATGTATATATGTTTATTTATTATATATATAGTTGCAAACTCTGCTTGTAGGTGCCTTGGGGTGGGAAAGAGCGGCAACAGAACAAAGAAATGGTAACATAAAAGTAGGGGAAAATCAAATTGTATAGAAAGAAAAGAAAGGCTTATTTATGGCCAAAGAAATAAAGAGGAAGAAAAGAAAATGATTGGTAGAGACTGCTTAATCATAGGCCTCAGCTTCCTTGCTGGGAAAAGAAAGCCGAGTTACAGGGTCTGATGTTAACGTATGCAAAGAAATCAAGGAGAGAAAAGGCCAGAAGGGATACCTTCATTTGGGGTACTTCTTGGAAGAAAGAACAATCATTTATGGTGGGAGAGAGTTGACACAAGACCAAATGAGACTGAGGTGGCTAGAGGCAATATTTGACTCCATTGAAGTAAGACATTTTAGACCGTAGTCACAAGTGCCCCGGGTGTACAGGCAAGTGAGCAGAAAGTACAGACATATCTCTGAGGCTGCTCACCATAGACATTAGCGGAAGGGGTATTGCTGACTTCAAAGTGATTGAGGCAACTGAATGCGAGTTTCGTCCGTGTTGAAAATGTCAAAAAATGAAGTTTAGGAAATCGATTCTGACTAAGTAACCCATGACATTCTTGTTGAATTCTCGTGCTGTCAATGGTTTTGTATAAATGGGATCCTAGTTTCCTGTTGTTTTCCTTGGAGGGTATACTGATCCAAATGAGAATTAAGTCTGTAGGATCTGTGCCTAGCACATAGTTTCTTAAAGTTTTTCTGTCAAGGGCCAGTTAGTAAGTATATTAGATTTTGTGAGCTGGCTGAACATTACTTGTTGCAACCTCCAAGCACTGCCATTTAAGCCCTGAAGTCAAGCATAAGAAATGAAGGGGGTGACCATGTTTCAATAAAACTTTTTTCACCAAAACAGTCTGTACATGGTCTAAGGACTGTGCTTTCCTGACTGCTGATCTAGAAGTTTCCTAGAAAGTTTAGTGCTCATATGTCCAAAACATTGACAAACTGAGAATTTAAAGTATGCATCACTTACAAGCACAGAGGAGGAAGACAATAAAGAAAATCTGACAAAAAGAAATCAAAGTCTTCGGTTCCCATAAGCCTGGAGAAGAATGCCAAAAAATAAAAATAAATAAAGGTTTTAAAGGCAAAATATGTTCTATAAAGGTCTATGATTTTCTACTATTGCCATTTGCCTATAGCTTAAGTCTCATCAGGACTGCCTGGATCCTCTGCCTTTATGGCCTGGTGAAGCCACATCATCAGGGGCCAGTGATCAAAGAGCAGTCAACTGAATTCATGATAGAGGCAGCCCCTGCTCCCCTTACTCAGAGATCCACGAGACTGAGCTGCCAATCAGCTACATCTGAGCAGGGGGTCTAGGCCCTCTCTATGCATGATCCTCAATTAGTGCATCAGTCTCTGCAGGACCTCCTGGGCTCAGATCTTTGTTGGTCTCCTTGTGGTGGGGATCCTATCCCCTCCATGTCGCTCTATCCCCACTCCTCTCTTCTTCCATAAGCCTACCTGAGCTCTACTCTCCCTTTCAGTGGACTAGGGGTAGGGGATGGGTGAAGAAGGAGGGAGGATGGGGCTCAGGGGGAGTTGAGAGAGGGGGCTTCAATCAGGATATATAATGAATAAATTGTAAAAAAAAAAATGAAGAAAATTTTAAATTGAAAAAATCTCTCATTTTTCTCTTTTTCTCTCTCCTTTCCTCTCTCCGAAACACACACACACACACACACACACACACACACACACACACACACACACACGAGACAATGTAGAGAAGAAGAGACCAAAAATCAAGAGCTCCAGACTCTAGCACACTCTCTGCCTCCTCTGTCACTGCCTCAAACAAATACCGTCTTCAGCTTCTGTTTCCTGAAAGGGTAGAGCTTAGACAAAGAGAGCTATCAACACTGTCTCTCAGCACAATCCCAGCCTCACAATACCCAGAGCCAAACAGGAAACAAAGGCACTGCAGGCTGCAGCAGAGCTGCAGTGGGAGCAAACAGAGGTGGGGCTTTTTGCAGCCCCTGCCAGTGTCTCTTTTTGAGGACAGATCCCTATCTTCTTCCTACATCGTATAATGCTGAAGCAATATCTGAACTTGTGCTTAAATAAACAATTTAATCAGCAACCCAAAGTTGCCTTTTATCACCCAATCTCCCAGCTAGACTGAATAATTATTTTCCATCTTCTAACCACTGGACTGTTAAGTATCAACTGAAGCAAATAGAATATCAGGCACTGTTGAATGCTGTCTCAGCCCTAGTCTTTTCACTAACACAATTCCCACAGTGCCTGGGTTTGTGAAAGGTCCTGCAACTAAACGTGGCTCTCAGACTGATGGTGCTGTAGGGAATTGCTTTGTAGTGTTGGGGAGAGGGGAGCATTTTTTTTTTCATCTAGCATGATTGTTATTGCCTTCTGCTCATTAAAGAAAAACAAAAACAGGTATATTGGTCAGACTTTGCCAGTTGGAGTAGCGAGAATCTTTTTAGACTCCATTTGATGATGGGCCCATTAGAACTCTCTCAGCCTTACTTTTCTATTTTTATGTGGAGCTAGAATTTTTCACTGTGCATGGCTGCTCTGGAGAACAGAGTAAATAACGAATTGTGTGTCTAACCCAGCTCTCAGTGTACAGTGGCCACGCTCTAAGCAGGATCTACCTTGCTATTATTCAGGACTGTTCGAACCTAATTCTTATACAAGCCAGGTTATTTCAGTTGATGATGATATTATTCCGTAGAATTAGTGTAAGTTAATTTTTAAAGGTTTTTATTCCGCTCTTTATCAATTTCCCCTGGTATGTACCTCCTACAAAGGCACTCCCTTGCAATATACTTATGGGTAGTATAGATACTATTTACATTTGTGAGGAGGCATTGTGGACCCCACCCCTTGGCTGTTGTCCTACCTCTAAGGCTATGTGAAATTATGGAAGCAGATAGGAGCCAGGATAACTGGAGACTGTAAAATCTTCTGGACAATCAGACATCCCATTCAGTGAGTCACGAGTTTCTTTTGGCAGGTGTAGAATGAAAACACCCTTCCTGTCACTGTAGCCTTTCCCAAATCCCCTCCTCTTTTGGCCCTCTCAAAGACCAAAATCCTTCATACACAGCCAGCTTATATGGTTGATGAAGAGGGGAATTACCTACCTCACAACACAGGCGTTTTCTGATTGCTATAGTCTTTCTGATTTCAAAATTACTCATAGGAAATCCAGTAGCTGCCTTTGGGATGTCCTCTATGAACCCATTTTCATCCCCCTCCATTCCAGCTTCCTCACGTGGCCAGTAGACATATTCTAAAGACCCAGATACTATTCTGACACCACCCTGTTTAAGAATTGTGGCATGTAGAACAAAGTTTAAACATAGCCAGCAAGTTCTAGAAGTCCTGTTCTAGGCCTGGCTGCAACCTACCCTTGGAGGTCTCCACCATTGGGATTCTGCTCTTGTTGTATCTATTTTTCATGATTCTGTCTGATTGTCCAGCTTCTACTTAACCTTTACAAGCCAGGTCAAATGCCACCCATCTCTGGCACAGGCTGTCCCAATTATCTCTTTTTCTCCATTCCTGAATAAGTCATATCTATTCTAGCGCTTTGCACACATAGCATGTTTGCTGATGGTTCGACGCTCTGCTTGGCTATCATCTCAAAAAGAACATGGCTTATAACTTACTCGCTTTGGTATTTCTAATTACATAGTATCAGACATGCAGTTGTAGATGCACAGCAGACTTTCATAACTAGAATAGAATGAATTGAGAGGATGAATTCCACAGGATTGGTGTTGATGGAAGACTTTTAATGTTTCTTTACTAACGGATTTTACTTTAACTTGGACATACCTTTAGAGAATTATGTAAACTTTCCTGCTACTACCCCCAGCACATCAAATCAATAACCTTCACTCTTCAAAGAGACCCTGAGGTGTTTACCTTCCCAACTTTCTACCTTCCATTATGTGCAATTGTCTTATCCATGATTTGTATGTGTAGAGACAAATAGTTCCTTGTTTTGATATAAGAAAATGGAGGCATCCCTAATAATAGCCTCTTACACAAACAATTTGCTATTTCCTGACCCTGAAGCTGAAGAATAAGTTGCACACTTCTTGGCAAAGGCCTTCCCTGTCTTGGCCTTCTCTGTTCTCACCACTGACATCCAGCATCATCAATATGCTAGCAGGCCAGGCTCTCTGTGATGCTTTGCTTCAGAAATACTGTTCTTCCTTTGTTTGGATGAAGCCTGTGGTAGCTCAATAACCAACTGGTTTCTCATTGTAAGGGGAACAAGGACTATTTCTGACAGGAACTCAATGGCAGGCTCTTTGTCCCCCCCCCCCCCTAAGGAAGGAGCAGTCCTCTAGGCCACAGAGGAGGACTTTGCAGCCAGTCCTGAAGATGCCTGATAAAACAGGGTCAGATGAAAGGGGAGGAGGTCCTCCCCAATTAGTCGACTTGGAAAGGGGCAGAGAGGAGATGAGGGACAGAGGGTGAGATTGGGAGGGAATAAGGGAGTGGGATACAGCTGGGATACAGAGTTAACAAAATGTAACTAATAATAAAAAAATTAAATTAAATTAAAAAAATAACTTAAAAAAAGAAATACTGTTCTTGAAGTTATTTCCCACCCCTCACCCCCATTCAGTGAGTTTCCATTCATTTTTCAGTGTCCATTGCAGCTAGTGCCTGCTGGAAGACATATTCTGTGCCAACATTGTCTCCCCCTTTGTTTTGGCTTGAAAATGAGATATCCCAATAGGCTCATGCAGTGAACATTTGGACCTAGGTAATCATACTATTTTGGAAAGTCAGGGAAGCATTAGGACATAGGACACTGGGTGCATACTTTTGAAGGTTATACACAGTCCAAGTCTCCTCCCTTCTCTTTTTTTCTACTCTCCTGTCCATCATGAGGACAGTGTCTGCCTCACACTCCCACTAGTGTGATGTTAGACTTTTCCACAGGCTCAGAATTGATGGAGCCGAGGGCTATGGACTGAAACCACTCAATCTGTGAGCTAAAACAATCCCTTCCTTTTTTTAAGTTGCTGGGGCAAGTATTTTGATCACAGCAATGATAAAAGCGACTGGCTGACTGTCCAACAAATGTTGTATGTTTCTATGATGGGATTCTTCCTACTTTTTTCCTTTCCCTTATTTTTAAATTTTGTTTTATTTTTGTCTTAAATACCAGGTGCAGTTAAGTGAATTTATCACAAGTATAGTAAGGCCTTTCTTTTTTGTTTCCTTTTATCTTTTATTTTTGATATTGTATTGTTTTATTAATTACAGTTTATTCACTTTGTATCCCCCTGGTCCCACCCTCCTTCCCCTTTTTCACGCACGCCCCTCCCCAAGTCCACTGATAGTGGAGGTCCTCCTCTCCTTCCTTCTGATCTTAGTCTATCAGATCTCATCAGGAGTGGCTGCATTGTCATCTTCTGTGGCCTGGTAAGGCTGCTCTCCCCTAAGGGGGAGGTGATCAAAGAGCAGGGTAAGGCCTTTCTTATCTGCAAGGAATGAGTTCCAAGCCCTCAGTGGATACCTAAAAGAATAGCTAGTACCAAACTGTGTATATGTTCTGTTTTGTCCTCTGTACATATACATGGATTTTTCCTGCAAATTAGTAACAGTAAAAAAAATCAACAACAGTAATAATTGAATGGAACCGCCCCAATAATGTACTTAGTAGAAGTTATGTTAACGTGGTTTCTCAAATCCTTTCCCTCAAAATAGCTTACTGTGTCGAAATTAATCTTCTTTTTGTGACAGTGTGAGATAGTCCTGCGTCTAACTGTGAGATGAAATGAGGCAAATGACAGAGGCACTGTGCTATACTTCCAATGACTGTGGGTACCTGCAATGATGGACAATAACACCATGAACAAGAGAGCAGTCCTGAATTTGGTTACTGATAGGTTGTCATGATTAGTCCTTGAACACTCCATAAGTATTAGTAAAGCAGCTACCTTACCCTAGTGCAACCTTTGTCTTTGCCTCTACGTTTAAGAAACTGTATCACCTGAAATCATATATTTACCCCTTTCTTTCTGTTCATGTAATTTTATTGTAACTAGACACATCCTTCAAAACATACAAATATTTTAGTTTTGTTACTTCTACCTTTAACAAAAGGGACATGATTCTACATGATACTCTTTTGGAGCCTTGATTATTTTTTAATTTTTTTCAGGCATTATACTATTGTGTAATTTTTACAATCTCTTTTTCTATTACCTTTTTATGGATATTTGACTTGGGATCAGGTGACTAGATTTAATGATTATATATGTATATATAAATGTATGTATATCTATTCATATAAATACCTATTCAGATTTGGATTTTGGATATATAGGGAATCTTTTATGTACTCTTTGGCATAGTACTTATTAATATATTTAAAACAGTGATTCAGTCTTTATAAGGATTTAGGTTTTTTTAACTGCATCCTAGGTTTTGCCTGGAAACAGTAGGTTGAGAATGGAGCATTCATGAACCTCCCTATACAGAACAGTTATGGGATATGTCAGGGTTACTTTTAGATATTTGTGTAGGTGTGTGTATGCTCAATTTTAGATGTTAACAACAAAGTTCTTTCTTAAATGGCTGTTCTCAAGAACTCTTGAAACCATATTCTATTTTGAGAACACACAAAAAAAGGGCCACAGTTTAGCAGAGAGAGTGGTATGTAGAAAATAGATACAGAACCATGTCTCTGTAATGCGTGTATCCAACTTCTGCTTTGAAGGCAGAGACTGTTGTGTTTCTCTTGGACTTCATGCCCAGTTGTAATCCCTCAAGATGCTTTGCTATGCTTTATTTACATTGAGAGCCACAGAGGATGTCAGTCATGTCCATGGAAGCTACAGCAGGCAAGGGCTTGGGTTTGCCTTCAGTGTGTGGTCACTTAGGAGCAAGTGTAGTAGTCAGCCTAGAATGAAGCCCTTTGATCAAGGATTTCAAGAGTATGTTTGGAGTATAGATGCTCAGGTACAGTCTGTAAGTAAAAAATGGTTGTTGTGGACACACACACATACACACACACTCTCACACTGGTGGGGTGTGGCAGATATGAAAGCTGATTTAGGTACTGGCCTGTAGTATCAGGGGATCTCAGCAGAAAGCAAATGGGGGTTGTGAAAATTAGTGTTTTGTTTTATTTGTTTTGTTTGTCAACTTGACACAGGCTAGAGTCATCTAGAAAGAGGACACCTCAGTTGAGAAAATATGGTTCCAACAAATTGGCCTGTGGGAACATCTTTTTCAGGGGCATTTTCTTCATTAATGATTGACATGAGAGGGCTCAGCCCACTTTGGGTTGGTCGAATGGTCCTCAGTTGTATCAGAAAGAAGGCTGAGCAAGCCATGTGGATCAAGGCTTTAAACAGTGTCCCTCAAGAGTCTCTGTTTCAGTTCCTGTCTCCAGGTACCTGCTTTGAGTTATTGCTCTGACTTCCCTCAATGATGGACTGTAGTCAGAATGTATAAGTTGCTTTGTGGACATGCTGTTTATCACAGAAACATAAAGCAAGCTAGAACAGGAGTATTCTGCTAAGATCAGAATTGCTGACAGGAGTCTTGAGCGATCATCCTTTATGGAAACAAGTTAGGCAGAGGTCACGGAAGTGCTGGAAGATCGATCTCTTGCCATGGGCATCTCTGAACAGCTCAGGAGAGAGAGTTAGCTTTATTCCTCTTCTACATTCATGGAATGATGCCAGCTGGGACTCCAACTTTAATCATCTGAAAAGCAGGCTCAGAAAGGGCAATGTCATCACCCTGTCAAGCTGGAGCAGTCTGCTTCCTGACCTCTCCCAACTTCAACAGTGGCTTCAGCCAAAAGACAGCTAACAAATAGAGGAAGAGATGAGCAAAGAGAGGCCTCTTGGCCATCCCACCGTAGATTTTCAGTGTAAAAGATCTGGGCAGGGAAGATTACATTTTAAGCTAGACTTGGAGTTTTTACTCTTTATGTGTTTAATAAGACATTCTAATTACTCGGTTATGATTTGGACTGTCCATAACAGCATGTTACCTAACAATGAGTAGAAATGATTGTGCTCAGTGTACATCCTGGTCTGAGGGAAGATTATCCTTGTAGAAGAAAGACAAACAAGTAATTCCTGCTTGTTCACATAAGTCAGACTTCTCTGCATAATTGTTGCACAGTCATGCCCTAATTTGCATACCTTTTCCATATATGTAACCACATCTGAGGGGCTATACTGCCTATTCAAAGTAGCCAAGAGAACAAAAGTTCTCCTTCCCTCCCAGAATCTCTGTCTTTCTGTCGCTTCCCTATCTGTCTCTCTTCCTGTCTGTCTTGTCTCTCTTTCAACCTTTATTTCTCTACCTCTATCTCTCTTTCTCTCTCTCTGATCTCAACTGTAAATTTTAGTACATTTAGTTGATTTGTTTTTATTAGTCTGTGAAGCCTTCTCACCCAAATCCCAAGGTTTTGGCCCTTACAATATAAGGAGATCAGGTGGTAAAAGAAATGAGTTATCAGAGTGGCAGGTGATAGATAGGATAAGAAATACGAAATAAAATCTGGTTATACTGATGACAAGCAAACTATTTTAGATATGCATAAATAATATAAATAAAATATTATAATAATATAAATAATATAAGTAAAAGGCTACTGAAAAGCAGTTTTCAGTCTTGTCTATTCCAATATTTATCTACAATGATAAAGAAAATAATGGTGGTGTCTGACAAATGTGTAGAGGCCAAAGTTTTAAGGAACCCTAATATGACACCTAACAGAATCAGGACCTAAGATCACAAGTAGATAGTTGGAGTGGCAGAAAGAGCAAGATACCAGAATAAATAGAAACAGCTCCATGAGTAAAAGAAAGGTAACTCATTTTCAAAAGCCCCTTATGGGTTTCTTGACTTGATATTAGAAAGACTAAACATGCTTGCCAATGTAGATGTCCAAAACCAAGCTTGGTCACACCAAACTAGAGAAAACCAGAGAACAGAAGTCATAGCCAAGATGGAGAAAGTCAGAGCCTAAGAACTAGAAAGGCAAGATGTCTGAAAGAGTCAATAAACAAGAAATAATTAAAGGAATGCAACATTTATATTTGGAACAAAGAGAAAAATGGGTCAACAAGGACAGATATTAATTGAAGAACTACATTGTAAAGGAAAGTTTTGTTCTAGAGGACAATACAACCTAAAGATACTGATAAATCTTCAGTCTCACAACCTTGAAAAGTGGCTGCTCTATGGTGCAGTGGTTTGTTAAACCAAGCAAAGAAATAAAAATAAGTTTAAGAATAATCTCCAAGTGGTGTGTTTAGGTGTTAGATCTGCAAGCCCTTTTGCCCTCTGATTTACTACCATTTCTCCTTGGATTAATTACGGACTGCTTGTTTCAAACAGGGAAATAGGAAGTTACAAGTGAGGTTCTAACATGTACTGTACATGAACTATACAAATACTAGCTCTATGGGAGGCTGAATAAATACTATAACCTGATGAAAGGTCTTGGGGGGGCACTATCGTTAGCATGAAGCTGAGACAAGGCCTAACTTAGCTGGTTACCAATGTGTCAGCAAGACTCATTTGAACGCTATCATTCAAACAACATTCACAGTCAATTTCAATAAGTGCAAAATCATTCCAAAAGCACTAATAATAAGCAATACCAAAAGTTCTTGTCTCTTGAGATTAAAAGCTAAATACTCAAAATTTTGGGGGTCAGAAACAGAGAAACTGAGTTAAGGAGAATGAATTATAAGACTAGATCAGAAGCCAGATAGTTATATTATGTCAAATTAAAGTACCTAATTCTTAGGGTTAAATGTATACTTAGTTTAAGGGAGCCTGGATCAATGTATTCTCAAGATGCTTAACAGAAATGCAGACTCTTGGGCCCTTTCTCCAGACCAACTGAATATAAATCTGTATTTGGATAAGAGCCGTAGGGGTAGTTTATAGATGCATTCAAATTTTAGAAACTCTGGATAGTAGAGTTGACAAAAATATTTCTTTGTTTCTTTCTTTGATTATCAATGGCCAAATAGTGCTATATAAATATGGGATAAACAGCAAGTATGAACAAATATATGGATACAGTATTGCAGGGTATCTGACAGAAGATTGTCCTATTTGTGGTTATAGAAAGAACAGCACTACCCACGTTATTCCACAGTGAATTAGAAAGTAAGATTCAGCCTGAAGTAAAGTGAATTTGCATCTCAGAAATCTGATAAAATCTAAGAAGATAAGAAAGCAAGTTTGATCCTTGGAACCAAAAATCATAGGACACAATTAATGTTCAGGAATCATTTCAATATTAGGAATAGGGCAATTAGGATGGTCCATTTGGGGCTTCTATAACTGACTGTGTAGGGCTGGAAAATATCTGTAGAACATTTAGTACAGTTCTGAAGCTTGGGAAGGCCGGGATTCAGGGAACGAAATCAAGAAGGGTATTCTTATTGCATCCCCACCGTCTGAGAGGTGACTTATGAAAGGGTGGAAGGGGGTAAGTTAACCCTTTCATGTGAAACTCACTCCTGAAATGAGAACATTAATTCATTCCTGAGGACAGAGCGCTTATGACTTAAAGTCTTACCTCTCAGCACTGGGGCAGTGAGCAATATAGTTTCTGACTTGGAGACTTTGGTGGACACATTCAAACTACACCAGCTTAGGTTAAGAGTGACACATCATCATTCCTATCCCTTAGTTGTCTACTCATTCTTTGAAATAGATGAAATGCTTGGCACTGGTGGCATTTTTAAATGTTTTGCCACGAGTTGCTTAGGATCTTGGTCCATGTACCAGACATATGGCCTTACCTGGAGCTGTGACAAACAATGTGAGTTTTAGCATTTTAGGCCCTAACATTTTGTTTCTGGTGCTCAGTTATTATGTCATCCTTTGTTGTTTGTTTGAGAAACCACCAAAGAAATAAAAACACAGAAAGGTCAAGGTTTAAAATGCTGGATGGTTAGGCTTTGAGTGAATTAGAATATCTACAATTTGAATTCCCATGTCACCACAGGAAAGAATGAAGTAGCCTTTGCTTTGTTCCAGTTTTAAGATCAAATCTAAATTTCTTATCTAATAAGAGTACTCAAGACCATTTCTCATCTAGGAGCATTCTGCCACTGATAATTCAAGAAAGGGATTTCTTTTCAGCAATGCTGAAGGAGTTGAGCTTCTTTTAAAAAGGACATTTTTGATTTATATATTCATTTTACATCCTGTTTGTAGCCCTCTCCTCCTGGTCCCTCCATACAATCTTCTTCCCCCATTCCCCAACCCACCATCCTCAGAAAAGGGGATGCCCTCAAACCAATCCAACGCAGCACATCAACTGGTATCAGGACTGAGCTCATCCTCAGTGGAAGCAGATGTAGAGAGTTGAGCCTTTTAACTTTCCATGGTTCAACGCTGTGAGTAAGAACAACTGATTTGTCAGGTCATACAAGTTTATGAAGTATAGATTGTGAAAACATATGAGTAAAGCCAGAGAAGGAAAAAGAGTTTCTGTTTACATGATCTTTCTGTCCCACTCAGTTTCCCAGAAAAAAAAATTAGAAACCTATTTTTGCCTTTTCCAAAGGACTATATATGAATGCAGGCATAAGGCTGAATGGCTATTGGTGCACTAGCAGACCTGGCTCGTAGGAAAGAATGTGTGAAACAAGAACATGATGAGAGAGGAGGTGTCAGGAGGCACAGAGGGACAGGCATCCATTCCACACCCTTCTTTGAACTCTCCTTTGCATTATGCACTAACCAGAAAGAACCAGCTGATGACTGGTAGCTGCCATCCTCACACCTTCCCACAAGAGAGACACATTTACTGGTAACTTTTTCCCTGGCTGTGTTCTGAGATTGAATTTACTGGAATAGTTTTTCCTCCAGGAAGCAGAGAACCCCATCTTTGTCCCCAAGACAGAGCATATCTCAGGTTTTCTCTATCTATGCAAAATAAATATTAGCCAAATAAACTGGTATTTGCTCAGCAGCAAATATGGCTTGGTGCTGGGGAATGCTAAAAACAAATGTGCAACATCTCACCCTGCCCTCAAGGTCAGAGTTTTGTTGGGCAAAGAAGGGAATAACATGCAACATCTTGGAAAAAAGCAATAGCAAAACATAAATAATGAATGCTAAGAGTAGCATGTATCTATGAGCTTGAAGTATGTATGCGCAGTGTCACAGTATTCAAGATTGGCAGAGCTGTGACAGACTGTAATGAGCTATTAAACTGAGAGGGACAGAGGACAACTAAGTCACAGTGCAGACAATGGCTGCAGTAAAGGTATCGCCTCCCTGCAGGACCCTTGGCTCAGCTTAATGTATGCTCCGGTATACTTTCTTCCAGAGAAGAGGTTCTCAAACTGTGGGTCAAGACCCCTTTAGCAAAACTCTCATCTCAAAAAAAAAAAAAAAAAAATTACATTACGGCTCATACCCATAACAAAATTAGTTATGAAGTAGCAACGACAATAAGTTTTTTATGGTGGGGGGGTGTTTCACCACAATGTAAAAAAAAAACTATATTAAAGAGTCTCAGCATTAGGAAGTTTGAGAAACACTGTTTTAAAGGAAGGCAAGACCATTCTGGTGCCCTATATCAATCTTTCGGTATAAGGTTATCCTCCTATCTCTGCCTTTTGCCTTGCTGGATGATTATCCTTTTATTCAAAGCATTTAGAAGTGTTTATTTCCTTAGGAAGATGACTCCATAGCCTCAAAATAAAATATATGAACACAAAAAGCAGAATAATATAGTATGGGATGAATTTGACAGAGAATGAAACATTCAAAGTAGTTCAGGCTCTGTATTACCATGGTTGATACTCCAAAAATTCTGATGTTCACAGAGCTGGACAGTACTTGGAACTGTGCCACTTCTCTGAGATACTTTAAGCCTATTCTGTTTCCTCTGACCTCTCACCCAGCATCTTCAGCCTAGACACTGAAGATATTGTGCCTCTGAAAAACGAGAGAGCTAAAATGATGGAAACTTTCTCCATTGTCACCCTTTCCCACCTAGACTTAAGTGTGTGACACCACTCCTTTCTTCACCCCTTCTCTAATCTAAGAAGGTGGGTCATCTTCTTGCTCAAGGCCAGTTTTTCCTTATCAAGTGAAGAGTCACCATCTTCTTTCTTTTGTTATTTTATCCTTCCTGCTATTTTGTTCTTAGCCTGGAGATGTGACAAATATCCCTCTAATAAAAACCCAAATTAAAAATATAACACAGATGTCTGCACGGCTTCTTCTTACTTCCTCTAGTCAGTGTCCTTGTTCTCCGTCTCTTCTTGGCCCCACACTTCCAGAAGATACCACCTTTGCTGGAATATCCACTTCTTTAATTCTGATTAGTCCTCAAGAAATGCCTCATGGCTCTTGGTTAGAAGAGGCTACCCTTACAAGTACAATGACTTCCATATTTCCAAACCCGACTAAAACCTTGTTTGCTCATCTACTGTATTTGCCACTGTTGCCTTCTCTCTATTTTTTGAACCTCTTGATTCTCTCATCTTTTTCTGCTCTCCCCCCCACATTTTCTTCCTGCTTCACTATCTCATACTAACCTCATTAAAGTATGAATTATTATCTATTTCCAAAAGCTTCTATAACAGCCTATGCTGAGCAGGGCTCCCTTCATTTTCTTTTTTCTTTTTTTGGATCTCACAAAATCATATTAAAAATCTAGCATGTTATGTGTTTGCTTCCTGCTATTGAGCAAAATGACCCTACATCGAAATGGCTCTGTATTGGTTCATATTACTAGTACCCTCTGAAATAGTTGACATTATCTAAGCCCAAGTTATACCCATTTTTTCTAGGCTTTGTAAACAATTCTGGCCTTCTAGAATCTGGTGAGCCTACACTACAATAGCTAGTACAGGAAAGCTGATATGTTGCCAACATATGGAATCTCTACTCCAAAATCCCTTACATTAGATATTTCAATATTCCTAATATCAGCTTGTTCATGCTATCCCAATATTTGACATCAAATTTTCTCCCTTGATTGCATAATCTTTGCTTATACTTTGTGGCTGTAACTTTGGGTGCTGTTTCTTAACTGGAAGGTTTGTTTTGTAAAGTTTTAGTCCCTAGCAATGCTCTTGGGATATGACTTTTCTTTCCCTTTAATGTGTGCTTGCCCTAGCCCCAACACCAATTACTGTATTATAATCCTTTAAGGAAGAACCACACATCAGCCATCTTTTTGTACTTTTCCATGTGTTCACAAAAGCATTTTTATAGCCTCCCTCTTATCTCCTGTGAGAAACTGAGCTTCAGGGATGACCGTAAGTTGGTGCTTTCTCCTCAAATAGCCATGCATTGATAGTAGGTTAAAGCTAAGCAAGTGCTTTTTCAGGTCTCTAAGGCTCTTTAAGTCTTGACTACATGATACATTATGCTCACAGTGTTGGAAGATTTCCTAATGTTTGAATACTTGGAATTTCACTCCTTTTCAGTTGGAGCCATGCCTTTTAGTTCTATTTGCATGGTGACCTATTCTTTTTTTCCTGTGACTCACAAGCAATGGACAGGGCCAAGGCTTTCATCAGTGCTCACAGGACCAAGCTTACCTACACATGCATTGTCTAGTGCAGAGGTCAGCAACCTTGTTTTGTAAATGGCTAGTTAATAGTATCATGAATATTTTCAGCTCTGCAAACTGTATCGTCTGTGTCGTGACCACTCCATTTACAGTTGTAGGGTTAAAAGCAAACAATTCATGAACAAGTAAACATGGCTATGTTTCAGCACAACTTTATTTGTAAGAGCATGTCAGAAGCGAGATTTCACTAAGGGCTCCTGTTGGTTTATCCCTGGTCTAGCTCTACTTGCTACCAGCTGGAACTGTTTATCTGGCTCTTCCTTCAGGGCACCTGATTGATGAGAAATGTCTTTGATCCCTTTGTGGCATGTCCCTTTTGTTTGTTATAAGCTTGCATGGCTAGATCACTAACAGTGACATCCATGAAAGGATTAGGACACAATGTTACAGAAGACAATTAAGGTCAGGGAGTATCATGGCCCTAAATATCAATTGACTTTTCATTTTCTGTGCCAAGAAATATACTGCTGCTCTTAATCACGGTTGGCCAAGGGCATTCTCTGAAAAGGCAAGCTTTTCAGGGACTGGGGCATTACAATTCTCCTTAAACTGATTGTGTTGTTGGTATGAATCTCAGCAGTGACGTAAGTAGTTCCAGATGGTCACCATATGTCCTAGTATACATGTGTTATTAGCCTGTTAGGAGCAGAAAATGTTCCTGTGCTTACTCTTTGCTTCTTCTTTTTGTCTATGGCCTACCTTAGTGACCAAAAGCCCCAGATTTCTAAGGCCTTTGAAAAACACTATTGAGACCAGTTCAGAGAATCAGCACGTGTTTTAGATTCTCCATTAAAACAAAACAAAACAAACAAATGGGGATGACAATGCCAATAGCTACCTAAAGGATGGTTAGGAGGATGCTGAGGCATAAAAAGTATATTGGGTGTTAACTCTTTCTTCATCAGCTGACAGGTCTTGTTCAAAAATGTTTCCTGTCACACAATGAAGTTGGTTAAAGGGACTCTAGCTGAGTGAAGCATGGTTACTGTTTGCCAAATGATCTCAATACAAACGCTGATTAATTTTCAATGAAGGCAAAATGGAGCCTTGTTTCCATCTGTAACATTTTTTCAGGTTTGTTTAAGCGTCTTCATAAGCACTGTGTTATTTCTTCTCACAGCAGTCCTTTGAAGAAAAAACAAAATGAATGATTGCATCTATTTTTTTTTCTTATAGAAAAACAGAGAGAGAGATAGCCACTAAACAAGTAATCAGAAATCATCTGGTGCTTTACTAAGGAACTAAAATCTGGATTCCTTGAAACTAACCTAGGTATTGCAGTATGTTACAAACTTTTCCTTCAGTCACTAAAACAAAGATCTTCTAGGTTTTTTCCCTGTTCTACTTTACATTTAAACAAATGCTTGGAACATAATTCAGAATACTACATGTGACCTTTCTTGTAACACAAGTTACACTGCTTATTATTGAAATTATATCTAACATGGCAGCTTTACGTTACTACAATAAATACCTGAGGTAAATATAAAAGGTTATTTTAGGTTCACAGTTTTAAAATGTCTAGTCTGTGATCAATTTGCCCTGTTGCTTTGAGGCCTGTAGCAAGGAAACACTTTAAGATGGGCATGTGGCAGGAAAAGAAAACTCTGTTTATCTTGAGGGGTGTGAAAGTGAATTAGAGAGAGGAAAATCACAATAACATAGTCCCCTTCAAAAGCAAACTCCCCGTGACATAAAAGCCCTCAGCAGATACTATTTCCTAGAGCTCTTACCTCCTCCCAAAAGCACCACTCAAGAACCAAGCCTTTAATAAGTGAACATTTGGAGGATTTCAATGGTAGCACCCCTTTAACGTGTGAACCTTTTTGGGACAGTTAATATCCAAAAAATAGAGTTACACCAAGGTAGTTTATGTTATTTGTGGTTATTGTGAAGGGTGTTGTTTCCCTAATTTCTTTCTCAGCCCTTTTGCCTTTTGTATACAAAAGGGCTACTTATTATTATTATTATTATTGTTATTATTATTTTAGCTAATTTTGTATCCAGCCACTTTGCTGAAGGTGTTTATCAGCTGTAGGAGTTCCTTAATAGAAATTTGGGGTCACTCATGTATACTATCATGTCATCTGCAAATCACTACAGGAAGGCACAGATACTAGGAACTAATCTATAGATAGACAGACAGGTGATAGAAAGACAGAGAAGTATCAGCTTCTATTTTTTTTTATTTTACAAATATTATAAAATGTTTCATTTGGAAGTAA
The DNA here is from genome assembly GCF_030254825.1 of Meriones unguiculatus. Classification (NCBI taxonomy): domain Eukaryota; kingdom Metazoa; phylum Chordata; class Mammalia; order Rodentia; family Muridae; genus Meriones; species Meriones unguiculatus. The sequence goes on along the minus strand of NC_083369.1, from coordinate 93,044,506 downwards.
GAAGTAAATTCACATGGCTTAATTGCAAACTGTTAAAAAGTACATAAAGAAAAAGACCCATATTCATCCCTTCCACTGTCTCCCTTCACAGTAGGTAGCATTCCACAATATCTAAGATGTCATCAATTTTAAGATTCATCATTATGATATATAACACTAAGAAAGAAAATGATATGGATAATTATATGTCTAAAAGTTCTATCCAATGAAGATATCGCTATGTCACATCTGTTAAAATGTGAAAATGTATAGCATAAAATCCTCCCCTATTTTTTCACACATATAAATAAATATGAGTATAGATGTCAGTTTTACTTCCTAAAAACAGCAGAAAGATCATATTTGTCTGTTTGTTGCTTCTTTCATTTTAAAGTATATTTCCATATTAGTAGATAGGAGATCTCCCTTACTTATTTTTATAGAGACTGGAAAGATATATTTGCAATTTATTTAGTTAGGTTTCTCTTGGGTTATTCTAAACTTTATGCTACTTTTAATCCTACTGAGACAAATAGTATCATGTGTACATCATTTTATAAGAAGACAACTGTTTCTACAGATAAAATCCTAAAATTAAATATCTGGGCAAAATAAAATGAACACTTGTAATTTTGATGAATAGTGACAAATTTTTTACCTTGAGGAGTCATATCAAATACTCCCACAATTAAGATTTGTGTGCCTACTTTATCTATTTTTGCCAATAGATAGTAGTAAGTCGGACTCCTTACAGAAGCAAGAGCAATGATCAATGTCCTCATTGGAGGTGCCCCTTTTCCTTGGGTGTCCTTCTTGGAAGCCTCACCATAAGGCCCTGTAGAAACTCACTCTTGATACCTACAGAATTGGTTTGTCTCTGTGTTGGATCAGAAAAGGGAGTAGAAAGCCTACTGGAGGAGTGATGTAAGGTTCATTATTCTCAATGTGCCCCCTCTGAAGGGAATGATGTGCAGGACACATGCTGATTCCAAGAAACTTGTCTCTGCTCACTGGGGTTTGTCATAACATCTAGCCTTGTACACATCTGTGGGGTGCCCCAAAAACTACCTAACATGGGGGGATCACACTACAAGGGGTGGGGAGACTGGCCCAGCAAGAGAGAAACAGTGTGATTCAGTCAGGTCCCAGAACACTGGCAGATGGGTTACACACGGGACCCTTCTTCACCCCACTTTCACCTCTCAGATCCTGCAAAAGAAAAATGTCAGAAAACTGAATATGTCAGTATCTTAAGACCTTGCATATCTTGGCCTCCAAAACTGTAAGAAACAAACTTCTGTTAAGCCACTCTGCTCACAGCATTCTAGTAAAAGAGCCAGCGTTGACAGAAACATCTACCTATATTTTTAAGGAAAATATCATTTGAGATATGCAGTTATTCTTGAGAACTGACTACCCTTAAAGCCCCCATCTGGAAACACACCTACCATACAATATACTGTTTTACAAACTATACTTCCTAAGGTTGAAGAATTATTTTACTTCGTGAAGGACTATAGGGAGTACACAATGACATGATATGGTTGCTGTTTGACAGAATACTAATTTTGACCATTGGAGCTCTTTTTTTTTTTTTATAATAGTGCCTGACATTCTTTTTTTTATTTTTTTATTTTTTTTATCAGTTACATTTTATTAACTATATCCCAGCCGTGTCCCGATCCCTCATTCCCTCCCAGTCCCTCCCTCCCTCCCTCATCTCCACCGTGACCCTTTCCAAGTCCACTGATAGGGGGGACCTCCTCCCCATTCATCTGATCCTGTTTTATCAGGTATCTTCAGGACTGGCTGCAAAGCCCTCCTCTGTGGCCTAACAGGACTGCTCCTCCCTTCGGGGGTGGGAAGGCCAAAGAGCCAGTCATTGAGTTCCTGTTGTCAGGATGGCCGAGCGGTCTTATTTTTTTTTTTTTTATAAAATCAATTTAAGGATACCTGCTCAAGACTGTTATTTGCATAAGTTCCTTATACAGCACGACCTTATAGATGAATATCAGTATTTTAGTAACAACAAGTAATACTCAGTTATCCTATGTACTCACCAGCTTTCCTTCTGATAATTGAGTTTTAATTTTTCCTGCCCAAATTGTCTTTTACATTGTCTTTTAAAACCTTCAGTTTCCTCTCACACCTTTACCCTCTGCCTGAGATTTGCTACTTACTTTTTACCTGATGCTCACAAAAAATTGATAACTTCCAGGGTACTTTCTTCTCACTCTTTCAACTACCAGCACTGTGGTCCAAAACATCTCCCTTCTGAATACCCCTCCTCCTACCTAGGAAAGCTTCCTGCCTTGAGTCTTTCCTGATCTAATCTGACATCCATGAGTCTGATGTGGATGTTTTCAAAGATTTAGTCAGATTGATGCACCTGTATTTCTCTAAAACCTTTATAAAACTTTTCCTTGTTCAAAATATTGACTAACATATTTCACATGACTATAAGGCCCTGTATGATCTTGTCCCTGGCAAACTATTTAGCCTCCTCTTACACTATAGCTCACTCTTCATTTCCTGTGCTTCTGCCTCATGGGTTTTTTTTTCTGTTACAAAACACAGTTTGGACACTGCTCTCTTTCCTTTGAATAAGCCTCCTTTTGTTTGTGTTTTTAAAGCTATTCAGATTTCAGATCTTAGGTAAAGTACCATGTTCTCAATGCTTCTACATTTTACTGCCCTAATGCTACATCCTTTCCTTTATGAGATTTATATCAATTTGTGATTATATATTAATTTGTACTGTTATTTGATTAATATCTGATTCCTATAAATACCAGAAGAGCAAGGTTTATAATTTTCTATCAGTTTCTAGCAAGGTATCCAATCCAATACAAATTAAACTGGCATAAAATATCGAGTTTTTAAAATCTATATTTATTTCCACTAAAATATCTTAAATTGCCATTGAAAAGCTACTTATTCATCACTGGCTTTGATATTCCATACGCTCATAGCAGAAAGTACATAAGAGGGAAAATATCAGGGTCAGAGTTTATCTGCTGAAAATGATGCTGGCAGCTTCCTTCTGCATGAAATCAGTAGGCCTCCTCAGAAGCCAGAAGCCAGAAAGTCTAGCTGAATATGCTGTGTATCCATGTGATTCACAGGCCAGGACAAGGGTTTGGCTAAAGATCTCTAATGTATTTGGTACTTTGATTTAAATACCGAAAGACTCAAACGTATCCCCAGTTTTTGTTTTTTTTTTTTTTTGCCTCTTTTCCTCATCACTTCCTCCTCAAAACTACCATTTGGTATAGAACCATAGAACTTCTAAGATATCAAACATACCATCTCCATCTCATATGTGTGTGTGTGTGTATGTGTATGCATGTATGTGTGCATGTGTGTATATGTGCATGTGTGTGCATGCTTGTGAGTGTGTGTTTGTATGTATATATATGTACATATGTGGCTCATTTTTGTAGTGTATTTGCATGTGAGTACAGGTTTGTTCAACCATGCCCACACATGCAGAAAATAAAAGGAGGTTGTTGGGTGTTATTGCTGTGGATTAGTAGTTACTTTTCTATTGTTATGATAAAACATCATGACAAGTCCAGGCATACAATCACTTCATAAAATACTAAGATCCTTGATCCTACCGCTTGGAACAATAAACCTAAGGAAAAACTATGCAGTTTGTCATATTCAACATATGGGAATTTTGAGCACAGATTATATCAGAGTTTAGTGTGTCTGTCCAGCAGAGTGTTGAAGTCATGACACTGCATTACTTCCATCTAAGACATGAAAACCCTCTATTTTCTCCTTTGGTCTCTTGGAACCTTACTTCTGGGTGAGCCAGCTACAATGTCCTGAGGACACTCAAACATACCTGTAGAATAAAGTCCACATTGTGAAGAACTTAGCTTCTGGCCAATAGTGGACACCAACTTACCAACCATGTGAGTATGTCTTATTGGATAACTATAACCACAGCTGAGATGTAAGTGAAATTTCACATGAGAATCCAAGTCACAAAACACCAAACTGTTCTACTCCTCATTACTAGGACTATAGAAACCGTGAAAGATGATCAGTAATAATCAGGATCACTGTAAGCCAGTAAGCTTTAGAACCATTCGTTGTGTAATCGAAGCTATGCCATCAGGTCCAAATCAGGAGCCAGGTAAGTAGAACACAATTTTTAATGTTCTGATTACATAACTTCCAACCCTTTCTACTTAGGCCTTTTCTGTCTCAATTCCTGTGAAACATTCTACTTAGAATGGATCTTAAGATACTTCATCTGGGCTTTCAATATGATACTTGGATGTTTCTATTTGGTCTGTAAACAGGTGATAGAGCATAGTGGTCTTAACATCACTGGAACTGAAGCTAGAGCTATATTGCCTCAATTCCAATTTCCATACTACTTGTGTAACTTTGGGAAGATGCTATAAGCTCCTATATGTTAGCTTTCTCCTTTGTAGACATAAATAATCATAGTCGTTTCTTTATGAACTCACCTTCAGCACTCAGCAGTACCCTTGGCATGTGAGATGGACTTCAAAGTAGTTATTATTACTATTTTCCTTAAAGTTTTGACTATGCTGTGCTGATTTCATTCCCTCTTCTGACCAAATTTCTTCATAGGGGCATTTTCTATTCTTTTGTTTTTAATTTTTAAATTCACTTTATATCCTTATTATAGTCCCATCCCTCCTCCCCTTTCAGGTCCACCCTCCTACTCTCAGAAAAGGGGAGCTCCCTTTTCCACCCAGCCCATCACATCAAATTGCATGAGGACTGAGTATGTCCTCTTCACCTGTGGCCAGGCAAGACAGTCTCTCCAGGGTGGTGTGATCAAAAAGCTGTCAAGTAAATCCCGTCCAATAAACTTCTCTTACTAAAGAACTCACATGAAGCCTAAGCTGCTCATCTGATACATCTTTTTGGGTGGCTTAGGTCCAGTTCATGCATGGTCCTTGGCAGATGCTTCAGTCTCAGGAAGCTCCTCTGGGCCTTGGTTAGTTGGCTCTGTTGTTTTACTTGTGGAGCTCTTGTCATTTAAGGGTCCTTTTCTCTTTCCTCCCACTTTTCCACAAGACTCCCTATATCACCCAGTGTTTGGCTATGAGTCCCAGCATCTGTTTTGATGCACTGCTGGGTAGAGCCTCTCAGAGGACAACTCTGTCAAGTTCCTGTCTGCATGGTTAGCAGAACATCATTCATAGTGTCAGGGGTTGGCACTCTCTGACAGGGTGGGTCTTTGGTTGGGCCAGGCATTAGTAGGGCATTGCCCCAGTCTCTCCCCTATCTGCTGTATCTTTATCCCTACACATCTGGTAGGCAGGGTAAATTTTGGGTCAAAGTTTTTGTGGGTGGGCTGGTGTTCCCCTCCTTCTGCTAGGACACTAGTCTAGTTAGAGGATATCCTCTTTAGTCTCAATGGTCTCTGCTACTACGAGTCTCTGCTTGAGTCCCCCTCATATCCTCCCAGGAGCCTACCATGACTTAGGTCTCCAGCTTGTCACAGAGATACTCCCAACCACAGTTTCCTTTTTCTCTGAAGTCCTTCTGTCTTCTTGCTCTTGTTCTCCCATTTTCTGTTCTCCACCCTCTTAACTCTCTGCAAGCCCTCTCCTACATTGTTCCTTCTCTTTAGCCACTATCTCTGCCTATTCTATCTTCCCTTCTGAGTGAGGTTTATACATCTACCCTTGGATTCTCTATGCTACTTATCTTCTTTGAGTTTGTGCCTCATACATAGGGGTGTTGTCATATCACCAACAAGTCACTTCAGCCACCAGCACCTTCTACAACATAGTAAGAAGACCAACATGGGTTTGTCTTGGTAGAGTTGCCTCTGAAGATGTGTAGGGAATTTTGTGTTCAGCTACTTGAGGCATAAGGAAACAGAGCAGAGATTATTTGTAGTTCCAAAGAAGGGTCCAATGAAAATAGAGGGCATATCCAAGAATTGAGACAGAAGTTAAGGCAGGAGGTTGTTGTGAGGCTCAAGGAGTGGGTAGATCATAGCAGAAGAGATGTTGCTTGTCTTTTAACACAGGAAGTGCCACCTTTTCCACTCTGTGCTCAGTGGTGAGATCTTTCAAATTACGAGGCTTTTACTCATATATAAATAATATGCCATCTCAAGCAAGTATCCTTAACTCAGCCTTGGTTTTCCCATCTGTAGACCAAGGCTAATAATTATCCCATTTAAGACTCAAGAACGCTAAGAGTTAAACATGCTGAAACTTGGAAAGAGCTTAGAGCTAGAAAGAGTCCAGTAAATGCTGGCCACACGGCTTGATGAGAAAGTCTCAGTGAATACAGTCTTTCATTTTCTGGTGTCTTGATGCCAGAGAATTTCAATGATTTTCAAGCTTTTCTGCCTCATTTGCAGAAAGAACCAAGATGAGTGTGTGCACATGCACACACGTGCGCACACACACACACACACACACACACACACACACACACTTCTGGAAGAGGTTAACTATTGTGACTGGTACAATTAGCCCCTTTCCATCTGATAACAGCCCCATCCTAAGGAATTCACAACCGTTAATTAGAGGCACCCAGCAATCTTGTGAGGGAGAAAAATTATTGCTCAGACTCTACACCTGTCTGAACCTAGTTGCTCTGAGGTAACCCCAGTCACAGAGCCCAGGCCTGAGCAAGGACATTACAGGATGGAGCTTGCCAGCCCCTGGCCCCTGCACACTGCCTCTTCCTTCTTCCAGGACTCCAAGGAGCTGACTAGAGGCCCTGCAGTTGTAAGTTCATTATTAAATCATTTCTCACCGAAAGAAGAAAAGGACTCGCAGCTCCACACACAGTAGTTTTTAAAATGCTAGTATCTCTTCAATAGAAATTGAATTCACTGATGTAGCCCAGGGAAAAGCGAACTCCTTCTACCCCTCCAAATGATTCTTTCAGGCTAATATAGCAGTTAAACCTTCAGGTACATAATAGCATGCCGCTCTATTAGCTAAGGCGATTTTATTCTTCAGCTTACAGCTTCTTGCCTGACAGTTGTCACCTAGACAACCATGTCTCCGTGAACTCGGGAGGAGACTGGGGGGTGGCCTCTGCGGAGCCAGCCAGCCTGATATATCAAATCTTCTGGTGCTAAGGAACCATTCTTGGCTTTCCGATGTGGAACACACTAAATAATGCATTCAACTATTGTCTATTCATCTTTCCCATTGCCACCACAGCAGGCCCCTCCCTGCCTGTGACCTTGAAACACTCCCTTGGCTTCAGGCCTTCCGATTCTCCTGTTATCAGCAAATCCTGTTTGGTGTGACTGTGTGTGTATGTTTAACAACTTCCCAACCTTCAGCTCCCTAGCTAGGCTTTTTTATCCTGAAACAAAAGAACTGCAAAGGCGGAAAGTTCTCTGCCATGGTGTGTAAGGGGACTAATCAGACAAGCCACAGCAGGCTCCAGCGACTTAATCAAAGGATGCCATCTTTGTCTGCTCCTACCTAGGAAAGAGCTGAACCCTGAGGTCTGAAGACAGCTTTTCTGATCCAAAACCACAAGCACCATCAAATCAGAGAAACCAAGGAACAATGTAGCCATGGCAGGACAAAAGGACAAGGCTACATTTTCCTAGCAGCCTATGGACTGAGCATAGTTATCACCAACTGATGCCACTCAGGGTTACCATGAGAAAGTTTGGAGAGCCTCTGACAACAGTGATATATAAAGGAAGTTCACCACACCTTAGATATAACAGTGGATGGGATACTTTGATCACAGGGTAGGCACATTGGGGGAATGCATCTAATTTCACAGACCAAACAGTATTCACGTGTACATATGGAGTGTTATGTTCATTTTACCAAGCTCTATTCTGACCTCTGGAAAGAAAGCACTGCACTGAAAGCAAGATATCTGCCGTCACAGTACTTATAAAGTAGACCTATGTTTTTAAACAGCATTTCACATCATCAAATGGTCAGTTAAGTATTTGTTGGAGGTGCCTGCAAAGTGACTACGGTAGGAGGGCAGATCATTTGTGGAAATATACCAGCCCATCCGAGCATTGTATTAGCCAGACAAAACAACCTGTTCTGTCAGTTCTTATACTATTCTTCATGGTAACTGAAGCTATACAGTATAGACTGTAGTATTCTACAAGTGTAGGGATCATGCATATCATCTGCTTAGGAACAATCTTTATGGAGAATTGTCCCGTTGCATGCTGGAGCCAGTTTGCCCTAGCTTACAAAGACTGATTGTACAAATGGTCTCTCATTCTATGTTGCATGACATCATGTTGCTTGCTTGAAAATCTATACCATAAAAATAAGCTACACATTAGGGCCGGATTAGTTTATTTCCTTGAAAGCTCATTTTCGGTAACTACAGAAGTTTTTCGTTATCCAAAGGTTTGCTTTCCATGGATTCTGTCATACACAGTAAACCACAAACACAACACATTAACTAGAAAATGCAACAAATAGACAAACAATTCACAAAATTGAAGTTGCATAACGTTCTGAATATCATGATAAAAACCCATGTCCCACTCAGGACATAAACAATCCCTTTGTCTAGCATATACATACTGTATATGCCATGGCCCCATGATCAGTAGCCATCATAGTTATCAAGCCAACTGTCACAGTAGCACACTGCTGATAGTGACTCTCACTTTACTTAATAATGGCTCCAAATCTTAGTGGTGTTCCCAGCTTGGAATAAACTGGATGAACTGGAAAGTGCCCCATTTAAGTGAAAACCCAAAGTAAGGTAAACTATTTTGAGAAGGAGTGAGCACATCCACATTACTTTTACTACAGTATATTGTTACCACCACTCTCCTTTATTACTAGTTGTTAATCTCGTACTGTGCCCTATTCCAAAATTAAACTTTATCAAAGCCAAGCATGGTACCTCATGACGTTAATCACAGTACTTAAGAGGCAGGGCAGGCAGATCTCTGAGTTCAAGGTCTACCTAGTTGTCCCGCCCGCAGGACTAGTTATTCGTGGGGGATTTGAAAAGGCCTTCACCTGAAAGGCAAAATGGGCGAGAAAGAAGAGCAGGACCAAGCTGACCAAAGTCTTGTCAAGGTCTCGTTTATTGAAAGAAAGCTACTTCTTTTTAAGGCAGTCTTATCAGGAAGCAGGCAAGCAGGGCGGGGGGAGTCAGCCTCAGCAGGCCTGGAAAAGGAACATCTTGCAGCTTCTCTCGGGAAGTTCCAGCCTGTATCTCTCCAAGGAGAAAATTTATCTTGAAGGCCATTTGTTAGACAATTACCCAAGGCCAGGAACAGGGGAGTTCGAGTCAAAGGAATTTTACTGGGGTGGTCAGCCTCTGGCATCTCCCTCTCTGTCTCCGGCACTTAGTGAGCTCCAGGATAGCCAGGAGTATACAGAGTAACTCTGTCTCAAAAGAAAAAAAAAAGGCAATATATATATATATGTATATATATATATATATATACATAAACTTCATAGTAAGCGTTACTATGCGAGGAAAAAAAAAGAAAAAGAAAATCAGTTTCGGTATCATCCAAGCTTTCAGGCATCCATTAGGTGTCTTGGAATGTATCTGTAGGAAATAAAAGACTGTTGTCTTAGAAACAGCTTTCCTTCGGGTGTAGATACTCAGCTTATTTAGTAGGATGGAACCATTCTCTTCAAGATAACACGTGACTAGGGGTCTCTTTCTGGCCATGTCAGTTAGAATAAGGATGAGTGTCTGATCAACATTAAGCAAAACAAAAGGCTTTTTAAAGGTGTTTTTTTTTTTGACTCATGTGTGTATGCATTTAATTTTATAAACAAATTATGCACACTTATTATCATACACAGCATGCACTGTAGAATGGGGAAATCAAGCTAATTAGCATATTCATTATCTCACATACTTGTCACTTTTTCCTGGTAAGAACATTTCATATATACCCATTTATCAGTTTTTAGAAATGTTTGCTATTAAATGTAGTCACTGTGTTTACACGAGATCTCTTGAACTTTATTCCTCCTAGAAAATTTTTGTATCTTTTGACTAATATTTTCTCAGTCCTTCTCCCTGCCAGCCCCTGCTCTCACTGTCTGCTTCTGTGGGGTCAGTCTTCCCACATTCCACACTTAAGTGATAGCACATGATATTTGTCTTCCTGGACCTGGCTTCTTTTCACTAAACCTTGTGTCCTCCAGTTCTCTTTAGATTGTTGAAAATGGCAGAATTGCCTTCCTTGTAAGGCTGCATAGTGTTGTGATGTGTGTATTGTGATGAGTAATTTCCATCTACCAGTTTAGTCACTGATGATTACTCAGGTTGTTTCCATGTCCTAACTATTGCAAATAGCACTTAAATGAACCTGAGAATTGGATAGCTCTTCATTATACTGACTTCATTTCCTTTGTTCTCTAACATTCTTAAGCAAAAATCCTTAGAGGAAGATTTTCTTCTCCTTTGAGATAGGGAGGGAGAAGAACAGAGTCGCCATCTTTTCCACTCTCCTTGTCCAACCAGATAAGAAAACCAACCCAGAAAAGAGCAGAATGAGAGGGATACAGAAGGTAGAGCCTCAATACAACACTTTTGTGTATTTATTTTTTACACCTACAGATTGGAGTAAACACATATAAGGGTCAACTCCAAACCAATGGCCCACAGGAGCTAGCTATAGCAAAGGCCACTTTGCTCTAATGTTTTCTAGTGTTTCATGACCTATATAAATTACTTTTGCTTTTTCAGGCTATGTTGATTTGGGATTTTTATCACTTGAAACTCAGAAAATTGTCTTTCTTCATCTTTTTCTTCCTTCCATAGAAATGGCTTGATCTGTGCAGGAGGTAGGATCAGTGCCTTGCCCTTTGATACTCACTGTTAGCATGTGTCCTTAAACCATTTTACCCTTGGAAATGACAGGCTTTTCAGCCAACAAGTAGTAGGAAAGATCTTTGTGCTGGTCAGTTAAAACACACAAGGGCAACCACAAACCAATGACTAAAATGAGATAATGGTTAAACAGCCTACCTTCTTTGTCCCTCAAATAGGAGCTGAAGGCACATCCCACACCACTTATCTGAGGTTCCCAGCACAGTGACCTTGTTATTTCAGCCCACAATTGATTCTTTTCTTCCCTATTTTACGTATCCAATCCCTAACAATGCTATTTTTTGGTGTGTGGTTCTGTGGCTACAACATAGGGCTATATATGCTGGGGAGCCTCTCTATCACTGAGCCACACTCCCAGCTCAGTTGTATAAAGATTTTTGAAATCAATGACTTCCATTCAAATCCTTAACCCAAGTTCTACTTCTGTGGAGAATCCAACCTTTAAAACTAGTTGTCCAAACAGTTCTTATACTCCAAGTCCTTCTAATACACACATTCTTTTTATGAGTTCTCTATCAGATTTATAGTGTGTACCTTTTTTCATGGTGCCCAAATGCTTGGCTGCATAGTTAATTTGTAATCAAAGAAAGAAAATGAAAGACATATGCCTCCGTTTTAGCCATTATCATAAATTCAAATTTGGATTTGACCTATGTTTAGATACACCCAAAGATTTTCACTGGGCACCAATGAATGTGGAGCAAACCTTTTGCTTGTTCATTGTGCGAAAGTCGTCCTGGGCAGCCAAAGAGACTATCACACTCACATAGTTCCCTGCCCTTCACATGCTTTTGTTCTGCTCAGCATGGTCTAAGTGCTGCTTTTAGCTAAGAGTCGCCCTGAAACTGTCAGGAGTGTCAGGCGAAGCCCATTCTCCACAAGTCTGAGATTTGGGAGTATGCATGCTCAGAGTCAAGCAGTCCAGTGAAAAACACACTCACTTTCCCCAGGCAATAGGCAGAGAAATAAGTGTACGTGGCATCAGAGTGCCAGGATTTAGAAACTTTTAACCCTCAGGTACATTTATTTTTCAAAGCCCTTGTCTGGGAGTAATTCCCTAAGATTTTATAGCTCCTTTGGAATGGATAGGCCTCTGACTTCTTGGTAAGTAGGGAGAGTGGAGATTATTAAACACATTTTAAATGAAAGCCTTTGCCATATCAGTAGAAAAATGTCCAAATCTAAAAGTGTGTTAGGAGAAAATTTCAGGTGATTGGTGTGAATTCCAGTTCTGTAAATGCCAAGTTGGCAGGCAGCAGGTATGGTAGCTGGAAACAGTTGCTGGAGCCAGCCTGCTTGCTTTTGAACCTTAGCTGCTCTACTCCTTACTAGCTGTGTGGCCACAGAAAGGTTAAACAATTTCTCTGGGCTCATCTTCTTCAACAATGAAGCAGGGATAGTAATAGTGTCCATATTATTAGACTGATGCAGGGATGAAATAAATCAAGATGGTTCAAATGTTTAGAAGAGCGCTTGGTATGCAGAAAGTGGCCCAACATCTGCTTTTATTTTGGTTATTGTCTCTCTGGATCTCAGTCTCTTCACTTGCTAATGGAGGATTCTCCTCTCAGCCTACAATTGGGTGTTTTTTGAGAACAAAATGATACAATGTCATTTATTGGAACAGAAAAATCTGGCAAAGCATAGAATGTATTTGGGTAATGATTAAATCTGCTGAAGCTTTTGTAGCCCAAGCTCTTCCTCCAAAACACCCCCAGCTGGGCACTTAAAGGCTCCGTTAGTCTTGACTTCCAAGGAAGGAAACAAGAGCTCAGGGAAAGCCCCTCCCATCTACATGGGTCAGACATATGGTGAGCAGCTGGGATGTATGCAAAGCATTCTTCAAATTAGTCCAAAGGCCCCACTGTTCTGTTATTGCCCCCAGTACAGCCATAAAACTACGGTGCACAACCGCCAGCAGGTTGTTACATCCCTGGCCTGTGCTCGCTCCGGCCCCACTCAGACTCCCAGCCAAGGCCACTCCAAGTTCTCCAGCCCTGGAGCCACCTGTGTATCCTCTGCTTAACTCAATCTGCTGTCAAGAAGGAAGAAGTAATTAAATAGGGGACATGTCAGTCCCACCACAGGCCCTGGAAAAAGTCAATAAAATTTAGTTACCAGAATGGGAGCTGATTTGTAACTCCTCTACCATAAACAATGATGCACACACAAAAGATGTCAGCTTTGGGCACACAGCAAGCAAGCCCAGAAACATGAGGCCTTCAGCACTGTTTCTTTCAATGGCTTCAGTGGGATAGAGGGAAGAAAAATGAAATGCTCTTCACTCCAGAGAAATATGATGTGAGAACTGAAGCAAAAAGGCATCTTGTTTCCCCCTAACTTTAAAGCCCAAATATATTAAGGGGAGGGACACAGTGCTAGGGAAGAGGAGACACATGTTGAACAGGACAGAACAAAATGTGTTACTACTCAGTTAAACGGAGCCAGCTTTGGGAGTCTGTGTATGAGAAAGTTAGCTGTTAGACAGCCCTAGAATTAACTTTCTGTTACTTGCTTGCTTCATCAAACTCCTCTGCCCACCTGTTTCACTGGGGCAGGATCTGAACAGTCTTTTCTAGCATTCACAGTACCCATTCCAAGGAGGAAGGAAGAAGAGCTGAGAACCAGTGCCTGTGCAAACCAAGATTTTGTTTGCTTGATTCCACCCTGCCAACTTAGCTTGTGATTCTTCCATTTGGGTTCATTTCTACATTGTCGATCATGTGCATTTTCTACAAAATCAATTCATTAGTCAACTGGTAAGAAACTGCAGCTGCAAACTAGAAGATGCAGTGTAAAATTCAACCAAGACTGTTTGGGAGCACATGAGGTACAAAACGGAAGAGACATCACAACAGACTCATAGTCAAGAAAATAGGCCAAATCATTCTTTTATTCCCCCATTCTCCATTCTCTTCACAAAGGCCCAGAGTCCCTTTTCTTGTTTCAGTCTATATTTTTCTTTGACCTAAGCAAATATTTTGGTATGATACTAAACACAAAAGGCAGAGTACATTTCAAGGCCAACTGCCTTCAAGTTCCTCTTTAGCATGAACTGAATACCAATTATGACATATAATTCTCAGCTTTCCTGAGCAGTAGGTAGTAGGACATGGGGTCTCCCTAGCAGAAATAGGTCATTATAAGCAGACCTTAGTGTTTGTACCTAACTTCTGTTTCCATTCTCCTTTCTCTGCTTCCTTGTCTTTCGTGATTGAGGAGTGACTTCTGATACACACTTCTTCCTCCTTACTGTTACCAGGTCTACCTCATTATGATGGACTGTACTTTTCTAAAACTGTGATCCAAGCCATACTCTTCTTCTCTCACTTTGTTTCTGTCAGGTGTTTCATCACAATGACAAGGGAAAAAATGCATCACAGATATTATTATATTATATTATATCATATCATATCATATCATATCATACACTTCTTTAGTAGACTGAGCCATGCAGAAACTAAATAACATGAGCAAGGTCAATGTCTGAAGAATAACAGAGAAAAGATGTGATCAGTCACAGAATGACTAGTTCCTGTTAGCATTTCATGTTAACCATAGTGTATACTTTCCTGATGTTTTGTAGGTTCCCAAACCTTTAAAGTTCATTAAGGTATTTAATTCTAAATACAGCTTTGGATCAGGATTTCTTGTTTCTGGTTAAAAGCTTAGGAAACTAAAATTTACAAGCATTAATTGATTATTCTAGCAAATGGAGACTAAAGACCCAAAACAACTTCTAATCTTCCCATCATGTGCCTATTAGCTCAGTCTAAGTAAACTATGCCATCATTCATCTACTTTGACACAAGTTTTAGCATTATAACCTAGGAAACACATAATTTCTAGACTCTAGGAGTCAAGTATGGCAGCTCTTTCATTGTCTAACCACCCAGCTTATTTGTGAAGCAGGGTGGTTTCATATGGTTGTGTATAATTTTTAGTGAATGACCCAATTCCATGTGAAGGGATAGCACTATCATCAAAGAGACTATGGATTTATACTTTCATTAATACATTTTTTTGATTCTATGACAGTAACATGTTCTAAGGAGGGGTGCCCTCTCCTAATTCATACAAAAATAGTATCCAGTTAGTTTAGTCCCTGATGGTCTCTATTAAACTCTTGTCACTCTCAGCCCTGATCCATCTGTTCTCATCTGGTCCCTCTTAAGACCTGTAATCCCTGTTTCCCTTTCTCTGTGACAAAATATCTGACAGAAACAAAATGAGAGAAGGGTGTGCTTTGGATCACACTTTCAGTGGGGTTCCAGTCCATCACAATGGGGTAGACATGGTAGTACTCAGGTGAAAGGTGTTTATAGCAGAAGACACTATCACAGAGAACAAAGCATCAGAAAAAGCAGAATGTAAACAGATATAAACTTTAAGGCTGTCCCATAGTGACCTAATTCTGTCACCCAGGTCTCATCTCCCATAGATTCTACAATATTTCAAAACAGGCCCATCTGGAGATTGTGTGTAAATGCATGAGTCTACAAAGGGCATTGCACACGCAAACTGCAATCAAATCCCAGCTGAAAAATTCTTTCCATAAGAATTTGTTTATTCATTCACTTACAGTTAACAATATGTTACATTCAACAGTATGCCTATAACAAAATAGATATTATGCAAGGTGAGAAAAACAAACATGGCTCCTCCCATCTTTGACCTTGAAGTAGTAAGAACATAAGGAAAGCACTACAGGCTGGTCTACTGCAGTTGGTTTACCATCTCTCTTAAGCTGGCTTTTCCTACATAAATTATAAAACCCAAGTAAAAACAAGGCAAAACCAACAATTTTATTTTTTAACTTTTTTTCTACCAGGAGTCGTGACATGTCCCAATGTCCCAGTTTTGACCAACAAGACATAAACAATAATCAATTGGCACTCATTTTTCCTCTTCTTTCTTACTGGAATATAAACACAATGCCTGGAGTAGTAGCAGTTATCTTGTACTCATAAGGGTTAAGTATTGTTTCTGTAGATGACAGAGATAGAAGAGAATAACAAGCTCTGTGTGTCAGGATAGAGTCCCTAGAAATGCTGGGCTGCCTATGCTATTACAAGAGGTGAATAAGGCTCTTGTATTTCAACTGCAATCAGCCAAGTATTTTATTGTGTGCAACTTAAACCTACCAGCTCATGCAAAGGAGACTTGTCAAGTAGTAATAATAATAAATACACAATTATTTAATACTGATGATATCAGTCTAGAGAAGCACAAGGCTCCATTGGGTTGCAAACTGCTTGACCAGGTTATGAAGGTAAAGAAGGGTTGGCTGAAAACTGATATTGAATCTCAGTAACTAGGGGAAAGATGGTATATAGCCAAGTTTTTAAAAAATGGGCAAAGGCCCTAAAAGGAGGAGAGAGCATCCACTTTGGAGGTGGAGAAAGAAAGACAGTGTACACAGGCTTTGCGGTAAATTGGCTCCCAGGGATCAACACTGTGACCTTAACCTCTTTGCTCAGTCCATTAACCAAGTGGATTGACCCTCTACAGCTAGCTAACCAGTCAGGCAACGTTGAAGGAAAGGAATGCAAATGGAAGTTTCCTAAGGCCTGGCTGAAATAAAAAAGAAATTAGGGTTAGTCCTAATTATTCTCATTAGTAAAAGACAAGTAGAATCCCCAGAGGGGAGTCCAGGTAAGAGTGCTATTGAGAAATACCCAAGATAATGAGTGTCTGGCACAACTCACACACTCAGTAATGTTTGTTGAATGACTGAACAACTAATGTCAAAGAAAGTTATTTCAACGTATAAAATGATGTATGAATCATTATTCCAAGTGTATGCTTCGTTGTGGCACACTTACCTTTCCATTATAGTTTACAAAAGTAGATGCCGATAGAAACCTTTTACATTCTCTTTGAGTACATGACCCAGGACTCCTGTTTTCCTATTAGTGAAGCTCAGCTTATTTTCCCCTCTGAAAAGAGAAATACTTTCTCCATCACACTTAATTCCTCCAAGCATCAGTCTTTCTTCTCTCCCTGCACTCCCTGAACCTACCTGCTGCTTTGGTTCCTGGAACCCAGTCAGCTCAGAGAGCAGCTCAGCAGAGGTTTAAAGCTAGGAACAGTCCCTGGCATGACTGCTCTAGTAGTACTGAAATTTCATCTCAGCAGCTTGGCAAGTTCATGTCAGGGTAGTATTTATACCCCAGGGGAGGATATAGGCTAGGAGCATATACTTCTTGAGTGCCAGCAAAGCTCAAGGGCTAACCTTCTGTGAGCCTTCCAACAACCCTGGAAACAAAGATTCTGAGGCACAGAAACTGTGACTTACAACCATACCACCTGCATTCCTTTCATCTCAGCCTGCATGTCTCTCTACCACCTTCTGGGCACTCCAGCTCTCGAAACTCTTCCTTAGATGGGACTATCACAGGATATTATAGATTCTCCATTTTTTTTCCATTTCTCCTCCTTTCTAGACTTTGACCATAAAATTCCCCTTGAGCTCTTTCTAACTGCCCTTTCCTACCTACTCCACATACTCACCACCCACATGGACTCCCTGCAGTGACACTGGTCCCAGTTCAGGAAACAGTCGCCAGTCTCACTATCCTGCTGGGGCTCTAGACAATATTTAATCATGATTTGGCTCTACTTTATATATAAAACATGCATCTAGGTACCCATATAGCATATGGGATTAAAAAAAAAAAACCTCTGTACCTCAAGACTAGACATGAAATCTGGGTTTGTAGATTCAAGATAATGTTAAGTGTTTTGTGGAGGGCAGAGCCACTAATGTCCACCCAGGAAGGGGTAACCCATACAGATCTCCCCACACTTCTCACTAGCCTCTGCCCCCTCCTATTTAGTGTATAAAAAGCACCTCTGCAATGGCTAAATGTCTTAGTTTCTTGGACTGTTATAACAATAAGAGTCAAGTGGGTTCAATCCCCGGAATACACACACACACACACACACACACACACACACACACACACACACACAAAAGTAAGTGGTAAATGGGTTGCCCGTGTATAATATAACTTTCTCATAGTTCAGGAGACTAGAGAGAACAAGATCAAGATGATAGCATCTTTGACACACCATGATAGCCTATTTTCTGGCACAAGTGGCTCTTTCTTGCTAGGCCCATACATACATACTGGGGAGAGGGAAAGGGATCTCTCTAGGTTTATAGGTAGCCAACCTTTTGTCATTGTGATATGACATTGTCATCTACAAACATGTTAGTCTGCAATTCTAACTGGGCTGGAACAAATGCAGCCACATTTTGCAAGATGGACATGCATAGAGTAGCTTCTTAAAGGATATTAATAGTATGTATAATGCCTTAACCTTTTGACTCTCATTATTGTTCTAAGATTCTCACTTTCTAATGCAGTCATCTTTATGGGCATGATTTCAACACTGGAATTAGGGGTATAAAGATATTAAAATAGGTGTGGTATGGTGGTGCACGCCTTTAATCCTAACACTCAGGGAGGCAGGGACAGGAAGATCAATGTGAGTTTAAGGCCAGCCTGGTCTAGAAAGTGAATCCAGGGCAGCCAAGGCTACATAGAGAAACCCTGTCTCGGAGAGAGAGAGAAAGGGAGAGAGAGAGAGATTAAGATAGCAAAGGAACCCCTCTATGAGTTCCTTGCAGTGCTAAAGTCCCAAAAGAGGAAGGGTGATCTCTCATAAGGCTTCTGTTAAGATTGCATGCCTTGATTATTGTATTGGTATTAGTGTGTTGGTCCAATCACTAGACAGAGATGAACTAGTAAAAACCTGTCCTAACCTCCTCACTAATTTCTGGTGAGAGGGATCAGGGACTGGAGATGGCTGGGAATGGAGGTGGTTCTAATAGACTAGTTCTGTCATGCCACAGGCCTGAAGCCTGGGGATTGCAGGGAGGCCGTGACACAGGCAGAAAGATGACACCATTAATTGTCTCAATAATGTGAGATGTCTTTATAGCTGGAGAAGGAAGCTGACCTCACAGTTGCATAATACATTCTTCTAACAAACTCATAAAATCACCAGTATTGTCTTTTATTGTGGTTGAGGAAATAAAGTGACGAAGACAATAAATGGGTCCTCAAGATATCATAGTGTTAATAAATAGGAAAATGAGATTCGAACTCATATATTCTGACTTCGAAGTATGATTTCTTGTCTTCTGTGCTACAAGTTCTGTAACACAAAATGTCTCTTGCAAGAATAAGACAGCCAAACAATGGAGTTGCATGAAGACATAGACTACAAGAAGCTCTAGATTAAAGGTAGGATATGTTACAATAACATAAAACCTGAAATCACAGCAACTTTGCATTTGTTCGTTTTCTGCTTATACAAGAAAATACTTGAGGAAATACCTATAAGAAAAGCTTTATTTCTTATTTTTTCATTTATTTTTATTATCGTTTATTAAAATTTATTCAATTTGTATCCCAGATATCACCCCCTCTTTCGTCTCCTCCCTATCCCACCCTCCCTCCTTTTTCTTCCCCTTATACCCCTTCCCCTACTCCACTGATAGGGGAGGTTTTCCTCCTCTACTATCTGACCCTAGCCTATCAGGTCTCATCAAGAAAAGCTTTATTTATTTAATCATTTTAGAGGCTGTAAGCCCAAGATCTTCTTGTGGGGATGATGAGGGCTTCATGGTAAATGATGCCATGATGAGTACATGTGGAAGAAACCATAAAGTGAAAAAGAAAGCCAGATAGATTCAGGAGTCAGCCTACCTACATTTCTTCCTTCCTTTTTTCCTTCCATCTTCCTTCCGTCTTCCTAGTAACTTGCTGTCTCAGGAAAAAAAAAAAAAAACAGGAAATACATTAATCACTTAGAAATGTATCAATCACTTCTGCAAACACTGCCCTCCCAGTCACCTACCCATATGCCACTCTATCATAGCTCACAAAGGACCCACCATCTCTCAATATTCCCATGAGCTCATGAGCATGTGACAGGGTGCCATAACAAGGTGGGGAAGGCAGGGATTAGAGGCTGAATGTGCTGTATATCTGAGGAGTATTGTGAATGTGTAAAGGCTCCCTGCATTCACTGCCACCCAAATGTGCCAGAGGAAAAGGCCCAGGCTAGTACAGTTAGAAATTAGAGATATTCATGCTTGTAAGTTAAAATAAAACTCAAAAGTCATATGGGCATAAAGAATAATAGGGATAAATAATGTAGTTTACTAGACAGAAAGCTCCATTTTAAGTGGTTATTTTCAATACAATATTCCTTTGAGGAAGATGCCATGATTAATAGCACTTTCCAGATGAGAAAACTGAGGTATAAAGTTTACTGAAGCATGTAGATGTTCACTAATGCCTTGCAACTCCAAGCGACATTAGAATCACTTGGGAGCTTGGCAGAAATGCAGAGGTGCATGCCCAATCCACTCCCATGGAATAGTCAGCTTATATTTTAACAAGATTCCAGAGAATTCATAGGCCTATCAGAATCTGAAAAATGTTGGACTAAGGGATACAGCTAGAGGTTTTTCTTTATCCCAGCACATCCAATGGCATCTTTTACAAAAAAAAAAAAAAAAAATGATTGTTGGGCATCTGCTGAACCCAGTTATTTAGACATGATACCTGCCATTTCTGAAGCCATGTTAGTAGGTAAGCAATATTTGCTAGGACAGAAAAGTATGTCTTCAAAACAGTAGGACTCATGAATGTTGTATACATATTTTATCCTTGGTTTCTACTTTCTCTTACTCATGACCTTAGAACAACAGTGATTAAGATGAAATTTCAAAATTTCCATCCCACTCTAGTCCATTTCCCAGTTGCTCCATTAGTGAGACAACTGGTTGGGCCCTTAAAACTTCATATTTTCTTACATAAAAGAGGCATATGTGTGAAACTGAGATGAATTTATAAATCCAATCTTAAAAGTTTTCTAGATATCTTGAAACTTTCTGTATAATTAATTCCTAATGAAGACACAATTGCCAATTATTTCAATGATTGGTTTTAAAATATCCAAGTGAGAGACTCAAGTTGTCTCTAGAATAGAGAGACAGAGAAAGAGAGAGATGTAGAAATAAAGAGAAACAGCTTCTCTTTGGAACAGAGCTTCAGAGAAGTATTCTTCCCTATTACAAATTTGACGGTTTGCTACATATTGCTCTTATTCTTTATAAGTCATAAAGTTGCTGTGCTATATTGTTTTACTTAGATTTTTACAAATTCTAAAGACATAGTTGGTGTCTCACACCCCACAACTCACGTTGGTGAACAGTGCATATAAAAGACAACACAGATCCAGGGTATGTGACAAATAATTTTTTTTTTAATTATGAGGTTTAAGTATCAAGGTGACTGTGGCTTCATAGAATGAGTTTAGTAATGTTCCTTCTGTTTCTCTTTTGTGGAATAGTTTGAAGAGTATTGGTGTTAGCTCTTCTTAGAAGGTCTGGTAGAATTCTGCACTGAAACCATCTAAGGTTTTTTGGATGGAAGACTTCTGGTGACAGCTTCTATTTCTTTAGGGGATACAGGACTATTTATTTACTTGGTCTTAATTCAGCTTTGGGAAATGGAATCAATCAAGAAAATTGTCCATTTCCATTACATTTTCAAATTTTGTAGAGTATAGGCTTTTGAAGTAAGACCTAATGATTGGATTTCCTCGGTGTCTTTCGTTATGTCCCCCTCTTCATTTCTGATTTTGTTGATTTGAATAGTGTCTCTCTGCCTTTTAGTTAGTTTGGCTAATGGTTTGTCTATCTTGTTGATTTTCTCAAAGAACCAGCTCTTTTGTTGATTCTTTGAATTGTTTTCTTTGTTTCTAGTGTATTGATTTCAGCCCTGAGTTTGATTATTTCCAGCCTTCTACTCCTTTTGGGTGTGTCTGCTTCTTTTTTTTCCCTAAGGCTTCCAGGAGAGCCATTAAGTTGCTTGTGTGAGATGTTTTGCGCTTAGTGCTATAAACTTTCCTCTTATCATGTCTTTCATTGTGTCCCATAAGTTTGGGGATGTTATGCCTTCATTTTCATTCAATTCTAGGAAGCCTTTAATTCCTATCTTTATTTCTTCCCTGACCCAACTGTCATTGAGTAGAGAGTTCAGTTTCCATGTGTGTGTGGGCTTTTTGCTATTTCTGTTGTTGAGGTCCAGCTTTGGTCCATGGTGGTCAGATAGGATACAAGGGGTTATTTCAATCTTCTTATACATGCTGAGGCTTTCTTTGTGACCAACAATATGGTCTATTTTTGCAAAGGTTCCATGAGGTGATGAGAAGAAGGTAAATTCTTTTGTATGTGGGTGAAAAGTTCAGTAGATGTCTGTTAGGTCCATTTGATTCATGACTTCTGTTAGTGTCATTGTTTCTTTGTTTAGTTTCTGATTTGTTTACCTGCACTTTGATGAAAGCAGGGTGTTGAAGTCTCCCACTGTTAAGAAAAATAAAAATATACAATAAAGAACTAAAATAAAATTTATTTCTGTATTTAACTAAGAAAAAAAAGTTATCAGGATCCCTAAATACTTTTTCCTCTCTGTTACTAATTGTGTGTACTAGAGGACAGAGGGTTTTTTTTTGTTTTGTTTTGTTTTGTTTTGTTTTGTTTTGTTTTGAACTTACCTGTATCTGTAACAACAACAATCACAAATACACACACTCTAGCATTATTTTACCCAAACAGAAGGTATGGAACTTTCAACCCTTATTCTTGTTTTAATATTTGGTGGTGATTTGTTACACACCAAAAGCTAGCTAATACAAACAACAACATTCCACCATCAGTGCCTCTGATGTTTTATGATTGTCACTATTTTTACATTGAATTGTTCTTCTTTTTCACTTAAGATTCTGAAAAAGCATTTCTCACAAATACACGTATGTGCACACCAGGAAAGACACAGATGCTTACATTACACATCCTTTGACTCAAACTCAGAGGAAAGAAGGATACTAGCTTTGTTTTTTCAGACAGCCTTATTATTTAGTAAGAAATGACCTTGAATTTATAACCTTCCTGCATCAGCATTCCAAGTGCAGAGATTACAGATTAGCCAAAAAGTCATAATTAGTTTACTTAAGGCATTTCACTTAGTCTCACAGGCATGAAGGAAACTGCCCACTACCTGAATGAGCCAGAAGTATTTATATCTAAGAATACTAGCTGACTCAACAGCTGGAGGTAGTTACTCAAAATTCAATATTCCAGTAAGGAAGTATATCTCTTACCAGAGCCTGAGGTCCCTTGCATTGGCACTACTGAGGCCCACTTGATTATTTCCAGAGGGAGTTGGCAGCTGCTGTCTATGAGGACCCCAGGCACACTGATAGGGTCCTGCTGTCTTCCCAGAGGCTTTCAGGGGAGCCACCTCTATGCTTTAGTCACAATCATTAAATAACTGCATCTGACCCATCCTGAAAAAATGTGCTGCTTCATGTAATGGGAAAACAGAAGTGAAAGAACATCTGAAGGAAGAAAAAAAAAAGCTGGCCAAAATGTGCTAGAGCTCAGGAGATGACCAGAATTATGGAGAAATTGCAGAACATGAGCCCTGATCACTGGCACATACTAGGCCCTCAATAAATGTTTGTTGACTGAACCAAAATACTGCAGCCTGGCCACAGAAACAGAACTTCATCCCTGTTCTCAGGTCTTGATGCAAATGCACTTGGCTCTCCTTGCTGAAGCCTGGCTTTCATTCCAAGGTCAATCCTGACTGTCAGATCTTAAATGTCAGCACAAATGATTTGTGATTACCTTAGAAACTGAGATGTGGGCCAGCAGCTTGCTCTTCAAGTGACTTTGGCCCAGATGATATCAAATGAATTAGTGCCCTCTGTCTCAACTAAACCTTCCAGTAGAAACAACTCCCCATGTGCTGGCAGGAGTTAATTTACACAATCCCCTCCATCAAAGCAAAGGTTTACACGTGTGTTCACCTATTTCTCACTGCTCTACACAAACTAGCCAATACAGCACTCTTTTTCACACTAACAAGCAAGAAGAAGAAGGATCCTTCTTAAAGTGCTCTCCTGGCAGCCTCTTTTGACCTATGCTTAGCATTCTGCATAATGTACATGAGCAATAGATTGCAATGGGAGGAAGGCCATACAGTGTCAGCTTAGCCCACATAGGGGCATGTGAACCTGCAGACAAATTGCAGCCAAGCCTCTGGCCACATGAGATTGCAAGATAGGCTCACCAATACATTCTCCAGAGAATGTATATTTTCTGGATTTATAATACAATTTGGAAAAATGAGAGGTACTGTCATTACAAAGTCAATATAATTCAGGAGATGGCTAAGGAAGGAGGGAAGTGGGAGTATTGTTAGCCAGTTTATCAAACTAAATGTCCTTAATATTCTCCTTGTATAACCAAGAGAAATTACAGTAGGTTCCAAGGAAATGTTTGCACTCTTAGGTAACAACTGAATAATATTCATTCAACAAGTATGCATTTGTTCATTTATTTGTAGCTACTGCAAGAAGGATAGACAACACAGGTGAACCCAAGGAAGCTCTGAGTGTAAAAGTGTGCATAAATTGGTTGTCTGGGTAATTGCAAAAAAATTAACAAAAACAAACAAACTAGACTCAAAGAACTGACAGCAAAGCAAAGGAGATACCAAATAGGGAGCCTAGCAACAATAGCCACTCAGGCAGGGATGCATTCAGAATTCTAGACACAAAGTGTTTCTGAATGAAGCTCATTTGAATTGGTTAACTTTTCTTCGTTTAAGATGAACACACACACACACACAGACACACACACAGACACACACACAGAGAAAAGTTGAACAAACTTTACAGAGAACACTCATATACTCAATGCCTAGGTTCTGCAATGGGCATTTACTCTCTTGGTCATCCATCAGTCCTTGTTCTTTTGGGGTGTGTTCCAAAATGACTTGCAGACATCTATTCACTTCCACTCAAATACATCTGAATGTATGTCACTAACTGTAGTTCAATATCAGTTTATGGTCTGTCATTTGGTAAATTCAAACAAAGGCATAAAACTAACTGGTCAACCCAAGTCCTACCACAATAAAGGATAGCACCCAGAAAGTTGTCATATTCCTATCCAGTAAAACTGTTCCTAATCCTTAGAGGGCACCATTTTTTTCTACTCTAGGTTAGTTTTCTTTTTTTTAATTTTTATTTTTATTACGTATGTGGGTAATCTACCTACATCTATGTCTGTGTACCATGCACATTAAGGACCCACTGAGGTCAGAAGAAGGCACTAGGTCTCTTAGAACGGGAGTTAGAGACAGATGGGAGCTTCCATGTAGGTGCTGGAAATAGAACCTAGGTTCTTTTGGATGACCAGCAAGTGCTCTTAATCACTGAGCTATCTCTGCAGCCCCATACTGTGGGGTAGTTTTCTAAGTTCAAAGCTGCCCTGTGTTATCACTGTACGTTGTTCTTGTGGAAACTTTTACTGTTAACATGAATATTTTCAGTTTGTTCATATTGTTTTGTTTATCAGTAGCTCCTCCTTTCTTATTGTTGAATCGTTTTCCATTGCTTGATCTGTCACCTGGGATGGTGTGAGAGAGAAAGAGAGACAGAGAGACAGAGAGAGAGATTGATTTCCGGGTCCTCTCCTAACCATGAGAAAGAACTACTCATTGTAGTAATTCTGATTTCTTCCATTAGGACAGGTTTTAGAGGGGAAAACAAAAAAAACAGTCTACCTCAATCCATGATGACTTAAATACAAGAGCCCAGCATCACAGATTTCCAATTTCTTCTGCCATAAATGCCTGCCTTCTTAAAAATATGCGTAATTGGGGGCTGGAGAGATGGTTCAGTAATTAAGAGAATGTACTGCTCATGTAAGGAACCAGATTAAGTCCCCAGTAACATATCAGGTGGCTTACAACTGCCTGTAATTCAAGATCCAGGAGCTCCAATGTGCTTGGGCCTCTTGGGCACCTGTACACATATGATGCACAAACTCATGCAGGCACACACACAGTAATCAAATGGAAATAAATAAATCTTAGAAAATACACGAAATATGCTAGGTGTGATGGTGCACATCTGTAATCATAACAGCAGGAAGACGGGGGTAAAAACATCATGATTCGAGGGCCAGCCTTGGCTACCCAGTGAGATCCAGGCCATCTTGAACTGTATGGAAAAATGTTATCTCAAAAAAAAAAAGACCAAGCCTGTGGAGAAAGCTTAGCAGATAAGCTCTTGTTGCCAAGCCCAATGATCTGAGTTCAAACTATTGGTTTTACATGGTAAAGGGTAAAAAACATTTCTCTCAAGATTTCTTCAGACCTCCACATGTGTACAGTTGCCCCTTGCACACACATGAACACACACACACATACTAAACATAAATATTTAATTTAAAAACAACAAAATGCATAAATATATCTATCATCATTCTGATTTCCTTCACTTATCTACCCATTATAAGACTGTTACTAATCTTAATGTTATATTCAATAAAACGGGCAACTGGGGCTTGGAAAGATGACTTAAATTTGCAGGCAAATGGTGGAAACTAGAAAAGATTATCCTGAGTGAGGTATCCCAGAATCAGAAAGACACACATGGTATACTCACTTATAAGTGGATATTAGACATATAGTATAGGATAATCATTCTAAAATCTGTACACCTGAAGAAGCTAAGCAAGAAGAAGGACCCTGGGTAAGATGCTCAATCTTCACTCAGAAAGGCAAATGGGATGAACATCATCAGTGGGAGAAAACAGGAAAGAGGACAGGAGCCTACCACAGAGCACCTCTGAAAGATTCTACCCAGCAGGGTACTGAAGCAGATGATGAAACTCATAGACAAACTTTGGGCAAAGTGCAGGGAATCTTATGAAAGAAGGGGGAGATAGAAAGACCTGGATGGGATAGGAGCTCACAAGGAGAGCAACAGAACCAAAAAATCTGGGCAAAGGGGTCTTCTCTGAGACTGATACTCCAAACAAGGACCATGCATGGAGATAACCTAGAACCCCCAGAACCCCTGCACAGATGTAGCCCATGGCAGCTCAGTCTTCAAGTGGGTTCTGCTAGTAAAGGAAACAGGGACTGTCTCTCACATGAACTCAATGTCTGGCTTTCTGATCACTTCCCCCTGAGGGAGGAGGGCATCCCTACCAGGCCACAGAGGAAGACATTGCAGCCAGTTCTGATGAGACCTGACAGGCTAGGGTCAAGTAGAAGGGGAGGAAGACCTCCCCTATCAGTGGACTAGGGGAGGGACATGGGAGGAGAAGAGCGAGGGAAAGCAGGATTGAGAGGAGACCAGGAAGGGGACTACAGCTGGGATACAAAGTGAATAAATTGTAATAGATAAAAAATAATTAAAAAAAGAAAAAAATAAATGAGAGTACTGCTCTTGCAGAGAAGGTGAGTTTGATTACCAGCACCTATGTTGCATGACTCACAACCTTATGAAACTCCATCTCAAGGAGCATTTAGTGTATCTGGTCTCTGCAGGCACTTGTCCTCATGTGGAAATACCCACATATAACACACAAAATTATAAATAAAAAATAGAGTATTAATAAAAAGAAAAATGAGTGATCATTTCTGGTGTTAAAGATAAACTTTTTCATGAAGTGGTAGAAATAAGGATGAAGTTAACAGAACCAGAGAGAATGTTTGGGACTTGGTAGATAGAGAAGGGCCTAAGAAATGGGAGGAAATGAAAGAAAAGAGGTTTGGCCTTCTTTTAGAAGCTCATCCATAGCCAGTCAATCCTGGTCACCTGCCAATGTTCCAGTGTTCTTTTCTGTTCTTTCTTTCTTCAAGAAAGGGCAGACATCTGTCAGTCTCTGAGGAGCATCACTCATACCTGCTGCACCAGCCTAGACCTGGGGTGTCCTCTGCTAGCCTTTTTTTCTGCCAAGGAAGATTCTGTTCTAGCTGGCTGCCAAAATCTAAGCAGGTACCATGGCTGCTCTCCCAAAGTTAATGATCCTCTGACATCCAGAATTTTGATCTTTCCTCTTTATTCCTTCTGTCTGCCCTGTTCCAGTTGCCTGAAGAACTATCCTTTGCAAATTACTCTGTCCTCTTATGAACTTGTACTTCTTCCCTGCTAATTAAAAAGCTCTCAGCCTAGATTTGCTGGAAGGCTGGAGACTTCAATGGCAGCTTCACCATTTTCTGTGAAAGCCATGAGGAGACTCTCAGGAACTTTTCTAGAAAATTTTCCATCAGCTTCCAATTATACCTATTCCTATTTGAAGAGCAGTGCCCATCGGGAGCCTCCCACTCACTTTTAATTTTCAGGTACTGGGGAACAACTAGTTTGTAGAACAGTTATGGCCACTGTAGCACAAATGCAATGAAGGAACGGTATAGCATTCCTCAAGTTTCCACATTTCCCTACCAGTGCCACACACAATTCTGTTCCCCAAATCCTCACTCATCTGAGTTTTCATAGCTCACAAGGCTGATATAGACTATCGATTGCTGTGAAATGATGATACAGTAGCAGCAACAGGTACTATTAGAGGAAGAGTCATGAATAGGCACATCAGTGTGGATATTGACTATTATTTGTGATGATGTAAAGGGGTCGTCGCGTGTGTGTCACAAAGTTTGTTAGTTCTATTTGTTTCCAGGATATCATGATGTTCTACGGTTATCTTCAAGGGCTTTTTTCTTATTTCTTTGCTATCATCAGCCCTCAGGTCTACTTGTTGGTGTTATTTTGCCTTGTCTCCTGAAGCACTGGCCACTCTCCCTTTGCTTATTTTTGATATAATACTTGGGGGAACATATAGAGTCCCAAATAGTAAGAGTATGTAAGTAGGAATAGTACCTCAAATAATCCAAGCACTCTAAACCTGTTTTTAAAACATTAAGAACTAAATAATAGCTCCCTGCTACCACATGTGGAAAGTCTGATAAAATAAAGTGTGACCTCTCCTGACCTCCAAAAGCAACCCAAATCTCAGGTAGAAATGAAAGAAAAACCAAAAACACCCAAACTCTAGACAAAAAGAAGAAAATGAAAGCCAGAGTAGTAGATAACTATATTGCCAGTACACATTGGGAGTCTTAGCCAAGAAAGAGGCTCCAGGGACTAAGGTGGGGTTTTGTTATCCTTTCACACAGAGAATCAGCATCCTTAGGCCCAGGCAAATAAAGGAAGTTTCCCAATTTAGACACCTGAATAGAGCTTAGAACCTCAGAAATATCCTCTTTATTGAGGAGGCACAGAAATACTCTGTCCCCTGGCTCAGTGAATCAATAAGAATGTTTGCAATTTTTTTTGGAGGGAGCTTACACAAGGCTATTAAAAAGTATTTCAATGTCTTGTATATGTGAAGTCTGAGTTAAAACAACCTGTGAGTATAGAAAACTAAAGTTGACATATTGATATAAAAACTGGTCCAGGGCCTCGAAAACTCTAGAGTGTTTGCAAAATCAATATGAAATCTGAAGACCATAGGAACTCTAACAGAGGGAAGTAAAAGTCAAAGATCCTCTCATATTCAAAGATGGTGCTAGCTACACAGGGAAATGAAATACCTTAAGAGATAGTTAGCCAATGAAACAAAGAGAATCAGTAGAACCAACCCAACTATAAAAAATCATAAAAGAATCTGAAGCATATCATGAGATAAATATCCTGAAGATTAGATAAAATAAGAAATAGCATGATTAAATTAAAGGATAGTACAAAAAACAACCTGATTTGGAATAATAATAAGTTGAAGGAACAATAATTGAATTTTAGAGTGAATTTAATAGTTTAGCATCAAAACTTAAGTGAAGCAGCATGTATAAAAATTGGCATTAGAGACTGGCTCTTTGGTCTCCCCACCCCCGAAGGGAGGAGCAGTCCTGTTAGGCCACAGAGGAGGGCTTTGCAGCCAGTCCTGAAGATACCTGATAAAACAGGATCAGATGAATGGGGAGGAGGTCCCCCCTATCAGTGGACTTGGAAAGGGGCACGGTGGAGATGAGGGAGGGAGGGACTGGGAGGGAATGAGGGATCGGGACACGGCTGGGATACAGAGTTAATAAAATGTAACTGATAAAAAATAATAATAATAATAAAAAAATAAAAAATATAAAAAAAAAATTTGCATTAGAGGAAAAATAACCTGAAAGAGAAAGGGGAAATGAAATACCTAAATGTTAAGATCCAAAGAATTAGGTCTGGGCATTGTCTTCAATCTAATTTTGCATGCCCTTGGATTTATAGCCAGTACTAGGAACAGAAGACTATGAAAACGCTTCCCAAATGAATGCAGTAATCACAGGCTGAAGGACTGATAGAATGAAGGCAGCATTCTGAACTAATGTTTTATTTCCTCTCCTAAAATCCAAGATATCTACCAAAACTCATTCTATCTGAGAAACACCAGACATCTGTAGTCTATTGATCAAGACCACTTATAGATACACAGCAGCAGGATACATTTTTTTTCTAGAAGCAATTTTTGCAGAAGGCTCCAATTAAACTCATTACTTTTTTAGGCTGTGGCTGAACTGAGAGATACACTCCATCTGAGCATGGATTTAAGAAAACATCCAGCAGAGCAAAAACAGCTTGAATAAAAAAGACAGAATTGGAGAAATCCACGTAAAACAAGACAGAGCCCTCTGCTCTGAACATTGCATGGTTGCCAATAGGAGCCAGAAAACACCTGATCTCACTGGTTCAACTTGTCATGTGTCTGAATGGGTCTAGTGGTACATGAATGTTGAACCAAATCAAAGTAAAATGCAGAAACGTATTACAAAAGATAAGTAGAACCTATTCCAGAACCAGCCCAATTATATGCCTGTTGTCTTTCAGGAATAATTCAAACAAAAATCTACTCTGACATACTTACTTGAAACCACTTTTCAGATTCAGAATCTGGTTGCTCTCAGTATATTATTTTAGTTTTCAAGATTATTTTCTGGACTTTTTTCCAGCCCTCTCCAGTCAACAATGTCCTCATTCCCCTCATAGTACTCAAAATATTAAAGCCATGGAAGTAGCTCCCACAAGTAGAAGCAGCAATGAACTTGGTTGCTACAAAACACACTTTATGAAAGGTTAACATTCCAGACTATGGGATGACCATGTTTCTGTGCCTGTAGCAACTACTCAGGAAAATGAAACATGAAAGGTGTTTTCTCATGTTTTGTTTTGATATTCTACAAACGTGTGATGAATAAAAGTTCAGGGCATGGGTTGGAGTGTCAAACTGGTGGGCTTTTCAGTCACAAGCTAAGTGACCTTAGTAAGTTGGCCAACATCTCTCAAATCATCTGAAAAATTAGGATTAAAGTATCATCCATTCAATTTTCCTAAGGAGGTAGGACTCATTTCTGCTATAGTGACATCACAGACCATCTGGGAATACAAAATAAGATAATGTAAGCGATTATAGCTCTCTGAGACCACTGTGAACACTCATCATGTATTTTTTAGTTGATGAAAGTCCCAAAAGACCTACACTTTTGGAACACTGCCTGCTGCAGAATTCACAGTATATGTCCCTCCCTACCTCTTACTATAGTCAAACAAAACAAAACACAACAGAACAAAAACAGAATAAAACCAACACCTCAATGCATAATTTCTTACATGTAGAATAATGGCACCTAGACTATCAGAGAAGATGTGGTCAAATTCACACCACAATATTAAGAGAAGTCATCTCTGAGGTATGTGACTAATATTTGGAAATAAGATCCTTGGGATAGATTGAAAGTAATCAAATAGTCTTTCTATTCTTCCTAAGAAGTAGAGTCAAAAGGCTTGTTGAATCTGGGCTCACCTCAGTAACTTGCTTCCCTATTAGCACACAAATAGAGGTAAGTGATGCTCTGAGACTCCTAACACTATGTCAAGAGAAAACAGGCAGCAGCTTCTCTGCTCAGGTCTCTTGGGATGCTTGCATGGGGGAAATCTATTGCCATGTGTTGTGGTCTGAATGTGAAATGTTCTCTATAGGCTTTTGTGCATAAACACTTGTTTCAGAGCTGGTGGTACTGTTTGGCAAAGAGGGAGAACCTTTAGAAGATTGAGTCTTCCTGGAAGAAATGGGCCACTGGGGACACACAACCCTACTGCTTGTTCAGTCTCTGCTTCCTGACTTTCAATGCAATGTGACCAGCTGGCCTGTTTTTTCCCCACTACAGTGTATTGATACCCCAAATTGTAAGCTATATTAAAACCATTCTCCCTTAAGTAGGTTTTGTCAGAACATTTTATCACAGCAATAAAAAAAAAATAAGTAAGGCATCATGTAAAGGGTCTGGTTATCCAGTGGTTTCCATAGTGTTAGAAATAACACATGAAGTGACCACATGGAGAGGATCTGAGACAATATGAAGGTGATAGAAGTGTGTAGGCAGCTCCTAGACCATCTAGCCATTCCTAGATGAGCTCCTAGGTACCTCAAAGAGTTGTGCTCTCTCTTCTAAGTCTTACCTAAATATCATATACAAAAGCAAAGTACAAGTCTTACAATGCAATATTTCAGGATGGTTTGTTACATACTATTACAGTATGAATACCTAATATCCCTCTCACTGGCTGATAATGCTAGTTTGGGAGAGTGTGGAAACTTAGAAGGTACAGAAAGCATAGCTGGAGGAAGTGCTTCACTGAGCCTGGGTTCTAGAGGTGTTTTCCCTAGCCTCTTCCTGTCTCTATCTCTCTAGTTCTTGCATACAACAAAGCAACCAGCTTCCTTTACACGTTTATGCCACTATGATATTCTGAATCACCACAGACCCAGAAACACAGAGCCCAGACAGCATGGGCTAAAGGGTCTGAAATGGATAGAAGGTAATTCTGTCCTCTTCTGAAGTTGTTCTCACACTCCTTTTTGTCATTGCAATGGAAGGTAATGAATGCACACAGCAATACGCAACCATGAGAAGTGAATTTCTTGTCTGGATTTTTTGCCCCAAGCAATATGTTTCTTTTAGTTTGAAAATAAGGGAAACAAAAATGAAAGAGAAACTTAAAGGAGATGAAGGAGAGGATATATTCTGTACCCTCTGTATTGCAAGTTTCATCAGCAACCTTCCCTCACTCTTCCCTGTGTTAGATTGTAATAGGCTAGTCAGTTTCCTGTTCCAATGAGAACGACATTTGATTTCTCCTGTTATCTCATGGAAAATAGATTCAGTTCAAACAGCTTCAAGCACAAGGCAAAGCCTTTCAGGACTTCTGAGACAAGGGCTTCATCTCATTTGAGGTTGCTAAATCACCCTGAACGTATTTCCATTCACAAGTAATCATGCCATTATTCATAAACCATTTTGATTCAAATTTTGCCAAAAAAATAAAAGCTACAAGGAGACCATTTAGAGTATAAAGTTGAGAATCAGTGTAGCATGATTTTATTATGGGTCAATGTCCCCTATTAGGAAAGTGGTCTTTAGAATTCACCTGATGCTTCTGTCCAGTGACTGGGGGAAGATTAAATTCCTTTTACCTTCTGCGTTTTTAAAACAAAAGAACCTAACTTGAAGGTCTTGAAGACTCTTTGTACTTATGAACTATAATGCACAGAACTGGAGGTCAAGTGCAGATCTTTCTCTGCACTGTATCAGGCAAATTATTGCAGAAAGGATTTTTCTGCAGTGTGATCACAGGTACAATTCTAAAGCTTCAATGTAACTTAAAGGAACATTCTCTCTCTCTCACTTTCTCTCTCTCTCTCCCTTTTAGTGAAGAATCAAAAGTCTTACAGATAAGAGCTTCTTAAAGGAAAGAAATAACAATTTGACAAGAGGCTTTGTATTCTGAGGGGGAATAAAATGCAGTCAGCATTTTTTTTTTTTTTAAAAAAAAAGGAATATTTGGTGAGTGCAACATGTTGAAATAAGCACATATTGGAAACTATGGCTACTATTTCTTGGTAAGATTGTGTCCTGGTGTCTCCACGGACAGGTCATTCTGGAATGTATACCTTGTAGCCCTGTCTCCTGACAGAAAAGCAGGAAGGAAACCAACTTCTGACAGAATAGACTTCTCTCCCACCACACAAATTCCCTCTTCAGTTAAATGGGGAATCAGCTCACCCAGTGAATTCTAATGAGGCAGCTTCTTCAGCTGTCAGCCATCCCCTCTACAGAAGAAGATGGCAAAGAAGAAAAAAATTGCACATTACATACCCAAAGGTTTACCTCTCCACACCAAGCGACATGAACATCAGCAGAGCTTCCATGATTGGTGTGCTCACAGGTAGACACAGTAGCAAAGGCCACTAGAATGAGGTAGCTGTGTCTGAAGATTCCTGCCAGCTATGACAAGGATAGAATGTCAATTTGAAGAAACTGATTAAAATTAATGCTCATAAATCCCATGAGAAATCTGGGATTAAAATGTAGATAGACACAAGTACCCTCTATGTGCCAGCTCTGAACTGAACTGAAGGACACTTCAAATTCAAAGGCAATCAGTTCGAGGTTTGTTTCCCTTTAGTTGTAAAAGCAGAGAAGCTATTTACAGACAACACTAAGAGAAATCTAGGAAGCAGGTCTAAAGCACAGGGTGGAGGACCTAGGCTGACACTGACCACTGCTTTTATCACTTTAGAAAAGGAAAGCGGTCAGCAAGCCTAAGTTTCTAACACAGAGAACGCAATGGGATGTTACCAGGGAAAAAATTCATGTCTTGCAAAAGCAGTGATCCTAATGACACACTTACAAAACTGTTCCTTTTAATTTGGAAACTGTTTTCCATATTATAAATCAGCTTATTTTTTTTTCAAATACAAAACAAAATTTTGCTAACAAGATTGCTCAATGTGTAAAGGCACTTGACGACATGGCCTGTATGGTCCCCACTCTTCCCATAACTAAATAAACGTAAGTAAATCATTTACATGTGCCTGAGTTTTAGAAGAGGTGTCTAGCTATAGACACCACCATCATCAAGATCCAGAACATTTCCATCATCCTGCAAATTTAACCTCTGCTACTCAGAGCAAATACCCATCCTGACCCTAATCACTGAGCTATCCTTGCCACTGAAAAATAGATTTACTGTTTTCAGAGGTTCATTGCAATGGACTCATATGCTGTATCTGGCTTTCTCTGGCATTTGGTTTTGAGTTGTACCCAAGTCATGTGGTGCATCAGATCTTTCCTTTGTATTATTACTGGGCATCATTCCACTATAGGAACAGAGCAGACTTTTGAACCATTCCCCAGTGATGAGAATTTAGCTTGTTTCAAGTATGGGTTATCATTAAATACTTGAGAACACTGTTGTGCAAGTCTTTGCATGGATTCAGTTCCAGTTTCTCTTGGGTAAATATCAAGAAGAGGGACTGTAGTCTTGAGATAAAACTATGTTTAGTTTCATTTAAAAAACAGTCAAACTGGTTTTCAAACTTTTTACCATTTTATGCTCATAGCAATGATTTCTATTAGATGCAAATGGAGTCAAGTTCAAAACACAGTATGTAAACCACATTCAATTTTTTATGGGAAAGTATATTTTGGGAGCTGCCATTCTGCTATACATGACTATGTAGATAAAGTGTCCATTCACTGATCTGCAAGAATAGGATACCATGGCTCCTGCTTGTAATCCCAGGTCTGAGGAGTCTGAGGGTAGAGAATCATAACTTATAGGCCATGCTAGACTACATAGCACATTCCAAGCCAGCCTCAGCTACACAGTAGAATACTGCCTTTAAGACAAAACATAATAATGATGATAATCTTTGTGTGTATTATGTGTAACAATAAGTAATTATAAACAACCTAATATTATATGCTTAAAGGTAATGACATAATAATAAAAGAATCAAAATGTAAAATGAATGTATGGTACTTAAATTTTCTCTGCCGTTGAGCACCAGAAAAAACTTGTCACATCTGCTTTTCAGTCACTGTTTTTTACTCCTTAGGACAGAGAAGCCGAGACAAAGGCTTACAAGTAGGTAGTATACTGGAAACAGAAATACGGGAAAACACAATGAAAAAAAAAAAACGTGAGATGGCAAGCCTTAAGAAGGGTACGTTAAAGAGTTGGCAAGTGTGACAGGTAACAATTGTTTTGCCCTGCTGGGTGTTCTTTGGAGCTTCATTACATATACCTGAAAACTGCCTTCCTAGGGGATAATGAGCAGACTTCATCAATTGAGCACTTTCTGGTAGTATTTCCCAAAGTGCACACAGAAACACAGGGTTAGTCCTTCCAAGTGCCTCTGTCTATAGCATAAGAGTACTGGGGTTGGCATACTCCTTCAGCACAGGAAGGCAGATACTGTCTCATTGCACCTACTTAGAGCCAGTCAAAACCAACAAAGAACTGGTTTGTTGGATTCTCTCTCTCCTTAATTCTCCTCCTCTCTCCATTTGCCTGCGGATCTGTCCATCTTCTACTCTTTCAGGTAGATATGCCGTATACATACACATATGTATATACACATATGAGAACAAAATATGATTCCATTGTATATTAAAAACTCTTTAAAATACCTTTTAAGAAGCTGGAGAGATATCTCAGTAGTTAAAAGCACTCTGCTGTACAGAGGGCTCTGGGTTGTGTGTGTGTGTGAGGGGGTCAATTCCCAGTACCCACATGGTTGCTCACAACCATCTGTAACTCCAGTTCCGGGGGATCTGATACCTATCTCTTCTTGTCTCTGCAGGCACCAGGAACTCAGATGATACAGAAACACACATGTAGGTAGCCACACACATAAAATAAAGAATAAAATAATATTAAAAATAAAAAGAATCATTCTCATTTTCCTCTAGGTTAAAACTTTTGACCTAGAGTCATAAATTTCAGTGATATATCTCAAGCCATGAGACCCACCAACGTAGTAGGAGGAGAATGGGGAACAACATACCTTCTTTCTGCTCTTCTTTTGAAGATGGCTCAGTGAAAAGGCTAAAATTTGTGTGCCATCCAAACTTAAGCAAAACATAGTCCTTTCCAAAGAATTTTTTTGAACATCTGTTAAAATAGAAGTATTTAGCGAAAATATTGCTTATTCTAAGCAAAGATGGGAACACAGATTTCTTGTATTACAGATTGTGTGCCTGAATCTTTGAAGCCCTTAAGCATTTACAAATTAATGGGAACAGAACTGCAACACTCACACAATTCTAATTAACAACATTGCTTTCAAATAATAGATGATATTATTTTGCTGAAACTACACTGCACCTGGCACTAAGGATGAGTGGGGATATTATGCTTGCATAACCATAGGTCAAACAATGGTTTAATTTTCACAGTACTTTGCAAATTATTTTCAAATTACTGGAAAACCTTGGCTCAAGAACTGTGCATTCAGTGTAAATGCTTCATTTGCATATAATGTCTGCCTTTGTGATTTTTCTATTAGGCCAAGACAAGTTAACTAAAAAATACTCAGTACTAATTTAGACACACACACACACACACACACACTCATGTACACACACACTCGCATGCACACACATGTGCACACTCACAACAACACACACAGGCACTTTCATGCATGCATGAACACAAAAGTGTGCAACAGTGAGACTGTAAAACAGAGAGCAGGGATTTGTCTATTTGGTTTCACCATTATTTCTCTGCAAAGAGAAAGATGAAGAGAAGGATGAAAGCCTCATCTAGAAATCATAAAGCTGAGAAGTTAGGTCAATTACTTTTAAAAACAGCCTTTTTCCCAAAATAATCAACTATTTGGAACCAATTATACAAATACAAGCTTTTTAGAAATCTAAAGTTCCCTGAGTCCCCTTTGGTCATTGGCAAGTGTAGACATGCTGAGACACCCACCTCTGAGGAGAGTAGCTCCTCTGAGGAGAGTTCCTGAGAAACAGTGAAGTACATGGACAAAAACAAAACTAATCCAGAAACATCAAGAATGTGTGGGAATATGACATTGCTTGTGGTGTGTGGTTTGTTCAGCAAACAAATAAAAAAGCTCAAAGGAAATAAAATTTCCCAAGACAGAAGGCCAAAATGCGCCTTGTCAACGAAGGGAAGTGGAAACAAAGCAAAATTCCTATTGGTAGAATGATTGGTAGCATAAGAGTCTGAGGGACAATAGGAGAAAGTAGTAAAAACACCTAAGAGTTCAAGTAACTTGGTATGTTTTTAATGTATCTCCACTTACAGCTCCTTCACATGATTGATAAGGCAATGGTGAGCTCCCACATACAAAGAAAGAAACTGAGGCTCACAAAGGCCACCTACATTTTCTATGAATACAGTGAGATTTATAAAGGGAGAATTTGATTTCTAGTACCTAGTAAAAACCCATGCCAAAGTGATGGAGATAGAAAGGCTAGAGGCAGTATAGTCTAGCCATTAAATATGTAGGCTTGGAACAAGACAGGCAAGGGTCTGAAAACATTACTCATTGGCTGGGTGAGATACCCAGCAAATGCCTTCCCCAGCCATCTCATCAGATAAAATGATCATGCATATGATGGAGCTCAGTGCTTGGCACATAGTTTTCACTAAGTATAACAATTACAGTGCTGAGGATGTTTGTATTATATAGCCCAATAAAGATGAGAGCAGACAGATTGTGTGCAATCATTAAACTAGGTGCGAAAACTTTCTGGGTGTATAGCTTAATGGTGTATGGTTTAGAAACAAATTTGACAGAAGAAAACGAGTTGTAAAAGAAGAAAAATGAATAAACTACAGACTTTTGACTATTAAAGAATGAAGAATAATAGTTCTTAGCAAAGAAGGCCAAACTGAACAATGAGATTCACCTGGGAAAGTCAACATTTACAATTATTCTTTTATGTTGCCATTCAAATATCTCATGTTTAAAAGAAAGATTAGTTGATAGAAGTTTCAAAATTGTATCTTACTGTGAGTGTAAGAAGACTCAAATGAAACTTGTAGCTACTTTATGCATACTGCATTAAGGGAAAGAATATCTAATGGATAGATAAAAGACCCATTTTGTAAGGCTTTCTTTGGATTATTTCAATTCAATTCAATTTTCTTTGGTAGATTCCATTTATTGTGCAGCCATGTGTTTATGTTGGACTGCTACGGTAGTCCTTGGTACTGTGTAGTTTGCTATGTCCTTAAGATTAGAGATGAAATATCACAGCCTTAGCCTTTAAGTCTAGTAGTTGCTTCAAAGGTCTGAACATACAATGCCAAGGCCCTGTGGTGAGACCATTAGAAAGTCTGTGTGTGACACTACAGTGTCCAGATCATAAAACTGGGTAAGCAAAATTTTTGGTTCCCAATTTTTTCACGACTATGTTATCATACATGTACATCTAAAGCTTTCCTGTGACCTCGGTATAGAGGAGAGTAGCCCCCTGTCCTTGGATATCAGGCTTAGACACATAATTGACTCACATCAAAGGGCTTAACAAATGTTATGTAAGCAGAGGTCTAAATGAGCTTGCCCTGTTTTGCCTCTCTTTGCCAAAGAAAGAACACACTATCTATACTCATTCTTCAGATCCAACCAGGATGAGAAAAGAGAGGAGAATACCTCAAACCCAACTTACAGCCTGCTAACTAAATATAGTTGAACACAGCTCAGACCAGCTAACTTCTGACCAATTCACAGACACTGAAGCAACAAATAAGTGGTTGTTTTATGCAGGTGGGTTGAAGGGTAATTTGTCATGTGGCATTGTGTAAATAAATGCTTGAAATGGGTTATAGTAGGTGTGACACAGTAAACAGGAAGCTTTATTGTTGCTCTGTCCTATCAGCATTCTCTTCCCATATTCCCACTACTAAATATATGCACACATCCTTCAAAGAAGAGTTGTAGAGGTCTGGTGCTATTAATTAAACTTCTGTTTGAACTGTGTTGAATCAATGATGGACCCAGGTATAAATATATATCCATTTTATTGATACCTCCTACAGTGGTTTGAATAAAAACAACTTCCATAGGCTTATATATTTGAATGCTTAGTCATTAAGGAGTGGCACTATTTATGAAGAATTCGGAGGTGTGGCCTTGTTGGAGTATGTATTGCACTGGGGGTGGGCTTTGAGGTTTCAAAAGGCCAACGTATACTACCATGCTTTCCACCATGATGATAGTGGACTGACTCTATGAACAGTAAGCAAGCTCCCTGTTAAATGCTTTCTCTTATAATAGTTGTTGTGTCATGGTGTCTCTTCATAGCAAATGAAAATTGATGAAGATACCTCCATAGTAAAAAGAATGAATACCAGAATCCCCAACCTCTTCCAATCCACAACCCCCTTTCTTGTTCTCTATGGAAATTGATGGTGCCTTCAGAAAAGAGTATGCACAATGCTGACTCTGGGGTAGCCATACCAATTCTATCATCCAGAAAAGCCTCGAGATGGATTTCTGAAATATACTAATTTCAAAGACTATGGCTGATTTTTAAAAAGTATGCTATAACCACAGAGACTACGAAACTTAAGCCATAGATAAATAATAATAATAATGTTATCTATCTCTCCTGGTAAGTACACAGATGATAGGAAAAAATGTGGGAGGGTAGTTTCTAAGGGGCAGGTTGGGTTGTGTAATAGAGAAGAGGACAATCTACTGCAATATTCTAAATGGGACATCTGCTGCCCATCAAGTTCCTTCCAGGGCCTTATAAGATGATACATATTTCAAAGCATTTTTTTTGTTAGTTAATTTAAAAAAAAAATTAAGGAGAGGGTTTCCAACTGAGGCAGATGAGTCTCACAGTATTAAAACAGTTAAGCAAATATTGGAGGATCATAGGAAATGAGGTTGAATAAATTGCATGTTTTATCAGACATCTTTGGGCTTTGAAATTGCTGACAGCCCACTGTGGAATATTAAATCACACATTTCTCAATTTGCCTTTTTATTGATGTTAGGGAGGAGGTCGTATATGAAAAGTTTTCTTTTCCCAACATTTATAAAATGTTATGTATGTATTAACATGTGTGTAAATATTTGTTTTAAAATATGTCTTTGGCTGCATTTCCCAAGAAGCCAGTCTTGAGATGAGGATTGGGGTTCAGGTAGCTTCTTGGAGAGCTGACTACAAGAAGCACTGGTCTCTTGAATGAGAAGTGGAGGAGGGAAACAGGAAGAGGAAGAAGCCAGTGCTAGGGCTCATTTGTTGCCACACTGGAAAAACAGGTCTCAGCCTGCGAGGAACCTCTGAGAGCCAATGTGAATGATTGTTCTTATTTAAGAGGAGGGAAGCTAGAGCACGTACAGTGAATTTCCATTCAATACTGACTAAGGGATACTCCCAGGGGATTTAACTTTCCAATACTTCCAATCAGCCCTTTGTTCAGTGACCGATAGAGAAAGTCTTCAGGAAGTATGTTCCTGGGGTATGAGATTGTAAGCAATAAAGGTACAAAAGCCAGCCACTAGCAATGTGTGCTATAAAGGGCATAATGAAATCTGTGTCAAGGAGAAGAGTGATACATTAGGTTAAACCTTCTGAAGACATCTACCTGTCTTGACCAGTAATGTTCTTTTGGACTACCCTTCAAATCTGGCCTGCCTTACAAAACTCTTTAACAAATAGGTTAAGAAAGATTTTTTAGGAGGAGTCAGATATCCCCGGGGGATAGAGAAACAACAATATTCAAACAGAGACCAAGAATTTCAATGGAACAACCAGAGATACTGGGCCTATGCTTATCAGACAACTGTGAGCTAAGTAACTTGTCCACAGAAAAAGAAATAGCAGAAGTAAATATATGTGCATACATCTATTTGACTCTATACCTCTTTGTCCCTCCACTAAATATTCTAGGAGGACAATGGCTGATTTGGACCCAGCTTTCTTTTCCCAAAAGAAAAAGAAGCCACATACTCTCCAAGAAAAACAACTCTAAGACTTGTCAGGACATGAAAAGCTTCATGACAGCAAGCCTGGGCTGAAGGAACCCTTTAAGAATTAAGTGAAAAACACAGATATTTTCTCTCAGTATCTCTCTCTGTATCTCTCTCTGTCTCTCTCTCTCTCACACACACACATACACAAATTCATATATAAAATATCAAACATACTATTTGAGGAAATTTCCATGTTACCTGGAGCCACTGAATAGGTCATGAGTTAAGCTACAAAAACTGTAAGAAGTACTCAGATAATGTGGGTTGTGATAGTTTTTTAAAAATCATTTTCAGAAGGAACTGTAAAATCTGCAATGTTTCCCTAGAAAATGGTCTTTTCTTATCTGTCTCTTTAAGAGGAGTTCTCACATTATGTCTGCAATTACAGTCAGTCCAATAGCCTTTAAGTGACATCAAGGACCCAGACACTTCTTCATGATCAATTCTGGTAGATTTCTTCCCCTTCCCATTTAAACTGAAAACTCTCTGTAGTCTAATCAGGTCAATCAATGCCCCAGAGAAATTTCCTTGAATTAAAAATTACCTAAGACCAAGAAATATGTCATGTTTATTGAAGATTTTTATCCGAATGACTGAATTTTTAGAAGCAGTAAGAGTGAGAGATCCATACTCACAAACAGAGCTCTTTTCCATATTGGAACAATTATTTGGACTATTACTGCTCTGGTAAGTCAATAGAGCAGAGGAAAAGGTAACATTAGGGTGACAGACAAACTCAATGCCATATCCCTGTGACATACATAATTCACTGTGGTTTTTACCAATTTAGATTTCTTGTTCTTACTTTTCTCATTGGGCAGTGGGTACATGCTATTTTCCTTGTACGACTGAGGAAATCGAAATGACAACTGAGAATGACAGGCATAATCCTCTCAACTTCATTTTAGTGTGTCTGAGTATAAAATTCTTAATTATAATGGCAGTCATGTCCTGTGTCAACCCACATTGAAGAAAAAAGTTGCTTTAGTTGTTCCTCTGTTCATTTGCCTAAAGAATTGTTCATATTGATCAGAATCAACTATCATGACAATTCTTTCAAGAAACTTATTACTGAAAAGACACTCAAATCTTAGATTATAACTTCTTTATTTCAACCTACACTTACCAAACTGGGGAACCACAGAGAGAGGTGAGGAGAGAAGTAATCTAATTAACCTGTAATTCTACAATGACAACATAAGACCTAAACTAAAGATCTTGCACAAACTACCAAGCTGTCCAGTAGCAGAGTGACAACTAGATTTAATTCTCCACAGTTTCAATCTTATATTCCAACTTCAATGTAAAGTAATCTACATTAGGGAAAATTCAGGCCAGGTGTCCCGATACATACCTTTAATTCCAGAACTTGGAAGGTAGAGGTAGACCTTTGAGTTCAAAGCCAGCCTGGTATGCATAGTGAGTTGCATGATACCCAAAGCTGCATTGTGAGACCCTGTCTCAAGAGAGAGAGAGAGAGAGAGAGAGAGAGAGAGAGAGAGAGAGAGAGAGAGAGAGAGAGAGAGAGAGAGAGAGAGAGAGAGAGAGAGAGAGAGAGAGAGAAGAGAGAAAAAAAGAAAAAGTCACATTCAAGACATTTTAAAATTCAATGTGATGAGCAAAGAATACTGCTACATTTGGGGCATACTCGTTATAAAGTAAATCCATGGACAATGAGCAAGGCTGTCTGTCTTTGTACAGTATGCAAGGAAGTGCACAGAGCAGGTACTTGGAGGGCTTGGGTATTTAATTCAGTTCTGATACCAATTCAATATGTAAAGTTGCAGAACTCCCTTTATCCTTTGGAACCTCTGCTTGTTTGCCTATACAACAAAGTATTCTCATGAAATAATGCTTCCGGACTCTTATGCTCCATTTCCCTCAAGAAGTCTTCACCTTCCTCATAGTCATGTGCAAGCTGATTGCATATAACAGAGGAAAAGAAAATCTACATTTGGAATAGGAAGGGAGACTGAAAAGGATCAGAGGGCCAGGAGAGCCAACAAGGAAGCAAATCTTTCACAAAGGAAAACAGTAATAATAGGGTAGCATTTATCCCTGGCCCACTCCAGGAGAAACAGCTGCTTAGATTTGCGCTATCTCTCTCTCTTTCTCTCTCTTTCTCTCCCTTCTCTCTCACACACATTTATTTTAGTACCTTTATTAATATCTCATTCACAAAACATTTTATTTTTTTGAGACAAGGTTTCTCTGTGTAGCCCTGGCTGTCCCAGATTCACTTTGTAGACTAGACTGGCCCCAAACTCGCAGAGATCTGCCTGTCTTTGCCTCCCAGAGTGCCGAGATTACAATTGTGTGTAACTGTGTCACATGCTGAGCTTCCATTTATTTAAAGTGTACAATTCAATGCCTTTTTCATGGATCTAGAGTTGTGTAAGTATCATCACAATCCATTTTAGAAAAGCCCCATCATGTCAAAAAGAAACAGCAAATGAGTCATAGTGATAAATGTGCCACCCACCGTCTGAGTTTGAATCCACAAGAATACTGCACAGTGAGGTCCTGGGCAGCCTGGGATACATAGCAAGAGGTTATCTCAGAGTGAAAAGA
The DNA here is from genome assembly GCF_030254825.1 of Meriones unguiculatus. Classification (NCBI taxonomy): domain Eukaryota; kingdom Metazoa; phylum Chordata; class Mammalia; order Rodentia; family Muridae; genus Meriones; species Meriones unguiculatus. Next base: position 93,000,387 of record NC_083369.1, on the reverse strand, counting down.
AACTCTCACACTCTTTGGGTAGACCCTTATCACTACATCTTCCCTAAATATAAACAACCAAAAAGTCCATCATCTCAATTTGCTAATTCGGGGCAGTTCATATAATTCATAAAGAGGAGTTATTTATATTTGGTCATTTGTGTGGCTTCTTTCAGTTATCATAATCCTCTTCAATCTTCTTTTCTTAAATCAAGTACCAGTACTCAATTCCTGTAAATGAACGAGCAATATTCCCTTATGTGTATAATCCATATTAGATTTATCCATTTCTCTATTGGTGGATATTGAGGTTGTTCACAATTTGGGGTTTTTAATCAATAATACTGTGATGAATATTTGCATATAACTTTTTGTTGACGAATCAATTTTGGAGGCCTATTTCACAGCAAAAATTCTAGCACCTAAAGACACAGAAACAAATATAATCATTCCCTTTGAGAAAGTCAAAATATAGCTGGGTATGTAGTTTATTGGTAGAAAAGATATCTGCACTCTTATAAGGGAGCCAGGTGTCTTTCTGAAAAGTTGTGATAATCTGCTATGATATGTGTCATATAATGAGAGGCAGAATAGCTAATTCTTGAAAGATCTGTTGAAAGCCAGTTAGCCTTTAGGCATAAAAAAAGGGAGATTATTACAGGTTATAGAAACTACAGGTGACAAGGCTCCAAATCCTCAAAGAGAATGCCAAGTCTGGGTACTGGTAAAAAATATCAATGGCATTTGAACTTCTCTAACACTTTCTATGTATGGGAAATTATTTATTCTGAAAATCTTATTTGTAGAAACTCAGTCACCTCCCACAGTAGCATTTTGGCTTGGGTTTTGAGAAAAGGTCTTTCAATATAGGCCAGGAAATGGAGCTCCTCTTCTTGAGTGCTATGACTACAGGTGTGCATCACCATGCTCAACCCTCTGGTAGTATTCATTTCACCCATTTTCTAGACATGGATCCCAGAGCTATCCAGCTACGAAGACCATATTCCAATGAATATGTTCTGATGTCAAGGCCTATCATCTGGCCATATTTAAGACTGCCTGAATTAATTCCCAAGTTCTCCTGGTGGTTGATCACAGGGTAGGAAAGGGGGCACAGTAGAAGATGATATTAGAAAAGTAGGCAAGTTAAGCCATACGAAATAAATCTAATTCCAGAAGTAAAAGGGAACCCACGTGCAAGGCAATGACAGAGGTGAGATTCTCATTTTCGGAAGACGATGGCAACAGCGGTAGAGTTGATTGAAAGCAGGATGAGACCACAGTTTGCTTTTGTCATCAATATCACTGGAAAGCAAACCACAGCTCTTGCTACTCTTTCCTACACAACATGCCTATTACAGATGTGAAATTGCAAAGGCAACCCTGTTTGTGCTTTCCTGCATGTAATCTCTCTTTAGGAGAATGTCACAGCCAAGGCTTTATAAAGGTAGTTCTTATTTTATCCCTCACCAGATATTTCCTGCTATAGAATTGAGCCTGCTCCCAGTAAATCAGAACTAGGAGTTACACTAGATCTAACCATGGAGAAACAAGAATTCTAGATATACAAAGTCTCACAATATTAATTAATTAATATTTGTGTGCCAGATGACCATCTGATAGGGTTTCTACCATGTGTACATAATTAAAGCAGCTGGCCTTCAACACATCAATAGTTTGCAGAATGCTTATCCCTGCTTTCTTATCCTTACCCTTAAGTCTTCATTCCAGTTCCCATCCACCTGGTTGACCTCTAACAGAAACTAGGAGGTGACTATAATCCCTATTTAAGGCTCATGGGAAAAAAAAAATCTGTTTTCTGTCATTATCCCCGTGTCTTAAAATCAAAGTTGTTTTAAGGAAGGTAGAGGATGATCCTTGAGCCAGCAAGAGTTCATGTTTGACCCACACTCTTAACAATCCCTTTATGAAGCTACTACTGTGATCATTTCCACTGTTCAGGTGGAAAAACAGAAAGAACAAAGGACTAGTAAAGTGATGGGCTGTATTCTAAATTTTCCCAATAAAACATAGGAGTTCAGGCAAATCTCATATTCTCCCCAGATCTTTCCTTGTTTTGATGTTGACATTGTGAGATGGTACTTCAGCAACTGCATGCTTTGTGTATATGTACAGGGACTCTCGCTATTTCAGTGGGATACTGGTACTTTTTTCTACAAATATCTACTGAATAAATGAATAAATAAGGGCTGGTCATGTCGCTTGGAGTAGTTACTAAATTATAAGCCATATACATATATACATACATAGGTACACATATGTGTATACCCATATTCACATATATACATATACAGACATATACACATATAAAGAGTTGTGGGTATCACCAAATTGGTAGGTGTGTGTTGATTTTCAATATCTTGTTTTCAAAGTCTTTTGTATGCTCTGAATTATTGATTTCGGAAGGTAGCTAAAATTAATAGCTGACTTGTACAGTTTGTCATGTGTCAGGAAATAATGTCTAGGCTCTTCACATGTATTAACTCTTATTCACCTAGCAACCCTTTGTGAAAGATGCTGTTTTGTCCAATGTGCAGATGAAGAAAATGAGGCACAGACAGGTTGAAGATTTGCTCAGCCATTTAGTGCTGCTAAGTGGAAGACTGAAAATCTGAACACAGGCTTGAATCGTGAATTTTGTTCCTCTCCTGAGTTTTTAAAATATAAAGATAACTTTGAAAAATGTTGTATGAGAAATTTATACCCATCTCAATTACAATTTTTGTTTTCCTGGAGAGATGCTGACCACTTACCTTTCAGGCCTTCATAACCTGACTGTTTTAAGTATAACCCAAATAAAACTGAAGCCAGTCCCTGTCTCCACATCATGAAATATCCAAAATAAATAATGCTGTCATTAGCAAGAACCTTTAAAAACACTGATAATGTCTTGAGATTATGTTGACAGGGGTTGTTCCATGAAATATACAAGAAGATTAATTGCAACCTGAGAAATCTAATTCACATACTGTTCTCTTGAAATCCTGCACTTTCCTCTTTTCATTCCACACCCCTAGCATTCCATCTCCTTTTACTTGCCTTGTTCTTCCTACCTCTAATAATTATGTTGCTCTCCTTTCAATTTTTCCTTACCCTAAGTAGGTGCCAGGGGACCCAGGAGCCAAGTAAGCAATGGCTCTTTCCTCCATACGAAACCAAAAGTAAGGCTAATTAAAATCAGTCTCAATTACATTAGCTCAGGAGTACTGGAGAATAGACTTTAAAGGGAGTTGATTGTCTTTCACTTGTAGATAGTATGTTCAGTAGGTGGTATTATGGGGATTTGTGGGTAAGTGCATTGTCAAAGCTGCCCTGAATAGATTTTGGATACCACAATGTATTATCCACCATGAGATGCAAGGTTGACACTTGAAAAAAAATCTCTTTGGAAAGATTGCTTATGTTTTGTTCTGTGGAAAAGGGTGAATCATGGTGTCAAAGGTTCTGGTGGTCTCCAGGCTGAGAAAAGTGGAACACGGAACCAAGACCAGTGCTAGAAGATCTCCAGTTTAGCCGGAGGTGTGGGAGAAAAGATTTTATATCGCCTCAAGTGTTAACTGCTCTTTTAGCTGGGCTGCCAGCACCAGGCCAGGGGGCAGCAGGGAGCTTCGAGCTATGAAACCTGAGTCAGGTGTCAACGAGGTCTGGCCTACCTCAAGGGAGTCTGTGGCTGCTTCGGAAACAGTGAACAGCAGGTCCTGCAGATGGGCACTGCACTGGGAAGAGAAGACCAAGAAAGATGGCTGTAGTGATCAATGCTGACAGGCAAGTGAAACCAGTTAGGCTCTAGCAATGACCAAGGCGATTCTCCTGTGGCTGCCTGAACTGCAGTCAAGCCCGCGGATCCAGGGGTGAATTCTTTGAGGAGGAGGGGAGCCCTTCTTTCCCCAAAATAAACAGTGAGTCTCAGAAGTAGATGGTTCTGGTCCATATATTTCATGTGAAACTGAGACTCATAGACCTAGGGCAGTGAGAGGAGTTTTGAGCATGAATGGGTATCATTGGCTGGGACTAGAATGCTGGCAATGCCATATTTGCATGGGGAAAAAATAACAGGGACAAGCTCTTGTGACTGAGCATCTGTCACCTTGGGTGACCACCTTGAGGGCTGTGCCACATCCTCCTGAGGCAGGCACAGGAAAACAAAAAACAAAACAAACAAAAAAACAAGGAGACAGTTTTGTCCCATGCTTTCTATTCTCAGGATGAAATTTTAAGTTTTAAATATGAGATTTCCCGGATTTGAACATGCTTCAGTCTTGAAAGTACCACGCCAATTCCTCTGGAGGTGTGTGTGTGTGTGTGTGTGTGTGTGTGTGTGTGTGTGTGTGTGCCAATATTAATTAAAGAAAAAGCGGTCATGTCTTTCATGATTTCCATAAAGAGCACAGTGAGGTGACTACATGGGAGGGACTGAAAAAAAGGAAAGGGAAGGTTGCAATGGTATAATTACATTTTGAATTTTTACAAATAACAAAAATATTCAACTGTTAAAACATGAAAGAACACTCCTGGCATTTCAGAGTTTGCTGCACCTCCAATGCCTTCCAAATGACTCAGCATTGGAGAAATGCCAAGGCACTGGAAGGAGGTTGATTCTGGCTGTCTTTTCTTAGGATAGGTTCAGTTGTTGGACCAGGGGAAATTTTCTTTTGGTTTGTCAAACAAGGGTGATATGAAGACTCTATTAAAAGCAGTTATAGGTTTTCCAGTTAAGGTAAATCTCATCATCTGGCCTCATTTTCACTTGCCCTCCAGTTTCATCAGTCAAGTTAATTACAGACTGTGTTCAGCAATCAGCTATCTCTTTCCTTTTAAAGAAACCATCTACATGAGTTTTTTTTTTTTTTTTTTCATCTGGTCTCAAATTTCCGTGCATCATAAAAGTTCAGAGCAGCAGAAACCTTAAGAGTTCAGTTGGCTTGATGTCTAGGTTTAGATGAAGACTTTGAAATGTTGAGAGGATAAAACAGGGGTTCCCAGGAAAATAGTTTCCAGGACCAGAAATGGGAGCTGACTAAGAGCAGCAAGCTTGTCTTGAATTTCTCTTTTAAATATCCCCGTTTTCACTTCTGTTATGAAGTATGCACCCTTTTTATAGTTCTTACAGTTTTGTGGCTCCTTTGCTCTAATTCCCTTGCATACATACAGCAATACATGTGGATACACAGTGTTTTCAACAGAGGCAAAAAAAAGCAACTACAGGGAAAAGAAGCACTCATTATAAGGAGGACAACAGATGGTGTCTGAAATATACCTTCAGGGCTGGGGGACATTAGGATGATAATTGAGCAACTGTATGAACATTATCTAGAGAGCCCAACCTCATCAGAGCTCCAGTCAAGAGTTGGCTTGAAGGGCAATGAACTCATGGTGGTTATACTTTCAAATATATTTACTCCTATTGTCTATTCTTCCCCCACAAAATGCTTCCCATCCTTTTACATGACAATCCATCACCTGAAACTGAGCTGTTTATACTAATGAAGATACTGATACCTTTTCAATGCATTATTCTTTGAGCAGCTTCTTCCCTGCCCCCCCTCACATTTCATCAGTGAACAAAGAAAACTCCAGATTTTCCCAGCCTAGGTCATCTGTTACCCAGCATTCTCTTCCTGTTTCTTTCCTCACAGATTTCTTAGTGCAGCAACTTCCAACTCCAAAGCAGACATTTAAAACACTGCTTTCATCATAGCAAACAATATATTACGTAACCAGGTATGTGTGATAGGAAACTTTCCTTTCACCTTTCCAGAAATTTGTGTTCTAAAGGTCCACGTGGGTTCCAGAAAACAGCTCAAAGTGTGTTCATTTCTAAGATTATCTATTAAGAATGAAAAGATTGCTTGTGTCAATTTACTGCAGGTTAACTCCTGATTAAAAGCCACTGTTGTGTGTCTTGATGGTATGTTTTGGGTTTTCCAATCATCCCAAATTTTAGAAGCCAAAAAAAAAAGCTTTTAGCATCTGATAGTTTCTGTGAGTGGAGAATCCGGGTGCAGTTCTGTCGAGTACTCTTATCTTGGGCATCTCATAACCTGCAATCAAGGTTTTAGTTGGTGGAGACCAGAGTCACATCACAATGTTCAACTAGAGAAAGATTTATTTGCAAACTCACTGATAACAGTTCTTAACAGGCCCCTAGTTCCTTCCAGGTTGATTGGGGGCAAGGGATTGGCTTTTGTAAGAGTCTGTCCTTAATTTCTAACATGACAGCGTCATTCACAAAAGCCCTCAAGAAATTTCCAAAAAAAAAAAAAAAAAAAAAAAAAAAAAGGCTACTCTTCTGTAGCCTAATCATAGGCCTGTTGTCTGTACCATATCAAAGGATGGAATTCTACAAATTTGAGTATTAGGGGTGGGAATCATTGACATTTAGAACTCGGCCAGACAAAGTATGATTCCAAAAATACCTTTCACCATATAAACTAGACATTAAACATTTGTTCTCTGTACTCTGAACTCTTTCATAATATTTGAAACCATGGAAGATTAACAAACATAGGCTTTAAAATCAGATAACTGTGGCTGCTGTAACAACCCTCCCTCCCCACACACACAGGCAAGCAAAGTTACCTATTATTAGCATAGCCATACTACATGCGTGTTTCTATTAGTTGAGTCTGAAAAATGGTAATTTGGGGAGCCAAATTACTTCCACTTTGTTGCTAGACTATTCCCCCCAACCTCTTTTTTTTTTTAATAATTTTTATTTTTTATATTAATCACAGGTTATTTACTTTGTATCCCAGCCGTAGCCCCCTCCCCCATTCCCTCCCAATTCCACCCTTCCTCCCTCATCTCCTCCCTGCCCCTTTCCAATTCCACTGATAGGGGAGGTCCTCCTTCCCTTCTATCTGACCCTAGATTATCAGGTATCTTCAGTACTGGGTGCCATGTCCTCCTCTGTGGCTTAGCAAGGCTGCTCTTCCTAAGGGAGGGGGGAGGTCAAAGAGCCAGCCATTGAGTTCTTGTCAGAAATAGTCCCTGTTCCCCTTACTAGAGTACCCACTTGGATACTGAGTTACCATGGGCTACATCCCAGCAAGGGTTCTAGGTTATATCCATACATGGTCCTTGGTTGGAGAAACAGTCTCATAGAAGTTCCCTGTACCCTGATATATTTGGTCTTTGTGGAGCTCCTGTTCTCTCCAAGTCACACTAACTCCTGTCCTGTCACTTGTTTTTTTCTACTTCCAATGTCCATCCCCTTTGTCTTTCTAAGTGAGGATTGATCATCTTACTCTGGGTCCTCTTCTTTATCTTCTTCAGGTCTACAGATTTAAAGTAGCTATAAGGGCACTGTGGAGGTTGTTTCAATTCCAGTAATCTAGAAGATGGATAGGAGAAGGAGGATAACACATGAGAAATTTTTATGGATACAATATTAAAATGGAACTTCCATTCAATTCCTATTAGCTACAACTCAAATTCCTAAGCACAAGCAAAGCTGAATGGGATTGTGCTTAAGAAAAAGAGGAATCATTTTTCTTATTAGCAAAATATGCGCTAAAATTGTTATCAGATTATTTAATTTAAAAACATATTATTGCAGAAGATCTATCTGCCAGGTACTGCCATACACTTTGGAGATATACACATGGATGAGTAAACATTTGAAGTCTATTCTATTTTCATTAATTCCTATTATTTAATTTTCTGTGTTGTATTGTTTAATGGTCACTAAAGATGAGTGCTAACCATTCTTTTCATTCTATACATGCAGTTCTATAATCTTGTTGTTTTTACCTAGAAATGCAATCTATTTACCCTACCACTGAATCTCTGCTGAACTTGCTCTCTTCCTAATGCATGATGCACTGCAATCACTTTCTCTAAGACTATAAATATTGATAAATGGTAAATTCTGTAGATGAAATAAAGTAAAGCTCAAAATGGTGCAGTCATGGAGTAAAAAGGTCAATGGGACCAGTGAATAGAGTTTAACACTTCGTTTCACGCCTGACAATATGGAAGGATGAATCCCAATAGCTACTGATCTCTTATTTTGCTTTTTCTTATTTCCCCTGAAATTAACCTGTATTTCTTCTAATATTTTACAGAACATAGTTATACATGTAAAAGGCATAATGCCAAGAGAAAAGCTGGCATGCAAGCCTAGAGATGTTGCCACCTCATGCCATGACCTACGTGCAAATAGACCCTCTTAGTTTACAGGGATAAGTAGAAATGATTCTGTCCTTGGTTCCTATCCAGCTGTGGCTAAACTTCCTTTTGTTCCTACCTTTAAGTATTCTGAGTAAGCATTTTTCTGGCTACCCATCAGTTAGCTATCTGTGTCAAGAATATGGAGAGAATGTGGGGAGGAGCCAGAGAAGAGCCAGCGACACTTTATTTGCCTTTCTTCCATGATGTCAGAGCCTGGCATCACTGAGCTCCATACAACAGTCTGTCATCTGTATGACTTTGTCTACCTTAGATAGATTATATCTTATGTACAATGTAACTGTAATGATTAAGGCATATTCATTATGATTAATCTCCATAGTCTACAAGATTTGGCTTTTTGCCATGCCAGAGAAACACAGAATGATCTCCAAGCCAAGAGTCTGTAGATCAAATAAAAGTCAAGAGATATTTTGAGGATGGAAGAAAATACTTGGGCAAAGGGAGGAAGCAATTGATAATAAGTAATTAAAACAAAACCCCAAAGATTAACTATTTTTATACCCCATTGTATAAATGCCTTTACATAAATACAGTATTCATACAGCCAAGTATATCGATCATAAAGAAGAATTAATAAGTAATTCTTTTCTAAGTGCAAAAGTTATCTGTACTTGAATGACTTGTAGGAACTGAGGACCAAAAAGAATTTCTACTTGAAGATCTACAAGTGAGAATTTCAGCACTTATAGTTAGATAGCAATGGGGGTAGGCACTAGAATCTTTAAACTGAGTGTTCAATATTGATTTTTGGTACTCAGGTATTCCTCCCATATAGTCTTCTTTCCAACAAAATAGTTTATATTTTATACATGGTCACTTAGAGTCAGGAATGTACCGCAATCAGTAAAGGTTCTTATCTGAAATACTCTTCTGTTTATTGTTTTTTTTTTTTTTTCAAAAGAAGACGTGCATTTTATTTACTACATTATGAATAAACAGCTCTCATTGTTGGTGACTTAGTTACAAACACTTTACAATTTTCATTTCAGAAATGGAATTCTTGGCATTCACATGCCTTTAATCCCAGCACTTGGGAGACAGAGGGAATCAGATCTCTGAGTTCAAGGCAACCCTGGTCTACAAAGTGAGTTCCAGTTAATGATTGATTTACTTTGATATATGAATGCTATATTTAAGTAAAAACAGCTTATAAAATAGGAAAAAAAATAGCTACAGATAAATGCTACAGTTATAGCACCCATCACAAATCCAGGCAACATCAAAGAAGCCAAGTAATTCATTCAAAGTTGAAGAGAGAGGGAAAATCATTGACACCATTGCCTCCAAAACTTTGGTTAAAAGGGCACTTCTTCACTTGAACCAAGTGATAAGGACTTTAAGAGAACTGAATTGTGCTCTCTGGAGTTGTAGGTACATAATGGCAAGCCACCAGACTGCCTCATTGTGAAGTAGGAAGATCCGTATCTATAGTTGTTCTGAAAGTTGACTGAGGGGAAGTGAATGTCATGAAAAGTAGCAGCCTTGCTAGTGCTGGAGTGGCCAGAGTGGGTACACAGATGTGAATCCTGGAAGCAATAAGAACTGAGTAACCTCAGCTAGATTCTGTTCAGAAGGAAAACCAGCTACAAGAGTCTCACTCTCATCTGAGGCTTGCTAGTGAGAGATGCAAAGCCATGCAAATCCCAAAGGTGCCAAAATAAGAGTCAGCTTTGAATGTTCTGTATTGACAAGTTCCTTGTTTAGTAACAACTGCACCAGGCTGGTGAGAGGCTCTATATAGTGCTGTCTCCCTCTTCTTATGTATCAGCCATAGAAGGACTAAAAACGGCAGCTAGATAAAGGGCTGGGAAAGGCAGGGAAGGTAGTGAAAGGAGGAGAAAAAGAGACTTCAGAAGACAGCACTGTGCCACTATCTGTCCCCTGTAGCTGTCCCAGTCAGAAGCTGACTTGCATGGGGTAGGGTGGAAAGTTGCTTGAAACTGAATAAAAAATTGAAGTCTTCAGGTTAGATTGGATGGGGCATTTTATTTACTGAAACTAGATTACACTTGAGGGGAATGAAATCCTACCGAATCTGCCTGAGGGTTCATTCAGGAATGAGTGCTTTCTGAGAAAGCATGTTGGAAAAGAGGATGGGGAAAAGAATGAATTATCTTCCTCTTACATCCCACAAGTCAAACAGAAGTTATAATGTATGCCACTGGCCTTTGTTAGTTTGGAACATCTTCAGATAAGATGGGCAGCTCTCTTTGACTTCATATTAGGGCACAGGATTGCTCTAATATAATTGTTGGAATTAGTACCCCTGGAAACACCACCTCTCTGGATATATTAGTGGAAGCTCCTCGTGGTATTGTTTCATGGGTGCTCCCAAAGAGGCCTCTCTGTTTCTTCTGTCCCTACTTCTTCATTTGCACCTTTTCCACAAACCATCTTAGAGGGTAAAGGAAAGGGCGGGTTTGAGTGGATGAGCAACTCTGAGGACTACATCAGGGAATGGAGAACCCCAGGAATGGACTGTCAGTGGTGGAAAGGTGCTTTTCATAAACTCAATCAAAACTTCCTGAATCTCTCAAAGACACTGGCTCTTGGAGGGTGGGAGTGGAAGTAGCAACAGAAACTGCCAAATGCCATTGAAACCGAGACTTTCAGTACATTAAATAAAGATTAGCAGAAATCTAGGCTGTTAATTAATAATCTACCACCTAAGGGCTTCCAAGGTTGATCAAAGGAGAAATGTTAAGTGCAGATAAGGCCTTCCCAAACACTCAGACACTACCCTGTGTGTGCATACTACTCAAAGGCAGGAAAAAGCAATTTCAATCAGAAAAACACAAAAATAGGCAGCACTCACTGTGTTGATTACTATGCACTTGGTCCTCTTCAGAACACATTTGTAATAACCAATTTAATTCTCACAGCAAATCCATGAGACATTAGCATTGCCATTTTATGGCAGAGAAAAGGTGAACCATAGAAGGTACCATAAGTTGATAAGGGGCTTCTGTGTTGTACATACACAGGCCCACCTGAATCAGGCACCCTATCAGCGTTCCTACTGTAAAATCATTACTTTCCAGAGAGTATTTGGGGGGGGTGTATATTCAGCTCCATGGGTAAAATTTGAAAGGGAAGCCAGCCCCAAACTCAGAACTACAAGCTTCAAAATACATCCATACTCACTTTTATTGCTTCCACTGAACTTCACTTAGTGGCACAGTTTCTGACTTTGGGGGAGAAGATGATGTGGGCATGTAAGCTGTGACAGTAAAGAGTCTAGCCTTCCCATAGTGTTCATCTGTCCCTGCTCCCAAGAATAAATATAAAGTTCCCACAGAGACTCATTTTTTTTACATCACTTAGCACAAGCCTGCCAAAGATGTCCTGACACCAGCTGACTGGTGGCCACTTCTGAGCTTCATCAGCATGGCTCTCCAAGTGCTGTCATACCAAAGCTGTGACCTGCCAAATACAGCATGAGCTCTAGTTTAGAAATAATGATTCAAACTAGTTCACAGAGGGCCAACAACATGTGGTATCCACACAGCTTTGTGAAAATGAAAGCCAGCCTCTCCCTCTACTTGGAATTGAAATCACGCAAACTCTAATATTGTTACAGCAAAAGTAATCAGAAGGGAGGTTCCTGCTTAGCCTCAGCCTACTGTGGGTGTGACTCTGCTAAGTGTTTTCTTGTGTATACACTCTCCTTCATCCACAGTCTCACAGAGGAGGTTTTACTGATTTTATTCTTTACTTGTTTTGTTGTTGCTTATCTTTGGAAAGGTTTATCTTCCTATGCAATCCAGGGTGGCCTCACAATTCAATGCCTTCTGCCCTAGCCCCCGAAGAGCTGTTATTACAAGCATGAGACACCATGCTTGGCCTCAAAGGAATTATTACGGACTAGAAAATAGTGTCAGAAATGTCAAAAGTTATCACATGGCCACTGATCCCTAGACTTCTTTTTCCCTGTTTATTTGTGTGTATGCATATGTGGGATTTGCATGTTTGAGTGTTGATATGTAAAGGTGCCACCTGCAGGAACATGCATGCAGACAGAGGTCAATGGACAGCCTTGGGTATCAGTTCTCACCTTCTACCTTGTTTTGAGGCAGAATCTCTCTTGGTGTTTTGCTGCTGTGCTGCATACTCCATACTGTCCCAGAAACTTCTAAGACTTCCTCCTGTCTTTGTCTCTTCTCTCACCACAGGAATATTTGGATTACAGACACACAAGGATCCCTGGGATCCAAACTTAAGGTATCAGGCTTGCATGCCAAGTGCTTTTATCCACTGAGTCATCTCCTTAGATGTGGTAGCCTAGGAGTCATTAAATGTTGTTCTGCAGTTACATGTTCCCAAAGATTCTGGGCTTTGAGCTAACAGAGGTTGGCCTCAGAAGCACAGAAGATCTTAAAAAAGATAGGTAGCCACCTTTTGCAAGGGTTCCCACACTCCAGCTCTCCATCTATAGAACCAGCCTATCTTAGCCATCAGCATGAAAGTGTTCCCTGAGTTTTGGAAAGCTGGGCAGGGGATACATCTCAAAAAATACATCATAGAGCCAGTCGTGGTGACACACACCTTTTATCCCAGCACCTGGAAGGAAGAGGCAGTCAGATCTCTGTGAATTCAAGGCCAGCCTCGGTCTACAAAGTGGGTCCAGGAGAGCCAGGGCTCTTGTTACACAGAGAAACCCTGTCTTGAAACAAACAATCAAACAAACAAAAAATTCATCATAGGGACAAGAAAGCATTTACTTCTAGAACTCAAGAGGCAGAGTCAGGCAGATCTCTATGAGTTTGAGGCCAGTCAGGCCTTCATAGAGAGTTCCAGGACATCTAGGACTATTGCACAGAAAAATCCTGTCCCAGAAAGAATATTATAGACTCAAGAGTAAAGGCTTATATAGTAAGAAATGGAAAAAAAGTGACATTTTTGTAACACTGGAGCACTAGAGTAGACAAAGATTTCTAGGTGAGCTAAGCATGGTGGTGTCTGCATAGAATTGCTGCACTTAAAAGGCTGAGACAAGTAGATGGAGATTTTGGGGCTAGCCTAGGCTATATGGTGAATTCAAAGCCAGCAAGAAATATGCAATGTGAATCTGCTCTTGTCCAAAATATTCCTGCATTGCAAGGACAATATAAATCATAAACCATTTTTAAAGATAAATTGGTTTGTATCAAAATGTGAAACTTCACCTCTTCAAATGATGGCTTTAAAAATTAATCCACAAACCAAAAGGAAATATTTATGATACATACATTTGACATAAGAATTATATCCAGAATATGCATCCCTTACAACTCAAGAGTAATGCAAGCATGCCTAATGAAAATGGGCAAAATACTTTAGTAGATACAGCTTATTAGAATAATGCAAATAGCCAACCACTACATGAAAAAAAAATGTTTGATACTCTTTGTCAATATGTAAACTAAGGCTAGAGTAGTGATTCTGCTTGCCAACCAAAAAACTAAAATTGAAAGGCCTTAGTTGAGAATATATCTTGGTGATAGAGCACTTGCCTAGCACGTATTAGTCCAGAGTTGAATCTCTAGTATTGCAGGGAGGAGAGGAAGGAAGGGAGATGGAAAAAGACCTAACAACATCAAGTTTTGACAAGAGTTTATAGCAAATAGATTGCCTACATGGCTGGCAAGTCTAGGAAATGGTACAGCCTCTTTAGAGGCCAGTTTGTAGCTGTTCATCAAGTTAAATGTGACTCAGTCATGCCACTTTTAGCACTTACTCAAAGGAAATGAAAATATATGAGTACAGGAAGCCTTTAATAAAAGGCTTTATTTATAATGAAATACGTGAATGGAAGCTTTACTCATAGTAGCCAAATATTAGCAACAATGCAAATGTCTACCAACAAGAGAAGAGATGAACACATCGTTATGCACCAATACAGTGAAACACTATCCAACAAAAAAAAAAAAAAAAGGAAACATAGTACACAGGCATGCAAGACCCTGGATGAATCTCAAAATAACTATGCTAAGTGAAAGAAACCAGACAACAGGAAAGAGTGCAGTGTAGGATTCCATTTATACCATATCATATTTGAAAGCAAACAGAAAGCAGATTAGTGGGTGTCTGGAACTGGAGAGAAGCTCTGGGTTGCCTGGAAATGGACAGAAGTTTTAAAGGGGGGGGCAGGAATGCTGTACTTGTAACTGTGTAAACTTAACATGATCCTTTGAACTGGATCCTTCCAAATGTCCTGTTTCAGTGTGTATGGATTACGCCTCAGTTACGTTAGAAGGGTTGTTTGTTTATTTGTGACTAGTCTCATGTAACTCTGGCTGGCTATGAACTTTCTAAGCAGTGGAAGATAGCCTGGTAGTTCTGATCCACCTACCTCTATTTCTCTCATATTGGGGTGACCAGCTAATCTCCTCTAATCAGTGATGAGAAAATGGGCAGGTATTTGGAGTACCAGGAAGAAGGGTTGAAAGATGTACTGCTGTAAGTAATGAAGAAAGGTCAAAAAAGGCAAGGGCTCCCAGTCCTGTATAACATCCTGGCTCTGCCATTTGTCACCCTGGCCAGCCAGTCACTGAGGCTTTGGGCAATGAAATTAACTGCTCTCATCGTCAGTGTCAAGCAGAACAGCAAGGATGATGGATTTATCTCCAGAATACCTTCCGGGCGTTAAGGAGCATCGTCCCTGACTGCTCTCAGATAAAAGAGCATTCTGAGCTACCTATTGCTTCTGGATAGCAGAGCCTCATGCTCTTGTTCCATGCTCACTCCAGACTCTTGAGCTGTGAAGGCCAGACTTCTGTGAAACATGTGGTTGGAATGAAGTACAAATAATTCCTACTCCTCTCAGGTTCCTGGGGGCAGGGGAGATGCTCTTTTCTCAATAGAAATGCATGGCAGTTTATCTCACAAGAAGGACTATATATTTTCCAAAGCAGGAAAGTTGTATCTGTATGTTAGTGCTGACTATAGAGGGCTCCTGTTTCCAAGGCCACTGATAGAAGAGTCATAGTGTTAAATCTCCTCTTCAGTTGATCATACATTTATTCATCCGTTCATGTGCTGAACAATCCCCATCTTTGAACACTTGCTCTGTGCTTAGTGATTCTCATCTGCACACATGCTCTAGTAGCCACAAGCCCAATGCCACATGGAGCACAGGATTCTAGACAGTATCCAGGCCATAATGCCAGGTGTAGTGAGAGACAGTATCCACCCAAATTCCCTGAGTAAGAAGGCTACTGGATAAGAAGGAAAGAAAGAAAGAAAGAAAGAAAGAAAGAAAGAAAGAAAGAAAGAAAGAAAGAAAGAAAGAAAGAGAGAGAGAGAGAGAAAGAAGGGAGGGAGGGAGGGAGGGAGGGAGGGAGGGAGGGAGGGAGAGAAGGAAAGAAGGAAGGAAGGAAGGAAGGAAGGAAGGAAGGAAGGAAGGAAGGAAGGAAGGAAGGAAGGAAGGGGGGCTGGTAATTATAAAGTATATAAAGTACAAAAAAGAAATATGTATAAACACTCCAGCTCCTTACCCCTGTGTGTTCTAAGATATTTACTTTACTGTCCCTAGAGCTGTCCTAGAGACAGCTTCCTATGTCACCTTCCTTCTGGGGGACATTGTTAATATTTAGGCAGCCTGCTTCTGGGTTGCCTAGCAACCTATGATGTCCTGGCTACCTATTGCTACATTCCTACACCCAACGCCAGCCATTTGGTGAGTGTTCACTTCTTGTTGGCACAAATGCTTCCTACTGCTCTTGCCTACCTACATCCAAACCCTTCTTCTAGGAGCATCTTTTCCCTTGGGTAAGATTTTCCCTCTACTGGCACAGTTTCTTTCCCTCCACCTCTCACTAGAAAAACCATTTATGCTATGGGCAACTGTTCCCTTGGTCTCTGGCCAATGCTGAAGAGCTGTTGGAACATATTATACCAATCTACTGAGTCAAACCTTGCTCTTGGGAAGCCTTGACAGGTCACTGACTCTTACCTGCCCAATAGGAATAGTCCATTCATTGTTCCTCCAGATTCTCCTCTGGGATGTCTTCTGGAGAATTTCAGATTTCTACACCTAGTGCCCGCTTTAAGGGCCTCTAAGCTTACACATCTCTGTAACCAAAAATGGCCTCAATTTCCTTAGATGAGAGATCCAAAGCAAAGCCTTTTTAATTACTGCCAGTGATTGGGTAAATGGAGGTTCCCTCAGGTAAATGGAGGTTCCCATGTTCAAGTCTCTTTGATCCAAACCTTCCACCTCTGTTCGCTCTCCCAAAAGTTTTAAATGTACACCTAAAGAAATTTTCTCCATAACCTAAACTTTGTCTTCTGCTTATAAATATGTCGCAGTATCTTGACAGACCCAAGTGTTTCCTACATCCACAACAGCACCAAAGCAGCTACTACAGGTGTTCCAGTCTGACCTCACAGACTTCCATCAAGCTGAACCTGCACTTTCCCTCCCAGACACTGATGTTCTCATAGATCCTGGACAGCATCAAAGCAGCCTGTTCTTCCTGAACTTGGCCAGCATTTCAGCATTTTGACCTCCCTACAGCGCCCCCAGTGTCAGCAGGAAGTAGCCAGAAGAAAATCTCCACCCCTCACTTATCACTAACAGAAGGCTGAAATGATGTGCTTCAGGCCCAAGACAAGTACCTCCAGGTTCTTCCAGCATTCCTCAGTCCCTACCTGCTGCCTTGCATGGCTGGCAACTCTCTTCTGGCAACCCTCTATCCTGAACTTTCCAGGGCAAGGGCAGGGGCTTCCCTTTCTCCTCTGACCATGTAATCTGGAATTTTTTTTTTGCTATTATTCTCTCTCTCTCTCTCTCTCTCTCTCTCTCTCTCCCTCCCTTGCATGGCAACCAAGAGCTGCTTCCAATGAACCTAAATTTATATATTTTAACTTACCTTACATTAGAAGGAGTCTAAGCTCCTCATTTTTAATTGTAGAAAAAGGGAGGAATGTTAGTATTTAAGCATTCTGCTTCTGGATTGCCTAGCAACCTGTGATGTTATCATGTGTCACCTCCCAGGTAGCCACACTTGGCAGGTGTGGTTAAGTTGCTCCTTAAAAAGATCAACCTGCCACATTGTCCCTCTCTTGCCCTCTTGTCCTCTTCCTCTCTTGCTCTCTCCCCTTTCTCTGTAGAGGCTGCCCTCTCCTTTCCTCCTATCATGTATCTCTCTCTCTCTCTCTCTCTCTCTCTCTCTCTCTCTCCTTTTATCTCTCTCTCTCTTCATCTCCGTCTAATAAACTTCTTTCATATAAAATCTGTGCCCATCATCATTTCATTGGTCCTAACAGACATGGCTTAACAATGCTTCTTCCTTCCCTAATGCATACCCTGGAAATGTTTTTTAGTGAATCAGTTTCCCAGAATGTTCACTCTGGCTTATTCTGCTGGGTAACTTATCCTAAGACATGTTCCAATAGTGGAACATTGATGTTGGTCTGTGGTAGTGTCAGGGAAGGGAAAGGAACTAGGGTTACTGGAGCCTTCTAAGAAAGAGCAGAGTTGGTAT
The DNA here is from genome assembly GCF_030254825.1 of Meriones unguiculatus. Classification (NCBI taxonomy): domain Eukaryota; kingdom Metazoa; phylum Chordata; class Mammalia; order Rodentia; family Muridae; genus Meriones; species Meriones unguiculatus. The sequence continues at coordinate 92,982,727 of NC_083369.1, read as the reverse complement.
GGGGGTGTGTGTGTATGTGTGTATGTTTGTCTGTGTGTGTTTATGTGTGTGTGTACCTATGTGTGTATGTGTTTCTGTGTATGTATGTATGTGTGCCTGTAGGTGGTGGGTAGAAGTAATAACAAAATCATAAACAAAAGGAGAAATGGTCCCTGAGGTCCCAAGTTGTTGATTTAAGAAACAGCATATAGTGTATTTTATCTGAAGCACAGTACTTGCAAAGAAAGCAAGCCACACAGGATGTGGGAAAACATGTTAAAGATATTTTAGGGGCTGAGGTCCTGAAGATCAAGGGCACATTAAGAACTTTATCATAAAGGCAATAGTGAGTTCCTGGTAGTGACAAGGTCAGATTTGCTCCTTGGGAAGAGAACTCTGCAATATGAAGAATGCGTTGGTTTGAGCAGTGCAAAACAGGAGTTTGGGAAAAGTTGGGGGCTATCACAGACTTCTGAATTATAACTGAAATGAGACAGTAAGAACAGACTAGAACTCCATGAATTGGCTCAAGAGATGCTCTAATGTCATCATCCGAAAGACTTGAGTTTTCATTGATTAGGTAATTCAGCATTTAGGGGCAGATAGGTAAAAAGAGGGAGGAGAAATGACTTGTGAATATTGTCACAGGTCCAATTTTCAGGAAGGAGACTATCATTTCAACACTGGTATAAGGCATTGGCCACTGTTGGGAAGCAATGGAGGGAGAATTTGGACTGTGATGATAAGTAGAAGAAAAACCCAAGCAGTCTAAGTGATCCAGAACATCCAAGTATTTCTCTGAGTCCCACTGAAGCCATAGGGAAATTTATAGCTGGCAGTGTTCCTGTTTTTTTGTTTTTGTTTTTGTTTTTCCGCTTTGAAAATTTGAGCTCTCTTATTCTAGCACCAATTACTATGACAGCTCAAGAGCAAACTGAATGTGTTGGGAGTGTAAGAGCAGCCTGGGAGTTAGGGGGCAGTTCTCAGGACCCCAGGATGGAAGGGATATTTAATCATTCTTGGGCTCCGTGATGGGTCTGGAAAATATATAGAGGAGGCCAAGCCACTTGCCTTTGTGCCATAACAATGCCTCCATTAAAATGTCATTCAGCTACAAGAGGCAGAAAGAGAAACAAACCTTTCAGCTGTAATTTTGCACTGGCCTTTTTACATGTAAATTAGGGGGATACAAATGGCTTTTTCCATCAGTCATAAGTGTCAAAGGCCCAGAGGTCCACAGCTGTTATTCTGTTGTATTTACCAATTGACCATTGCAACAACCGACCAACTTCCCTCCAGAAAGTATGGTTCTAAGTCCAAGTTGCAAGTTCAACCACTTGAAATGTTTGACTTATATGGTGCCATAAAATTCTAAAAACTCCTACAAAAGAGTGGTGATCCTCAGGGTTGGGCTGAACTGGGTATTGTGGTTGTTGCTGTGGTTGTTGGACTTTGCTGGCTCTTCAAAACACCTCCTGTTACAAATTGCTGTCTGTCCCTTAGGGGATAAAATTCAGTGCACGCATATCTAAGGAAAGGTTAAAAGGGACTTGGCAACCTTGAAGAGTCTAGAAATGAGCAGTGCCAATAGTCCCTGCACACAATGGATTCTTGGTAAACAGCTATTTGGCCGCTGCTTCAGCTGATACTCTGTAGACAGAATCTACTATGGCTATTGCCTCATACTTGGGGAAGTCAGATAGGCTGAAATGGCTGCTACATTTATTCCCATCTTTGCTAGATTATAAACCCAACAGTGTCACTATTATAATCCCTAAGGCTCTTTCCCTCCCACTCCATGTCCCTTGTGCTGACCAACTCACAATCATGTGTATTCCAGACTGTATTCTAGATCACGGGGGAGGGGGAGTGGAAATCACAGATATAAAAGAAGAGAATTGTATTGTTCTCCCAACTTTCCATTGCCAAGTAATCACAAATGAATTAAAAATTCCCTGGAATAACAGTTTTCCCAACCAGAAAATGGATAAATCAACCGCCCCCCATTTACAATGTGCTCAGATGAGACAACTGGAAACTTAATCAAAAGTTTATCAAGTGAGATCTCTCAACTAGAATAAAAATTAAACCATGACGTTTTGGATAAAACTCAATATTTAGTTAGTCAAATTCTATCGAAATTATACTTAGGTACATTAACTTAATTTAAGAACTAGTGGCAAATTTTATTACTATTTGACACATAGCTGCTCTGCATAATTATTCAATCAGAACTCTTCCGAAACAAATTAATGCTGATGCTACCTAATTTTTTTTTAATTTGAAATAGTTCAAGAATACAGAAAAGTATCAAGAATAATCTAACGAACAGCCCCACACCTGCTATCCAGCTTTACTATGCAGTCATGCTTTAACATCCTTTCTTCAAACACTTTCTTCAAAACCAAAAGCTAGAAGTGAAATTCCCTGCAGAGATGGTCCTTCTGTCCCTTTCCCTCTTTTCCCAAGTCATACAATCCCATATTTTTCTGTTTGGCCACACTGACAGTATCTCACCTCAAGGCCCCAAGCAAAGTCTCTAAAAAGACTTCCCATAAAACCCCAGAAAGTACATTTAATCATAGTAGGTAAAGTAATTGAGATGGCAGATTAACACCTCCAAGAGAAACACCAGCCAATAGAAACAGAGCTAGTATTCAGTCAACCATTACTGGTTGTAAGAGTACCTCCCACATACACATATCCAAATCCATAAATGTTCATCTCTCACAGTAATTGCCTAGTAGAGGAGGTGGCTCTGTGGTTACAGTGATTGCTGGGTCAGCATGAGGATCTGAGTCCAGATTCAGAGTACCCAGATAAGAATTAAGCCTTCTGTAACCCCAGAGCTTGGTAAGGGTGGAAAAGACAGACTCAGGGCTACAATGGACAGTCCATCTAGCCACAATAGCAAACTCCAGACTCAGTAAGAGATTCTGTCTCCTAAAGTAAGATAGGGAGCCGTTGAAGAGGATATCCAATGTCAACTTCTGGTTTCCACACATATACACACACATGTGCTCACCCAAACAATTATGAACGTATACCTAAACACAGAATAAATAAATTAAATAAGCTGATACAGTATTTGCATACAGCCTGCCAATCAAGTTTCTCTAGATCAGTGGCTCTCAACCTCGCTAATGCTGCAACCTATTAATTCAGTTGCTCATGCTGTGGTGACTCTCGAACCATAAAATTATTTTTGTTTCTACTTCATAATTGTGATTTTGCTACTGTTATAAATTGTAATGCGCATATTCCCATTTTCTGATATCTGCCAACCACAGTGAGGTTCAGATCCACAGGTTGAGAACCCCTGCTCTAGAGGATGAGCAACAACAGAATAAAGAAGACTTGCTACATTTAGCCACATGAGAGCTTTCCCCACACTGGAGCGACGGGGAACCTAGTACCTGACCAGTCCACTCATCTGGATCCCTCAACAGTCCCAAATCTAGTGCTAAAAGCCCAGAGGAGTTCTGAAAATTAGCTGGTCTTAATTCTGCATCATAGGGCCGGAAAAGCTGGGTTGTAATGTTAGCTAAAACAAGCAACAGCAACAGCAGCAACTGAGTAAATGCTGTACCAGGGAGCAAAGCTGGGCAGGCCAAAAGCAGTACTGTTTTGCCCTCAAACCTCTTCATGTCTGGGCCTCCATAGGATGATACTTCCCACTCTGCAGTTGATCTTCTCCCTCTCAGTTACTCCTTCCAGAAAATACTCTACCAAACCTGAGGACAAATACATCTCTTATGATCCAAGATCCTCTCAAGTTGACAACCAAGATTAAGCACTGTGCTCCTGTATACCTTAAACCATGTCTCCATGACTTAAAAATATCTCACATAATGGGAATGCTATATAACTAGCAGTTCAACTGTACTGTTGAGTAAATACTCACATAAAATGTCTCTCCATATTCAGTGGATGTGCAAACAGCGTGTACATAAATGCACGGAACATGAACAAGACAGAAGGCAAACAATGCTCAAATGAGTGCTGGAGAAGGCCTGAAGAGCTCTGAGGAGGCAGAAGCTCCATCAGGTTATCTTTATATATCACTTCATCTGCATAGATTTGACATTGCATCTTGCACAGAGTCAATTCATGATTCATTTATTTTTTTTTTAAGGTTCTGGTACTTTGCCTCTGGTATTTTCCATCCAACTTTGTTTAACTACATAGAATTGCAGATACAGCAGGACCACTGCATGTATAAATGCACTTACAATAATTAATTCTCAGCCTTTCCAATAAAGCGGAGCTATTTTGCCTGCAACAGTGCTATCAATAGTATGTCCTTGCTTCCCTAACTCTAGAATCACACTCTGGTCCATAAACACTGAGAAGTAAAATTCTAGTCTTAGACACTAGTACAGGGATCCTCAGTGTAAGACACATTCTCCTATAACTTGACACAGCTTATAGGCAGGCATGGAGTGATATTTTTATTACTTTCATCATGAACACTTCTATATATACAGTAAAAAATGTATTATTTATTGGCATGTTTGAAAATCCATAAAAAATAATATAATTTGTGACTTGTTTACTCATTCTGTAGTTTTCTGGTACAAGGAAATGTAACTAAGAACAAAACACATTTGATTTCCAAATGCTAAACAACTGTATTATATCCAACTCACTATATGTTAACTCTCTCAATTCATAACACATTATCATCTAAAAGGACTTTTTAAATTGAAATTTTCAGTACAAAGTCAATTTTACAAATAAATGTAAACATTTGTGTACACAGAAGACTGAGAAGAATATTTTAGTAAAATTACTGATTTTCTCATGTAAAGTATTACCTTGTTGTGCTGAATGTTGTATTGACTGGAATCATCATGTCTTAATAACAAATTTTCATCTTCCCCCAGTCTTTTCTGCTATGGAATTTCACATGCCTCAGCTCAGTCAAATCTTTCAGTTCTGTAAAAGAGTGATTTATCTATTTCCCTGGCACACCTAATGTGGTGTCTTACACACAGTAGGCATTCCATAAACATTTATTCAATGATTTGATGCATAGCTCTTCATTTTATCAATGAAAATATTGAACCCCCCAGGGACAAAAGCATTGTGTATATATAATGGTTGGTGGAGCTGGAAGCAGAATGCAAATATGAATGGCAAGATTTAATTCAGTGTATTTTGAAATTCACATAATTATATGGTGTATCGGGCATCCTTCATAATTAATGGTTACATTACTATCAGTACAATAACTTTTTTGTTTTGGAACTGGCTCACCAAAGCAGTGGGCTAGGATGTTTTCTCTCAGTATGAATGCTGAAAGAATCCAGACAAAACTCAGTTTCCAGGAGAAAGAAATCACATTCTTTTTTTTTTAAGTGAGCTATGCCTTATATATTAGTAAAACTTGAAAATCCAACATTGTTTAAGTGCTTTTGCTTATTCATCAACAGACAGAGTTATAGAACCTTTCTTGAAACCACAAAATTGTCTTTCATGTCCAATATAAGCTAATATTCTCCTCCCTAGAAACAACCATTATCTATTCACTATCGATTACGTTTAGTATTTGGGGAGTTCATAGACATGGGGTTGGCTAGTATCTGTCTTTGTCTAATCTCTTCCACTCACTTTAAGTCTATGAATTACATCAGCATTGGAATATAGTGGTGGTCACTACTTTTTCATTGCTGTGTGGCATGTCATTGAATAAATACACTATACTTGCCATTTTGCTATTGATGCACATTATGAATTGGTTAAAGCTGTGGATTATTATGACTAAAGCTAAACTGCCATGAAGAGTTTTCAGATAGAAACTTCCATTTTAATAGTACATACCCTAAAGTGGGACTGCTGAGTATTAGAATTGGTGTGTTTCAGTTTTGATATTTGTGTTCCCTGAGAAAATGTGTTAAAGGTTTTCCTTATCTGAAAGTAAGATTTGGCAGAGGGCACATCTTTATTATGAGATTAGATTCCTTTAAAAACTATAGCCTTTGATTAGAAGACAGATTAAAAAAAAAAAAAAAGGAGCCTGAGCTTTCACATGACATCTGTGCCCTTTCATAGCTCTAGTCACAGATGAGCTTCAGGAAGCAGCAGACAACACCTGGGGAGGACTTTGGACAGACTGTCCTGCCAGTGGCTTCCACTCTTCGTTTTCAGTAACCTCAACATTAAGCAGGGCCATGCATATTCATTTGGTTTGGAGAATCTTGGAACCCAAATCCTCTTTTGGGCACTGAATAATATACAGTAGTTGGCCTAGAACTCTAAAGCTGGTTAGCATTGCCATCAGTCTTGATGGATAGGATATACAGACTAAACAAAGCATTTCTTGCTTGATGACAAGTTAGAAAAGGTGAAGAATCTGGTCAACTATTAATCATCTCACCCTTGATGCCATCATGTTAAGAATGGATAGATCCTTTTAGGTAGGCCCTTGGAGATCATTCAATGCAAAATGCATATGAATCTCAAAGTAGTTTGAAGACATCCAAGGAAAAGAACTTAGCTCATTCTGAAGAAATCCACCCCACAGACCCACACATGCACTTGTTATGAGGTTAGTCCTTCTTGTTAGCTTAAAGTGGCTCTCTCTACCTCTATCTATCTATCTATCTATCTATCTATCTATCTATCTATCTATCTATCTATCTATCTATCTCTATCTCACATCTAACATTTCTCTCTCTCTCTCTCTCTCTCTCTCTCTCTCTCTCTCTCTCTCCTCTCTCTCTCTCTCTCTCTTCCTGTCAGAATCTTATGTATTTCAGGCTGGTCTTGAGGTCATTGATTATCCAAACATAACCTTGAATTTACTGAATCACTCAAGTGCTGGGATTGCAGGCATGTGTCACAAGAGCTGGTTTAAAGTAGCCTTCTTTTAACTTCTATTTATTGATCCTTGTTTCACATATTGGGGTTCATGGGAATGAGACTTTTTGTTTATTTCTCCAGCCATTCTACAAATATTGTAAGAGTCCTTTTGATCCTGAAGAAATCTTGGTTCATTCAAAAGATGGGTTGCAGCTATACCACTGCTAGGTATATACCCAAAGTTTGTTCAAGTACACAAAAAGGACACTTGCTCAACCATGTTTATAGCAGCTCTATTTGTAATAGCCAGAACCTGGAAACAACCCAGATGTCCATCAACGGTGGAATGGGTACAGAAATTGTGGTATTTTTATACAATGGAATATTACTCAGCAATCAAAAAGGAGGAAATCATGAAATTTGCAGGCAAATGGTGGGATCTAGAAAAGATCATTCTGAGTGAAATATCCCAGAAGGAGAAAGACAAACATGGGATATACTCACTTATATAGACCTATAAGATATGATAAACATAATGAAATCTATACACCTAAAAAAGATAATCAATTGAGCGGACATGGGGTAAGATGATCAATCCTCATTTAGAAAGATAGATGGGATGTGCATTGAACGTATGACAGGAGTCTACTGAGCGCATCTGAAAGACTCTAACTAGCAGTGTTTTCAAAGCAAAGACTCATGACCAAACCTTTGGCAGAGTACAGGGAATCATAAGAAAGAAGGGGAGTTAGTCTGATGGGGAAAGGATAGGAGCTCCACAAGGACCAAATATATCTGGGCACAGGGTCTTTTCTGAGACTGATATTCAACCAAGGACCATGTATGGATATAACCTAGAACCTCCACTCAGATGTAGCCTGTGGTAGCTCAGTAACCAATTGGTTTCCCAAAGTGAGGGGAACAAGGACTGTTTCTAACAGGAACTCAATGACTGGCTCTTTGGTCTCCCCACCCCCGAAGGGAGGAGCAGTCCTGTTAGGCCACAGAGGAGGGCTTTGCAGCCAGTCCTGAAGATACCTGATAAAACAGGATCAGATGAATGGGGAGGAGGTCCCCCCTATCAGTGGACTTGGAAAGGGGCACGGTGGAGATGAGGGAGGGAGGGAGGGAGGGACTGGGAGGGAATGAGGGATCGGGACACGGCTGGGATACAGAGTTAATAAAATGTAACTGATAAAAAAAATAAAAAAAAAAAGATGGGTTGAAGAAGGATGAAAGTAGAAGGTAGGGATTTAGGGAAAGATAAATACTTATTAATGATTTGATTTATAACTTGAGTTTTCTTACTATAACTCTGTTATTTTGAGCTTGTTTGGCTTCCTAATAGCCAAAGAGGTTGTGTATAACCTTCAGCTATGTACCAAGCAAGGCCACTATGGCCTCTACATTTTCTTAACTCAGTGCCCTTGTACCCAGGCAGTGGATAAGAGCAAGGTCTAGCCTATCTTTTGAGGCCCTTACTGAATCTAGATGACAGTCTGTTGTGTGATAATGGAAATCAAGATTTCTTTTGTTCTAAGTCAAATTAACATACTTAATATCTAGCTACTTCTTTGAACTTTGGTTTACTCAAATGAAAAAGTTTGCTTTCAATGCCCCCTGTAAGGGGATAGTTTAAGAATTAGTTATACACTTGTATATGAAGTATCTGACACCATCCAAAGTATGCAAAAGATACTCAGTAATGGTCTTTTACCTAATATTCCTAACCTTCAATGAAATCATGGATACTCAGGCAAGAAAAGAGCCTTTAATATTTTACCATAGAAGGAGATGTGAGCTTCACTTACATTCTAAGTCCAGGTTTCTCACTTTAATACCTTAAGCTACTGAAAAGCCTTGACAAAGACACTGAATTCTTCGGAACCTTATAGGTTAAGTTAGATGTTTCATAATCTTAGGTATACATTAAAAATACTACACTCAAGATACATTTCTAAATGATCACCAATAAAGCTTTTGAAAAGACACTCAAAAATCCTCCAGTCTTCTATATTTAAGTGAACTCTGTCAGAGATGGTTTTTGTGTGGGTTATATTATGTATAAGCATCTCCATATACCCTTAGCAGTTTTGGTTGCATTTAATGAATTTTCCACATCTCAACATTATCCATGCTGTGGAGTCTCATGGGATTTTCAGAATGTAGCAACCTGTAGTATTTGTCAACTTAATTTGTCTTTGAAAAGTGGCATTTACAAACACACATAAGCCTGATAACACTGAACAGGCTGCTCAGAGAAAAAGGGCAATACTCTGAAGTCAGCTTACAATTGTGTTTCAGCACATGACATTGTTGACACAGTGACCTTGCTAATTCTCTCTGGAAACTGCTGGCCTTGACTCCTGGCTTGCTGTGGATAACCTGATGGTTAGAAATGTGTAACCAGGCACAGTTGTGTCAATGACCTGCCAGACTTTGATGTATCCTATAACAGTTCATTTCACTTCTCACAGAAATATCTTCTGTCAAATCCAATCCAACACCCATGACAGTGAGTGTCCCAATTTGGCAAGAATGCCGGTCCAGTCCATTTCCTACGTATCTAATCAGTAAACATTTATGGAACATTTCAAAAAGAGCTCCGTTTCCGCTGTTGTACAGGAACTAGACAATGGACTGGGTTTCTTCCTGGGCCTTCAGTCCACATTTCTGCCCTCAGTTCTCCAAGGAAGTTTGTGAGAACTTGTGCTTCTAATCTTAAACACTTCCTAGCTGAGAACACCCCTATGAGAGAATCATAGAGTCCTCTGCAGGATGCTGATATGACCCCACTTCCCATGTCCCAAGATCTTTCTGGGTCTTAGATACATTTTCATATGGAATCCATTATCAGTGCATCTCATTTGTGGGGAGGCATTTCTGTATTCCCCAAGAAAAGCAGCAAGAATAAAACAAGAGCAGACTGTTCATCTGACAGAGCTTGGAATGAAAGAAGAGGCTGAGGGGTATGGGAAGGCTGACACGGCATCCTAACTGGAAAAGGCACAAAAGTAGTGTCCTTTTGCAGGCTCCATGGTATCACTGATTTGAGACCAAGGCTAAGCAAGCCTGACAAAGTAGTTCATCAAACCAGAAGTGAACCCCACGCCTATTGGATCTCATTAATTCCCAGACTGGTTTATTGTCCATCTCAATCAGTGCAGCCCACCACATGGTACTTTCATCTCACCACAGTTGACTCGGCCATCCATCTATTGGTGCTGTGACTCTGTTCGCAGAACTAATGTCACTCACTGTTCCTGTCACACTGGCCACTTGCTGTCTGCCAAGAATTCTGAAAGCCCTGTAGGTGGTGACTCTCATTTACAGAAGGCTTTTCTATTTTTAAATTTTTGAAAATATTCCACGCTAAAGTTTTCTTACTCTCACCCTTTGTGATATTTTTAGGCTGTGCCAGTGCTTTAGAAAGCATGTAGCTTGCTGGGAGCTGCAAATAGATTTTTCTCTTCACCTGCCAGTCACGATGTACCACAGGCATGTGTCATGTGGAGAGCTGCTCCTTTCCTTCCACCCTTTCGTGTAGGCTTCACTTCTGTGTGCTGCTAATCTGTTTAGAAATCAAAGGCTCACCAGACTCAAATGGGAGGACCTGCCCCACGGCAGCCTGCAGGGGTTATTATAAAGCCCATCTGTCCTCCACTATAGGCTCACTAGGAGCAACTGGAAGCTGACAAGGGAAAGCCAGAGATCAGGGATCTAAGCTAGGAAAGGTGATTTGGGGTGAGAGGAGGCTGGGCAAGGGCACAAATGATCAAGACTTGAAACATGAAAAGCAGCCTGGGGATGCTGCAGTTATGACTCTTTTCAGATGGGGACAAACTGAAGAATTATCAGAGATGCTATGCAGAGTAGACCAAAGGTCTCCCCAGCCCTGGGCCTCCTCTGTCAGGGATCACCCAGGAGCTTCTGTGGGCAAGAGAGAGGGTTGGAGTAAGCAGTGAGCCATTCTCCTATCATCTTCCCTGTCACTTCTGCAGGTCCAGCAAGAGATTTTGCAGCTGCCTGGCCCTCACTCAAAAACTACTGGGAATGAATAGATCACAGGCTCTACCAGGACAACATTCTTCAAAGGATGTCCCATAAGCAAGCAACATCGGCATCATATTGTAGAGATGCAGTTCCTTGGTCTCCATCCCAGAGCATCAATTCAGATGCGGCATGAATGGGGTCAAATGTTATGGGTTTTCATAATTTTCCCAGGGAGTTTGATGTGTACACAACTCAGACAATCACTGTATGAGGAAAAACAAGATGAGAAGAGCTACCTGAGGAGCCCAGTGATGTTCATTAAAAGAGCAAGAGAATAGGGAGGAAATATCTGGACTCATAGTTACCTCTTATGCTAATATTTCAGAAATGAAAGGGAAGCCATCAATATCTAAAAAGAAAAGGGGGTTACAGACTTAAGGGGAAAAGAAATGCATTTTAAAGTGAATATAATACAAATAAGACCCATTTGATATTTCTCATGAGGAAGAGAAGGTGTTTTCAGCTGTGATCATGTGTGATGTTTTGACTAGGAAGAAAATGTCTTCATGGATGATGTTAGAAATTGCCAAATTCTTCCCCAAAAAATTGTTCTCAAAAAGCCATGGGTAGCTGGAGATATAATTTGGTGCTAAAGTGCTTCCCTAGAATGTGCAAAGCCTGTATGTTCCCTCATTAGCACTACAAAAAGAAATTTTACTCATACACACATCTTATCATGATTACTGGTATTTTGAAAAGAGAAACATGAAGGCATTTTTATTTTCATTAAATTTCTTAACCATTCTATGAAGTAAACTATGATAGAGGACATCTTCCTCATTCATCTCACAACTTTCCTTCTCTATTGAAAAACACTGGGGATTGAAGCAGATGCAGAGATTCAGAGTCAACTTTGGGCAGAGTGTAAGGAGCCTTATGGAAGAAGGGGAAGTAGAGTGAACAGGAGTTCCACAAGGAGACCAACAAAGCCAACAAATCTGGGCCCAGGGGCACTTGCAGAGACTGAGGCATCAACCAAAGACCATGCACGGAGAGGACGTAGATCCCCTGCTCAGATATAGCTGATTGGCAGCTCAGTCTCCAGGGGTTTCCTAGTAAGGGGAGCAGGGCAGTCTCTGACATGGATATTCTTGCCTCCTTCCTGTTCACTTTCCCCTGGTGGGGAGACCTTTCCAGCCCACAGAGGAAGAGGATACAGGCAGTTCTGATGAGACTTGATAGGATAGGGTCAGATAGTCAGATAGTAGGGGAGGAAGTCTCCCCCTTTCAGTGGACTAGGTGTTTGTAGATAGGAAGGAAGAGGAAAGGGAGAGGGAAGGGGGAGTAGATGAGGGAGGGGGTTACAATTGGGATATAAAGTGAATAAATTGTAAATAATGAAATAATATTTTTAAAAAATGACAACTATACACAAGCCTGATGCCAACTTTTTCACCTTCCTGAATCTCTAATCTTGACCTTGGATTCTCAAGTGCCAGACCTTCCTTCAATGCCTCTAACACTACCATTTCTCTCTTGGGTCCCAGGTCTCACCAGCTCTCACTTCAAATATATCCTGCCTGTAATCATCAACAAATCCCCTGCAGGCTAATATTATCTACATAGAAACATCCTGAACTGGCTGGGTATCATGGGACATATGTATAACCCCAGTTCCTAGAAGAGAGCAAGGCGGGGGAGGGATTTTTATCTTAAAGCCATCCTGAGTTACATGTCTTGAAAATTAATTAAAAATAGGGAAAGAGGGGCATCACAAACTGTTGCTCAACATTAGCACTCTACTCTCTCTTGCTGTCATTGCTGTCTCCAGTTAGAACTCCATAAGTTAAATTAAGTTAAAATGAAATATATCCGTCTTTGGTGTCACTACTTCTTCTGCTAGTCTTTCTGGACCCCAGGCAAACTTGAAGTCAAACTTCAAGATGTCAAACATGTCATGTGGCTCAGCCTCCCAGTAGCATTTGACAGAGTTCTCACCCCATTGACCATTCTCTGTCTCTTTCTTCAACTCCCCTCCTTTATTCCATTATTATTATTATTATTATTATTATTACCATTATTTTGGAGTATCCTCGATCACTTCTTGAATCTCTTCCACTCTAGCTATAGTCTTGCCAAGGTGAGCTGGTTTGGCACTGTGACTTTAAATATAACCCACCAGAAAATCAGAAAACTTCCAAAGATCAGCCACACCTGTTTTGTCATTTCCATGATACTGCTCTAGTCTAAAACCACAGATAAATGCAGTAGCTTCTACTAGTCTTTCATCTTTTCAGTTGCTTCCTTTAGATGTCAGGTCAGATCATGTTGCTTCTCTATTTATTGCCTCATCAAGTTGCCTTATTTCACAAACAGCAAAATAAGTATTTATACTAGATTTTTAATGTGCTACATGGTCTTGCCCTGGCTTCCCTATGAGTATTGGGTTCTAATTCAACTTGTCAACCTGTGCATACCTCAGGGAACTTGCATCTGTAATTTTCTCCACTTAGAACAGTCTTTCCCTCATAGTCAATTTTTTTTCTGTGACAGTTTATATTAACAGCCAGTTTAGTAGGATTAGATCTAGAATCTAGAATCTAGGAATCTAGGATCTAGAATCTAGGAACCTAGGATCTAGAATCCCCTAGAAATCCAAGGCCATATCTGCAAGGGATTTCCTACGCGATGTCAACTAAAATGGGAAGACCTTCCCTAAATCGCTTTGTCATGGCCAGGGATCCTGAAATTCATAAAAAGGAGTGAATGTGCAGAAACAAATCTTCATCTCAGTCTGCTTCCTGTCTGGGGATGCAATGTGACCAGCTGCCTCCTGCTCCTCACACACTGCACTGTATCCCCTGGAACTATAAGCCTAAAACAACCCTTCCTTAAGTTGTTTTTGCCAACATCTTTGTACAACAATGAGACAAGTATCTAAGACACCTTCCCTAATGATTTTATTTCTGTATCTCCCCACCTTCTGAGGGAAATCTTACCAAACATCTCCCTTTTAAAGTCAAGCATTCATCCCTTTTAAAGTCAAGTCCATCCCACTCTATCATTTATCCTTCTACCCTGCATTATCTGTACCTGACATGTAATATACTTCCCTGCTCTCTGCCTCCATCATATACAATAGAAAGTCTGTATATCCATATCTAAAACAATGGTTCACATACATACATTAGGTTTCCATTAACATTTGAGTGAATTGATGAATAAGTGAACTAAGAGTTCTTACATTATCTTGTTGAAGTATAAGGGTGAGTTTGGAGATCATTACACATACAGAACATTTGGCAGACCCATGAAAAACTCCACATCTCTTTCCATGGGCCATTGCAGAATTAATTCTAATGATTTGCAACAATCTTCAGGCTTTTCTTCACAGAATAGTCTTTCGTGAAACTTAAAAAATACAAGTACAGGTTACACCCCAGTGAGATCTTGATTTGGGAAAGTATGGTTGGGACATTGTAAAACAGACACTTGAGAGTATAGAGTCAAGCATAGACTGACCTCTGCAGTTATCAGGAGCATAGACATAGGACCATACCTTATGTTTAAATGCTGAGGCCACTCAAACTATAGAAATCTGGTGACTATACTATTCCAAGGCTCAGGTTTTTTATGTTTAAAAGAGAATGATAATTATGCCTTTGCCTGATTAAAGAGGGAGCGGGATATGGCTGGGATACAGAGTTAATAAAATGTACCTCATAAGAAAAAATAAAATAATATAAAGAGGGCTCTGTGAGCAGTAAAGAAAACCACAGGCTGGGAAGCAACAAAATAGGACCCTATGGTATGCTCAGCCTTGTTCACCCAGACCCTGAGAACAATTCCTCAGGGAGAAAAGTTGCCTTCCCTGGTTCTCAGCCCTAGAGGGGTTGCAGTATGAATGCCACAATAATTATTTGTGCATGCCTAAATCATGTCTACCTTGGAGCCTGATTTCTATGAACTTAAGCAGAATTGCAAGGCTTGGCTAACCTACCACTCTATATATGAAACAAAACAAAATTTTAGCTTCCGAAGGCCAGTGTAAGGACTGTGTATAATTTAACAATTCAATTGAAATTGTTTATTCCCTGCCATGATCTAACCATGATGATGACTTGATGGAAACCCAAGATGTAACCTTATCGTATGTATCTCTTTGGATGTGCTTGACAAAATCACTTTCCAAATCTACCTCTCAAAGATCCCTGCTCTACGTTTGGATTTAGGACAGTGCAGCAGATTCTTCTGTGCTTTATTTTAAGGTGATATAAATGCTCTCAACCTCTCCCAGCCTCTGAGACCCCTGTATCTATGCTCATCCCTTTCCCCACAGTCTCCCTTCCAAGCTCATTCGATGGATGTCTGTACTTCCTGGAATCTGATTATTATGGCAGGTTCTACTTGTCAACTTGATACAACTTAGAATCACCTGGGAAGAGAGACTTGATGAGGAACTGTTTAGCCTGGGTTGGTCAGTGGGTACGAGGGTACCCTGTGAGGGATTTTCTCATTTGGCTTAACTGCGGTTGAAAGATATTCTGATTGTGAGTCCCAGACTATGTGAGAGGAGAAACAGCTAGATAACATAAGCATGCATATGTTTATTTATCTCTGCTCTTGACTGTGGATGTGATGTGACTAGCTGCCACTGGGATTGCCTTGCAATGACAGACTGTAGTCTGCAACTGTGGTAAAGCCTTTCTCCTTTAAATTGTATTATATTGCAATATTTTATCATAGCAATAGTAATAAAATTAGAACACTGCTGATTAATATTCCATTGTGTAGACCAAGGAGCATTCATGGATATAAACCTAGAATCCCTGCACAGATGTAGCCCAAGGCAGTTCAGTGTCCAAGTGGGTTCCATAGTAATGGGAACAAGGACTGACTCTGACATGAATTGATTGGCCAGCTCTTGGATCACCTCCCCCTGAGCGGGGAAAAGCCTTACAAGACCACAGAGGAAGACAATGCAGCCATGCCTGATGAGACCTGATAGGCTAGGATCAGAAGGAAAGCGAGGGAGACCTCCCTCATCAGTGGACTTGGGAAGGCACACGGGTGGAGAAGGGGGAAGGAGGGTGGGATTGGGAGGGGAAGAGGGAGAGAGCTACACAGGGAATATAAAGTGAATAAACTGTAATTAATAAAAGATATCAGAACTGCTGTGCGCCAGATAGCCTGCTGTTACCAGGAAAGCAGTACCCACCGGCCACAGATTACCACTTGGGTACTGGGGTACAGAGCCCCAACCTCAGACCTACAAAAGCCCAGAATCCCAAGATCAACCCCCAGATACTGCTTTAAGGGGCAGCCAGTTATCCCTAACAAAACTGACCAAACCATGGGACACACAGGTTACAGCAGCAGATCACTAAATTTACACCAAAAAAAAAAAAAAAAAAAAAAAAAACAGCAGTAAGGCAGCTGTCTTCAGGACTTCTTGGAGTAAGAGGAGAGCCCTCTCGACTAACAAGGACCACAGTTACCACTTAAGTCTCTATGCCTGAGGTGAGCAGTGGCAACTCCTGAAAAACACTGGCCATCCAGTGACTATACCCAAAAAGCTGAGAAAGCTTCTTTAGGAAAAACCATCTTCCTGCCAAAGGGATTCTCTCTACCACAGGATTCCAGGAACCACCAGAAACTAACTCCAAACACCTAAGATAGCCCAATGGGTAGAGGCCAGCGTAAAAGCTCAATCAAAAGACAGAGCAATATGGCATCTCCAGAACCCAGTTATCCAGGGGCAAGTAGCCCTGGACACCCCACCATAATTGAAATTCAAGAAGATGACCTAACATCTATGCTCATGAAGAAGATAACAGAGGAAACAAATAAAATGCATAAAGACCTAGAGGAAGATAAACGCAAACAGATTATGGGCATCCGTAAAGAAATAGAGGAAGATGAAAACAAAGAGATTATGGCCATCCATAAAGAAATACAGGCAGTTGCAGCCAAACAGTTTGTGGCCTTTAGAGAGGAAATGCTTAAATCACTGAAAGAAATAAAAGAAACAGAGGATTGTTCAAACAAACAGCTGAAGGAATTGAAGGAAAATACAGTCAGACAGGTGAAAGAAATCAAGAAAACAGCTCAAGATCTGAAGATAGAATTGGAAAAATTAAAGAAAACACAAATGGAGGAAATTGTGGAGAGAAAGGACTTAGGGAAGAAAAAAGGAACTAAAGAAGTTAGCATAACCAATACACTACAAGAGATGGAAGGAAGAATCTCAGGTGTGGAAGATACAATGGAAGAAATAGATGTATCTGTCAAAGAAAATGTTAAATCTAAAAAATTCCTGACACAGACTGTCCAAGAAATTCAAAACAACATAAAAAGACAAAATCTAAGAATAATAGGAATAGAGGAAAAAGAAGATTCCCTGCTCCAATGCCCAGAAAATATTTTCAACAAAATCATTGAAGAAAATTTCCCCAACTTAAAGGAGATACCAATAAGAATACAAGAGGCCTACAGAACACCCAATAAATTAGACCAGAAAAGAAAATCCTACCGCCACATAATAATCAAAACCGTAAGTATACAGAACAAAGAAAAAATACTAAAAGCTGCAAGGGAAAAAGGCCAAGTAACATATAATGTCAAATCCATTAGAATCACACCTGACTTTTCAACAGAGACAATGAAAGCCAGAAGGGCCTGGACAGATATCATGCAGACCCTAAGAGAACAAAGGTGTCAGCCCAGGCTACTATACACAGCAAAACTCTCAGTTCTCATAGACAGAGCAAACAAGATATTCAATGACAAAAACAAATTTCAACAATACCTACACACAAATCCAGCATTACAGAAGACACTAGAAGGGAAAATACAACCCAAGAAAACTAGCTACTTTCAAGAAAACACAGGAAATAATTAACCTGACTACAGTAAAACAAAAAGCAACAAAGCACACAACCTTATAACCATAGCCAACATCAAAATCAAAGCATCTAACAGCCACTGGTGATTAATCTCTCTCAACATCAATGGACTCAATTCTCCAATAAAAAGACACAGACTAACAGAATGGATGTGTAAACAAAACCAAGCAACTGTTGCATACAAGAAACATACCTAAGTCACAAAGATAGACATTACCTGAGGATAAAGGGTTGGAAGACGGCTTTTCAAGCAAATGGACACAAAAAGCAAGCAGGAGTAGCCATTCTAATATCTGATAAAATAGACTTTCAACCAAAATTAATAAAAAGAGATGGGGAAGGACAGTTTATATTCATCAAAGGAAAATTCCACTAGGAAGACATCACAGTCCTGAATATCTATGCCCCAAATACAAGGGCACCCACATTTGTAAAAGAAACATTGATAAAGCTTAAACCACACATAGATCCCCACACATTAATAGTAAGAGATTTCAACACCCCACTCTCAGCAAAGGACAGGTCAACAAAACAGAAATTAAACAAAGAAACAATGTCTCTAACAGAGGTCATGAATCAAATGGACCTAACAGACGTTTACAGAACCTTACACCAAAACACAAAAGAATTTACCTTCTTCTCAGCACCTCATGGAACCTTCTCCAAAATAGACCATATAGTTGGTCACAAAGCAAGCCTCAACAGATACAAGAAGATTGAAATAATTCCTTGTATCCTGTCTGATCACCATGGAATAAAGCTGGACCTCAACAACAACAGAAATAGCAAAAAGCCTACAGGCACATGGAAACTGAACAACTTGAAAATAAATGACAGCTGGCTCAGGGAAGAAATAAAGAAAGAAATTAAAGTATTCCTAGAACTCAATGAAAATGAAGACACAACATACCCAAACTTGTGGGACACAATGAAAGCAGTGCTAAGAGGAAAGTTCATAGCACTAAGTGCCTTCAAGAAAAAATTCAAGACAGCTCATTCAAGCAACTTAATGGCTCACTTAAAAACCCTAGAAAAAGAAGAAGCAGACACACCAAAAAGGAGTAGATGGCTGGAAATAATCAAACTCAGGGCTGAAATCAATCAATTAGAAACAAATAAAACAATTCAAAGAATCAATGAAACCAAGAGCTGGTTCTTTGAGAAAATCAACAAGATAGACAAACCCTTAGCCAAGCTAACTAAAAGGCAGACAGACACCATCCAAATCAACAAAATCAGAAATGAAAAGGGGGACATAACTACAGACACTGAGGAAATCCAAGCAATCATTAGGACTTACTGCAAAAGTCTATATGCCATAAAATTTGAAAATCTAAATGAAATGGACAATTTTCTTGATCGATTCGGCTTACCAAAGCTGAATCAGGACCAGGAAAATCAATTAAATAGTCCTATATCCCCCAAGGAAATAGAAGCAGTCATCGAAAGTCTCCTATTGAAAACAAGCCCAGGACCAGATGGTTTCAGCGCAGAATTCTATCAGAACTTCAAAGAAAAGCTAACTCCAGTTCTCTTCAAACTATTTCACAAAATAGAAACAGAAGGAACATTACCAAACTCATTCTATGAAGCCACAGTCCACTTGGTACCTAAACCTCACAAAGACCCAACAAAGAAAGAGAATTTCAGGCCAATCTCCCTTATGAACATTGATGCAAAAATACTCAACAAAATACTTGCAAACCGAATCCAAGAACACATCAAAGATATCATCCATCATGACCAAGTAGGCTTCAACCCAGGTATGCAGGAGTAGTTCAATATATGGAAATCCATCAATGTGATCCACCATATAAATAAACTGAAAGAAAAAAATCCACATGATAATCTCTCTAGATGCTGAAAAAGCATTTGACAAGATCCAACATCCATTCAAGTTTAAAGTCTTGGAGGGATCAGGGATACAAGGAACATATCTAAACATAGTAAAGGCGATATACAGCAAGCCTAAAGCCAACATCAAACTGAATGAAGAGAAACTTAAAGCAATCCTACTGAAATCAGGGACAAGACAAGGCTGCCCATTCTCTCCATATCTCTTCAGCATACTTCTAGAAGTCCTTGCTAGAGCAATAAGACAATTGAAGGAGATCAAGGGGATATAGATTGGAAAGGAAGAAGTCAAATTATCACTATTTGCAGATGATATGATAGTATATGTGAGTGACCCCAAAAACTCTACCAGGGAACTCCGACAGCTGATAAACACCTTCAGCAAAGTGGCTGGATATAAAATTAACTTAAAAAAATCAGTAGCCCTCCTGTATCCAAAAGACAAAAGGGCTGAGAAAGGAATTAGGGAAACAACACCCTTCACAATAGCCACAAATGACATAAAATACCTTCAAGTAACCCTAACCAAGCAAGTCAAAGACTTGTATGAAAAAAATTTCAAGTCTCTGAAGAAAGAATTAGAAGAAAATATGAGAAGATGGAAAGATCTCCCATGCTCATGGCTTAGCAGGATTAACATAGTAAAAATGGCCATCTTACTGAAAGCCATCTACAGATTCAATGCAATTCCCATCAAATTACCAACACAATTCCTTACAGACCTGGAAAGAAAAATTCTCAACTTCGTATGGAATAACAAGAAACCAGAATTGCTAAAACAATCCTCTACAATAAAAGATCTTCTGGAGGTATCTCCATCCCTGATATTAAGCTGTACTATAGAGCAACAGTTATAAAAACTGCATGGTACTGGCATAGAAACAGAATGGTGGATCAATGGAACCAAATAGAAGACCCAGAAATAAACCCACACACTTATGGACACCTGATCTTTGACAAAGATGCCAAAACCATACAATGGAAAAAAGATAGCATCTTCAACAGATGGTGCTGGTCTAACTGGATGTCTACATGTAGAAAAATGCAAATAGATCCATAATTATCACCCTGCACAAAATTAAAGTCCAAGTGGATCAAAGACCTCAACATAAACCAGACACATTAAATTGATTAGAAGAAAAAGTAGGGACAACCCTAGAACTCATTGGTAGAGGAAACAACTTCCTGAAAAGAACACCAACAGCACAGGCTCTAAGAGCAACAATCAATAAATGGGACCTCATGAAACTGAAAAGCTTCTGTAAAGCAAAGGACACCTTCATCAAAACAAAATGACTGCCTACAGATTGAGAAAGAATCTTCACCAACCCTTTATCTGACAGAGGGCTAATATCCAGTATATATAAAGAACTAAAGAAGCTGAAAAGCAGTAAACCAAGTAATCCAATTAAAAAATGGGGAAGAGAGCTAAACAGAGAACTCTCTGTAGAGGAATATCAAATGGCAGAGAAACACTTAAAGAAATGTTCAACCTCATTAGCCATCAGGGAAATGCAAATCAAAAGGACCCTGAGATTTCACCTTACACCCATCAGAATGGCCAAGGTCAAAAACTCAAGTGACAACACATGCTGGAGAGGTTGTGGAGAAAGGGGAACCCTTCTCCACTGCTGGTGGGAATGTAAACTTGTACAAACACTCTGGAAATCAATCTGGCACGTTCTCAGACAACTAGGAATAGCGCTTCCTAAAGATCCAGCCATACCGCTCCTAGGCATGTATCCAAAAGAGGCTCAAGCACACAATAAGGACATTTGCTCACCCATGTTTGTAGCAGCTTTATTTGTAATTGCAAGAAGCTGGAAACAGCCCAGATGCCCCTCAATTGAAGAATGGATGCAGAAATTGTGGTACATCTACACAATGGAGTATTACTCTGCAATGAAAAATAAGGAAATCATGAAATTTGCAGGTAAATGGTGGAACCTGGAAAGGATCATCCTGAGTGAGCTATCCCAGAAGCAAGAAGACACACACAGTATATACTCACTCATATAGACATATAACATAGGATAAACCTACTAAAATCTGCACACTTAAAGAAACTAATCAAGAGAGAGGACCCTGACTAAAACACTCAATCCCCATCCAGAAAGGCAAAGAGGATGGACATCAGAAGAATAAGAAAACAGGAGACAACCTAGGAACTTGCCACAAAGGGCCTCTGAAAGGCTCTGCCCTGCATACTTTCAAAGCAGATGCTGAGACTTATGGCCAACTGATGGGCAGAGTTCATGGGATCTTATGTAAGAAGTGGGAAATAGTAAGAGCTGGAGAGGACGGGAACCCCACAAGGAGAGCAACAGAACCAGAAAATTTGAAAACAGGGGTCTTCCCAGAGACTCATACTCCAACCAATACCAGGCATGGAGATAACCTAGAACCCCTGCAGAGATGTAGCCCATGGTAGTTTAGTGTCCAAGTGGGTTACATAGTAATGGGAAGAGGGACTGCCTCTGACATAATCTGATTGGCCTGCTCTTTGATCACCTCCCCCTGAGTGGGGATCAGCCTTACCAGGCCACAGAAGATGACAATGCAGCCACTCCTGATGTGATCTGATAGACTAAGATCAGAAGGAAGGGGAGGAGGACCTTCCCTATCAGTGGACTTGGTGAAGGGCATGCGTGAAGAAGGGGGAGGGAGGGTGGGACTGGAAGGGGAGGAGGGTGGGGCTTATGGGGGTATACAAAGTGAATAACGTGTAATTAATAAAATTAAATTTAATTTAAAAAAAGACTCTCAAGTGAATGTCAAGAGCTTCTGAACATATTCTCGGAGTTCAGGTATAGAACAAACACTAGATTAGGAGTCAAAAGTTCTGCCTAGGGGTTTTTGCATAGCCGTGCTCAAACACTGTCCCTCTGAAAATATGCTTTTGTCTGTCAAAACCTCAGTTTGGGAAACTGTAGTGCCTGCCTTATCTACCTTATGATGTAAATCAAATAATATAATGAAGTAGGAGGAGTTAGTTGAAGACTTCAAAAAGATTTGTGATATAGTTGTCAGGAGAGAAGATGATAAATAGCTTTTCACATTCAAGTTAGTGTGATTCAGACAGTAGGAATTCCATAGTCACCAATTCAAGTATTCAAGCTTATAATTAAAAAAGAAAAGAAAAGATTCCTAGTAACTGGACTTAAATTCTGTTCAGAGCTCCCATCTATCTTTGCAAAAAAAAAACATTGTCTGATCTCTAATAGGTTGTCAGACACTTGAGTGATTTTCTCAGTCATCCATTGAAGCTCAAGCAGACTTCGAATTCCCTGTGCTGCCCATTCTCTCTCCTGGGCTACATCTCAGCATGTGTCTTCCCTAATGCTGTCTTGCTATCAATAAGAAGAGATGCCTATCTCTTATCTCCATCTACTAAATATTTAGACATCTGATTATGTCCTCAGTCCCCATCCCTTGCCTTTTTGAGCTGTCCATTCCCTGCTGAACTGTCCCTTTGTGTGAGCCTTTAGCCCCATTTCCATCAAACATTAAACGTTTGATTTCAAGGACAGTGAGATGGCTCAGTAGGTAAAGGCCCTTGCCACCAAGCCTAAAGACCTGCGATCGTTCCTAGAACTCACATATTATTGGAAAGAAAGACTCCTAAAAGTTGTCCTTTGACTTTCACATGTATTTTGTCACAGGCAAACATGTATGCATAATTGTGCACACACATACACACACAAAATAATTGTAGAAAGAAATTTGACTTCAATTGCATGTATTTCTCAGAGGAAGCATGTCAACTTAAACTCACACCTAGAAGTAAATGACTCACATTAGTACTTCTCCAGAGACTGAAAAGAGATCATAAAGACCCTGGAACCTGAAGTTTAAGACATGGTACACCTTCCATTTGTGCTTGACCCTTGTGTACGTGAGGACACACAGACAAGCCCTTGAGTTGTTTTCCAATACTCTAATCAGTCAGTTTCCATTCATTAATTCATTTAATATGTATGTAACACATGATATGCATAATTTTACAAATTTCACAAGCCTCTACTGATTGTTTTAGATACATTTTGTAAATAATGACCTTGAGGATTTGAGAGGTTCAATCCCCATTGCAAAGAAACACAGCTGGATATAAGCTGTAATCCAAACCCAGTCTAATTCCAGGCTCATATTCTTTCCACAATGCCATTTTAGCCAAATTTCTGCATTCCAGAGACTGGCTCAGCCCTAGATATATAAAAATTAATAGGAGTAAGTTCAGTGATGTGTGTTAAAGTACTCAGAATTGGGCCTAACCCAAAGTAGCAATTTAAGTTGTTTCTTAAAAGAGTAATCATTGGAAAGGTTTACTGGATTCTCAAGTTAAGAAACTCAAGGCAGGGAAGGGGGGAAGCTGGAGAGATGACTCAGTGGTTAAGACTCTGATACTGTTCTTCCAGAGGACCTGAGTTGAAGACTCACAACTGCCTGTAACACCAACTTATAGAGGGATTGGACACCTCTGGCTTTTGACCTCTGACCTCTGAAAACACCAGCTGTCATGTGCACATACAAAGAAATATACTGTAAAGAAACTCGTGGTGGATAGAGAGAGTCATAGTAAATGGCAAGGAGAGACCAAGGTAGTAGATATAGCTTCTGGAAAAATAATTATTCCCTGTCTAATAAGGGAAGATAGGGAAGTAGCTGACTGACAATATCGTGTGCTGCATTGAACAGTGAGCAACTTGAAACCCAGGACTTGGCCTTCATTATCACCCCTTTATTACCAAGTAGTTAGCTATTAAATAAATCTTGCCCAATTTGTAATTTGCCCACTAAAAACAAAACAAGAAATATAGACTTTTAGCTACAGAAGAGGACAATGTTATCAGAAGAAACAGAAGCAGAGGCATGATCCCAGTCTCTCCTTCCATTCTTTACCCAAGAAGGCCCACACATCCCTGAACCAAGTAAAGCTGTAACTGGTTGTTAGGGAAGATTTATCTCACAGATAAACACACTAGCATTTCCAATGGTGTGAGACTTGGAACTTGGTTGTGTTGTACAGCAAAAATCAGCTGCAAGATTTTAGCCAGAGTCAGGTACAGTGACAAGACTTTACAAAGCAGATTAACCACTTAGAGGGGCTTAATGTTGATGATTCCAAGTCTTGAATGATCTGTAGCTTTTTATCAAGGAGTCAGATGGATTTACTACTCATTTGATTTTTATCAGGGCCAACTTGGGTTTTTAATTAATCATGCTCTCATCCCCTGTCCTCTTCGAACCAGGGGCCACAGAGTGCTACTAGCTTTTGTTTGATACCTTAGATGGAAAATCCTTTCCTCAGACAGACATGGTGGCAGTTTGGCACACTCTCTTTTTTCCTCTTCTGTTAAAAATAGCTCCTTTTATTCTCTCAGTGGATAATTCCCACTGTTAATATGATGATACAACAAGGAGTTCTTCCTCAGTCTGCTCATTGGTAATTAACAGCTCTCCTCAAAATCCACTACAAGACTCCATCTACTCTTCTCTTGCATTTGTTTTCACCCTCAAGTGACCCAGTTTCATTTACACTTCACCCTCAAAAAGGAGTCCAGGACAGCCAAGACAGGACAGCCGCGGCAGCTGCAGAGTTCCAACATTCCCAATGTTTCTTAAGGGTTCCTTCTGAGCCAAGAGGAGAAACCAGCCTCTGAGAAAAATGACACACATAATATTTATCCTTTTCATTTACAAAAGTGAGAAGAAAAATCCTCATGCTTGCAGCTTTTCTTTTCCCTAGATTGAGATGCCCTGTATCTTCTTTCCAGGGTCTGGGTTTCTCTATTTCGTTTGCAACTTGCAGCCTGAGCAGGAGGCCACTAGCACTCATTCCAGGCTTCCCAGCTTCCCCTCCTCCCCCAATTCTTACTGTCAAAAACTCCATAGGAGGTCAGGAATAAAATGGCACCTCCTCAGATTTCTCATCTGCCTGTGCCTATGGCAAGTCTCTCTTTGTCCCTCTGGCTTTTCTACTACATGCTTCTCTCTTCCAGCCTACCAGTGGGCTGAAATTCTCCTTCTGGGCTAGAAAATTGGAGCTGGGAAAATTAACATGAAGAAACAGGTTCTTCAACTGTGGAGTGTATATAAATAAAGTTCAGAGGACAAATAGCTTGCTGGAGGCTAGGGAGATTGTTTTTTTTTTTTAACACAAGAGGCTATGGTGGCATTAGTTTCCTCAGAAACAAGCCTAGAAGTGACAAAATGTAAAGGATCCTGGTCACATACATATATCCACCATTTATAAGCAATAAAACACAGTATGGACAACTATGGACACTTCAAAGGTCTCTCCATGTATAAGCACACACAGGCTTCTCTACCTCATGCCCCCAAACACATGAAACTTATGACAGAGAATGTCGCTGCTTCAGAATTCTAGACTAAGAAGGAACCCTATAATGGTAATGGAAGGACAGGAAGTTCCACAGCTGTCACGGGATACTCTTTTCTACTTTTGGAGAAAGTGAAAGAGAGGTTTGTGGAAGGCCTCCGTTCTCACAGCACAAGGGTTTTAACCTGGGATCCAAGTTTTAAAGAAAGAATTTGAATGTCTATGAATTTAAATAGGCAAGAGGATAGGCATTTTTTTTCCTTTATACTAACTTCTAAGTAACACTTTTTTTTCTGTTTATTAATGTAAAACAGGCCATAGCATTATTGGTAGTAGCTATGTCTTTGTCACCAATAAAGTCACAGATTCATTCATATCACATCAGGTTCATTATAGCTCAATATATCATCTTTGCTTCAAAATTACAACAGGTATATTCAATCTGTTACTATATTTTATTAGATATATCAATAAAAACATAAATTATTGTATCACAAATACATTTACTAATATTTTATAGCTAAGCTTCAAGATAAGTCAATTATTTTTAACCCTGTTTGTTTTGGTTCTTTGTTTGTTTGTTTGTTTGTTTGTTTGTTTGTTTGTTTTTCAAGACAGGGTTTCTCTATATAGCCCTGGCAGTCCTAGAACTCGCTTTGTAGACCAATCTGGCCTTGAGCTCAAAGAGATCCACCATCCTATGCCTCCCAAGTGCTGGGATTAAAAGGTGTATAGTACCACACCCAGCTATGTTGGTACATTTTAAAACACTCTTTTGAGAGGGGGTCCATTAGCTTCACTAGACCGTTTTGCATATCACACACACACACATACAAACACACTAGAGTATCAAAGCCAAACATCCATAATGAATAAACACAGCCAGCTTATTTTATGTAATCATCACAATCTCACTAACAAAGTTATCATAAACCCCGTTTTATGAATATGGAAACTAAGATTCAAAGTAGAATTTAATTTGGAAGGCTGTAGTTTCTCTACTACCTGACATGTATGTGAACACACATACATACACAAAGATAAATACACAAGTATTTTTATGATTCCCAGACAGACAGTTGAAAATTCAACCAGCATAGATACTGCTGGCTGTAAAAGTAAACTAATTAGTGATCTGTATCTACTATGACACAAGAATTGTTTAAAACAATAAAAAAGATCAGACTAACAGATGTGTTTTAATTGTACTCATAAGTTTATGGCCCTATCTAACACCCTCACCTCCCACCTAACCCCAAAGAGACTGAGGAGGTTACTATGAGAGTTCCCTGCCATGGGACATGAGGTAAATTGGTTTGTCCTTCAGCTGTATGAAGGTATATGCTTCCCCCTTGGCCCTGCTGGGGCTCTCATCTCTACGTCCAGACCTTTGGATACATCCCCTTTCCACTGCAGATACTCATTTTTCCTCACCTAATGGCTTTAGGTCTAAATTATTCATGAAGTGAAGGTAATATAAGGCAATGAAAGAAAAAAAAAAGAGGGAAAGAGAAAAGGGTTTTGCTCTGGCTGCTGGGAAGAAGACAGCAGGATCGTCTTTGTATTCATTGAATTAAGGACTAACAAGAGGCAAATTATGCTTCAAATAATGGATTCACCCATGATAATAACAGTGAATGCCATGAGAATGGAATCCAGGGCATTATATAACAGAGGTCTCTCACCTAATCCAGAGCATAAGGAAAGATTTCTCTTAGGAAATGATGTTTGCAAACTCATCTTTTGTGATATTTATGGTTTTAATATCCTGCTGGCGTGTGACCATCCTTTCATTACAATATGAAATACAAGTTAGGCCTCACCTCTGCCGTCTCCTCTCAAGTAGAAGGCTGTTATTCCCACCTTTTCAAGCTAAGATCAGACTACTGGGAAGTAGGAGCCAGTGGCAAAGGTGTAGCTCACAGACAGCCTCAAACAGCTTGACCCGCTACTGGTCTGTGCCATCACAACTGAACTGAACGAAATTGAGAAGTGTAGCCTGCTGGCCCCAGGTGATCAAATCCATTTCCGGTGGGTCAGCTTGCTTCAGGGCCTGGGTGGGGGATGGGGGTGAGGACACAAGCTTTTGACTCATGTGGCATTCAAACAGCCTCCTGTGAATCCTATCAATCAAACTTTACAGGCCAGTGTCCCATTCATGCATGGTGCACAGCAGAAATCCCACATCTTTTCAACTAGAAGCATAACAGTCACAGTTATGATGTGAAGTAGTGGGGTGTGAGGCAGCCGGGAGCTCTGACCAACCAGAGAAGGGAACTATCCCCTTCCCTGGGAGACAAAGATTCACTCTGTAGGGTTTAAAATTCCTATTTGAGAGCAAAATTACAGAGCATTCAAGAAAGCTCCTGCTGATAAATTATTCTATGATTTTTAAAATATCCTTCTTTCTCTACTTCCTGCCATCTTTTGACATCATTGAGAGTGGGTGCTAAGCAACTGGGAAAAGGAAGAAAAGAAGAACAAAGACATTATTAAACAAAATAGAAAATAATAAATTGAGTTTTGTGTGGTACCTCTAATAAATAAGCACAAGCACTATCCTGGGAATGAAGCCTTTTACTCATCTTACGATATCTCCCTAAGGTGTCTGCTTTCTTGATGGACATACATATCTCATGACTTTGAGAAAAATAATATACCCACCACATAAGAAATATCCTTATTCTGGGAACTTGTGAACCTTGCATCTTTATTTATTGTGTTTCTAAATACATTGCAGGGGCTTCTCTATTCTCTGGAGAAATTACTATTTAATGGTCATTTATAAAACAGATTTTCTTTTGCTAGTGCAGGCACAACTCCTATCAGTAGTAATAACAGTGTAACACCCACAGTGCTCTTTGTGACACTTAGAAATTTACCTGCTATTGTTTTTATAGCACAAAGAAAATAAGAATTTTTGTCCATCTTATAGCGTTGAATTTAGTAGCTAGTAAAATAGAAAAAATAAAATCACAATCACCATTGTCTATCCTTTCTGTCACTTTCTAAATCATACAATATGAAACACTTAGCCTAAAAACATAGTATTGTATCTTTTAAAAAATAAAATTTAACATATTATTGGGTGTTGTATTTGACACTTATAAGAAGTCATTTAAAATTTAGCTTAATTACTATAGTTTTTAACAGTAAGCTGTATCAAACATGTACTTGAATTTAATCACTACAAAAAATTATCCATGTCCACCATTGCTCAGTATTTTCCTGATTGATCCTTTCTTCTATATTTGTTTTGCTTGGATTTTCAGCTGACATGGTGAAGTAAACAGTTCTAACTGTATAAAATATAGCTAAGTCAGTTTGAGCTACTATAACAAAATACCTTATACTGGCTAAATTTTTGGAGTTTTAAATTAATTAATTAATTATAATTTATTCACTTTGTATTCCCTCTGCAGTTCCCCCTCCCTCTTCTCTCCCTATGCCCTTTCCCTAGTCTCCTAATAGGGGAGGACCTCCTCCTCTTCTATATGAGACCTGATAGAGGTCTCATCAAGGCTGGCTGCATCATCTTCCTCTGTGACCTGGCAAGGCTACACCCCCCTAGCGAGAGGCGATCAGAGAGCCCACCACTGAGTTCATGCCAGAGACAGCCCCTGCCTCCTTAATAGGGAACCCACTTGGAAACTGAGCAGCCAATAGGCTTCTTCTGAACAGGGGCTTTAGGTCCTCTCTATGCATGGTCTTTGGTTGGAGTATCCGGTCTCTGCAGGCCTCCTTGGGCCCAGGTATTTTGACTAACAGAGTCAAAATACCAACAAGTCTCCTTGTGGAGTTTCTGTCCCCTCTAGGTCTCTCTATCTCCTTCTTCCATTAGGATTCTGGCCTTCTGCTCAAAGTTTGGCTATGAGTCTCAGTATCTCCTTCGATACTCTGGTGGGTGGAGTCTTTCAGAGATCCTCTGTGGAAGGCTCCTGTCCTATTCCTTGCCTTCTCCTACTTCCAGTGTATATCCTGTTTGCCCTTCTGGATGAAGTTAAGCATATACCCAAAAATTCCCCACTATTCAATAAGGACATTTGCTCAACCATGTTCATAGCAGCTTTTTTTTTGTAATAAACAGAATCTGGAAAGAACCTAGATGTCCCTCAACAGAGGAATGGATACAGAAACTGTGGTACATTTACACAATGGAATTCTACTCAGCAATTAAAAAAAAAAAAGGAAATCATGAAATTTGCAGGCAAGTGGTGGGAACTAGAAAAGATAATTCTGAGTGAGGTAACCCAGAAGCAGAAAGACACATATGATATATACTCACTTATAAGTGAATATTAGCCATATAATATAGGGTAAACATACTAAAATCTATAGTCCTAAAGAAGATAAACAACAAGGAAGATACTGGGTAATTTATAAGCAATAGAAATTTATTGTTTGTATTGCTGGAGGATGAGGAATCCAGCCCAAGTTACAAAGTGACTGAAAAGCTGTTAAAGATCTCATAAATTTTCTCCTGTATATCTACATGGCAGAAGGGCAAAAGAATCTTGTTGCGACCTCTCTTTCAAAAACACTAATCCCCAAACAAACAAAAACAAAACAAAAAAACATACAAAAACACTAATTGCATTAATGAGGGTAGAACCCTTAAGAAGTAATCATATCTTAAAATGCCCACCCTTAAATAGCTTTAGCATGGTGATTAGATTACAATGTGCTAATTTAAGAGGGACACAAATATTCAGGCCCTAGCTGCATGTTATTACCCAGATTCTAGAAAATACTAGTGTTTCTTGAGCTGTTGATATACTGATTAAGAGGGATTAGTGGTTGAGAATACTACTGGCTATTCTTCCAGAGGACCCAAGTTTGATTCCTAGCACCCATAAATCATCTTACAACTGTCTGTAATTCTAGTCCAGAGGGGATCTGACACCCTCTTCTGACCTCTGAGGATACTGAGCACATGCATTGTACATAGACATACATGCAAGGAAAATACCTATATACATAGAGTGATATAAATAACAACAACATCAACAATAGTAACAATAAAGGAAAAGGGGTTCCAATATGAAATAAGATCAAACATTGCCAATGTATGTCCCAGGAAAGTTATGAAACTACTTGTAATAATTACTTCGAAGATCCTATTATGAAGACACCTTACAGAAATGTCATTCAGCATTTCCAGTGCTTCTTTAGCCACAAACTTCCCCCTTGGCCCTTACTTACAGAATCCGCAATATAGGACTTTGGAAATCTTGCAGAAAACAATGGCTGTGTCTACATGAAAACAAGCATATTGTTTTGCAGAACATAGCCTGATTCATCCAAACTAGCATTTAGTCATGACTTCTTAACTGGTTGTTTGCAAAATAATTACACATTTGACTTAGCTCAGTGGTTTTTTTGTTACTTCTTTTATAAATCCAGGTTGTTGTTTTTTTGTTTGTTTGTTTGTTTGTTTGTTTTGTAGACTAATTGCCACTGATTGCCCCAAAACAAAGATCCAATAAAGATCATTTACCTGGGATATTCATTATTTCCCAAAATTTGCCTGTCATTTCAATTCATAGTTAGAAATTTCAAGGCAAAATTCCAGGAGTGGAAAGAGAGAGCCAGACTAAATGTTTGGGCTTAAAAACTTTTTGATTGACAGGTGAAAGAACTGAGTCTTAAGATTCTGTGGCCAGTTGGTAGCTGTTAGGACCAAGAAACTTGTTCCTTCCTCCATGCTCCTCAGTCACAATAGTTTTGTCTTATAGTTTACCAATTAGCCAGTTTTATCTATGCTGCAGTCAATATTGTCAATACCTGCCAACCAAGGATACAGAAAGATACCTTGGTATAGATATTCTATTGGTTACCAAGCTGTTTCTGTTGAGCCCTGTAGGTTTAGATGGTGTGATAGAATGAGGATCGGCTTTCTTAAGGAAATTTAGCATCACAGTTTGAAGTCTTAGTATCTCACATGTGTACTTATTTCTTCACTGTGGTCTTGTAATTAATTCTAATTAAGAACAATATTAAGTATTGTTTTCCAGTTAGCTCACAAATTCATGGAAGAGTGGGTGTTTGCTCTTTGCTGCAGACATTTATATTATTAAATACTGACAAGAACACAGCATTCACTGTCTGCCTCTGATAGTAGCTATAAAATTGCTTTATACAGAAAAGATATAGACACATTGCAATTTTTCTTGGATTAAATGCCTGTGGTCAGAGGACAAGAAACAAATTCTCAGCAAGTTCTGAAACCTCTCCTTTCTCCTTCCCTCTCTCCTCAACCCTTTTCTCTTTCTGACTTTGATCTAACCATACTTCCCTAGACAGGGATGCTCTCCAAAGTCAAATGCTACACCTGTAGCTAATTCTCAGGAAACACAAGGAAGACTCTGACGCATTAGAAGCAATTGGCTGTTTGCAGGAAGCACAATGATCTGTAGTCACATCTTATTAGGTAAGCCTGGGCCCTGTTGTGCACAAGTGAAGTAAATGCTGCCAGTGTAATTTGTTTTATATGCCTAATTCTCTTCCTTATAATTAACATCTGAAATTCGAAAACAAAACAAGAGCACTTTGTTCGCATCTGGGATTTGTTGAGCACTTTCAGGGAGCCTGGGTTTTTTTTTTTTAAAGCAGTACTCTCCCTTGCCTTATCCTTTTCCACAACAAACGACAGTATAAACTGGGACAGAGGTGCAGTGTGTGAGAGGAGAAGACAGAATAGCTGAAAACCAGTATTACCCTTCAATCCTCTGAAAGGTGTAGCTGCTTTTGTCTTCTCTAGATTAAAGCAGGTACACAAATGGTTTAGCAGAGGATGAAAGAAACCAGACACAAACTAACCACATCTTGTCCAAGGATAGCCCTTCCATTTCTCATCTGGTAGCCCAAACAGTCAGACATAAAGGCACAGAGAAGAAATGTGGTGTGATGGAAGTTTGACACCAGCTGCTCTAGCAAGAAGACTCACATATCAGTAGGCTATATCATTAGCAAAGTCTCTTCAGTGTGACTGGAACTGGGGTTAAAAAGGCTGTTACTGGCCATTGGATCTGGAACCTAAACATCTATGACAAGCTGAAGGAGATAAGTCCACCATGGGTGTGCCAAGCAGCAATCTTGGCTACACACTTCAGGAACTAATTCTAGAAAACTCAAACAAAAAATAAATTAGCTCACAGACTTGATTTAAAAAGCAAAAGCATGAAATAAGCAAAGGAAGTTGCAGGACACCAACACACGTACGGACATGTTGCAACATCAGCCTGGTTACCATAGCCCAAACATTGCTACCTCCAAATTCCACCCCTGAATATTGCCACTGCCTTTAGATTGTTTATTTTTAAATAATAGATAACATTCACCTCCTTGTTCTCCATCCAAAATCCATTCAGAAACACAAGAAGGAGGATCAAGTGTAGAGTGGCTAAAATACAGCAAGTGTCTTATAGTACTGATCAGCACTGGGCACAATGTTGTTCATTCATTCATTTAAGGATTTTATGCTCAACTTTGGAGGAGCCAGTGATATGTCAGAAGAGATGTAGTCACAGATATTGGTCTTTGTAAAAATGTTTTATGTGTGTGGGTTTTTCAGACGTGTTTGTCAGTCCGTTGCCTGTATGTAGTGCCTGAGGAGGCCAGAAGAAGGCATTAGATCCTCTAGAACTGGAGTTAAAAAGAGTTGAGAGCCATTTTCTGGGTTCTGGGAATCTGGGTTCTCTGAAAGGGCAATGAGTGTTCTTAACTGATGAGCCATCTTTCCAGCCCCAATGCAGACCTATTCAATCTGCCTTGATAGCCATAACCCCTATGCTCTTTGACTACCTTGTGGCTAATGTCATCTTGTTATGTTCCTCATTTCTTCTTTCTTTTGTTTAAAGATTTGTTATTTATTTTTGTGTATATGCATGTGTCTGTGCTAGTACATGTACATATGTGCAAAGACACACACTCATACATGTCTATGACTCAGGGAAGGCCAGAAGAAGGGATCAAATCTCTCCTAGCTGGACTTACAGACATTTACAGGATACCTGGCTTGTTACACTGATGCTAGGACTCCCACTCTGATCCTTGTGAGCCTGCTCTTCAGCTCCTCCACTTTATTATTTATAACAATGCTAATAACTTTATTAAGCAACCACAAAGTTTGTTATATGATTTTACATTCATTTTTGTGCTTAATCACCAAAGAACTCTATGAATGAGGTATGATGGCTCCCATTTTCTGGTAAGGTAATTAAAGTTATAAAATTACCACATCCAGTTGGAGTTCTCTTCTCTAAAGAAGACTATTTCTGCTGTTCTCAGTGTTCCTCGGTTGCCTGTAGTCTGTTGTGTATGATCAGCCCTAAAAACCTACATAGAAGTATCACTATACAGACTTATCAGGTTATAGTTAGGAATATATATGTATAACCATATACATATATGTATGTAACAACAATGAAATAAGTGGCCACAAATTGAAAGAGAGCTTCTTGTTGTTTATGAGAGGGTTTGGATGGAGAAAAGGGAAGGGGAAGATGATGTGATTATATTATAATCTCAAAAAATATAGAATCAATAAAAGAGTTTATTAAATGAAAAAAGTGACATAGCCGAAGTCACATAGCTAATTTATACCAGAACTTCAGTTTGAATCCAGGTCTAACTCATTTCAATCCTGAGGGGTTCAAATGATGTAAACAACCTCTTTTAACAAAAAAAAATGTATAGACAATAATACGTTAATAATCCTT
Organism: Meriones unguiculatus; assembly: GCF_030254825.1. Lineage (NCBI taxonomy): Eukaryota > Metazoa > Chordata > Mammalia > Rodentia > Muridae > Meriones > Meriones unguiculatus. The sequence continues at coordinate 92,948,132 of NC_083369.1, read as the reverse complement.
ATATAAAATGGTAATTCAAAAATACATGATGAGAGGCTGAGGAGGAGTTTCATTTGGTAAGGTACTTGGTCCATATGCATGATGACTTCAGTTCAGATCCCTAGAATATCTGTTAAAAACAAACAAACAAACAAAAAACTAAGCACAGTGTCACATACCTCTAATCTCAGTACTGGGTAGGCAAGAAAAGAAGGACTACACACACACACACTCACAAAGATAAATATGTGCATTAATGTGACTACATACACAAACACACATGCACGCATACAGGAAGAAGTATGTACTGGCAAAGGCAATCACAGTTCAGTATAAATTAACATACTTTTTATGTCTTTCAGTAGTCCATAAACACACACCCACACAGTTTTATTCACCACAACAGGATCTATACATGTTTGAAAACATAAGTGGAAGGTGTTACTTACCTGTCACACCATGTATTACAGTAAATATGTTTTCAGTACATTGGCTATGGTGCAGGCACTTTTCCTAACTTTTACAAGTTGTTTCAAGACTGACATAAGCTGTAAGTTATGAATGACTACGTTAAACCCTGTAATTTTCTGACTTCAGTAGAATACACATAATAAATGTTAAATGATGCGAAGACAGGAGGAAAGGAGGGAAAAGAAGGAAGAAAAGAGAAAAGGATAGAGCTGACAGAACAGGGCTGGTAGAGGCAGAAGAAATTAGCAGCTGAAGCTAGGCGGACCTGAAGGGTAACATGAACATATCCCCCATGTTCAAAGGCAATGAGTGCTGGAGTAACAGGATGGCTTCACGGGTACTGGAAGAAGAACAAAAGTAGGACTCTGCAATTTTTAGGAGAAAATTGGGAACCAAAACATAGGGGTCTAGGGCCAGTGCATAAATAATTAGGCATGAGTAGAGGCAACAATGGATAGCAAAGCTATAAATACCCAAACCACAGATCAGCACCCACTGCTTGATGCCCTAGCAGACAATATCTGACCCTTTGACATGGGGCTCAGCAGGCTCAGCACTCCAGACAGCCTGAGCTGGCCCCTGGAAGATTGGAGTTCCTAGACAATGTTACCTGGGACTCTTGTTCTCTGAGATCGCCATAGAATTTCTGTTCAAGGAGACTGGTCAATTTTTATTTTCTCTTGGAGTATCACAGCATACATGAGGAGGTGAGAGGCCTTTGCAAATATGGAAGCAGAGAAACCTGCTCATCTTTGTGGAACTCAGATGTTTTCTAAACTTCCTTGACCTTGACACCCTGTTTGGCAGACTGCCCATTATTGTCGCAGGGAACATCTAGATACAAACACAGTCACTATGGAAACACTTTCAATACCACCGTCCTAGGCTAGTATTTGCAGCCATTTGCTGGAAGCTCTCTTACTTTACTCTCAGCATTCTGATCTGTGCACTAATTAAGTTTCCAAACGTACACATCATGCCATAAGCAAAGGAATTGTTTTTATGGCTATTATGTCATCTCATCAGGAGCATTTTCCTTGACTCTTCTTCCAGAACACCACCTCCACATGCCCAACCCCAGCTGGCTGCCACATTTCGAGGATGAAGGTGAAGAGTGTACTTTGTACCAGACTGCTTGGATTTATACTTACTGTCTCTGCCAGTTACTAGCTCTGCGACCTAAACAACTCACATAACAATATTATACTTTTATCAAACCATCTAAAAGGGTTCTTGCAAGGATTCAAGGATGGTGCGTGTCAGCACTCAGCTCCTGACTGGAAAAAAAAAAAAGGCACACGGATTACATGTCATAACTCTCACACTTTCTGGTCTTCATCACTCTCTCTACTGCTTCCTTACTATGCACAGTTTACAGAGGCTATACCCTTTAGATCTGTATTTCTTGTGTTTCCTACCACAATGCCTGATGCTTGCTATGTTATTATGTGAGCATTTTTCTATGACTTTGAAAGGGACCAAATGCAGACCAAAAACTAGACTTTTTTTTTTTTTTTGCAAATCTAGGTAATTGAGAGAAACCAGCTAATGACTTTTTTAATTGATGGTGGGGGCAACAACAGAAAAGCTCACCTGAAGTTTTTACCCCTGCAAACCTATTGCTAGGAAACAAATGGTAATGCCTTTGGTTGGTTGGTTGGTTGGTTGGTTGGTTGGTTGGTTGGTTGGTTGGTTGGCTGGTTGGTTGATGTTCTAAGACAGGGTTTCTCTATGGAGCCTTGGTTGTCCTGGAACCCTCTAGACCAGGCTGGCCTCAAAGTCACTCTGGCTCTGCCAGGCGTGTACCATTGAGACAGGGTTTCTCTATATAGATTTGGCTGTCATGGAATTCACTATGTAGAGCAGGCTGAACTCAAATTCACAGATATCTGCCTTCCTCTGCTGGGATTAAAGGCATGTGCCACCATGCAGTTTTCAACATCTTTTAATGGGTAATCTATTTTCCCTTTCTTGGTAAAAAGTTTCAGTCTCTTTACAAAGGGCAAAAATCAAACACTGTATTCATTTATCCATTGTTTAGATTTTCAATTATAAAGTCACTTTCTAAGATACTGTAGAAATAGCAGCAGAATGCAGTCTGGTGACAGGATCTGTTGTAAATGCTCTCTGCAGTGCAACTTTATGCTGCTCTGTTCTGGGGCAAGTGTTTCTCATTTGGGTGGGAGTTGTAGAATCCTGAGACTTTTAATTGTCTTCTTAGTTTGGGGAAAGACAGTTATTTTGACTCCTGCTCCTGGCTTTTCTTAACAAAATGATTGTCAGAAATGCTCCTGCTCTGCACCCTTCTACTCTCAGGCTCCAACCACTAGAGAAATATCATTTAATGATTCTGACTGTGGAAGGAATAAACATAAGAGACAGAGAAAATAGGAGACTTGAGAAGACCTCCGGAAGTCACAGCCCTGTTGCTGTATGCTTCGAATTCTAGCCCCAGATATAGCTGCGGATCTAAAGTAATGTCTTCTTCACAATTTCAACAAGATTCTCTTAAGTTAACCAGGTTCAACAAACCCTTCAAACAGTCATCTCCAAGCTGCAAACCTTTTCTACAGCTCTTCACTTACCTATCTTTCTGTGTAGTGACATACCTCTCTTGTACTGTCCTTGTATGCATTTCAGCTATGATAGTGGGAATAGACAAAGATGCACAAAGAATTATCATGTATCAAAGAAAATACCAATTTTTGTGTGTTCCCCCATAGTTTTCCACTCATGTGGGACACATTTTGTTCTTTGTGTCATAGAACACTTACACAGTTACACCCATCTCTAAAAAAAAAAAAATGTTGCTAGTGTGTATGTGCTTCAGTTCTCTGATTGGGAGGTATTTTCTTTTAATTTTTTATATAAATTAGATTTATTTTTTATTTATTTACTTTATATCCTATTTATAGCCCCCTCCCTTGTTTCCTTCCAGTCCCACCCTTCCTGCTTTTTCCCCTCTTCCCCCTCCCCTAGTCCACTGAAAGGGGGAGTCCTCCTCCCCTACCATCTGACCCCAGTCTGTGAAGTCTCATCAGGACTGCCTGCATCCTCTTCTTCTGTGTGTGAGCAAGGTCATCCCACCTGGGGTAAGTGATGAAAGAACAAGCAATATGTCCATATCAAAGAAAGCTCCTGCTCCCCTTACTAGGGCACCTACATGGAGACTGAGCTGCCCATTAACTACATATGTGTAGAGGATCTAGGTCCTCTCCATGCATGGTCCTTGGTTTGGTGCATCATACTCTGCAGGCCTTGGTCCTTTATTTTTGTTTCTGGACTGTTTCATTTCTGTGAAATGGAAAAAAAGGGGAGTTTCACACCTCTAGAATGGCCCTCTGGGGGTTTTTGTTTATTTGTTGGTTGGTTGGTTGGTTTAGGGGTTTGGTTTTTGTTGTTGTTTGTTTGCTTGCTTGCTTGTTTACCTTAAAATGAACTTGGCTGATATGCATAAACAAGTCACCCTAGCAATCCACATGTTGGGTTCTCTGCTCCCAAGGCTGTACACATTTGCCTCCATTTCCGAAACAAACCATAAGGGCTCTTTAATTAGTTAGCCATGCTGCTGCCCCCAGGGCTTGGGAAAAGGTAAAGGACTTGAATCATCGAAATAGTTCCAGGTCTGCAGCCTGGACTGCACCAGATGATTCCTCATCTACACAAAACCTTTTCTTTAATCAGCCACACAATTGCGTGCACAGGTCTAAATGGAAATGATCAACATGAAATCGTTATGTTGTCTTTCTCCCAACAAAACCCACTGTATAATCACCCAGCTCATAGTCCCACCATGTGAGCACTTTTACGCCAAGCTAGCAGGCTAGAATAAGGTCCCGGATAAATTAGCCCATGTGTGATTGCATGTGAAAACACATTGACTTAGGATTTTTTTTCCCTCTCTTGTTCAACCTGACAATGTGTCTAAACAGGCTTCTTCCTCAACCTGACAACTCATGGACAAGCAATGTACAACAAGCCATTAAAACACAGTGCTCCCAACATGGCAAGAAAAAAAAGTGCAAACAAAGAAATAAGATTGAAAGGTAAAGGGAGGAACAAAAGAAGTAGGAGATATACATGGTGGAGCCTGAACATTTACCCTTTCATTGTCCTTTCAGACTACACAAACTGGAGTCTTGGCATCAGGCTCTGAGATAAAATGTGAGGTCAACTTTATGAGGTTTGACCCTATAACAGGAGAGAAGAGGCACAGGTAGGATAGGGCAAAAAGAGGGGCAAACAGGACAAAATCTCAGTGAACATTCAACTCTCCTGGGTGGGCTCAGTAACATTGAGTGTGAAATGGCTAGCCATGAAAGGGTAGCACTCTAGACTATGAAATAACTAGCCCTTTATCCATATCCCACTCCCTTTCTTCACTCATAGGAAAGGATGCGTTTAGGCCTGTGTTGGCTCCCATGGCTGAGTCAAGTCCTGAGAGGGTAAACACTGCTTTCCAGTCGCTCCTTGAAGGGAGTCTGACTGTGCCTCTAGTGTCTAGCATGGAAATACAACTGCCAACATGATCACAGCCCAATCTGAACCTCTAAATAGTTATTTCCCAGTCAAGAGCAAGTTAGAAATCTCCACTGACTTCAAGATAACAAAAGCTCCTTTTGATTAAACATAAATCCGTGCCAGACTATGAACTGTACCTCTTTTATCACATTTGACCTTCATAACAACCATAAGAAGCAGGTATTCATTCTTCTGAATCCCATTTCATAGACAACAAAATCCAGACCAAGACAGAAAAGTCGCACAGCTGGTAAACAGCAGTGTTGAGAAATCTCATCTGTCTGATTCCACAGTCCACTCATTGAACTAGGACACCATACTAACTAAAATAGATACAAGGCTGTAAGCCCTTGTTCACTTCCTCCCATGACCTCTCTCCACAGATTCTTATAGAGAACAGTTCTGTTAGGACTATGAAGACTTGCAAAAGAGCCTATTGATTGGTCTGGGGAAAAGCAATCCTGTGTTCCTGTGGACCCTTGCCTGTCTTTGGCTGCTGGGCCTACCATTTCATTTAGCATATACTATGCTTAATTCCCTCTGTAGTCCCAGTAAAGCATAATTTAGAGACTTGTTAAGGCTGCTCTAACACTAGGGAGAAGAGACAAATAGAAACAGGCTGAGGGAGAAGTTGGCCAGTTATGTCCTTCCATCAAAGGCCTGAAATGACCACATAGGGAATACTAAAGCTACAGTGGCTTGTCAAAGTTGTTCTGAGTTGAGATTAAGAGAGAGATTTTACATGTTTTGCAGATGGTCACTGGATATGAATGAGGTACTCCTTGAGCCCAGCATGTCATTGGGCTAGGGAGATCTCTGATACCTTAGCAAATGGCAAAAGAAATTTAACTGAGAGCTGCTGGTTTGTAATATTTCCAAGCATGAATGGGTGTTTCATGTTTCTTTATTTTCTTACGTTCCTTCCTCCCTTCTTTCTTTCTTTTTTCTTTATTTCTTCTTCCTTCCTTCCTTCCTTCCTTCTTTCTTTTTTTTCTAGACAGAGTTTCTCTGTGTAACAGCCCAGACTGTCCCATAACTCCCTTTGTAGACCAGGTTGGCCTCAAACTCAAAGAGGTTCGCCTGCCTTTGCTTCCCGTGTTCTGGATTTAAGGTGTATGCCACTAATGCCAGCTTGTGCTTCATTCTTTTAAGGAGATCCCTGTGAGTATTCACAACATCCATCACAACTAGTATATTTTGCTTTGCTTTTGTTTTTTGTTTTTGGTTTGTTGGTTGGTTTGTTTTACTTTTCAATCCATTCATTTAAATATCAGTATTGAAAGCCGAGTGAGGTGACACACGCCTTTATTCCTAGCACTCAGGGAGACAAAGGCAGATCTCTGTGAGTTCGAGGCCAGCCTGGTCTATAAAGTGAGTCCAGAACAGCCAAGGCTACACAGAGAAGCTCTGTCTTGAAAAACCAAAAAAATGTGATCAAACAGCAGGCAACTGAGTTCATGACAGTCAGCACCTGCTCCTCTTACTCGGGAACCCACACGGAGACTGAGCTGCCTATGGGCTATGTCTGAGCAGTGGACTAAGTCCTCTCCATGCATGGTCCTTGGTTGGTGCATCAGTCTCTGGAGGACCCCCTGCAGCCTTGCCAGGCCACAGAGTAAGAGGATCCAGGCAGCCCTGATGAGTCTTGATAGGCTAGGGGCAGATGGCAGGGGAGGAGAACTCCCCTTTCAGTGGACTAGGTCTTTAATCCCAGCACTCAGAAGCTCTCTGTGTGTTCAAGTCCAACCTGATCTATATAGAGTTTTGTGTCAGCCAGGAACTATAGGAATCTTATCTAAAACTTGTAAATGTACATTTCTGAAGTTTTCAGAATTCAGTAAAAAAAAAATGTTCATGGGATATCTGATTAATATGATGAAGAAAAAATGGGTATAAGTCAGCCTTGAAACAGTTTTCATATGGAGTCTCAAAAGCCACTCAAAAACATTTAATTCTTCATCTTTTCATTGACAGCAATAAAAACATCAGTGTCAAGGGATAAATTTTGACCAAGCACCTATCTTATTAGCCTGTTTCTTATTTAGGAAATTATTATTTCAGTGATTGGAACAATGACTCCTAGACACAGAAAGAATAGCAATATAACTGAAGCAGGCATCCTGAATACTGGAATTTGATTACTTAATATTTTATTTCTTTTAAAAACAGGCTTTTAAGCATTTGGTTTTTTTCTTTTTTTTTAAGCATGGTGTTGTTTGCTTGGGTGAGGAAGCAGTCTCTCTCTCTCTCTCTATCTCTATCTCTATCTGTGTGTGTGTGTGTGTGTGTGTGTGTGTGTGTGTAAGTCGGTGTGTGTAAGTCAAAAGACAACGTTCCACCATGTGAGTTCCCATCTCAGGGCACCAGGCTTGGCTACAAATGTTCTTACCTGACTCTTACCTGCAGTCATCTTACCAGACACCCCACCCCGATTACTTTCTTAACAGTCTGTGGAGCCCTGATACAAATTATCAGAATAGGGACAAACTTTTAACCCATGGCTGTCAGGACACACAGGCAATGGAACCTGTTCTTTGATGACCCCCCTTCTTTCAACAAGGAAAAGGATGATGGGAAAGCCACCACCGCGTTCTCTGATTCATTAGTAGAAAAGTGTAGCTTGATAGTTGCATTTTGAAAGTGCAACTATCCCCACTCCCTGAAAATGTAAACTGTGGCTTTCCTCTTGCACTGCCTTGGTGTTTCACCTCATCACTGGGGCAAGCCAAGAACTGTGTAGTCCAATTCAAGGTATTGGTTGGAACTATAATTTTAATGGGTATTTCTGAATTATACTGGTGTCTCTCTGAGCTGGTGTTTGTAAGTCAGGGATGTTTGAGGTCTGGTCGGTGCTTGCATTGTTTAGATCTATGAGACACACTCAAATCCCAGTGGGTTTCCTATGCACAAAATTCTGAAATTTCTAGCATAGAGGACAAGATCAGACTATGAAAAGTTGATCTTTTAAATACTAGGCACTGTAAACTAGAAGTACATCTCACCATCCATTACTCAACTGGAGATGGGTAAAGTGGTCTTCTTGGAAGAAAAAAAAATACCAGCCATGGTGAGGTCAAACTTAGTGTTGAAAGGATAATTTTGACTTTGAACAATGTACAATTCACTTGGAGAACAGAGAGATACCTAGTGATTATTAATGAGTAGGCTGGAAATAACCACAATGGTCCAGATGTCACAATATACTGGTACTATCCACTCCTTTCCATTCTCCGGGTAAATCCCTCATTGCCAGAAAGATGTATTTGGGAAAGAAGCATGGTCCTCAGGAAAATGCTTGGTACAGATCTGGAACCTTCTACCAACCACAGTAAAGGTTGAGAGTAAAAACAAGAGGTGAGTATTGCCATTTGAGCACTGACTGAATCAAGCTGGAGAAGGTTTAACAATAACAAAGTAAGTAGATCTTAGAACAGAACAAATGAACAAACAAAAACTTTAGAAAAAGGAAAGACAGACATTTAGCATTTTCTTTTAGAAACCCAAATGGGACTGAGGAGATGGCTTAGAGAGTAAAAGTGCTTGCTCTGTAGGCATGAAGACCTGAGTTCGAAAAAATTGGCATGATAGCACACATCTTTTAACCCCGGTGCTAGGTGGTTGAAGTCAGTCAGATCCTAGAAGCTTGTTGCATAAGATCATAATGGAGCTAAAAAACCTTTCCTAGCCCTTAATGACATCATAGATGTTACAGCATGCCACTTATTTGTAGTGATGCTGGTGTAAACAAAACTGCTGTGCTGCCAGTTCTATAAAAAAAGCACAGTGTATGCAATTATGTCTGGTACCTAATATTTGATAATCATAATAAATAACTATGCTGCCAGATTATTTACTACTACACTACTAGTCATTATTTCAGAGTATATCCTCTCTGATCATAAAAAGCAGTTGATTATCAAATAGCATGTGATGTTATGATGGCAGAACTTCAAATACTTCATGTTTTCTAATTGCATCAAGAGACCACATTAGTAATTGACCTATACCATCTAGATTTGTGTACATATAGTCTATGGTGGTCATATGCTGACAAAATCACCTACTCTCTCAGAATGAGTGCTCACTATTATACAATGCATGACATTATGGCACAGCAACACTTATGGGATGCAGCTAATATCATGCTTAGAGGAAAATTTATAGTCCAGCTTCATAAAATAGAAAATGAGGCTAGAAAATTATCAACAGTTCATTCATCACAAGAAGCAAGGGATACATTAAATTAAGCTAAAAATTAAAAGGAAGAAAATTACAAAAATAGCCATAAAAGAATATAAAGGTACAGTAGTTCCCAATTCGTTTTGGAAAAGGTTTAACAAAAATGGTAGCTTGAGGAAGGACTTGAACCTCCACGTACTAGCCTCCTCCCTGAATAGTAAACACTGAGGTAGCATTTAGCTTCAGATTTGCAAGAGCTTCAACTTGAACTAGTGTTTTCTCAACCCTCTTCTTATAAAGAAATCTAACTGATGTTCGCACATAGATGGGGAAATGTCATCTAATGAGGACCTACTGTGACCAGAGACCTTAATTTACCCATTCCATTCCCTGACCCCTCTGATCTGTCTCACTCTTCAAAGAACACCACAGGAAAATGTGTTTCAATAGTCCCACTAGGTCATAGAAATTGCATTGGAAATTATATACTTTTCTTGTATCCCAAAGCTCAGTTTTTATTTAATTGCTTTTTAACTTCAGTGTATAAATGTCTGTTGAGTGTGGGTTTCTGCACAAAGACTACAATGCTCATAGAGGCCAGAAGACAGCATCAGACTGGAGCTGCATTGTGATCCATCCCATGTGGATGCTGGACCTTGGGTACACCCTAAAGTTCACTTTCCTCTTTTTGCTTTGTTTTTATTTTATTTTATGTACATGGGTATTTTGCCTGTATGTATGTCTTGTATTACTTGTGCCAAAAGAGGGCATTATAGTTACAGCTGGTTGTGAGCTGCTATTTGGGTACTGGGACTCCGATACAAGTCCTCTGGAAAAGCAGCCACTCCAGCCCCTAAAGCTCACAGTTAAGTTGTTGGTTAAGAAGAGTACTATTAAAAGAATTGATTCTGCAGGCAGGAAGATTTTTTTTTTTTACCAGTACTGGGTCTGCAAATTAAACATTTTTGACCTTGGTCAACTTTGATGACCTCTGCTGTGCAATAAGGCTAGCAAATACACCTTGGACGTGTTGAGAGAATTAGGTGAATTAATGAGGACAAGTGCTAAAAACAGCATCTGTCACATGCAGTAGGCTACTGCTACTGCTCCCACTAGTACTGTTCCATGGCTTCTCTTGCTGCTTCTCTGCCACTATGTTCCACTGCTCATTTGGCCTTTTCTGTGTCCACTTAGCTCCAACACTGAACTATTGACTGCACATGCTTTGTGCAACTCCAAGCTCACCAGTCAGAAAAAGAAATAAGGAAGTTACAGCTGCTGGTGTAGCTCAAGCCTCAAGAGTTAGGTCCCATGGACTCTTCTTTGACCCTGAGTCATATGGTGACTCAGTGACTGGCCAGCTGTCCTGTTGTTCATCAGAGATAAAGATGTAAACAAGGCCTGCTGCATTATCCTTGGAAATTCACCACCTGCTTGAAAATTTCACAAGGTAAGAGACTATTAGAAACGACAATTAGCCATTTTTCTTGAAGAAATCATGTCACTCTTCCAGCAGGTTTTCCAAGCAGAGAAAATTTCAGGAATTAAAAATTTTAAATTCCTGTAAAAATTTCAGGAATTAAAAACATTGATGCTGATGTGGCCCAGAGGTGTCCAGATTCAGTTGCATATGTGAATCAAATGGCAGGCATCTGTGCAGTCCTTCATTCTTTCAAAGAACAGAAACACAAAACTCTACCCCTTTTTCAGTTTTTGGACTTTGGCTTTTAGTCAGTTCTCACAGTCGTTCTTTCTCTCTCTCTCTCTTTTTCTCTCTCTCTCTCTCTCTTTCTGTCTTTCTTTCATTTGTGATACAGTTTTAATTTTTTATTCTATCTTTTTATATGTAGGAGTGTTTTGCTGAATCTATGCCTCTGTACCACACAGTGCCGAAGGAGGTAAGAAAAGGGTATGAGATGCCCTGGAACCAACGTTACAGAGGTTGTAAGCTGCCATGTTGTTTCTGGAAATAGAGTCCAGGTCCTCAGGAAGAGCAGCCAGTGCTCTTAAGTGCTGAGCCCTCTATCCAGCCCCAAGCCCCACAAGATTTCATGTGAGTGAGATGCAGTGGTTTGTGTACTGAGAAGCCCTCCAAATTCCATTGCAATAGTAGACAGTAGTTCTTTTCACATTTGTTACTTTCATTGTTATTTGTGTTGAGGCTGATTTCCATGCATAGTATGGAGTATCACAAATAGATATTTATTAGATAGCAGATGAGTAATTGAATAAGCATCTGCTCTCCCTCGTCCTACTTCTCCTCTTCCTCCTTCTCCTCCCCTTCCTCCTCTTCTTCTTTTTGTTTTTTTGAGACAGTGTTTTTCTGTGTAGCCTTGACTGTCCTGGAACTTACTCTGGAGACCAGGCTGGCATCGAGCTCAAAAATCCATCTGCTTGCCTCTGCCTCCTGAGTGATGGGATTAAATTCATTCATGTGCCATCACTGCCCAATATGCAAGTGCATTTCTTCCCCTTAAAAAAAAGCAAAACAAACAAAAAACAATTCTGGGAAATAATATTTGTACATTTCAGTTTGGTGATGCTATACATTATTCTAATGTCCTTCAAAAGTCTCAGCCTGAATCATCTTACAGTTCTCACAAATAAATCATATATGCGATTGATGCTAATATTGTCTCTACTTGGAAGCTGAGGCATATGATGCCCAGAGATGTCAGATAAAATCAGTCCCATGGTACACTGTAGACAAAGGAGCTACAATGTGAATCAAGAAGTCCAATCATCCTCTACAGGTCTTCCTTAATCTCGTAGGTTTTTAGCAGCTACTTATGATCCTCCTCAGAAAGCAAGTGTAGTTGTCACTCATACCTTCTGTTAGCTTTCAATACCTAGGGAATCAGAGACATTTGGAAGCTCTGTTCCTGAAATATAAATCCAAATAGCCAAAATGGTTTCTTCTAGTTGGATTCCCCTCCCTCTACCAATCCCAACCAGCATTATGTAAAGATTAATTGCATACTTTAACAGCTGCTGAGCAGTCTGCACTGCTGTGGCTGCAGAAGTATCCTATTTAAGGGAAAGTAGAAAGAAGCTTTCAGAACAAGATTCTGCCCAAGCTGCATCAGATATTCACAACAAGGCAGGGGGGTCGGGGAAGATGCTCACGAGAGTGTAAATCCCTGAAGCCATGTTGGAGAACTATTAGAGAGCATCTAAAGTGCAATACACACAAACCTACGGCCTTGCAGTTCTACTCCCAGGACTCCACTAGTGAGGCATATATAAATTCATAAAAATAAATGGGTAAATCAGCATTAAGCTATACCATGACAAAAGTAGAAATGACCCAGTTGTCCGTCAAAAGAAGGAAAGGAAAAGGACTGGGCATGGTATGTACATCTCTAACCCCCATACCCAGGAGGCAGAAGCATGAGGATCATGGGTTCAAGATAGCCCAGGCTACACAGTGAGACTTTGCCTCAAAACAAACAAACAAATGAGAGACAAGCTTAAAAATGTAGAAAGGGCAAATGAACGGTGATATGTGCACACAGTAGATGCTTCTGTAGCACTGAGAGTAAAAGAACCACTTCTACACATGGAAATATGCATGAATTTCACAAATGTGGCCTTGAGTGAAAGAAGCCAGGCCCAAATAAATACATCCACATGATTCCAATTATACAAACTTCAAAAGCACACAAATCTGACCTGTTATGAGGAGGGAAGTGACTGGGAGGGGCACAAAGGAGTCTTGCAGAGTACCAGACATGTTCTGTTTCTGGGTACTGTTTTCACAGATACTGACTTTACACAAAGCCATTCAATGGTGAACTTCTGCACCCTGTATTTCAGTGAAAAGCTCAAGAAAGTGTAGAAGACAATTTTTTTTCAGAGAGTCATCAGACCTCTCCATGCAGGACAACTGATCTATATGATCAACCAACATTCCCCTGATCCCTGCCCTGGGAGAAAAATTATTGCTGTAAAGGACACAGTTTTCTTACATGGTGACTGCACTTGGGAGTTCAAATTCTTTACAGATATTTTTACTTTCTCTTTCAAAGACATCGTTTTAGCCTTTATATTCTGTCGTACTCTAATCTCTGCAATGTTTTCCATATCCCAGAGTGTCAGGCCTAGATCATTGGACCATAGGCAAGAGAGGAATTCATTAACCAACAAAATAAAATGTCCCTGACATGTTTACTCAGGGCACAGATTTACACTGAGATAAGTGATAGTATGTTCCATGGAACCCATACCATAGTGACAAGGCCTTAGCCAGCAAGGGATTCCTCCTGAAGCTCCTCTTTGGCCCATTCTTTCTAATGACTGTCCCTTCTCCTTCTCTCCATTCTTAAAGGCAATTAGCAAGCTCAAAGAAACCAGCAATCTAGCTTCCAGTAACCCCATCAATTTATTTTAATACACAACAGGATCTCTGATGTGGAAAAATCAGATTTCTAGACCTCTTCAACATCTGTTTCTGGCAATCACAATGTGTTCTCTTTTCATTGCAAAAAGCAGCTGGTGAATTGTCATGCCATTTCATTTTTTTTTAGCACCAAATAGAACACATAATGGTTTCTGAGAAATTATTTGTGATTTCACATAAAAAGAAGGACCTGAAAGAGAGACTCTTCCCTTCTCCACATAAAAAGCTTTCTCCCATGTTAGCATGAGGACAGAGAATCACATTTTAGAAAATGTGAAAGCACTATCTTGATTTGTCAGAAATTGCCTTCTTTATTTGCCTAAAGGCCCGAGGGTGCCCATAAATTCGTTGGTTGGCTGCATAAACATGTACTGAGCACCTGCTGTGTCAAAGCTTGGCTAGGTGCTGTGGTTACAGTGACAGCTCAGCAGCTAGGAGCACTTGCTGGTCATGGGAGGACCTAGGTTCAGCTGACAACCATCGTAACTCCAGTTCCAGAAGATAAGACACACTTTTCTGAGCTCTGAAGGTGCCAGGCACATCCAGGTAAAGACTCATACACATAAAATAAAAAAATCTAACGTAAATGCTTTTAAAAACAATTGCCTAGATGCTATCTGGAAGCTTAAGTCACTCCCAAAGACCACACTTGGAACAGGACATAGCTGTCTCAGCAGAACACAAGGTCCCTTGCATGCTGAGGATCTCATCCTAGAGACATGCCCTTAAGTCTCCAGCCACACAAAGTTCCCACCCACAACTGCTGCTGGTCCTCATCCCTCCACAGCTTATCTCTATGCTTGTCACTACCTGTGCAGGCAAATCTAGAGCATGTTTGTCATGGGAAGCACATAACAACAACTGGCTCTCTTTCAAGCTTTGTGGTTTCATCTTTTATGACCTACTCTTTAGGGCCTGTCCTCACTTTACCCGTTACTCTCAGGTCATACTCGCCATCTTTCGGGCTCTCAAATGTTCCAAGGTCTTAACATCACTGAGCTCTTTCTGCTGTTTTCTGTGCCTGCATTCCATTACCCTAGATTTTCCCCCAAGTAGTGGTTCAATAATTTACTTTGGTTAAACACCACCCCTCGGGGAGACCTTTCTTGATCTTCACCTGGAGTAGCCCCACTGTATGAACAACTATAAGAGTACCTGGGCTCTTCTAATCTCTAGGCATAGGTAACTGCATATGCATCATAGAAGAAGAGACTAGGAACTATAAGAACCAAATTAGTTCTTGGTTCTTGTAGTGCCTCTGGATTCCTAGCCTGGAAACCAGGCATGAAATAACCTCTTTCTCTCCAGAAAGGAGAGCAAGTTGTGTGTGTGTGTATATATATATATATATATACTATATATACACATATGTGTGTGTGTCTGTGTGTGTGTGTGTGTGTATGTCTTTACTAGTTCAATGAGCAGAGGAATGAAAGGAACAAATGCAAAATATTATAAATGAACTCCAACAATTAGAGGTTTATTAATAATTAAGGCAAATCTCTGCAATGGTATTATCTAACCAATGGAATTATTGTTTTTAAAGTACACACCATAACATTACATTATGAATAAGCATATTGAAAGAATAGGCAGTGGGTGAGTGTGTGTGTGTGTGTTTGTGTGTGTGTGTATTACTGTGGATCATAGTCAGAAACTTTGCAAATGACTGTTGTAAAAAAAATCAATGGCTATATTCATTGTTTATTAAATGGAAAAAGATGGACTGCAAAAAAAAGAAAGTGACACATGTGTACAAGATAAAATACTCATGTGAAACATTGTTATCTTAAAAATGACAGGGATAAAAAAAAACATCTTTAAAATTTTTAACCAAAGTAGATTTTTCGTGATGATTTCTTTGTTTTCTTCTTGATTGTTCATCTTTGTTTTTAAAATTACCTACATGGAATAGGTAATTTTTGAAACATAAGTTGATTCTAGAAGATACAGAATAACACTCTTTAGGAAAACAGGGTTTTTCTTTAGTAAAAGTATGCCTTTAAGTGCCTGTAGAGAGTATAATTATAACAGAATTTCTCTGTACAAAGTGTTTCATCACACATTATCTTGTCTAATCTCCATAATGATTCAAAGGGGGGGGGCGAGACAGCAGTCATCTTTATTCACAGAGGTAGAAACTGAGGCATAGAGAGATTAGTATCTTATCCACAGACATCATGCAAGTTAGTGGTTAGCATAACAGAGACTCCAAAGCCCATGTTAATACATGTCCTCAACTGCTCTTTACCTGTTTCACTGTCACCTGGATACTTTAGTACTCAGTATGGGGCACAATTATCCCCTTTCCACCTCTGCCACAGAGTGATGTTTTCTCCTTTTGCTTTGTACCTAAGGTCCTTAGGGCTGGCAGACATGGAAAATGGCATAGCCACTCCTTCCACCATTTCTTATTCCTAAGCTCATCAGTATATTGTTATGTCCGTGATTCATTTCCAACAGTGGGAATACTATTTGTGGAGGTTAAGAGCCACCAAGGGTTGAATGCCAGCTCAGCTCTGTCATTTGACAGCTCTGTCATGTTGGGACACCTGGTTAACATTGCTGAGTTTTGATTTCCTCATCTGTGAAGTAGAGATGATGATGAAGATAATAACTGTTTTGACATCATAGTGTTGTTGGGAGGATTAAATCAATGAATACATATATCAAGATAGCATCTAAAGCAAGGTTCCATAAGCATGATTACCATGTATTGCAGTTACTATTAGTACATGGTCTTTAAGCCCACTGTAGGCAAGCCACTTTAACACCATACCCTTTCATTTTTTTTTCCTCTCTCCATTTCCTTGCCACCCAATGTGGACTTCCCTCCATCAGTCTCCTAATAGTGTCATTGATTTCAATTGATGGTACCTTCTGTCAAACATTGCTCTGAATGAATTAGTTAAATTAGAGAGTTAAAAAAAATAAAATGAGCTTGGATAGATGGCTCAGTGGTTTAGAGCACTGGCTGTTCTTCCAGAGGACCTGGGTTCAATTCCCAGTACCAGCACGGGTGCTTAGAAAAACATAAAATGAAACTACTGCTAGTGTTTTCTGACATTGTTTAAGAATAAAGCTATTTTGCCTAGTGGTGGTGGCACATGCCTTTAATTCCAGCACTTAGAAAGCAGAGGCAGGTGGATCTCTGTGAGTTTGAGGTCAGCCTCACGTACTGAGTGAGTTCCATGACAGCCAGGCTACACAGAGAAATCCTGTCTGAAAAAACAAATTAAAGAAGTAAAGCCATTTGATAGAGTAAAGGGAAGCTAAGGTTTCAGGGGGAAGAATACTGCTTTTGAAGACAGTACTGGAACCCCCAAATCAAGCCTTTCCTGAAGCCAGGATCCTTTCTGAGTTTGCCAGTCACACAAAGCATCACTCTCTTTAATTTTCTCCTAAGACCATGGGAGTCAGATTTATGTACACTTGATGAGAATTTCAGCTGACACTTTCTTGTAACCGAAATGTACTCAGGAACATAGCAGAAACAGCCCAGAAAGCATGCAGGAGAATGAAGTAAAACAAATGCACGAGGAATTTTGTTTTGTTTTGTTTTGTTTTTGAAGTTGGATCTGGACAATATTTTTATTTCTTTTTATTTATTATTTATTACAATTTATTCGCTTTGTATCCTGGCTGTAGCCTCCTCCCTCATCTCCTCCTAGTCCCACTCTCCCTCCCTCTTCTCTCTCTATGCCCCTCCCCTAGTCCACTGATTGGAGAGGTCCTCCTCCCCTACTGTCTGAACCTAACCTATCAGGTCTCATCAGGACTGGCTGCATTGTCTTCCTCTGTGGCCTGGCAAGGCCACTCCACTCCCCACCAGGGGTAGGTGATCAAAGAGCCAGCCACTGAGTCCATGTCAGAGATAGCTCCCCCGCCCCACTCCCCTTACTAGGGAACACAAATTGAGGCTGAGCTGCTTATGGGCTCTATCTGATCAGGGTGTCTAGTTCCTCTCCATGCATAGTTCTTGGTTTGAGTATCAGTCTCTGTAGCTACCCCTCCCCAACCTCAGCCCAGACTTTTTGGTTGTGTTGGTCTCCTTGTAGAGCTCCTGTACCCTCTAGGTCTTTCTATCTCCTCCTTCTTCCATAAGATTCCCTGCACTCTGGTGAAGGTTTAGATATGAGACTCAGCATCTGCTTTGATACCCTGCTGGTAGATTCTTTCAGAGGCCCTCTGTGGTAGGTTCCTGTCCTGTTCCCCTGTTCCCTGTCTTCTCCTGCTTCTGAAGTCTATACTGTTTGCCCTTTTGAATGAGGATTAAGCATCTTCCCTAGGTTCCTCCTTGCTGTTTAGCTTCTTTAGGACTATAGATTTTAGTATGTTTATCATATAGTATATGGTTAATATCCACTTATAAGTGAGTGTATACCATGTGTGTCTTTCTGCTTCTGGGTTACCTCATTCAGGATGATCTTTTCCAGTTCCATCCATTTGCCTGCAAATTTCATGATTTCCTTGTTTTTAATTGCTGAATAGTATTCCATTGTATAAATGTATCACAACTTCTGTATTTACTCCTTGGTTGAGGGATATCTAGGCTGTTTCCAGATTCTGGCTATTGCAAATAAAGCTACTATGAAAGCAAAGGACACTGTAAACAGAACAAAACGACAGCCTACAGACTGGGAAAGGATCACCAACCCTATATCTGACAGGCTAATATCCAGAATACATAAAGAACTCAAGAAGTTAAACAGCACCAAACCAAGTAATCCAATTAAAAAATGGGGTACAGAGCTAAACAGAGAATTCTCATTAAAGGATATCAAATGGCAGAGAAACACTTAAAAAATGTTAAACGTCCTTAGTCATCATGGAGATGCAAATCAAAATGACCCTGAGATTTCACCATATACCCATCAGAGTGGCTAAGATCAAAAACTCAACTGACAACACATGCTGGAGAGGATGTGGAGAAAGGGGAACCATCCTCCATTGCTGATGGGAATATAACCTTGTACAACCACTTTGGAAATCAATCTGGCACTTTCTCAGAAAATTAGCAATAGTGCTATCTCAAGATCCAGCTATACCACTCCTAGGCATACATCCGAAAAATGTTCAACCATACAACAAAGACATTTGCTCAACTATGTTCATAGCAGCTGAGGAAAGTTTAACCTGAAAAATGGCACATGAGTAATCTAGTGTCTAAATGTCCCTGGGAAAATTCTGATTCACTTCAATTGTCCTTTGAAGACCCCAGTTCCATTTCACTTTAAAATGCACCTTCTTATTACAAATTACTTAAAAACTTTCCAACTAAGGCAGTTGGAACCTACTTCTTAAAAAGCCTGCCATTTCAGCAGAGATGAAAAGTAATAGTGACGATAACCACAGTAGATGACCAACAAAAAATGGTATTTTCATTGCTATATGCTTTGTCTAAGCATTTTTATCTACAGGTCTTTTGTTTATAGATTATGATTTGAAATTTGTGTTTTATGGACTTTCTATATGTGGAAATGTATGCATCTCTTCATCTGTGTGTTTCTTATGGTTTTTCTTTGGCTTTTTTTTCTGTTTGTTTGTTTTGTCCTATTCTGAATTTTTTTCACTTAATTTTAGATGCCTGTTTGTTTTCTAATGTGTGAGAGAGAAAGATACCATGTGGATTTGGGTGGATGGGGAAGGAGTT
Source organism: Meriones unguiculatus (assembly GCF_030254825.1). Taxonomy (NCBI): domain Eukaryota; kingdom Metazoa; phylum Chordata; class Mammalia; order Rodentia; family Muridae; genus Meriones; species Meriones unguiculatus. Next base: position 92,928,930 of record NC_083369.1, on the reverse strand, counting down.
GGGGGAGGGAAAACTGAAACCATGATCAGAATATATTGTACGAAAAAGTCTATTTTTAAAAGGTGATTATAACAGAATTCCAAAGCACAACTTAGTTGTTTACAGATCAGATGTAAAGGCCCTAACATCAGAACCACTGAAAAATAACAGCTATTCAAGGTCAGCAAGTTGATAAGCCAGTTCTGTTTTCATCCAAACTTGGGTGCCTTACAAGATCCAGTATGACTGAGTTAGCATTTTATGTCTGCTGCATACGAGTGATATCTGAGATATTTTTATCCCTGTAGACATTTTCTATCCCAGGCCCCATCATCAGAAGCATTTAAACGGTGTTTGGATAGCCATCAACAGTGAGCAGCACAGAGAGAGCTCTATGAAGCACATGTCAGGTTTCTCCTGCCCCCTCTCTGTGTATGCGTGTAGAGAACAGACAGTCTGGGGAAATAAAAGAAAATACTAAATTAAATGAGGAACGTTTTGATTATTTTTAATGACTGGGCCTTCTACCATCCCAGTTCCTTTTTGTCACCCACATGTCCATAGCTGGATTATTTCTTAAGAAGGCAGCAGTTCTACCCAGCACCAGTTTTGTTTCCCCTCACCTTTACCTTACAGCAAAGAATCCCAAATCAGGTCCTTCCTCTCTTGTGAGTGGCTGGTAGACTAGAATAGTAATTGTCTAGGCAAAAACTGCAAGTCATCATTGGCAGGAAAGAGAAAAGGTGGGGCAGTTGGTTCACCCTGCTGCCTTCTCACCTTTTCTCTACTTCCTAAACCACCCTCTTGGCTGCCTGCTCAGCAGGTATGGACTGGAAAATGCTGCTTGTAGTACCATGGACAGACCAGGCCCTTGAGTCAGTCACTGGCTGACTGGGCAGAGAACTCACACACTGGGTGAGGTGGCTAGGAAGAGGCTTGTCCCAGCTAGGGTGCTCTGACAAATGTTTGAGCCCTTATGGAGAAAGGATCCACATAAAACCAGGCTTGGAACAGCTTTGAGTGGTTTCCCACTTTAAAAAAAAAAAAAAAATCCCAGAGAATTTGATTGGCAACTTGCCCAGGAAGTTAAAAAGGAGGTCCTTTTGTGTGGCAGTCCAGTGTGGTTTCATTTCACAGGTTCCCAAATCATGATAGGGACTATTTCTAGGATGCACTTCGGTGTTTCCGGAAGTATCAGCAGAGAGAAGAAAGGTTAAGATGGAGAATCTGTGCATGTCTATAGATGAAACCTTTAGTCTCCCCTTCCTAGTGAGCATGCATCCTGTCCCTTCTCTGACTCAGATCAGAAGGACTTTTTAACATTCGCTCCAGTTAGATGATGAATCCCAAACATAGCATTCTTTCTTTGGATATACAAAGCAGAGGACTGAGAGGTGGTGTGGCAGCGGGATGCTGTTAACAATAAATATTTCACTCATTCCCTCAAAGTGTCTTGAAGACAAAGGGGCATTTAATTAACAAAGTCTCCTTCAAAGGCCCCTTACTAGTTTCTTGAGAGAGAAACCTTGAAAAGAGTGTTCAGGGAGGCTTATATGCTCTGTCCAGGGGTGTTAGCCTTGATATTCATGGACTTTGTTAAACAGAAGACTGCTTACATTTCTAATCTCACAACCAAGTTATATCAAAGAAAGAGAAGGCCAAGAGATTAGTCTGAATTGGAGGAACAACACTGATTATCACATTGAGTAATTCCAGGCTAAACAGAAACAAAAGATGCCTTTCTTCTTTATTCAAGTTAACACAGTGGAAATAGACACTTTTCTCAGAAGTTGGTTTTATGGACTTAAAAAGTTTTAAACTAGTCTTCAGATTGATGATTTTGGATTCGGATTTATTATAATTGCATTTGGAATCATGTGTTCAAGCAATATGTTGTCATTTACTGGTAAATTTTTCAGATATTTACATTCTGTCTTTCTCCAACACAGCTTTTCATTCACAAACCAAATGGATTCTTGAGTTATATTAAAGACAGTAATGAATAAGTTAAATAAAGAGGGATGGAATGCAAGTTCCTCATGACTAGAATGGTGTCTTACACTTTTGTGGGTTCCTTGTACCCATTACAGTCCTCCACAAAAGACTAATAAATTCAAGGGATTTTGTGAGCTCCAAGCCACGTGTGAGTCCCCAGTGTCTAAATAGCTAATTGGTAGTCAGGACAGAGCTATAAACAGAACTGGGCCACATAAAGACTGGGAAGGTACTTTCTTCTTAGATCTCTAAGTGTGGTCCACCAGCTACCAGTATGAGAGTCACCAGGGTGTTTATAAAAATGTAAATCCCTGTGCCTTGCTGTAACAAATCAGAATTTCAAGGATAAGGCTCCGGTTACCAAATGGTAAGTCAGAGAAAAGGAGCTATATGCTCTATATGGAATAGATGCTTAGCATAGAATGCTACTTCTATTATGAACTAGGACCCAGCGAGACTGATATGGTGAGACTGAGAGAAACTAGAAGAAGGCTTGATAAAGAGATAGACGAATGGCTCCTTTAAGAAAAGCCTAAAAGAAATCCACTAAATAGCCAGGAGGATTAGGAAAAATATCCAACCAAGAAAGGAATGTGGCTTGGCGCAGGAAGCTAGGCAGTCCGCCAGGCTCCTGAAGACAAGGGGAGCATGCTGTGTTGAAAAGCCTTAGATGTCTTTGCAGCTCCTTATGAGCAGGCTCACCCCAAACATCTGCAGGACTGAGCCAAGAGTACAAACAGAGGCCCACATACCATATGCCTGAATGTTTAAAAGTTACATATCAAACTAACAAATGTTTAAATAAAAGAGGTTTCTTGCTTCTATCTTCCCAAACAGTCATAACAATTTAGAAGGCCAGGTGTGAATTTAGTTTGAGGGAACTCAGCACAGTGTCTGGCTGGAATTTGGAGGAGCACAGGGCTAGCACTTAGCCGTTTCTTTCTCTCCTCACACACTCCAAGTACACACTCCAAGTGGATTTCTACACTGATAGAGCCTGGGAGTGGAGCTCTCAGCCCCTCCTCCAACCTTCTTCCACAGATCCAAATGATTCTACCTTCTAAAGAGCAGCCATCCTGCTCCTCTTTCAGTCTATAAACCCTAGTACTGGTTGTATAATTAGTTGAATAAAGATCCTGAAAGAAGGTTAAATGCCTCAAGGGAGAATATTTAAGGGTCAGGAACCCAGAGACTGTTCTAGATAATGGGCAAATTCTTAGTGGAAATATCTCTTTAACATTTCTTAATTTTGTTTGATGGAGAGTGGTGTGGTCAAAGGAAAAAGCCTCTAGGGTCATACTTTTCACACTTTAATTTGCATATCAGTCATCTGGGAATCTTATTAAAAGGCAGATTTAGGCTTCCTAAAACTGTAGGTAGTAAAAAGTCTATCTTTCAAACAAACTTCCAAGTGAAAGTGATGCAATTGACCCATGCAGCACAATATGAGCAACTAGGATCTGAAGTCACAGGCACAGGTCCTTCTGTGGTCTAAGAACTGCTGGTTTTAGAATCAAGAGAGATCTAATGAACTCTCGTTGGAGTATGTAGGCCACTGATAAAATGGTGGAAAGTGGAAGAAAGAGGACTGGAAGGAATGAGAGAGAAGAAAGAAACAAGGAGTGGGCGAAAGAAGGAGTCAGGAAGGAAAGGAAAAAGAAAGGTCTCTGCTTTAGACTTAGGATATCAGCTTGTATTCACTGTGATTTACTTGCTACGTACAGGCTTTTCTGCCCTTTTCCTCCTCTGGGTTAGCCCTCTGGTTTTCTAAGTACTTCAAGGACAACAACCTTGTTTCTGTTCCTTTCTTTGCACTAAACTTTCTTTCATTAAATCCTAGACATGAATCCCAGGTATATTGACTCAAGGGATAGATTCTCCCCCATCATTATCCTGTCTGTTAAATACAAGAAACATTAATTTGGAGAGGCTGTGAATCTTCTGGAAATTTCCATATCACTAAAGATTCAGAGAGTCAGTTTGCATTCCCTCCGTACCCTTTAGTTATTAAATCATAAACTTTAATTCAAAGCATGTTAAAGGACCCAAAGGAATTTTAATTTGATGTGAATGACTTTCAAATCTGAATAAAAATCAGATCATATAAAATTATGCAATCTCTGTTACGCTTAAAGGATAAAAATAATCAACAACCAATATAAGACTCCTGGGTAATGCAACTGAACCTTTATTTCTTAGACTAATGAAGGAGGTAGTGGGGGAGGGGAGTGAGTTCCAACCATTTGAATGTGACTTTGCCAGAGGTGGACACTCCTTTATGGATGTTAAGAAGTACCTATTTAAATTAGTGAAAGTCTTTAAGGACAAGTGGGCTGTGGTGGTGGCATAGTACAGGTAGTACCAGGGAGATATTAGCTTATGGTACTTAACAGTAAAATCCAAACTAACCAGTATTGCGAAGCTAATCAGAAAGCAACTCTTCTTTGTCAAAATGAGATGTTTGCTGCTTAAACATATCCATGTGTTATATCATGTGATCATATCACATCTATTATCTGTTCTAAGGGTAAACATGGAGCTAGATGTGGTAGTGCACACCTTTCGTCCTGGCACATGGAAGAAAGAAGCAATCAGATCTCTGTGAATTCAAGATCAGCTCAGTGAGTTCTAGGCCAGCCAGAGATACACAAACAAACAAAAGAATTAAACATGAAAGGACCTTTTAGGGTGTTTGGTGGAGAGCAAAGTCTATTCCATACACAAACATCTTTGTTCTACTACCTACTTAGTCATCATTGTTGCTGCTTGGCCTGGCATTATAGGCAGAATAAGGCACCTGTCACATTTAGAACATGCCCAGAGTAGCAGGCGTAGGGAGCCACCAGATCCATACAGTGAACAAAATCAGTCTACATTAAACTCAGGTGTAGGTTCACAAATTTGAGGAACAGTGGTTCTTGAACTCAGAAAGAATACTAGTTTGTAAAAACAGAGTGTTGCTCTGCCTTGAGGTTGATTCAACAGGTTTACAGCAGGACCACAGTCTCTGACTTTCAGTGAGTTCCCAGGTAAAGTTGCTGTTGATATCTTTGCACTGCCCTTGAGGACCATTTGTTGAGAACCATTATTGAGTTAAAATCGAATTAAATCCACTACAGCCCCATCTTTACCTTATTTGTGATTTTTACAATTTGTCATTTATATATCTGCCCTTTGCTTCTTGATGGTATCATGATAGGTATCCTAATAACACTATTAAAAAAACTGTTCCCTTGCACTTGGATGTGGTCTCTCATTAAAGAACATCACACTCATTTGTTTGTTGTTTCTTTTTTTGAGACAGGGTTTCTCTGCGCAGCCCTGACTATCATGAAACTTACTATGTAGATCTGTTTGGCCTCGAACTCCAAGATCCTCTTACCTCTGCCTCCTGTTAAAGGTATGTGTCATCACCACCCAGCTATTCCCATTCTTAAGATATGAGAACACCTAAGATAGGTCTAATCTTACCAACTGTGCTAGTTAGGTTTTTTTTTTTTTTTCAGCTTGACACAAACAATTGACAAAGTGTCTCCATTAGACTGTTTTGTGGGCATATCCATGGCAACATTTTTTTTTTTAATGTGGAAGAGCCCAGGCCACTATAGGCAGTGGCTTCCATGGACAGATAGGCATAGGCTGTATAAGAATAGCAGTTAAGCAGGGCAGTTGGTGGCACATGCCTTTAATCCCAGCACTCAGGAGGCAGAAGGAGGCAGATCTCTGTGAATTCAAGGTCAGCTTGGTCTACAGAGTGAGCTCCAGGACAGCCAAGGCTACACAAAGAAAACACGTCTCAAAAGTTAAAAAAAAAAAAAAAGTATTGGCAGTTAAGCTGGGTGCGATGGAAAACGTCTTGGGAGGCGAAAGCAAGCAGGTCGCTGTGAATTCAAGGCCGGCATGGTCTACAGGTTGAGTTCCGGAATCACCAGGGCTAGAGAGACCCAGTCTCAACATTTCTCCATATTCTCTTCTTTAGTTCCTACCTTGAGTTCTTACCTTGTGTCTCCTTGGTGATGGACTACAGTCTGTGAGGCGAAATAAAACCCTTTCCTCTGCAAGTTGGGTTTGGTAAACATTTTATCATAGCAACAGAAAATCAAACCAGGCAACCAGCCATCATTTTAGTGTAGACTTTTTCAAACTTTCTTGATGGTTAACAAACACTGGAAAATGGCATTTTTTCAGCCTTGTTCTTGGTGATTCTAGTTGAAATCCTCAGGGAGAAAACTGAGAACTAACAGCTTCCATATTTTCCCCAGTCATTGTAATAGACTGAAATCTGAAAATCCTTACAGAAATGAGATGATGTGTTTGCTACATCATCAGATCCTAAGTGTGTAGAACTGATTGCTAAAGTCTGCGCAGACAGTGAGATTTAAAGAATCAGAAACAACATCAGCTGCTTGAGTTTCCTAAAACCTGACATTTGGTCTATAACTCTGTAAATTAGAAGAAATGATCCTTGCTTGGACTTAGAGTCTTCCTTTTACTGAACACTGACGATAAGTAATAATGTTCAGTTGAGCTGATTGTGTTATCTTTACAGACATGTGATATCTACAAGTGCTGGAGTATATCTGGAAACACAGCTGCATTTTCTCTGTGTGAGTGCATGCGTGTATGTGTGTCTGCCTGTTGGATGTTTTCACCAATCACTCTCTACTCTGTTTACTGAGGCAGTGTCTCTCACTGAACCTGGAGCTCACAGATTCAGCTAGTCTAGCTACCTAGCTTACCCCAGGAATCCCCCATCTTGGTATAAGGCAGGCCACTATAAGTGCCTGGCCAACTTTATGCTTATTCTGATGATCCTGGCTAGCATTTTATCTACTGATTCACCTCCCCGAGTCCTTAATTTTTAATTGACAGTATTGTGTGTGTTTTTATCATGTACATGTTGGTTTAAAATATGCATACATTGTAGAATGGCTAAAACTAGTTGATTAACAAGGCATTGCTTCTCATAGCTGTAAGTTCTGTGGTGATAGCATTTAACACTGAATCCCTGAGCACTGATAAGAGTAGACAGTGTGTCATTATTAGATATGGTCAGGTTGCTTTGCAGGTGATCTGTCTTTCTTAGATTTACTTATTTTATGCATTTGAGTGTTTTGCCTGCAAATGTATGTGCATTATATGTATACCTGCTACCCAAAGAGATCAGAAGAAGGAATCAGATTCCTTGGAATTGAAGTTAGAGATGGTTGTGAGTTACCACCTGCGTGCTGGAAAACAAACCCAGGTCCTCTGCAAGAGCAACAAATGCTCTTAACCACTAATACATCTCCCTAGCCCTATAAATGGTCCCTTAAAGTTTATTCCTTCAATTTAACTATAATTATATATCATTTGAAAATAGTCCTCATGTATTCTCACTCCCTCTCTCAAATGCCTCGGTTTTGGTCATCATCATCTTTCCTACTTCAACCATTCTCTTTAGTGGTTACATATAGAACTTGTTGTTATGAATGACTATTTTCTCTAACATAATCTCAATCTTAGAAATGCCACTTTTTAGCTGGCACTTACCATTCCACATTTAATACCCCAACTCCAAAATATTCTTGGATCTTGCTGGGAGTTCTTACTCGATGATCTTATCAGCTTTTTACTGTTCTTATTCTATGGTCTCATATCACTCCACACCTGGCTTGGATTCCATCTTAACACTACTCTTTTTTTTTCTATCACTTTAATCACGTCAACATATTTATTTCTCTTTTTCACCTTCATCATCCAATATTGATTAAATTTACCTCCCTGCTTCCTTGGCATCTATACCACAAGTGAAATAGCACTGAGATGATGGTTTTCACTAAAACTTATGACCACAGGAACACTGACTGCAGATCTTCTCTTCTCTCTATGTTTCCCTAGATCCAATCCTCCAGTCTCAATCTCAGCTCTGCAACAGAACACCTTTTCCATCTCCAGTGGGATCCCATAGATCTCTGCCTTCTAACCTTCCTCCTCACCCTTAGTACTTTGTCCTCTTCCCCAACTCCAGCAAGCACTCTCTGCTAACAAAGGGCATCAAAGGGCATCTCCAACCAGGGGAAAAAATAGGCTGCTGCAGATCCATTCATCTCTTTGTGCTCCTACAGAACCAACCCCCCAACTCTCATCCCTAGCTCTACAGCAGAAAACGTGCTTTAATTTCCTCTCTGACCCCATCACCCAACAAATCACAAAGATCTTCTCCCCCAGTCTTCCTTCTTTCAACTCATCCCATTATCTCAGCCTCCAACACCATCAGGAGTAACCTTGTGAACATAGCAGCTAAGCAGGGCAGGGGAATAGGTCCACAGAAAAATTTCTACCAGGCAGCACAACAGCCACTGCACTCTCCTAAAGTTCAAAAAGCAAGCAGAAACAAAGGAACAAAACATATCCAATAGAGACAAAATCAGAAATCATCACCTAAACCTATAATCATCCCAATCCCAGATGCCTAGACAATCAGTAACAGCCAGGACCGTGTATCTCCACTAGAGCCCAGTAATCCTACCACAGCAGGCCCTGAATATTCCAACATAGTTGAAGCTCAAGAAAGAGACCTTAAATCAGCCTGTGTGAAGATGATAGAGGTCCTTAGAGGAGAAATGAATAAATCCCTTAAAGAAATCCAGGAAAACAAAAATAAAGTGTGCAAGGAAATGAATAAAACTGTTCAAGACATGGATATGGATGTAGAATCAATGAAGAAAACCCAAATTGAGGGAATTCTGAAAATGAAAAATTTGGAAATTCGAAAAGGAATCACAGGGGTAAGCTCCACCAACAGAATATAAGAGACGGAAGAAAGAATCTCAGGTGTTGAAAATATGATAAAAGAAATGGATACATTGGTCAGAGAATATGCTAAATCTAAAAAAAAATCTGAGACTATGAAAAGGCCAAATGTAAAAATAACAAGAATAGAGGAAGGAGAAGAAATCCAGCTCAAAAGTGCAGAAAATATTTTCACCAAATTCATAGAAGAAAAATTTCCTAACCTAAAGAAGGAAATGCCTATGAAGGTGCAAGAAACATTCGAAACAAGTTGGTTTCTGGTTCTTGTGCCTGCTCTTGGGGCTCTTTTATTTTTCTGTTGTCTTGGCTTGTCCAACTTTGTTATGATGGGCTTTTTTGTTGTTGTTTTATCCTATTGTATTTCATTTTGTTATGTTTTGTTATTATATCTTAGAAGCCTGTTCTTTTCTAATAAGAGACAGAAAGGGAATGTATATAGATGGGAGAGGAAGTACAGAAAATATGGGAGGAGTAGAGAAAGGGAAAACTGTATTCAGATTATATTGTTTGAGAAAAGAATCTATAGGTAATAAAAGGGAAAAAAATTGCAGAAACAACAACGAAAAAACTCATGACCAAAAGTTTCAAGTAGGTCTAGAATACACTTCATTACTGGGCCTACAAACACTTTCTAATATTCACTCTTATCTTATAATCTCATTTATTATACAGAGGAGTAACTGAAGTAAAACGAAGAGAACATTCATAATCCATAACCAAATGACTTGGCTTCTCTGCTCTTGTAATCATGTACTCTATCTGCTCTGTTGTAATATGCATGAACTGTCCATGCTTTTTTCTAAAGCCAAAGTAATATTTGTGCTCTGAGTCTGACTCTCCCCAGCCTCCTCAAGAATGTCCTCCTCTGAGTGAGGGGAGCAGGGGCTGCCTCTAGCATGAACTCAGTTGACTGCTCTTTGATCACTCACCCCTGATAGTGCAGCCTTGCCAGACCTCAGAAGAAGAGGATCCAGGCAGTCCTGAGGAGACTTAACAAGCTATGGACAGATGGCAATAGAGGAGAACTCTGCCTTTCAGTGGACTAGGGCAAAGGGATGAGAGAAGAGGGAGAGAGTGTGGGACTGGAGGAAATTGAGAGGGGGCTTCATTCAGGATATATAATGAATAAATTATAAAGAAAAAATAAAAATTATATATGAAAAGAAAAGGGAAAAAAATAATGTCCTCTGACATGTTCTCATCACATTAAGCTGCCTCACTTTAAGAATGTATACATTTATACTGCAGCTTTTAATTTAGTAATATTATGAGACTCATGAATATGTGATCCGGTAGGTCTCTGATTCTTGTGCCTACTCTTGGAATTCTTTTATTATTTTTCTGTGGGCATGTTATTTTCAACTTCATCATGATGATTTTTGTTTTATCTTATTGTACAAACAGTATACAAGCCTTCTATAATATCCTGAATCCATGCAAAGCAAAACCTTTGATTTCCCCATCTATCTGCATGTAGGGCTACCTATAGTGAAATTCAAGAGCTTTTTCTGTATTTTCCCTATTTTCTCGCTCATCATTCCTGGGGAGTCTATCAAGGCCCTTACCCTTATCATTTCATTGTCATTTCACTTTTATGGCCATGATTAAGCCTAATATTAATTTTCAGACCTCATTTAACTTTCCATCCCTCAGTACTATCTCTATTTCTGAAAATATTTTCTTCTTTGGGCCTTGCAGGCATTTTCTCATTTAAGATGTCCTCTGCTCTTTGTTTTGTTGTGTTGTGTTTTGTTTTATTTTGTTCTGATCCAGGATCTAACATATCTTAAATTGGCCTCACCGTAACCAGGTTTCTAAGGAGGATCTTAAACTTCTGATCCTTCTACTTCCATTTCTCAAATTCTGGGATTTCAGGTGACCACCACCTCCACCATTACCACTAATTTGTGCCATGCTGAGGATTAAACAGAGTAGTTTATTCATTTTAGGCATCCACTCTGCTAACTGAGTACTAACTGTTTTAGCTCCTCAGGTTCTTCCAGCTTTTGTTGATGTTCCCTTTCAGTCTCTTCAGTCTCTTTGGATGTGTATTGATCATCTTTCTCATTCCCAAATACTGAATAAATACTATCCAATTATTAAATCTTTTCTCAATCTATGTTTACTTCTTAGGTGGACTCATAAGTTGTCATTGACAGCCTTTGACATCTCTCTCTCACTCTCTATCTATCTATCTATCTATCTATCTATCTATCTATCTATCTATATCTGTCTATCTATCTATATATGACTGATTTCTCCATTTTTCTACTTAGAAGTAGATTAGGGTTTCAAACTACACTCATCATAAGCTAGAATTTTCATTTCTCTCCCCCAAATCTCTTCTTGGGGTTTTCTTCCAGTATAAAACATAACACAATTCTTCACATGACTTAAGAACAAAATCTTAAAGTCAATTGTGAATTTTCTCTTTATTTATAAGTTGAAAAAAGGTCTGGTATCTATTTGAGATTTATTTTTATTATTTTTAGTTATTGGTAGGTGTGTGTGTGTGTGTGTGTGTGTGTGTGTGTGTGTGTGTGTGTGTGTGTGCAGTAGCCCCTAGAGGCATTACAGTCTCCTGGAGCTGGAGTTACAGACTTTGTGAGTCACCTGCTTTGGGAACTCAGGTCTTCTGAGAGAGGATCTCTTTCTCTTAACAACTGAGCCATCTCTATAGTTTCCTATTTTTACTTTTTATAAAAGTCACCTAAAAATTCTGTCAGTTATAACTAGAAAGTACAATCAGAACATAAATACTTCTAAGCTGGCATTACCACTTACCACTGTCACTATTATTTTATGCATTATAATTTTCCTTTTTTTTGCTTTTTAAAAATATTTTTATTATCATTTATTACAGTTTATTCAATTTGTATCCTGGCTGTGGCCCACTCCCTTGTCTCCTCCTAATCCCACCCTCCCTCCCTCTTTTCCCCTTATGACCCTCTCCCAGTCCACTGATGGGGGAGGTCCTCTTCCCCTTCTATATGACCCTAGCCTATCAGGTCTCATCAGGACTGGCTGCATTCCTCTTTCTCTGTGACTTGGCAAGGCTGCTCCCCCATCAGGAGGAGGTGATCAAAGAGCCAGCCACTGAGTTCATGCCAGAGAAACCCCCTGCTTCCCTTACTAGGGATTCCACTTGGATACTGACTCTATGGGTTACTTGAACTATGATTTTATGTCCTTTCCATGCATTGTCCTCAGGGTATCAGTCTCTGCAGGGCCCAGCTATTAAAAACAAGGAGATCATGAAATTTGCAGGCAAATGGTAGGAACTAGAAAAGATGATCTTGAGTGAGGTAACCCAGAAGCAGAAAGACACACATGGTATATACTTATTCATAAGTTGATATTAGCCATATAATATAGGATAAACATACTAAAATCTATCCCCCTAAAGAAGTTAAACAACATGGAAGACCCTTGAGAAGATGCTCAATCCTCATTCAGAAGGACAAACACGATATTCACTGGAAACAGGAGAAAACAAGGAACAGGACAGGAGTCTATCACAGACGGCCTCTGAAACACTCTTCTGATAGAGATATCAAAGCAGAGACTGAGACTCATAGCCAAATTTTGGGCAGAGTGCAGGGAATCTTATGAAAGAAGGGAGAGATAGAAAGACCTGGAAGGGACAGGAGCTCCAAAAGGAGACCAACAGAGCACCATAATTTTCTTAACCAGCACTGTTCCACTAGGCTCTGGCTCTTCTTCCTACTTCCACCAGTGCTGCCTTATGGCCTCATTATGATCAACAAAGAGGCAGAGGTGTCTTTCTTAAGAACCTGTGTCAGATTATTTTGTTCCTCTTTTTAAAACCCTCTGTTGGTTTCAAGCTAATTCAGAAAGTCCTATGTCCTTTGTGTGGTCATTAAATTCTATGTGACCTTGTCCCATTACCCTTAGTCATTAATCATTTGTTAACTGAGCCCCAGCTACAAAGAACCCATTGCTATTTCTGGAAGTTTCCTTATTTAGGCTTACTCTTTCCTAAACCCCAAATATTCTTCCCCAGATAGGCACACATCATTTTCTTCTAATGAACTCAAGTTTTTACTTAGAGGCCTTCATTTCATCCAGACCTTTCCTGCCCTTTGCTGTGTCAGCGTTCAAATCTCTTTATTCTATTTCATTTGTCCCTGTCACCTATTATTACATTTTATTTCAGTTTGGACTCCCTGAAAACAAAACGTAAAACAAGAGCTGCAGTGAAAGTAACTTCTTTGCAGGGTGAGGAAATGAAGAGAGTTAGATGGTGCTTTCACAACACTCCCACAGGCACTTGGTTCCATTGAAACGTCTTGAAATGTATATGAGATATTTAGCCCACAGTACTCAACTTACCTCTAAATGCTAACACAGTCACCCACTCAGTCTATACTTGTCTGTGGGATGAGTATTTCTAAAGTTGGAAGAAGCCTCAGAGCAGACATTTTCTGCTTTCCATGGTGAACATACCTAAAGACATGTCTGTGAACAACAACAACAACAACAACAACAAAAAAAGATGAGTTTTAAGGCACCTACCATTTGGACCTCAAGGTGAAACTGGAAATGGGCTGATAGGAAGTATGGTAAGGTACAAATAAGTCTGTTTTTATCTGATATATAGAGCCATTAATATCTATTCCTCTAGTAGAATATAGCCTGTTGGGTTTTCCTAAGTTAGGTTTCCTAAGGCACAATTTATATACAGTAGTATTCAATCATTTGAAATGTAGAGTTCAGAGAGTTTGAGAAATGGATTTGGCCATAGATGCACCATCATTAATCAAGATATAAAACAGTTCCAGCACTCTAAATCTTACTCTGTGCCTCTTTGCAATCAGTCCCCTGCAGCTATTAGCAAACATTGATCTGAATTCTGGCCCTGTAACATTGCCTTTTTCTGGCCACTGTCATATAAAAAATACATCTAATATGTCACCTTATGCCTGGATTCTTTCAATTAGCAATATTTTTTTGTATTTATCTATGTGTTTACATAGAGCAGTGATTTTCTTTTCTCATTGATAGTGTTCTATCATATGGATATACCACAGTTAAGTGGGCCATCCTCCAGTTGATGGATGGACATTTAGGCTGTTTATGCCTTTTATAAGTAGAGCTGTTTTGAACAGGTGTGTATAGGTCTACTATCTAATGATTTCCTTTCTTTTAATAAATGTGCGATACTAGTTCTGTTTTGTTTCTTGCAGTATCTTTAGAGCTGAGCTCATTGCTTGGCACACAGTGCAGTATCAGCTAATATTTGTTGAACGACCAAAATTGGCATCTTCAAGGTTATAAAGAACAGACTTGGAGTCTTCAAGCTTGTAAAGAGTAATCCTGATGCCCACGAAGACACCAACAGAAGCTGAGAATTAAAACTGCATGCGCTACATGTAGATGTGTATAAACATCTTATCTGAATAGCTTATGGGACAGCATCAATTTCTATAATGGAATTCATGGCACAGCACTCTTTTGTCTCATCAACTAATCCCCAGACCTCAGCAGGCTCACACTTACTGCACAGAGGTATAGGAGTTTTTAAGGCTCTGCAATGTACACCACTTATGCTTTAGTTTGCTTGTTTGATTTAAATTCTAATTCATCTTTTCACCACTTGATTTCTTTTAGGCCTTAGGCCTATGGACTCATGCTGTCTCCCATATCCACATTATCAGTAGATGCAGGAACAACATGGTTAAAACAAACTTATCTCCTTCTTCCCTTCTCTGTCCTGCCAGCCAGTACTTTCTCATCAGTTAATGGAGTCCCATGGGCAGCCAATCTACTGGCAGTTTATAAACTTTTAAACAATGTGTCCTATCCTCGGGGGCTGTGTTCCTTTCACATTTTCTCACAGATATTATTATTGCTTCTTTTTGCCTGACCAAACCAGAGGTCCTGAAGCAGGCCTTTCACTCACCCCTGCCTCTATTTACAGTAGTTTATGGAAACCCAGTAGTGTCCGACAGGTGCTCATGAACATGCTCCCTCAAATGTCTCTACAGTTGCCACCCCTCACCGGGAGCCATGGTTGTTCAATAACTTTCTATTGATGACTGTCATTAAAGCTTGAATTGTTGACTTGTTAGTTGAGCTCAGCTATGTTGAATAATAGATAGACTGTCTTTTAGATCTTTTTAGATCTTTGAGATACCCTTTAGTAGCAGATTCCCAAGGCAAGATGATTTGCGTGCTTCCAGGTTCCCCAATTTAATAGCATTACTTGGTTATGTTTTACTTACAATCCTCCTTCTGTGAATCAACAAGCACATACTGAACATCTATGATACATATGACAAAGAAATAAAGATGAACAATAAATTAGGTATTCTTCAGAGAGAAGCAGTAAGTATATATGAACAGTAAGAGAGGGGATAAGAGAGACAAAAGATTAAGGAAACTGGCTGACATGGTTATGGAGGTTGAGAAGTCTAATGAAATATCTTTTGCAAACTAGAAGTGCTACAATGCCTAATAGTATGGCTCATTCCCAGTTGACTGACCTTCGAAAGGGATGTTGATGATGTAGCTCTCAATCTAAAGCTGAAAACTTAGGAAATCAGAGGCCTTTTGTATAAGTATCGGGGTCTAATGACCAGGAAGCCTAGAATTTTGCTATCTATGGTCAAAAAGGAAGAGTGTGTAACAGCTGAGGTCATTGATCCATTTCCTTTTTCACTACTTTTGCTCCCTGTGGATCCCTGGGTCATCACCTGATACCTGTCTACACTGATGAAGCAATTTTTTCTACTCAGATTCACACACGAAACTTACCTGGAAACACCCTCACAGACACACTCAAAATAACATTTTTACCAGATTCTAGGTATTCCTTCATTCAATCAAGGTGACATACTAAAATTACTTAAACATCACAAGTAGCATTCCTTGTTCAGATGCCTCATATCCATTCAGTGTCATTGTTTTCTTCCTTCATGGCTTCAGTGTACAGTTAAGGACAAGTTCCTGCTTGGTAACAGGTAAGAATTTGTCAGTGAGAGGGACCTCAGTGAGGTTGTAAAGGGGGAAGTTAGCAGTGCTTTCAGGAAGTACGGGAAACAGATGTGACTTAAAGACCTAGAGAATGCTTGAAAACAAACCATTCCAGTGCTCTAGGGTGAAGTCATCAATGACCATTTGTGTGGCATCCCTGCTTCCATCTCTATGATCCACATCACTTTACATGTCCTACAGCCCACACAATATCTGAGCCTTAATCAGTTGTTTGTTTGTTTGTTTGTTTTGATCTTTCAAGACAGGTTTCCTGGAATTCATTATGTAGACTAGGATGGCCTCAAACTCAGAGAGATCCACCTGCTTCTGCCTCCCAAATGCTGGGATTAAAGGTCACTATGCCCAGCAAATTTTTACATTTTTTGTAAGATGTCAAAGAGTTCTATAGCCCAACATGAAAACTTCCACCAAACACTTTTCTCTGGTACTTGTTTTTTAAAAAAGTCAAATTTACTCAGATTTTGTTCTTAGGAGAAAAGAGGCAACAAATTAGAAATGAAGCATGATCATTTCAACCTGAAATGAGGGTCAACAATGAAAAAAAGGTGATGAGTGAAGATCATGTGGCCTTGAGGAGGACAGACATTTTGACATAGATCTTAGAAAAAAATATCTTGAAACGGGTGATATTTGCATTCATATGTGCAGGGTAATAAGCTGTCTTTTAGATCAAAGTATTAAGGACCAAGGAACAGTAAATATGTAGTCAGTGGACAAGAATGGGCCTAGTTAAAGAAGAGAAGGGTGGATGGAAGGTTCTGTGGGTGCAGAGCAGAGATCAGTATGAACTGAGGAGTTCATAGCAGGCAGCATCTTGGATACGGCCCTGCAGACTCCCAGACAGGGAGTTTCATTTACTGCCAAGTGGAGCGGAAAGCTGTAGGTTTATAAGCAGAGGAGTGCTCTGATTTATGATTTGAAAACAGTTATTTGTCTGCTGCATGGCAAACAGAATATGGGCGGGGAGCAAAAATGATGAGCCATCCTGTACCACAATGCAGACATGAACTCAGAAGCTGTAGGGAGCGCAGGAGAGAGTTCCAGTAACCACAGAGCATAATGCCAATCCATTCTCCCTTCTAAGGTCTGACTCTTTCACACAATGTCATGTTCTTTGTGCCTGGATGATTTCTCCATGACTTAGAACTTCTTGTGGGCTTGTGCCCCAGGGGAGACTCCCTGGGTTGCTTGGGCACAAAGACTTTTGATCAGTTTGTTTCTAGAGCCCTCCAGACACTCCAACAGCATTGAAGCATGATCTGAGTTGCATACTTGGCACTCTACCTGCTTATCAGGAGGATTGAACCCTGAGGGAGGCCGGCATGTGGGTGGAAATTGCCTTGGCCTAGTTAAAAAGAAACAAAGTACTGGGAAAACCAGAAAAACACTCAGTAGAGCTGTAGGAGAAAAACAGACAGACATTCAACAGAGCTGTAGGGTTCTCAGCAGCTCTGACCATTTTTGGCAAAGAAAGAGATGGGGAAATAGTTGTTCATGGTCAAGAATCACAGAAAATATGATAGGATGAAAACATCTTTAGTGCTAAACTCAAAATGGAGTTTTCTACTACAAATTTGAGAAACAAAATGAGGAGGGACTAGGTTTTGGGACACAGCCCGTGTTTCTGTAATTATAGGCAACCATGCAAGTTACCTTGAAAATATGCAAATCATAATTATTTTTACATCAACACATAATTTAGATGTGATAAGTGCTTTAACATCTCTGTACCACCACCACAATACACGAAGCATTTCAATCTATCAAGAGCTCAAATTTGATCACTTTCTTTCCCTCTTTTTAAGGAAATGTGCAGCAAATTGCTTTTTCTAATTAAGGTAGATGAAGACATAAGCATGCACACTGCTTTACCACTCTAGAGTAAAATTTACTTTCAAATGATTTTTAATGGACCAACCTGACGGTAATGTTCTGCATTTCCACACAGAAGGCTTGGATTTGATTATCTTATTGGAAATAGAGGGTATATGTGTGTGTGTGTGTGTGTGTGTGTGTCTGTTTTTATGTGTGTGTGTATGTATGTGTGTATACATGTAGATGTTGTAGTCATATGTGTTTTTGTGTTCAAATGTTGTATGACTTTGCATATATGTGCATATAAAGTATATATTATTCACATGATAATAGTGATAGAAAGATGGAGACAAAGAATGAAGGTATTTTATTCAGAAACCTTCTCTCTCTGGAAAAAGAAGGCATTTAAATCTTGTCATTGCAAAAGACAGTGGAGAGGAGAAATGGGATGAGGAAGGGAAATGATGAGGATAGATACAGACATATTAAGCAATCAGAAGACATCAGTGTGAACACTTAGAACTTGCAATGCAAGGACATTTTGTTTTGCTTTGTTTAAAACTAGAACTGGAACTGGAGAGATGGCTCAGTAGTTAAGAGCATTGGTTGCACTTCCAGAGGACCTGGGTTCAATTCTCAGCACCCACATTAGGCAGCACAGTACTACAACTCTGCCTTTCTTTTCTGGCTTCCATGGGCACCTGCACACATGTAACACACTCACACACACATACACATATACACATAAGTAAAAATAAATCTTTTAAAATGGAAGATTAAAATAACAAGAATAATAACAAGTGGCTGCAGATGTGGCTTAGAAATAAAGAACACTTGCTGTTCTTATAGAATAGCTGAGTCCAGTTTCTAACACCCACATAGCTCAGAACTCTCTATAGTTGTAGTTCCAGGGAAGCTGACAGCCAGCATTTTGACTATTATATAATTGCCTGCTTACTGTGAACAAACTACTAATATGTTCACACAGATTTCATGGAAAGTGTACCCCGCCCTTCCAAGCCTACCCTCCTCATCTAAGAACTTCCTCCATTATTACATTTAACTTATTATCATCTTGGAAACTATTATGTCCTTGTGAAAACTTGGAGGTCTTTATGAGCTGAGATGTAGGCTAGATCAGTGGGAAATGTCCATGAATTAGAAATATAAGATGATGATTATTTCTGAATAAGACAATAGCAACTGCTGGCCAGCATTTAGTAGAAAATTTCAACAGGCCAGGCTAGACGGTCAATTATCTGATTACATAGCACCAAGAGAGAGGCTTCACTACACTTGAGATCAGCTGACATGAAACCCATCCTCCAGTATAGGAGGAAAATGTGTAGGCAGCTCACTGGGAATAAATATGTGCTAAATTTAAATACCAATACTGTCATCAAATTTTCTTGGGTTCTGTTAAAATTATTAGCATTATGGGATACAAAGTGAATAAATTGGAATTAAGAAAAATAAAATAAAAATTAAAAAAATATTAGCATTAGATTCACCCAAACTTCTTTATTGTATTGAGAATAATTTGATAAATTATTCTCTTAATACATCTTGTATCTTTAGTTTCCATTTATTTAATTTCCTTTCATTTTTGTTTCTTTCGACCACCATATGAAAGGCTGGGGACAATGAAACTATTAAGGGAGAATGTAACCATGTTTGTCAATGGGCGTCATTGTGGGCCTGGGAATGAAGAAAGCAGCAGTACCCTAAAAGGGAATCATATAAATTTTCCATTGAGAAAGGAATGCTTATGTGAACAGAAACAATCATCGCTAAAGGCTCATTCCCAAGGCAGCACCAGAAGAGACCTCAAGAGAATTCAATGCATAACCAGAGTGGGGAAACGTGATTTGTGGATTCCCATGTTATAGAAGCTACTTCTGTTGATTTTCTGTAAATGTCATGTGAAATAAATTGCGCTATAGCTTGAAGATTGTTTTGCAAGTAAAAAATGTTTAGGGTGGTGTTTTCCTTTAGAGGAATAAATTGATACTGAACTAAAAGGCTTGGACAGTTTCTATTTGCCATGCACTTGTTCAGTCCACTGTGCCTACATGTTAGCTGTGTTTTCCCCTTCATGTTAGAACACAATGAAGTCTATCACATTTGTGCACAAGAGTTGCTATACATGCTATCATGTAGCCATTACTTTGTTTCTACATTTAAAAAGAAATATTTCCCCATTTGGTTTCCAGCTACACTCACAGTCCAAATTTTTTTTTTCTTTTACTTCAATAGTGGGTGATCCTTTTCTACAAATCCCCAAACCAGTGTGCATCTATTTATCTTCACATGATCAATCACTGAGTAGTCATAAATAATAAGGTTTTGGACCATGATTTTTTGTGGCCCAGAGGCCTTTGGTCTTCAGAGGCTAATGTCAGCAACAGTTTCTTGGTTTCAATTTTCCAGATAATAGAGCCTGAGAAAGCACTTAGATTCAGTTTCTGTAGGGAAGTACAGTGGAGAGACTAGGGAAGCAGGGGGAAGAGAGAAAAGACCAGAAAAAGGGCTATTTTCCCCTGTGGGCAGACAGAGCTCAATTCTACTGGGAATACTTTGAGGAAACTTGTATCCCCAGAAATGGCTTGCTTAAGGACATGGAGTTTAGAAATAGTGACCTATTGAATCCCATTTTCATTGATCAAGGTGTGCTTCTGGGACCCTTCCTTCCCCCAGCATTTTTGTAAACTCCCTGCCAGGAGATGTCCAAGCTTCACAGGTATCAAGAGAAAGGCTACCTGCTGATATGCAGAGGAACTCAGATGCACTGTAAACAACTCAGAGCTAGGTCAAGAGTATGCAGCAAGACTTCCGTTGTGTGTGCTGTACCAGGAGCCATCTATAACAAATAGTAATTTAGTAAAGAGACTATTTCTTTGTCGTGTCCTTTTATGTGTGTGTATTTGGAGACAGGGCCAGGTTTGCTTACAACTCTTTATGTATTTGGGGATGGGAACCCCCCCCACCCCCACCTCTACCTCCTAACTGCTGAAATTACAAGCCTGTGTCACCATGTCTGTTTTATTGGGGACCAGAAATCAATCCTGGATTCTCACACATGTCAGGCAAACACTGTAATAGCTGAGCTACATCCTGAGCACCAATGTCAGGTCTTGACATACCCTTGGCTTTGTCACTTACATATCCCATCAACAATCCTGAGGACAGTTTAGTATTGCTGACAACATAAAGCAACAAGGAAAGCAAGTAATCAGGTTACTGTTAGATGCATCAAAACAATCCCAGCTGCTTCTGCAATGCCCAAATGATGTCATCCTCTCTTAGTTCTGAGACTAGAGTAGTGAGAGGAGTCCCCAAATATATAGTTTTATAATATCTGATACAGTTCTAAACCCTCAAATTCCATTTTCTCTCTTTGTTGGTTTCCTTTGGAAAGAAAATTCAAGAATCTTTTTCTTTTTAATTTTTCTTTATTATTATCATTTATTACAATTTATTCACTTTGTATCCTCACGGTAGCCCCCTTCCTCATCTCCTCCTGGTCCCACCCTGCACCTATCTTTCCCCCCATGTCCTGAAGAATGGATACAGAAATTGTGGTACATTTACACAATGGAATACTACTCAGCTATTAAAAACAAGGAAATCATGAAATTTGCAGGCAAATGGTGGGAACTAGAAAAGATCATCCTGAGTGAGGTAACCCAGAAACAGAAAGAATCTTTTTCTAAAAGCACACTCTGAAGAAGAGCATATGCCTTCTTCTCCAGAGACAGGGAAAGTAACTTTGCACAGTACAGTCATTGTTATATAACGCAGTGTCAGGGACACTGAGTGCTTTCTATCAATAGTCTCCCATCTCCCATTTCAGTGGTGTTGACAGGAAAGCCAATCCAAGTGTTCCTGGATTTTTGTTTGTCTTTTATCATCATTCATGCCACTCTCTAAAGTGACAACCACAGTGACACAGTGGTATTTATCATTCCCACTTCTGTGTACACCATGGAAGCTAAAATTGGGTAGAACTTTCTGGGCAGCAGAAATCTCACTCTTCGATCACTCCATACAGTCTGGCATCACTCATCAGTTCATTTTCTGGATTTTCTTGCGCATATTCAAAGGCCTAGAGCAAAGTCAGTTAGCAATGAGTTTTTATTGATGAGATCTCATCATCATGATGGACTAAACAAAAAGTCAGAGGGAGAATTCTTTTCCTTAAGCCTACCTATTTTTCAGGATCTGTTGGTGGGCAACTGCCCAGTGGGCAAGACAGAAGGTACCAAGGCACATTGTTATATGATTTGCCTCAATCTTAATCACTATGGTTTGTCCTGGTCTGGTGCAGGTTCAACATAGAACTCAGTAATCTTTATTCCAGAAATAAGTAATAAAACCCTCAGCTTAGATTAACTGCCGTGATACATTCTTCCAGTTTTAAAATTCACAAAGGAAATAGAAAACTTCTAGACATGTTGCTCATGTTGCCCAGTGAACATATGAGACCAATGGCTTGCAACATGGAGTAGACCTTGTGTTCAATACATCTGCTTGGAAGCATCCTGACCAGGTTTGGATTCAGCCATCTTACTTCGTGGGAATCATGGGCAAAGAATGTGTCACTGACTCTTACCCAATTAAACACCAGATAGCTGTGAGCAGAGAAATCCATGAAGTATAAATGTAGACACTTCCCTTCTGATGATTTTCCTAGTACCTGAGATGTTGTTACCTCCAGCTCTTGTTTAGACAGTCAGACTAATAACAGCCTCAGCCTGGTGAGGGTCTACAGAGCTGAGACATATTGTCAGTGCTGTTGTTTGAGGTTATCAACTTAAATTAATTGTTAGATTATATCATATAAGAAAATTCAATGAAATACTCAGAGAAGACCTACTTCCAAACTGCATCCTTATGAATATAGTCCTTGGAGGGTAGCATCCTTATATTTTATAGGAATATCAGAGCTGCCTTGCCCATTGCATTCTCAGACCTTTTTTCAGGTAGTGTAGGCTCTTCCTCAATTAGCCTTGGTGGGCCTGTGGGATTTCAAGGCCTTCTGGGGACTCTGTGCAGGCTCTAATTACAGTCCACTCTATGCTGACACATTCCATGTGTATAAAGTAAATTGTCCCTGTCAAATTGAGCATGTCCAGTGGTATGCCCATTGAGAAAATTCTTCTGAGAGGATCACCATGATAGAAGACCTCTCAAAAGCCCCAAAAGTCACTAATATCTCCTGATATTCACAGATGCAGCCTTTTGATGGTCCAGAACCCACATCCCAGCTGAATTCCCCTCTCTCTTCAAAGATCTGTTGACTTCCAGTAATCTGTATCAGGAGCTTTGAGCTTTTAAATATGCTGTTTTTTTTTTAATAACTATTTCAGACTTAGAGAAAATTGTAGCTACTGAGTTACAAGTAATACAGAGTTCCCGTGTATTCCATATGTAATGTCCTTTATTACAGTTTTTTATTAGTGTAGTATATTTGTGTGGTCATAGTTGGTAAGTTGATAATGTTGATTGGAGGCATATTCTATTCAGATTTCCATTTATTGTTTAGAATCCCACTTATGATTACAAGCTACATTTAATTATTATATATTATTTTTATTTGTATGTGTGTGTGCATGAGTGTATGTGCACATGTATATGAGGGTGTAAGCCTGTGTGCACTCTAAGAGCAGAAGAGGACATCAGATATTCGGAACTGGAGTTACAGACTTTTTAAACTGCCCTACTTGCTTAAATATGAATCCAGGTCCTCATGATTGTTCAGTAAGTGCTTTTAGCCATTGAGCCATCTCTTCAGCTCATATCCCTTATGTACCTTTAAGTTCCTTTTGGCTGAGTCAGTTTCTCATATTTGTATTGACTCTCATGACCATAACAGTTTTGAAAAACACTGGGTATGGGTCATGTAGAATGTTCCTCTATATAGAATTTGCCTGATGCTCTATCAGCAATAGACTGTAGTTCTGAGTTTGAAGAGGATAACCACAGATGTAAATTGCATTGTTAGCACATCATATCACAACATCAAGGAGATTTATTAACATGATTGATCACTTTGAGTATTGACATTGATCACCTGGCTAAGATGGTGTTAGTTGTCTGCAGCATAAAGTTTCTCCCCCAACATACACAACACATACCCTCTTCTCCATATTGCATTCTTTGGAAGGAAATCATATGCATCCTACTTCTAAAGAAGAGGAAGTTGTGTTTTGTTCCTGTTCCTTTAAGAGCAGAAGTACTCATGTAAGTTATTTAGAATTTATGCAGTAGATTTGTCTCTTCTCTCCCATTTATTTATTTACTCAATTATTTATATCAGCATAGGCTCATGGATATTTATTTTATACTTTTACTCCAATCAATATTATTTATCTTGTTGTTCAAATTTTCCCAGCTTTGTCCACTGAGAGTTCTTTCAGTTTGCTTTGTGTCCCTTTGATGTACTCCCATTAATGGATTTTTTAGCATTTCATTGCAGTCTATTTTTTCTCACTGCAAGATGCTGTTCCCAGTTCAATTTGTACATTTCCTGCCCCACTCCAAAAGAGTTATTTTTTCTCTTTTAATTTTATTTATTTATTTATTTTAGAATTCTAATTAGAAATGAAGATCTTGGCACTAGGTATGCTTTCACTCCTTAGGTATCATTGCTTCACGTCCCTTTTAGCTGACAGGGCAAACAAATTTGATGTACATGAAACATTGTATATTTACACCTGTGAATATTTCTATTTGCATTTGAATTTCTATTTGTAATCATATATACATATATTGAACTAAAAACATGGGCCCATGTTGGCATCTCCAGCTGTAACCTATTAGGACATGAATCATTCTGGGCTTCTCTCCTTTTTCCCCTGAAGATTTCCACTTTGACAGTGGCTTCCACCATCCACCATCAGTTTGCTGAATTCTGTCCAGTTCTAGTTCATACCATTACTAGAATCAGAATTGTTAACTTAGATCACTGAGAAAACAGGGTTTATTTATAGGCCTTTATCCCTTTGTCCTATGCAATGCAATCACTTTTAAGCAACCTGCTAGCAATGCTTTCAATAAGGTCGTTTTATACATCTGTATTATGTATTTGTAGTGTGTGGCAATTTTGATTCTCTCCCTAGTTACCTACTTATGGCACTTTCCTTCAACAGTGACTCAACTGGCGCTTGTTATTCTTTTTTGGTTTGGTTTGTGGGGTTTGTTTGTTTATTTCTCTCAAAAGAGACAGAGTTCCTCTGTGTAGCCTTGACCATCCTGAACTTGTTTTGTAGACAAGGCTGGCCTCGAACTCAGGGTGCTCAACTTGCCTATGCCTCCCTAATTGCTGGGATTATAGGTGTGCAACACTGTATTTGGTGACTCTTATTATTCTTAATATTTTGTTTGTTTGATCAAACTTAGAATGCATAATTCTAAAACTGTTAACACAATTACACAAAGCACTATACAATTACACAAACTACTATATAGTTTAAAATGCTTTGATGACAAGTGTTTTTTCCTTACTTCTGAGGTGAATTTGTTTACACTAAACTAGACAGAGTGAGTTTACGTGCCTGATTGGGTGAGTTTTTGACAAATGCAATGGATAATCACATTAAGATACAGAAAATTTCCATCATCCTAGAAAATTCTTCAGGCTTCTTCACAGTTAAGTTCTTCCTCTAGACATAGCCCCATCCTGGTTTTCTTTTCAACATAGATTAGTTTCCCAGTTGTAGAAATTCATGTAAATGGAATAGCACAGCGTGGGATATTTGGGGCATGGCCTCGCTCACGTAAAACGTCTGTTAGAGCCACCCGTGTATGTGTGTGTGTGTGTGTGTGTGTGTTTTCTTTTCTTTTTTTTTTTTTTTTTTTTTTTTCCTGTAGCCTTTTGATCTGAAGTTTCTGCAAATGAACTCCAGCCAGTGGTATGCTGGCAATGTTTAACTGCCAGCTCTCTGGGAAAAAAAATAAAATAAAAAAATAAAAAAAGGAAAACAAAACAAAACAAAAACAACCCTGATTTGTAGCATTTGTTAATTTTTGCAGTGTAAATATTCTCACCATTGCCAATTTTAGCTACTCTCAAATTTGTAACTAATGGCTCTTGAGAGCAAGTATAAGCCAGCTCCAGCACATGGCCCAAAGCTCAAGCTAGTGTCATTGTGTTCTTTTTCTGCAGTATTATAGCAAAAACAGTGGGAGAGGAGATGAAGAAGAGAGGCAAAAGGGGGTAAGAGATAAACATGATCAAAATACATTTCATACATGTATAAAATGTCATGATGAATTAATATGAAGCAATTCATATGCATAACAGATATATGCTAATAAAACATTTTTAAGTTCCTAAGTCTAAAAATTCTTTGATACTAGTACAGCAGCTAACACTGAGACCTATTGTGTACCAGCCTCAACCGCATTCATATTTCTGAAAAAAAAAAAAAAATCTTTATCCTCTCTATCTGGCAGCTATGCAATTAAGGCTCAGACCTTATTTTTGTGAGGGATTCATAGAGAATTTTTCTTAAAAAAACAAAACAAAACAAAACAAAACAAAACAAAAAAAACCTTAGCCCACTGAAATTCTTACTCTTGCTTGTATCAATGGAATTTTGTTTTTTATGATGTCCACAGTCATCCACTTAGGAGGATACTAATCCAAACAGGTGACATTAAGAAAATGTGTCTACTGTCTCCTGCTTTTTTTTTGACAAGCCACAAAATTAGTGTCAGGTACAGCTTCAGTCCAGTAAGAGGAAGAAAATATATCATGGTTAAGTTAAGGAAAATTTCAAAGAAATCTTTCTAAGTGAAATGCTCAGCCACGTGAGAAAGCAAGGGCACTGTGTATGAGGCCTTAGCTCACTTAATGCTTACAGCTTTAACAAAGAGCACTCAGGAAAGACTTTCCCCTGGATGCTTTTATTTAGTATTTTTCTAGGTGCTTTTTCTCAAAGATGTTTAGAGTGAGGAAAGTGAAGGGCATATGCATAGGAGAGGAGAATGCTTCAAGATCCTCCTTCAGCTCCAAGTCTTTCTCTGCTGAGGGACTGCAAGAAACAGTCACTTGAGTTTGTCACACACTCTTCATTAGAGCAGCACAAGAAGAAAAAAAAAATCCCTCTTCTCCTCCCTGCACCAATCACAGAAATTGGCTTTTGTGTGTTTATAGGTTAGTGTGTAACCAGGATCTTCTGAAGTCTGGTTATGCAGTAGAATAAGCAGAATAAGAATATTCTTATTCTTAAACGACCCAGCCATTTCACAGTGATGCAGATTGGTGAATACAAAGCAATAGTTTCCTATCTTTGCAGTTCAGACTTCACCAAAAGGCTTGTTTTGAATACAATCCCACTCTGCTTATTTCATCACCATCATTAATGCCTTCACTGCCTGTCTATTTTCCATTCTTGGGAATTCAGGCTCACATTAAACCATGTGTCTCTGATTCCAAGACCACACACTATGGTGTCAGGTCCCTGAGCAGTAACCTCTGTCTCTCACAATGGTGACTCTGGGTCCTAGAATTACTTGTTATTCAATGGTTTAATGATCCTCCAAAGGTTCCTCTTGCCTTTAACCATATATTCCACCTGACCCCCAGCTTAGGCCAAGATCACTTTTTTTCCTCTTCATTTTAGTTAATCAGATTTCTTCTTTTACTGTCACTGGAAAGGGGAGGGAGATCTATCTACCCTTCTCCAATCAAGAGGATGACTCATAGACCACCTTGCACAAACTCCTATTTTCTAGATCCATAAAAGACACCATGCATTGTTAGTACGTAACATTCTCCAGTCATCTTTTCCTATAACCATTATCTTCCTCTCTTGCTATCCAAAAGCCACAAAAGATGATCAATGCTGGACCTCCAAGGCCACTCTAGGCTCTAATATGGATGAAATTATTGCTTATAATGAGTGGGTAACAAATTAATAAAAGGTACAAAAGATGTCCTCAAAATGAGTGTGCTGGCTCACTGTTAACAATCCCAACACTTGAGATGCTGAGGCAGCAGGGCCACAAAGTATATGCCTACCTGGGCTGTGGGCTACACATCATACACAGTGAGAATATTAATAGAAAGAAAGACAATCATCAGCATCAATAATACAGCCTAAGTAGATAAGGCCATGCCTCACATCTTCCTTCACTCCCCATAGCTGCTCCATTGAATGTTGTCACCCATGAGGTTGTGTTTCTGAGGATCAGAGCTTACCTGTGTACACGTTCATGGTCCAGAGGTGACTATTGCTATTTAGAGAAGTTCACATTCCAGCCCCCATCTGATAACATAGCACAGATGGCGCACTCATCTCATCTGTCTATAGCATTGAGCTTCCGAAAAATGCATTGGCAAAAGACCTTCCTAAAGCTTTCTACAACAGGTCACACAAGGATTTTTTAATGCATATTCTCACCCTAGTTTAATATATTGCAGACTTTTGCTGAAGTCCTTCGTGTTTCTGTGCTGAATTTTCATTTGGCCTCAGTTCCTACTGTACTTTCAAATTCATCATTTTTGCTGCAGCTCGAATACATCCTTACATAACATTTTCTGCATGAGTTTCTTGAGGGCTATGCATAGGCTTTACCTGTCCTGATTCTTCAGTATTTAACACAGGTCTTCGGCTGTTCATTCACACACATGTGTGCCAATAATGAGGAAATGTTTCAATCAGCACTGTGTCTGGTTTCTGTGTGAGTCTTCAAAAGAAGGAGACTGCCTCTGTCCTGTTTTTGCATAGAGCCTAGCACAGGCAATGAACTATATACGCAATGCTTCTGAAAACTGTTGCTCTAGGTTGCCTTGGTTTTCACTACCTGTCTGTGTTTTCTTGCCATCTTCTTTGTTAGCCATACACGTATGGGGAAAGAAGAAAGGAGTAGCTATCTTGTCCAATACCTTTGAAAGCCTAACAGGAATGAGTCAGTCTCTGTGACCTCACTGTTACCACCTTCAGAAATGATCATCGAGGACCATGGGTTTAGATAAGAAGGGGTTGACATTAAGATCGGGAAAAGCCTTAATAGATGATTGAGCCCATTTTCGCCAGCTCCGCCAGGCCACCTGGCAGCATGAGAGACGAACATGCAATAACCCTATCAGCCAGCTTCACAATTAGAATGAATTCATGAAAAACAAAAGATCTTGTTGTCATGGGAAAATATCCTTTGTGATATCCAACAAAGAGAGAATAATTTTGAAAGCATGTGACTTGGGGTCCCATCCTGCAGCTCTTGCACAGACAAATCTCTCATTGACTCTATCAATAGAATTGTTGCTACATAAAAAGTCTTTTGCAAAATTTCCATGATGCTTCAAAGCGCATTTTAAGTGCATCAGCCCCAGTATTCCACACCCTCCCCATTTTAATAAAGCTGGAGAAGGTTTCTCTTAGATTGCCCTATTGTGCAGCAGGAGACAAATACGGCACAGGATTGGAAGGCAATGGATAACCCCACCCCCATCCCTGCATATATCATCATACCAAAATTCATGGCAATATAGAGAAGGTCAAATTTCAACTGGATTTCTGAACTTGAATTTTCCATTTCAAATTGCTCTTGCCAGGTAGATAGAAAACGGATTTCTTGCAGGCTTCAATAAATACCATCTCCAAGTAAAATCCCTATTTTTGAAATAGATAACAGTATAATGATTGGTATTGCTATTCCAGCTATGGCTGAACAGCAAGCAGTCTGTTCCTTTTTATGTAGTATGCTCCTTAAGAGCCTCAAAAGATGAAATTGGGCCTTCAATACTGCTGGAATGAAGGACAATGAGCCCCATCCCTTCTTTTAAATTCTCTTAGTAAATGTACTGCATAAAATAGAATGTAACTCTACAAAAGGCTTCCCTTCTCAGAAAAAAAAGTAGGAGGAACCATCTTTTCTAATAGGCTATCTATTCTCATCCTTATGTATGTTGTTGTTCATTCAACTGATGCAATTTTAAGTTCCATATTCTTAAACTGAGAAAAATAATTTAATCCATAAGCTGAGAAAAAAAGGCTAATACTGATAATTTCACAAATGGGCCCAAAAGAGTACTGGGGAGTTCATTACCTCTCCATTAGAACTTCCAAGAAACAGAAAAACCTTTACCAGGGCTTAGCTGATGAGATGGTATAGGCCAGTGGCCAACCTCCATGGGAGATGTATTCAAATTATCTGGCTTGTCAAAGAAGAAATTAAGATATCATTATGAAGCCTAGAAATCTTAGGTATTTATGACATTATCTCTCTCTTTCTCTCCCTCTCACACACACAACACATGAGGAATTCTTCATTCTTAAGTTATGAGAAAATTTACTCTGCTGTGTGATATCTGGCTTTGAATGCATTCTCTTTTTTAATGAAATTTTTATTTTTTACCTTAATTACAGTTTATTCACTTTGTAGCCCAGCTGTAACCCCCTCCCTTATTCCCTCCCAAATCCACCCTCCCTCCTTCATCTCCTCCCATGCCCCTCTCCAAGTCCACAGATGAGGGAGGTTCTCCTCCCCTTCCATCTAACCCTAGTTTCTGATGTCTCTTCAGTACTGGCTGCATTGTCTTCCTCTGTGTCCTGGTAAGACTGCTCCCCCCTCAAGGGGAGGTGATCAAAGAGCCAGCTACTGAGTTCATGGCAGAGACAGTCCCTGTTCCTCTTACTAAGGAACCCACTTGGACATTGAGCTGCCATGGGCTACATCTGAGCAGGGGTTCTAGGTTATCTCCATGCATGGTCCTTGGTTGGAATATCAGTCTCATTCTTATTCTGAACTTATTTCATGTCTGTCTCTCTTGACTTGTCTTCCAGAAGAAAACAAATTTAAGCCAGAAATTATATCTTCAGTCTCAACTTTATTCACAACACTAATCAGAGTACTTAATATATATCCTGAGTACTTAATACATACTGAGTACTTAATATATATCTGATGCTATTCCACGTGTTTGGCATTCATTTTCTGAATACCATCTTCAAACCCACATAGTAGACACAGACCCACTTTAATGAAAAAAATATATATACAAATAGCAGTTTTGTAGGAAGTAATTACTGAGTGACCTAAATAAATGAAGCTCAATGAAAAGTTCCTAAAACTATTAGCAAAGGAGATGTAGTATGTGATGTTTCCTTAATTATTCTGGTTTCTTACTTACCTTTAGTCAATAGTATAATGCAGACCAGTATTAGCTTCCAATATCCATTTTCTCTTCTTTAAAACAAAACTCTAATTCTCATGTTGTAGAATTCCTTGAAGCTTAATATGGCTTTATGTCTAAGTTCTTGCCAGTGAAATTTGAACACAGAACCATTGTCTGATATTTATTGGAGGAAAATCATTTAAATGAAAGTGGTATGGCCATATTCTTTTCCTTCCTTTAACCTGCTGTTCAAAATACACATGCAATACTAATATGCAGTGATTATTTTGGATCACAAAGTGACCTTGAGTATTGAGACCACATACAACTGAAATAAGTGAGTGTTGGTACCCGAGATTACAAAGCCACTATACTACTTCTGATAGCCAGCATCCAAACATCATTTATATTACAGAAATATATAGTTCTAGCTGTTTTAAACTACTGTTTTAAACTACTGTTGATACTACTGAGCCTTGAGCAAACTAACAGTTGATACATATACAGTAACAAAAATGTTTTTTGAAATGTAATAAAAGGAGTATGCATATATTCAAAGGTCATCAAGAACTTCTTTAAAAACTTGCCATTGGGTTTACTTCATGATTAAATTTTCTTGTTTTAGAGCAATAAACATTAATATCAGAAAATTTTTAAATGGAAACACTGTAAGTGGAAAATTGCAATTACCTCTAATTCTACCAGCCCAAACTACCATTACTGATAATTTTGATGTACACAAACCTTTAAAAATGAACACACAACATTCTTTGTCATCAGGCAAATGCAAATCAAAACAACTCTGAGATTCCATCTTACACATATCAGAATGGCTAAGATCAAAATCTCAAATGACCACATATGCTGGAGAAGATGTGGAGAAAGGGAAACCCTCCTCCATTGCTGGTGGGAATGTAAACTTGTACAACCACCAACAACTTTGGAAATAAGTCTGGCGCTTTCTCAGAAAATTGGGAATACCCCTACCTCAAGATCCAACTATACCACTCCTGGGCTTATACCCGAAAGTTGCTCC
Organism: Meriones unguiculatus; assembly: GCF_030254825.1. NCBI lineage: Eukaryota > Metazoa > Chordata > Mammalia > Rodentia > Muridae > Meriones > Meriones unguiculatus. The sequence goes on along the minus strand of NC_083369.1, from coordinate 92,897,167 downwards.
ATCATTCAACAACGACATTTGACCAACTATGCTCATAGCAGCTTTATTTGTACTAGCCAGAATCAAACAATCTAGATGTCCCTCAATGAAGGAATGGATACAGAAATTGTGGTATTAAAAACAAGGAAATCATGAAATTTGTAGGCAAATGGATGGAACTAGAAAAGATCATCCTGAGTGAGGTAACCCAAAACCAGAAATATTATATGATTTCTACAATTTATTTGTGCAATAAGAATGGGTGAATTGTGTGTTCATTTTTAAATAAAATCTGAGCCCTGGGGGCCCTGCAAAGACTGATGCACCAACCAAGAACCATGCCTGGAGAAGACCTAGACCCTTTGCTTAAATGTAGCCTGTAGGCAGCTCAGTCTCCATGTGGGAACCCTAGTAAGGGTAGCAGGGGTTGCCTCTGTCATGAACTCAGTTGTCTGCTCTTTTATCACTTGCCCCTGGCAATGCGGCTTTACCAGGCCACAGAGGATGGGGATCCAGGAAGTTTTGACGAGACTTAATAAGCTAGGGTCAGATGGCAGGTGAGAAGAACTCCCCCTTCAGTGGACTAGGGGAAGGGGATAGAAGTGAAGAGGGAGGGAGGATGGTACTGGGAGGACGTGAGGGAGGGGGCTAGAATTGGGATATAAAATGAATAAATTGTAAAAAATAAAAGAAATCATATTGTCTTGCTTCGTGGTAGTGGTGCACACCTTTAATCCTAGCACTTGCAGGGCAAAGACAGGTGGATCTCTGTGAGTTTGAGGCCAGCCTGGTATACAGAGTAAATTCCAAAACAGCTAGGGCTACACAAAGAAACCTTGTCTCAAAAAAAAAAAAAGGAAAAAAGGAAGGAAGGAAGAAAGGAAGGAAGGAAGGAAGAAAGGAAGGAAGGAAGGAAGGAAGGAAGGAAGGAAGGAAGGAAGGAAGGAAGGAAGGAAGGAAGGAAGGAAGGAAGGAAGGACAGAGAGAGAGAAAGAAAGAAAGGAAGGAATCTGAGAGAGGGAAAGAAAGAAAAAATATGAAGAAAAAATCATATCATTTGACATTTTAGTGAATCCAGTATCCTTTTAACAGCACCCTTCCCTGAAGCCTACCCAGTCCCTTCTTGAATAGTTCCAGTGATGAAGAGCTCAAAGATTGATGAAATGGTTTGCTCCATGGTTGGAATCAACCTATTCAAAATTCTATATTTTAATAATGAAAATTTGCCAATTTAATCTGAGGCAACCAAAATTAAATTTAGTGTTTCTCTGTCATGGTGTCCTATTTAACATTTCCAGAAGCCAAAACTGTGTGCCAAGCATTGTGGCAGGAATGAAAAGAACCCAGCTGACATTAGTGGAAAACTTGGATGAGATGCAGAGATGCAAGGTTGTTGATACTTCCAAAAGATTTTTCTGGGAAGGGGAGAGTGCAACCAACAAAATGTAGGCTGTCAAAACATCAGGCAGCGGGTGATGATGTCTTTCTTGAGGTACCCATGAGTCATGCAGAGAGAGGAAATCGAGTTTTAAAAGGTGTGTCTGGAGTAAAAGGATTTTAGCTCATTCTGTCCTCTCTGCATCTGTTTGAGACCACAGTGGGAATAGAGTACTCTACTCTTGATTAGTGTTCTGGCCTAAGAATCTGAGAATGGCACGTCTTGCTTTAAATAGCCTCATCAACCCTGAAAAGGGTCATAAAAATAGTGCACACACACACACACACAGTAAGGGGAAAGAAGAATTGAAATAATTCCTTAAACTTCCTGATGCTCAAACTGAACAAAGTGGAACATTTTGTCCCCAATTACTTAATCTAAGTGCCTTCAGCTAGGACATACTTCACCTATCTTACTGTGCTCTGGTCCCACATGAATGAAGAGTAAATTAGTTAAAAATGCTTCAAGAGCCTGCCATTGAGTTCCTGTCAGAAATAGTCCCTGTTCCCCTTAATATGGGAAACCAATTGGTTACTGAGCTACCACGGGCTTCATCCGAGCAGAGGTTCTACATTATATCCATACGTGGTCCTTGGTGGAGTGTCAGTCTCAGAAAAGACCCCTGTGCCCAGATATATTTGGTCCTTGTGGAGCTCCTATCCTCTCCATGTCATACTAATTCCCCCTTCTTTCATATAATTCCCTGCACTCTTTGCCCCCTCCCACCCCGCCAGAGAGGAGCAGTCCTGCTAGGCCACAGAGGAGGACTTTGCAGCCAGTCCTAAAGATACCTGATAAAACAGGGTCAGATGAAAGGGGAGGAGGTCCTCCCCAATCAGTGGACTTCAAAAGGGGCAGGGAGGAGATGAAAAAGGGAGGGTGGGATTGGGAGGGAATGAGGGAGCGGGATACAGCTGGGATACAGAGTTAATAAAATGTAACTAATAATAAAAAAATTAATTAATTAAAAACATTTAAAAATGCTTCAAGAGTGTACTAGTAGGCTTTAATGGAAGGAAAAGAGGAATAAAAGAGTCTCTTATGGAAGGATAGGTCTTCAGACTTTCTGCTTCAACAGTGTTTCAGAGAGAGCCACACCCAAACACTGACTCATTAACACACAGTGAGTCTTGTACCCACTTGAAAAGGTAGCATGATCATATGCCAGAATCCTGTGACTCCAAAGCAATATGCTTCCTTTCCTGCAGACTACAAGAGACCACAGGCTATTATGCCTTTACTAATTTGTACAGCTGAAGCAATCATAACATTTAGATACTTTGCAGACTTGCTGGTTTGTGCTACACTAGAGAAAATTAAATCCCCTAGGTCAAATTTATAAGAACTTTTGAGGTCTCCTGTTTTATATTTACACAGTTAAATTATTAACCCTTAATGTGAAATTTCCACTGTTCTCTGTTAGGTTTAATACTGTCATCTTTGCTTCTTAATTCTAATCTAGGACACTGTCTTTGAGTCTGCATGTTGTCATCTAATGTATCCAATACCCAGTCCAAGCATTTCTCTAAGCATTGGTTTATTTCTAAACTTAATTCATGCTCTTCCAGAGGACCTGGGTTCCATTCATAGCATGATGGCTCATGATCTGCAGTTCCAGAGGATCTAATATCCTCTTTTGGCCTCTTTTAGCACCAGGCACACACATGGTACCCAGACATACATATAGAAAAAAAAATACCTACTCACATAAAATAAAATTAAAGATGAAAAATAAAGCAACTACTACCCAAAACCCAAGTTAACATAGATCAAATTTAAGTATATCTAATGTTTATGTGCATTTTCTTCAAGAAGCTGGGGAAATCCTAAATAATAGAATTACTTGGACTTTATTCACTTATGTTGCTTACAAAAACATCTTGACTACCATACAGTGGTTTAAATCATTCTGTTCTGCTGGCCACCCCATTATTTTGTCAATCCTGGGACTACCTTTTTTTTCAAAGAAAACTAGAACACTTTCTTTTTAATTATATATCAAAAACATGTCAAAGAAATATATTAATAAAATTGTTTGCTGCAATCCTTGTCTCCAATAATTCACTTTTTCCTGTGGATATGTGACAGTTTGTATCTTATTCTGGACACATGAATTCTGGAACAAAGAAATTTTATAACTAGTAGCAGTATTTTATGTCCACTTGCCACACAGAAGCTTGTCATTAAAAAGCAGAACAATTAGCAATTTTATCAGTTTGTTCATATATTTGCATTTTGTATATATTTGCATTTTATATCTAGTGCCCCATAACTGCTGAAATTAACAAAATTCATCACATACTTTGGCTTACTAATATTATGAGTGATGTGCCCTTAAATTAATAATTACATTTAAGATATAATTATTAAACAGGTAAACAAAAAGTACAATCAACTTAATAATTGTTCTTCCACCCAATAAAATTGTTGTTAGTACAGTATATACATGAAGAAACATGAGATAAATTCACCAAAATACAATATGATATTAATAAACATTTTAAATGTATCTTATATCCCTTGAGGTGTCATTCATTGTAATGAAATTTATAATATTTCCACAAATATTTTTAAATACTTTTTAAAATAAGAAGTGGCTGCACTGTGCTTACCACTGAGCCTGGGTATTGGAGAAGCCAATCTGGGATTTTTCTTTTCCTCTTTATTTAGTCTTCTCTCATACAATGCAACCTAACCTCAGCTTCCCTTCCCTCCACAACTCTCAGTTCCTTTGCACCTCCCCTCTCTCCTATACCCTGCTCCTGTTTTCCTTCAGAAAAGAACAAGCCTCCCAGGAATATCAACGGAACACAGCATAACAAGATGTAATAAGACTAGGCACAAACCCTCTTCTCAAGACTGGACAAAATATTTCAAGGCACTTAGATTAAGTAATTGGGGACAAAATGTTCCACTTTGTTCAGTTTTAAGTTATTTCATGAATAACATTAGTAAATATATTACAGAAAAACTTAGGACTAGATAGCCTACTAAAAATCCATTCAGTCTCCAATCTAGCTAGCTCTGCTTTCTTCATGGTACCATATCAATATGCTTATTCCTTCATTCTCTCCTCAGTATTCAACCCAGTGCTCATTCAGCTTCTCCAAGCCCCAGTTTTCCTTAATTTATCTCTATTCACACCTGGATAATGACCTAGCATTCTTAGCAGAAGCAGCAAGCCAAAGATATTTCCAAGTACCTTACTGTTTCTCTACCTATGCCACGATTAATACACTGCTGATATGTGCAGGAGCAAAGTTAGAACAATAAAAGTGGTACCTGACCCAAACATGAAATGTTTACCCTTGTCACTCATTTCTTAATCATATCTTTCAACATGGGTTCTGTGAATCCCAATGTGTGTACTTAACCCTGGAAATCTACTTTTGAAGCAATTTTCCCTCTGCACATGGAGCTGACATTCTAGCAGACTTACATAAAATATAATCTGTATCTCATTTACTGCACTTAGACTAGAATGCTCAGTGGTATTTGATAGTGGCTTGGAACCAAACATTTTTATGGTCTTTTTTTTTTGGGGGGGGTAGATTAACTTCCTAGGATATCCTTACAGAAGCAGCATGTGGTGGTGATGACGTGGAAGTGGGAATTAAGAAGGCAGACAAACTGCTCTACAAATGGCCCAGGATGAAAGGGCAAGTGCTTGCCCCAAAGCCTGCTAGGCTGAGTTCAACCCCTGGGTGGAAGAAGAGAACTGACCCCAGCAATTCTTTCTTTGCCCTCCACACACACTTCACCTGCATCATATCTTGCCCCCATGATACATTACATTTTACATTACATGATAAGTAATGTAAAAATAAATGGGGCAGACAAGGCAGGTAGGTGAAAATGAACTAAGAAAATTCAGTTGTTCACTGCACAAGAAACAAAGAAAGAGAGGAGAAATGAAGAGAGAAGACAAGAAGAAGGGGGTGAGAGATTTTCTCAGTTTTTCCTACTATCTGTCCCTTTACCCTTGGCTCTTACTCCTGCTTAAGACATCCTTATGAAAAATGTAGAAAAAAATGAAAGATTTCTGTCTTCCACATACCATTAATAAAAAGCAAGTGTCATAGGAATGATTAATTTAATTCAATGTAACGGCTGAGTGGGAAAGAGCACTTACTGCCAAACCTGGCAACTGAGTTAGATTCCTAGGACACACACGGTGCAAGGAGAGAACCCAAGCAAGTTTTCCTCTAACCTCCATATGATGACCATCGCACAAGTCACCTCCACCCCAATATAAATAAACAAATGTATGAACAGAATTAAATTTAAAGAAATCATTCATCACATCAAACTTCTAGGAAAGCCACGACTCCTTTTTCTTTGTCCTCAAGTCATTCATGAGGTAATGTGAAAGGTACGTTGACTCACAACACACATATCCTCAGCAAACAATTAAGATTAAAATGTTTTTGCAAACTTCCTCTTGATCCTCAGTGCCAACAAGAAGCTGAGAGAAAGAACAAGATTAACAGCGTGGAAAACAAAGCTCTTATTGGACAAGGTAGAAAAGACCACGTCTACATACCTAATCACAGGTTCGACCTGGGGAAGCCATAATGTCTTCCTGGGCCTCGATTTTTCTCATCTATAAAATGGATTATGGACCCTGTTTTCTTTGTGAACCAAAACTATCCACCCTATGCTCCCTTTTTCCAGGTCCATCATGCCCACACAAATGGTTGATTATTTATTATGGGCTAGAGATGAAAAGCTTATTCTAATGGAAATACCCCTCATCCCCAACTTGTTGCTTTATTCACCTATTCCACACTGTGGTATAGTGATTCTTAACCTATCCTAATGAGCTCCTCTGTATCTAAAGACCACCTTCAACAAATAGCTAACTCTCAAGAAACCTCCATCTTTCCTTCTTTGCTTTAAGATATAACCGAAGTAAGAAAGTTAGTTTTTTTTTCTCATCAAGGCATTGCATCAGCATATTTTGAGTGCTAGATTTTATTAATACCCAGAATCACTGTACAGATGTGTGTAAAAAGGTGCTAAATGACATATCACATGGCTACATGGCTAGAAAGGAGGCTCTGTGGGCAATACATACTTAGAACACATGGGACTCTGGATTCAAACCTAGGCACTAAAAATAATACACATGAACAGAGAATAATTATGAGCTAGTCACATCTTCCCCTTGTAAGACATCTTTGCAAAGAGTGACAATTAATATTCTGCTAAGTTTGTGCTATCTTCACTCCCCTCCTATGTTCCCTCTTTTCTCTCTCTTATGCAGTGAACACCTGAAATAATTCATTTTCACCCACCTGGCTTGTCTGCCCTATTTTATGTATTTATTTTTGCATCTATTTATTGTGTGAAGGTAGAGTGGAATGCAGGTGAAGTACATGTAGGGGGCAAAGGAAGACTTGCTGAAGTCAGTTCTCTCCTTTAGCCAGGAATCAATTTGAGCTCTGCAGACTTGGAAGCAAGTGGCAGCCTTTACCTGCGTGGACCATTTGCAGAGCCCTTGTCTGCCATCTAAATCCCCAGTCCATTAATCACCATTTCTTTTGGTATATTTTATTAAGGTAAAATATACCTTAATAAAAGGAGTATAGAGAGAAGTTTGGTTCAGAGCCACCATTGTGTTAAAGAACTCAATGAAATTACTGTAAGATGTTGGAACATCCTACACATAACACTCAACATAAAATGACATTTTACACCTATGCCTCCCATTGGGCTCTTCTACTTCACTGAATTCCACAGATGACAAAGCTACCACACTCAGTTGCCAAAGTAAAGGTGATTTTTAGTGTGGAATGCAACTGTGTTGTGGCTGTGGAGACAGATAGGTGGCTACTACAAGATGTCTACAATTAAGTTGCTAAATATAGGGCATACTTTTCCATCTAAGAATTCTAAGAATAGCTTAATGTTTACATCAACTGTACTGCTTTACAATTACGAAAATGATTTAACTTGGTTTATATCGTTCAGAGACACCCAGGTACTCTAATATTATGAGCTTGTCAGTACACATCTCCCCTTTATACCGTTTGTAGTAATTCCATCCATGCATCTTGGTTTGAGGTAGGTATATGAAATTTAAATTCATTCCATGAAGTCGGGTATGGTGGCACACACCTGCAAGCCCAGCATGATGGAGGCAGCTGCAGTTCGTTTTGAGTTTGAGGCCAGCCTTATCTACAGAATTAGGTCAGGATAGTCAGGGCTATGTAGAGAGACCCTGTCTCAAGAAAACAAAGCAAAGCAAAATTCATACCATGATGATTCATTTATCTAAGATGTATAACGTCTCGTCCCCAACTCATAAGGATGTTCCATGAGCAAAGAAGTTGTCAAAGTGGACTTCTGATTAGCTAACGGAGGTTTAATAAGCAGATCATTCAAAATGATTAACTTGGTACCAAAGTAACCACTTGGTACTTACCAAAAGAAGCACCCTCAATAAAGTGGTGTATTAACAGGTCTTGAGTCATATGTATTTAACTTCACCTGTATGTGTTCCCAAAATGCCTTAGCACAGATGTAACCTCTGGTGATAGTGTATGTTGGGTGATAGGCAGACTGTTCACAAAAGCAGCATATGAAAAAATCATAGAAAGTTCCTGGCCAATCATCCAAATTCATATTTAAAGAAGTCATCAATATTACCTTATGGCATTAGCCAAATTACTGAAGTTAAGACATTGTCTCCAGGGCCTGGAGATAATTCAGTGGTAAAGAGCACATGCTGCTTTTCCAGAGGAACTGAGTTCAGTTCCCATTATCTATTTGAGGCAGCTGACAAGCACCTTGTAAATCCAGCTTCAGGGGGCTCTGGCTCCTCTAGGGTCTGTATACATCTCTTGTACACAGAGATATACACATAATCAAAGCTAAAATTAAAAATTCATTGGCTTTCAAGTGTGGAGCCAGATGACCAGAGTCACAAACCATTGATGCTTATAAGATGCAATCTAGAAAAACATTTGAACCAAACCTATAAAAATGGATCATGCCTTCTGTTTCACTGTCAGAAATTTCTCCTAATAAAATAATTTTAAATGTATGTAAACCTATGTTATAATGCAAATGTTAGAAACAGACTCCATTTTCAATAGTTGATCAATGATGGGGTACTAGCTTACATATGTTCGTTCTCATTTGCCACCTATAGAAACTACACAAGAAAACTCTAATCTGATTTAATTCTTCCACAAACTATATGAGACAGCCAATTATACATTTTGTAGAAAATGAAATTTACATCACTTGCCCTTTCACAGACATGAAAACTGGAGGAATGAGGTCATCATTACAATCTTTTTGACTCCAAGATACTTAGTCCACACAGCACCTCTAGTCTAGAGAACATTTCACATTAAAATTAACTTTCAATGACAGTGTAAAATTTTAATGAATCAAGATAGCTTAGAAAATTGTACATAATTGATCAATATGTGTAATGCCCACATATTGGGGAAAATGTGTTCATGAAATATACCAAATACTATTTGTTTCTGAGGTGTTGCTTATGGAAATCATCATCTTCTAGTTTATAAGTTAGCCATTTTTCATAAAGAAAATGCCAGAAATTTTGAGAAAAGAAAGATAATAGGGTAGGAAAAAACCTAAAAGGACTAAGTGAAAATGCTCCTTGAGAGCCACTAGTGTCCTATAGAGACAAACATGGATGCAGACATCAGTAGTTAGGCTTTGCTGGCTGTTAAGCTGCCCTCAAAATGCCACCGTACCTATTTTGCCATATCCCAAAGCCATGTGTGTTTGTTTTCATTTCTGTAGCAACATCTACCAGCCCAGATTTACCCAGATGAATCAGGATGCTTTTGTTGTTTCGTTTGATGTATATAGCTCTACCTTTTGCTGCATAGATAGCAAAAGAGAAGCCAAACACTTTTCTTTCTAACTAACAAGTGCTACACACCTTCTGGAGCTTATGAAGGGCTGCTTGGTCTTCTATCAGCTCACATTACATAGCCATGATAATGACCTTAACAACAGGGCCAAATCAAGCGGCTCATATCTGGGAGGCTGAATCACTGCAGGCATGTCACGTGGGAAGTACTGGACCTGCTCCTTAATACAACTTGCGCTAAAGAAATGCAACCACGTGTTGAAGCCAAGTTCACACTAATGCATACAGAACATTTTTTTTTTATGATTGTTATTTTCTTGGTTGCTTCAGAGGCTTGACCTGAACATGCTAGCAAAGGATAATTGTTAGGTAGAGGTTTGTGGCTTTGTTGTCACCGCATGTTATAGAAGCTTCTCTACTTGAGTCATAAAGATAAGGCATTAATTAAGCCATGGCAGAGAAAATATTCTTGACCAGTCGGAGACTGAGCAACATAAACTAAGCATTGAACTCTTTTTTTTCTTTTTTTCCATCTCTTCTGTGACTTGATCACACAGACACAACTGAGCTCTGTGCCCAAACCATTCATTCTGATTTACACAGGATTTCTCTACAGATGGCTTTATCAATTCACTACCCTTTCAGCTGCCAGTTGGCTGCAAACAATCTCACTTCTCAGCCTGTTCCTAACACATGAATTGGGGTTACTTTTAACCTCCATTGCTGCTCCCACTCAGTCTTATTGTACTTATTTGATGCAAATGCAGTTGTCTACATATTCATGAGATATTCAAGTTGGATCAGCTTTGTGAAATTGTAAGAAAAGAGAAGAGGAACAAAAACAGAAACAGCTATTAATATTGCTATAACACAATCCAAACAAGACAATAAAAATAAGATGGTAGTAATTAAGCCCCCATGCTCTCATAAAAACAGGAGAGACAGTTGGATAAAGTATGTCATAAATTATGCAGGTCAATATTTTACCTGTAGGACAAGAAACAGAAATCCTTCAGATGAGATCATTAGACTTCTCCAAAGTCTTCTGAAATTATGATACACTCCTTGTTCAGAAAATCATCCTTGGGTTCTCTGGACTCATCAGACAAGAAGTCTTTACATCTTTGCCTCATCAATATCTTTTCTTTCCCATATCTCCACAGGCACTTTTCAAGGAGACCACCACCTCTTGATTTTTTCCTTTACTTGGTTTTAATTCTGGTGACTAGAGGTGTTGGCAAAGGCATTTATTGTCAACGTCATACACCCCTATTATTTTGAGCTCATAAATGACTTTAAGATCAGATCTGAATGAATTGACTCCGAGTCATTATAAAGAACAAATCTTGGATATCAGAGCTAAGTTGAATAGATGATCCAGATACAACAGTGCATTCTCAAATCCAGTTTATGGAGTCTTTCATCTTACTAACATCTTTTGCCTATGTGGTGCGTGTGTCACAGTTTATGTACAGATAAGTTTTATTTATATTTTAGATTTATTTGTTTTTTAAACTAATGTTCCTTTTCTGCACAAGGATCAGGATAGCTCATTATATAACATATAAAATCTAACTAAAGTATGTCATATTTGCTTATATTCTTCTTGGCTATGACAGTTTCTCAGATTTGTCCTCTCTTCAATGACCTTGACCATCTGGAAGAACACTGGTCATGCATTTACACAAAGCCTCTCTATTGTACTCTGCTTTATTCAAGATTAGATTAAGGCTATATGTTTTGGGGAGGAAGATGACAGAGGGAAGGTATCACCATATCACTTCAGGAGCACATACAATTAACATGACTACCATTGTTGTTGTAGACCTTGGTAACCTGGCAGATGTAACACATGTTCAGTGTTTTCTCTATAAAGTCAGTCTTTCATTTACCCTGTAGGGCTACTTTTTATTTGCTTTATTTAAGTATAATTTGCATACAGTAGAATTAGTATTCCCATCCTAAGTGTACAGTTTTACAAGGGTCAATAAAAAATGTCAGTAGTTCATAACTAGCGCTAATTTTCACCAACCATTCAGAACACATTTGAAGTTTTATAGGTAGAAAAAAGAGGGATACTAGATACTAAATAGATGATGCGTAAATCTAATATGTAAATAAATGTAGTGGGTAAATCTAGTATGCAATACATAGGACAAGAAAGAATTATCTGACCCATAATGCCAATTGTACCAAATTTGTACAATTTTGACATGCCAGCATCATCTCAAAAGTCTCTTACATTTCTCTGCAATCCATTTTATCAGAATCCTCTATTGTACAGTTTTGTTTTGTCTTGATTTTTAATTAGAGTATAGTTTCTCCAGTTCTTGGATGTTATAAACATGGAATAATACTCTGGTCCTTATTTTATCCCTGGTTTCTTTTACTCAGAAGAAAAAAGTGTTGAGATTCATTCATATTATCTTACCTAACAGTAATATGTTTCTTTCTTTCTTTCTTTCTTTCTTTCTTTCTTTCTTTCTTTCTTTCTTTCTTTTAAAAATTATTTTTTCTACTAGTCTATTCTTTATTCCTAGGCATTTGGGTTTGTTCCAGTTTGGGAAATTTAGAAAGAAAATAATAAAACCATATAGAAGTGTTTAGGTATACATGTGTTTTTAGTTTTCTTGGATGTCTATTTAAAAATGGAATTGCTCAGTCATAGGATAAATATACATTTAACTCAATGTGTTTATAATTCTAAAATAAGAAAGATGAAATAATAGTAGTTTATCTTATTTTGAGGTCATGTTGATGATTTTACTATTTCTACTTCTTAGCTGAGATATAAGTTTTGAATTAAATGAGAAAGTGTTGTCAGAGACATCTCCTTCCATTCTTTCCATCCACAGGCAGAACTCCTTGGGATAGATAGGTGATCAGACTTCACCAGTTCCTCTCTGACTTACACCTGCTCAAGAAAGTGTTGATGTCTCTTAAAATCAGAAACAGAAACAGCTGTATCTTTGGTTCTTTGGATAATGTGTGTCTGATTTTTTTTTTTAGAAGATGCCTCTAGAAAATGGCCAGCAGTATTGGCATTTGTGAGAACAGATCAAACTTCTGCTTGGAACTCCTATAAATTTTTAAAACAAACCAAACCCTAACATCACAATATGGCTATGTAAGGTAGCTCTAAGCCAAATCCATTAGATGGGGAATGAAATATTTATTGTGATCTCAATGAGACAACAACAAAAAAGGACTTTACATTTTCCTTAAAGTTGTACTACCCAAACATAGGTGTTGATACTCTTAAAATGAGCTTGATAGTATAATCTCAAGGCTCACAAAGGCCATGAAAGAAGAAAAAAATAGAAAATTTCTAAAAGAAAAACTAAAATCTTTTTAAAATAATGAGAAGCAGCCTATTTTGCTAACTGAGAGAAAACTTAAAAATTATTTATAATTTGCATTGTGTAACTATCCTTTACCATAGAAAGCAGTAATATTCTTTATGCTTACAAATTCATTCCCAAGAATGAAAGCATTCAAGAAGCATTGGTAATATTGCTAATTTTAGTATGCCATTAAACAATTTAAATAGCGATAGTAAAACAAAACTGAGACCAGTGAAAGGAACAAAGATGCAGAAGATGAAAAAACTAAACTCTAGTCTTGTTTTGTCACAATGCAGTTGATAAAATACATACTATGTCCAGGAATGGAGTCACCTATCTTTATTCCCAGCACTCAGGAAGCAGAGGCAGGCCCATCTCTCTGAGTTTGAAGCCAGCAAGGTCAACAGCGTTCGGGAACAGTCAAGGCTACATAGTGAGATCCTGTCCCCAAAACAGAATAACAAACAAAACAAACTATGGCATCGACATAAAAATGTGTATGTAAACATGCGCTGGCACGTGTGCCCACACACACACACACTGAATCCTATGAGTCTGTTTCAACTCAAAACTTTTTATGAAAAAAGAAAAAGACTTTTTATGAGTCGAGTTATCTACTTTTTGAAACATATGCCCGAATAATACACTACAGTCATAGAAATAACCATTCCATCAGAATTATTTTAATTTATTTTAAAGTGATTGGTAAAGAAGAACGTTAGTTAATACAGGTATATCAAATCACATTCTTCTGTATAGTTCATGCCTCAACTTATAAGATTTTAATGCTAAAATATTCTTACTATTATTATTATTTAAGCCACAGTCTGGTGAAGATTTAGCATACTACTAACATCTTATTTACAAGTAGACTTATTTTGCACTATTGTAAGGTTAAACACTCGTATGACATGTTTACTAAGGGTTTAAAAATCATATGCATGTCAGTTCTCACAGGAGACTTCTTAAAGTCAGCCTAGACTCTTTAAAAGGCTAGCAAATGCTTTGGGAAAACTGAGCATAAATAGTGTTAGCTTTTTAAGAAATAATTGCCACCTCAGTCTGAAGCCATCAGAAGAAACCAAGAAAGGATATAACTATTGCCAGAGCAAGCTTCTGGCAGTCCACCTTGATTCTTATCCTAATTGCTAAATAAGAACATCTCTTGGGTCATTCTGTTTCATATAGTCAAGATTCTTATTTTTACCCCTTGTCATATTTCATTTCTCTCTTTATATCTGCATGTTCAATATTTGGATCATCTCTTCCTAACCAATATCCTCTCAGGCAACCATTTTAAAGTCAGAAACTCATCTGCTTTGTAGCTGGAGAAAAACACTTATGGGAAGAATTGCTGATGTGAGCCTAGCAGTATGAGTCTCAATATCTCCTTTAGTTTGAAGAACTTTATAAAAGCTCTAATTCACCCTAGGAACAGACGGAAATAAATGAGGCCATTAGAAAATCATGTTTCCTATAAAAATGGATGCTTGACTTGTTTGACTTAAGTGGTTAAAGCATTCACTTCAGAGAGCACGGTGGCTTACATTTTTAATTTTAACTTTCATGATTTTAAAATGAAAGACACTATCCTTTCACATCTAGAGGAGTCTAGATGTAATAGCTGCAAACACATGGGAATGAGCTGTGTAACCATGGTGTCCAGAATGAAGAGATAATTATGTTAATAAAATGACGAAAATAAATTAATTGTCTTGCTATTGATAAAGGTTTTAGCATTAGGTCACTGATTCAAATCAAAGGGCTTCTTTGTGATATGACAATGATGTTTTTGATGCTGTGACCCATATCACCATGATGTCACAACTCATTCATAAAATGCATGCGATCATAGGCTCATTTAGAAAAGGAAACTTCCAGAATAAATAAGAATTTGGCTAGCCAGGCCTAGTGTCACATGCTTGTAATCCCAGAGTTCAGGAGTTTGAGGAAAGGTGACCAGAACTTTGAGACCAGCCACCTATAAATAATGAGATCTTGTCTTGAAAAGAAATACAAATTTTTAAAATTTAAACAAAAATCATTTTCTCTATAACAAGAATAAATTCATTCCCTAGACAAACTATGAAAGTTTTTCTGTTGAAATAATCATCAGAACTCTATCTCCATGAGAAAAGAATTGTTAGTGAAAATACTTTGCATTACAACATAGGATTAGGCTGTGTTTACAGAACTGGAAGCATGTATATATGTAGGAAAAAATCAGTTTGTTGAGGTATGGATATGCATGACCTGGAAAAAAAACAGAACAACGTTCTGTCTTTTTTTTGAAATATGTCTTTACATGAAAGATAGCAGGCTAGTCCTAGGCAGCTGTGTCCTGGGCCCCTCAAAGAGTCTTGCTATCCTTAGCGTCATTGTCTATGCTAATCATGACACCTTATGTTTTACGTCTTCATTTGTCCAAGGTTCAACTTTTGCTAAACACTGGACATAATTTACAGGTTTTGGAAAGTGTCCACATAACTCTGGGCTTAACATTTTTTAACAGTCTTCATCTCCTAGTATTCCACAATTAAAAGATCCCTATCTTTTCTCCAATCTTCCTCCAAACAGGAACATGCAAGTAAAATCTTGATAAGAGTAAAAAATGATAGAATAAATCATTTGTGTTGGCTGGGGACTGACTCTTGTACCCTGCAGTTCTTAAAAGAGCAAACATAGAGGCCTTCTGCTAAGTCATTATTCTTGCAGCAGCATGGGAAAATATTCAACTACACTGCTCCTCCCAGAAAGGAATTTTAGATTACACCAAGGTAGAACAGAGTTTCTTCGTAGCTCAGGAGTTGGCATAAACTGAAGGTCCTCACCTCCAACACATGTGCCATTGCTGCAGTGTCACAGGCCAGAAAATATTCCCAGTATCCTCCCCTGAAAATAGAACAAGAATGTAAAATAGGAGAAAGTATTAACAAGGATATAGCTCACACCCAGGCTCTCCAGGGCCACTATGTATTATTATACCAGTTCATGCAGAAGACCACCCTGGGTGTTCGTGATCACAGAGAAGAAGAAAGAGAATAAACATCCACAACTCATCAAATTTCTCTGTATTTTTTCAGTCATCAAAGACAGAGCCCTGACCCCTGCATTTATTTTTATTCCCTCTTCCTACAAGTCTGAGAGTTCCATACCATCTGTCCTAGCAGTCCCTTCCTTTCTTCTGCCTTGCCAGGGTTGCTCAAAACCTAAGCTGCCACCCATCTCCCACACAAAGGTGAGCCATGTGGTACCAGACCAGCCTGTGATCTTGCTGGCAGAGAATAAGGGACATGATGAGATTATCAACGTCAGAAAGAAAGACTTCAGCCAAGTCAGGGAGCTAATGATGCCAGTATCCATGCCTCCATTCTCCTTAATGACAGAACTCATTTTTGTTAGCAAAGCAGATTGTCACTGGGAGGGAGGAAAACAACTGCATTTTCCCCAGCCTTTCTAGCTACTAAGTTTGGTATCCTAGAATCAAAGATAAAGTCTTTCCAACGGCCTTCAAGTTGTAAGTTGAGAATAATTTGTAACTGAATAAGAACACACAGAATTATTTGTGAAAGGGCTGTGATAGTTACTGATTATGATGAAAGTGACTCTATTGTGAGCAACTGCTTAATATTCTTCAGTCCCTTTATGCTCACCCAAAGGATGAAAACTTTTTTAAAAAATATTTATTTATTTTTATTTTATATACACTGGTGTTTTACCTGCAAGTATGTCTGTGTACAGATTCCAGACCCCTGGAACTCGAGTTACAGACAGGTGTGAACTGCCATGTGGATGCTGAGAATTAAACCCAGGGTCCTCTGGATGAGCAGTAACCCATTTCTCCAGCCCCTGAATGCTAGAAATGTAAACATAAACTAAAATTTAGATATCTAAAATTCTGGCATTCAGCTTGTGCCATGAAGTGTTCATAAGGCAACATGGTATGGTATGACAGCAAACTGCCTGAGCACAGGGCATAATGGTGCTGTAGTATTTCTGAACATCTTATCTTCACATTTCATTTATTCAAGAAGGAGAAGTGATTCTATCTTGTTTACAGTTTTTTTTCCATTGCAGAGTTTTCTGTTGGATCAATGTTGGAGGAAAGCATGTTATAGAAGACAGAACACTGCAAGTGAGGATTCCAAAGCCTAGGCATAGCTGGCAAGTTCAATGTGCATTTATAGCCTGGCCAAGGAGAAGAACATAAAGCAAGAACAGAGAAACAGTAGAAGCCTTCTCACACAGGGTCATGGTGGCCTTTGAAACACTTTATAACTGAGAAACAGGAGTTTGTAGAGCTTGAACAGAGGACTTAAATCTTTGGCATGTATCCATCTGATCACAGGATATGGGTGAAATAAAGGGAGAGAACCTGTTAGGAAAGTATTGTAGTAATCAAGTGTGACATGATGGTGTCTTGAACCAGCCTAGTATCAATGAAGGTGGAAAAGAGTACCAAATATTTCTGAAAGCAGGCCCATAGGATTTTCTGCTACAAGGAATGTGAGAAAAACAGAGAAATGAAGGGTAGTTTTAGAATGTTGGGCTGGCCAAATGGATAATAGAGTTGCCAACAATTTAGAAGGGGAAGCCTGCAGCTTAAGCTAGCTCAGTGTAACCTCTATGATGGGATACTTCCCTCTGACCTGCCTATTTGTTTCTACCTCTTACATTTGGCACAGGGTTGCTCAGACACATCAGGAAGATCACCAAAGTGCATCTTCTTTATTCCTCCCTCTCTTTGACCTCAATAGCACCCCCACCATGACCTCTGATGTTCACTTAATATAGGAATGCTCCATATTTCACAGATATACTCGAACATACATATCCCAGGAAGATTACTGAAGGGAGTTTTCTACATTCTCTCTTCTCTGTAACTTCCATTAGTCCCTCTGATTTCTATTTCTCAATGTAGGAATTTCTCTTCTTTACCTATCAGTTGCTGTCTTCCAGTGACACCATTTCATTTAAGGCCGCCATAATCTTTTATCTACATTATTATGAGAGCCTTCAAGTTCTCATAAGTCCTCTTCGGACTGAACCACTCATTCCCTTGCCTTGAGAGTTACCATTCAGAACTGCAGTACCCTCCAGTGGGCCACCATTGTCTCTTCTCCTTAGGTAACATCCAAAGCACTTATTGTGGCTTCTTAAATAATTTTTTTTGTCCTGAGGGCTAAGGATGTGAATCATTTGGTAAAATGATTGCCTGGGATACACAAAGCCTTAGGGTTGATTCCCAGCCTCATCAACTGAGTACAATGACACATGCCTGTACTCTCAGCACTCATGAGATATAGGCCAATCTGGACAACATCAGAATTTGTCTCAAAACAAAAACAGGGGCTTTAGCTCAGTTGGTAGAGTGCTTGTCTGACATGCCCAAAGCCTCTGTCTTGACTTTCAGTTTCACATAAGCCAGATAAGGAGATAAGAGAAAACAGTGAAGTTCAATTTTTTTGTTTTAAGACACTTTTTAATTTTTCAGAAAACTTTAAGTTTCAAATATTATTTAAAAACAACTTCATCTTTCTGTATACCTCTCATCCATATATCATATTTTGTACCCCTGTCTCTCTCTGAATCATCATTTATCCCTTGATAAATGATAGTGGGTTGTAAACACAATTTTTCTTTATTATCAGAAAAGTAACATTGCTGAGGTGGGGTTTCAGCCCTATAATATACTCATTTAACAGTTGTGCTTTATTAAAATTACGTCTTGAGCAGGTTGTGGTGGTGCATACCTTTAAACCTAGCACTCAGGAGGCAGAAGCAGGAGGATCTCTGTGAGTCTGAGGCCAGCCTGGTCTACAAAGTGAGTTCTAAGAGCCAGGGCTCTCAGAGAAACACCATCTCAATAAAATAAACAAATATATAAATACAGTCTTTTAGAGCAAAAGAGATGTACACATATGCATGCATAGTGTGAGACTAAAACATGAACAAGAACAATATATAAGATAGATAGATAGGTAGAATGATTTTTTTCTAGAATTACACAATGTATTATAGCTTTTGTGTTTCTAAATCTGTAGACTTAGAGCAGTTTGCCAATCATTATCATTCATAGCCTTAAATAACCTTGGAAAAGTACAGACCAGGTAGTAGGTAGAATTGCCTACAATTTGGATCTGTATTTCCTCACAATTACATCTACACTGTGCATTGGGGCAGGAATATCACAGAAATGGTGTATCTTCAGCATATCATACATATGAGAAGGTAGATCTTCCACCAATCAACATGCTCCTCATAGGGTTGTTACTGGACTTGTGAGGGGCCTTAGCAGAACTAACAAGCTAGGTTTGGCCTCCCCATTCTCAATATGCCAATGAAAGAAACAAGTAAGTGAAAAGTTGAGAGAGGGAATCTTCTTCTCAGTATGGCTCTCTTAGAAAGAGAGACAAGTAAGAGTTTCAGTGATGCTCTCCCCACTCCCATTCCAGTCCATATTCAGCATCCTGACTTGAAGTGCAGTTCTAGCCAAGGTAGCCTGCCTATCACTGACCTATCATGACCTGCCCCCACATCCCCAGTCTTTCCTGCAGGGTATTCTGGTAAATCTGTAAAATCTTTTCTTGAGAAACAAGTTTTTCTGGTGAGTACTAGCATTAAGCATTCTCCTTTTTCTATCATGAGATGGAAAATTCCAGTTTCTGTAGAGTCTATTGTCTCAAGAGTCTGATAGAGGACGGAAGAATATCAGTTTCTCTCTTTAGAGTATCTTCCTTCCTGCCTGGATAGTTACAATGTTGGGCTATATTAGCTTGTCTTTATTTCTCACTGTCCTTGCAAGTTTGTTTTTTTTTTTTTTTTTTTTTTTTTTTTTTGAGACAAGGTCTCTCTATGTAATTCCGGATGTCCTGCAACTCCCTATGTAGGTCAGGGTGGCCTTAAAATCGGCTTGTCTCTGCCTCTCAAGTGCTGGGATTAAAGGTGTGTGGCACTATGCCCAGGTCCTCTTGTTCTTCCATGCATTCTTGGCCCAAGACTTTCAGACATGGTCCCAGAGACATCATCCTAGCCCATGGTTATTTATCTAATTTAATACCCTAAAATCTCACAGTGGTCATCTCATAATTCTTTAATGCCTAGGCCTGATTTAGGTCTCCTCCTGTGAACTGGCAGAACACCATGAACTCAGCTGTCATAGCACTTCTTAGTATTAGAGCTGTTGCTTTGTTTCTTCTTTTCTCTGGTCATTAGGGTGTAGAAAATAGTCACTATTTGCATTTATCATCATCACAGAGCCCAATCCTGGATATACTATAGATGCCAATAAATACTTCCTGGATGAAGCACTGTTTCCAGTTGACCTCTGTGAGTTTTCTGCTTTCTTAACTCCATTGACTCTCTTCTCACCCACAGTATTTGCAGATGCTTTGTCTACACTTGGGCTTTGTTGGGTTCTGAATGTTCCTAGGCCCATATATGATCCTGAGGTTAACACAATCAAATAGAGAGAAGGAGAGAGGGAGGGAAGAAAGAAGAAGGAAAGAGGGAAGCCAGGAGGTGGTTAGGCCTTGGTTTTAGGACTTAATGGCTTCTTTCTGAGCTTGTGTTGGGCAGGAATGAGGCTGTTTTGGAATGTGACTCTTAGCTACTCCTCCCCTTCATACTCCACTTCCTGTTTATTCTGCCTCCAAAAACCACAATAGGGAGAGGTGGGGGTGGTGGAAAAACAGTCCAATCAGTTCTTCTGGGAGCCTTTCTGTTCCATGCAGACCAGGATGAATTGGAGTTTCAGCCCTTGAGAAGTCCATACTTGGCAAAAGAGAAAATTAAGGCCCTAAGAATGTGATTAACTCTCCCAGGAAGCAAAAAAGAGCGAGAAGATTGTCTGATTTCAATTTCTCTGGTTGGAAAAGCCTTGATTCTCTTCTACTACTGAGTGCCACCTTTCCCTCTAATTCCTTGTGCCACAAACACCCCATTTATTATGACTTTTGTATTCATGATAACCTCAATAAATATGTTTCTATCTGATGAAAAGCTTTTTTGTTTTTGTTTTAATGCATCCCAGCACTAATTAAACATTGCCATCCAGTGAGATCAAAGAGCTTTATGTAGGTACTACTTGTGAGGATACTACTAATCCAAAAGAGACTAGAAAACAGGATCCCTCATTCATTGCTGGTGACAAGGTTAAAAATATAACCAATATGGAAAATCTTTGTCAAATTTTGATAAACACATATACTCTCTATGAACTGGCATTTTCATTCCCATGTATGTATTATTTTTTTAAAAAGGTTGAACCAGAATGTCTTTGAAACTTGTCCTCTGACCTGCACACACACACACACACACACACACACAAAACACAGAAGTAAATGTAATTTAAAATTTTTAAATAATAGTAAAGGAATGAATACTTGTTAACATATTTAAACTTGTGCTTGACTCTCAGAAGTCCATTGCATGAAAGTGACCAGACACAAAAGAGTACATTCTTTGCCTGAGCCTTCTGGCAGAGTCGAACAGTTCTTGAGTGGAAAGTGAGTACTGAAAGAAAATTAAAGCCCTAACCCTAACCTTCCTCCATCTTTACAGCCCCTTCATTCCTTGAAAAGGCTTTCTGATGACATTTAGCCCACCCAAATAATCCAAGGTGACTGCCCAATCTGAATGTGAGATGATCAGCTGCCTTACTTCATCTGTAGCTTTATTAGCCTTGCCTCCCCTAAAATGCACACACACACACACACACACACACACACACACAATCCACAAAGTGACATATTCTATAGGGTCTAGTGAATAAGGCAGAGGGATGTGTGGAGCAGGGATACTATTATATATAGCATCATCCTAGTCTCTACATTCAATGTGAGGTAAATATGTCGGAGATTTCTGCTATATTCTAACCTGTTTCTCAGTAAATGTGGTCAAACCAATTTTGTCCCATAAATTCTGTTCTAATTTTTATTTAGTTCATCCATGTCCTCAAATTTGAAAAAGAACCACTGTTCCAGTTATCTATTACTGCATAACAAACCACTTAGTAGTGGCATGAAAAAAAATATTTTGCACACAATTCTGAAATTTGGGCAAAACTCAAAGAGGACAGCTTGTCTGTACTCTACTTGGCATCAGCTGAGCAGGCTTAAAGGCTGGGTGGAAGATGATTGGAATCATCTTTGACAGCTTGTTCATATGTCTGGTGACTGATCCTGCTAGCTGAAATGTTAGTAATACTAAGGGTTGGAACACCTCTGGGTAGTCTTTTCATGTGGCTTGGGCTCCCTCTGAACATGGTGGTTGGATTGCAAACATCTGGAGAAAAGCCATGTATGTCATGCAAGATTTTCTATATGTTGATCTTCAGAGTGAAAGTATTATGCATTTAGTTAAGGTTGTAACAGTGCCTTGCTTACATTCAAGGGAAGGAGACAGAGACCTCTTGTAAATGGTGGAAAGATTGTAGCAGAGGATGTACCATCAGAAAGGCATTTTTAGTGCCACACCTGTACTTGGGGTATGAATATAGGAGAATCCCTTGGAGCTCTCTGGCCAGCTTCTCTTGCCAAATTGTTGAGCTCCAGGTCCAGTGAGAGATGCTGTTTCAAAAGGTGCAGAGTGATAAAGGAAGATATTGAAAATTGAGTTCTGGCCTCCATGAGCATATACACATATGCATATATGCCTCTGTACCCTCATGTACATATTCATAAAGTATAATATACACAAATGAGTAAACAAACAAATAAAAATAAATTAGGTATTCTTGTCTTGATGCCTCCCATAAGCCACATGGGGCCAACCTAAGAGAAGATGTCCCTGGTGTTCTCAAATTCACTAGGAAAAGGGCTGCTTGGTCTGAGAATTCTTCCCAGACCCCATCTCTACAGTTAACCATTGAAATGTTACCCTTCAGACATTTAAGATAGGAAAGAATTCTCAACTACTTATCACAACACACACACACATACACACTCCTAAAGCATCTGCAATTGCAGTTTGCAATTCCAATTAGATACTATGAAACACTACATCTTTTCTATGAATGACTAATCTATACTAACTCCACTCCTTACATTCTATTCATACTTTGACTCCTCTGAAGCATACAAGTGTTCTTGCACAATGTATGTTTCATAAAAAAAAAAAAAAAAAAAAACCCCACAGGACTTAAACTATTATTTTGTGTGAAAAATTGGAAAGCATTTGAATATCTTAGCTAGAACCAATAATGAAGTTCTTCCATTTTATTAACTACCAAAGAAGAAATATCCTCAATTAGATGTCTGTTAAGGAAGAAAAAAAAGGCTATTATCCAAGGACATAGCAAGTTCTGTGAGGTATTTCAACATGGTGGAAGAGAAGTCACGTTTTAATTGGCCCTATTGAGCTCACCCACAACCTTCTGCATTCTTTACCTCAGCAGTGTGGTATTCAAAGTGGGGGGAGGGCACTACAAAGTTAGTTTTTGCTTCTGAAAATATCAAGTGAATCACATCCAACTCATACTGTGAGTTGAACACTCCTTGCTAAATGTGTACATATCAACACTTGTAAAAATTGATATTGAGAAGTAAAATACACTGCAGAAAATGCCCCACCCTCAACATTGTTTATTTGGCAGAATAAAGAAAGGAGCTGGGCCTTGTGATGCAAGCCTAGACTTCTAGCTATTCCAGAGACTGAAGCAGAACAATCACAAGCTTATGGTCTCTCTGGGCTACAGAGCTAGTTTAAGGCCAGCCTGGACTTACTGAAACTCTGTTTCAAAATAAAATATACAAAAAGACCTTGGCTTCAACCTTCAGTTATAAACAAACAAAACTGACCTTTATATTTTGCTATTATTTTCTCAACTTTTCTTAGCTAAAGTGTTAGAAAACGTTTTTTCCTTGACAATTCAAGATCAGAATGTTAGCACCTATTAAGACTTGTATTAGCCCCCAGCAGTGGTGGTACACACCTTTAATCCCAACACTGAGGCCAGCCTGATCTACCCAGTGAGTTCAAAGATAGCCTGGGCTGTTATACAGAGAAACCTTGTCTTGAAAAACAAAACAGACAAGCAAAGATGTTTATAAGTGCTACGAAGATTCTCTAATATTAATTTTTACCAGTTTCAAGTTAGAAACAGTAGTACATATGCTTAAATTGCTAAGCAAGGGATACAAGAGAAAAGAATGTAGCGATAAAATGTAAAAAAAAAAAAAAGACAAAACAAAACATGAAAATGTACAAAAGAATGCTCTTTTAAAAACAGGAAATACCAAAACAGGAGAGGCTGAGGAGATATTTGTTGCTTTAGTTAACCTCATTTAGACAGATGCACAACTTTTATGCTTTAAGTGATTAAGACTTTTGACACTAAAATAAAAACGTCTAGTTAAATATAAAAGGATGGAGGAATTAGTGAAATGAAATCTTCAGTTTCATGGAAGACATGTCTCTGAGAGACATTGACATTGATCAATGGAGTTGGGATAAGCTGATGGAACACTGACTGCTTATTATCCAGTCACAAGCTTGATGTTTTAATTTCCTTTTGATTGTCTTCTGGAAATAGACTTAAAGGTTCTTCTCATCATGCTAAAAACATCTGTCTAATGTTTTATCTGACCCGAAAGCCATAGCTTTTACTAGGTCTTAATGACACAAGTCTACTCCTGCTGTCTTATAGACACTTGTTAAGTACTTTTTCTAAAGTATGTATCTCAATACAATGGTGATACTAATATACTTCCTTTTGTAAACTAAAATTCATATAAGTTTCAGGAAACCAAAAAGTCATGAGACCTGGATCTGGCATAGCTCACACGAACCCCAGATGAGTTTTTGCCTTGGTCTTGGGATTACTCACTTTCCCACTTACTAGACAAATTTTAATTTTTTGTCTTTAGTCTGAATTTGTCTCAGTAGATTTTCACCTGGCTGACAGACCCTTTTTGGGGATCAGCTATAGACTGCAAGCTTTTTGTAATCTGAACTTGCTGAATGTTGAAGTAAACCAGTCTAGCCGATGTAATGGCTCCATGTCACTTCATCTGGATCACTAATTAGATAGTGCCCTGTTGCTTAGCTTTTGACTAGCCTTTCAGCCTTCCTGCGTCCCCAGTGTAAATATCTCCACCCCAATGTCAGCCTGAAGAAAGTACAGAAGACAGAGATTCATCATCTTTTATCCTACCTAATGGGATGAAATGTTAAGCCAAAAGGGGCAACATTACATTAGCTATTATCTTGGGGACCTGCTTAGCTGGAGAAGCAAGTGGACAAAAAGCCTAGAGAGATGCTAGAGAGAAAAGATTTCAGAGGTTGGTTTAAATCCTAGTATAATAGTTCTCCTTGCCTTAGTACCCCTATATCCACCCTGATGGGACCCCTACTCATTTTGATTTTTACCTTTGGGCTTTATAGTTTAAATTGCTTGATGGCGTTCATAAAGGAATGCTTGGAAGTGATATAGTTAATGGTACTCAGATCCCATTGTGGAAAGGTAAATCTGGAGGACACTAGGGGTCATACCTGGAAGACCTATGATTGGGTCTTCAAATGATATTGGGAAGGGGAGAATGAGAGACCAAAAAATTAAAAAAAATAGGGTTTTTTTTGGGGGGGATTATTGAATTAAAGTTTAAAGCAGAAGCCTGAACAAAGGCCACACAGGTGGAGATATGTCCAGCTACCTGAAGGAAGGAACCAGCCTTGTTGCATTCTTTTCCTGCCCACTAGAGATACAGGGAAACCAGCCAAGATAGCCTCTCCCCCCTAGGACAGCCAAACAAGGGAAACCAGACAGTTAATGGTTTGGGGGCTTTCCAGTTCAAAATGCAACATCCCCTTTTGTGTTTCAACCAATTGATACTTGCCAGGCAGGAATTCCCCTGCTTTGGATGCCCTGGGAAGGACTAGAATCTTCCCGCCTTGCCTTCCCTGAGCATGAGGCTTGCTGCAATCAGTGAGAGTGTGAATCCAGGGTATATCTTGTAATAAAAAGATCCTCATGCGTTTTGCAATGGAGTCAAATCCTGGTAGTCTTTTGGGCTCTCGAGAATCGGACACAACATCTCCATGAGTCATTACGAAATCGCTTTGCTATATTCAACAACATTGGAGCACTGAATGGCAGGCAGATACTGTGTAAGGAGGTGACTTTCCTTTGCCCTATCTGTTATTTTCTAGATTAAGTATCTTTTTTCAGTGGAGCAAGGAGATTCCCAAGCAGCATGGGAAAGAGGGAGAAAAGTTGCTGAGTTTTCATTTTGAAACTGAAGAAGCCTTGGCACTCAAGCTGTTTTCATCTTATTTCCTTCCTGGTGGTTTTACACTTTTTCCTGAGGGCCAGGAAGGCAGAACAAAAGACCAAATGGGGCCCCTAATTTGCACTGTTACCTCTTTGTTTTCCTAATCAAGATCTGCCTTGCAATGAGAAGGACCTTAGAAACCTATAGATAGCCCTGTGTGTGCATCCGCATAGCCCTGAAATTCTCAGACCTGGGTGCAAACACCAGTCCAAGCACACTAGGAAGAAAAACCCAAGGTTGGTGTTTATGAAGATCTGCAATGGGCTTAGGGTCATATGCGTAGGCAATCCTGGTATTCAGGGCATCCAGATTATGGTCTAGGAGTAGTATCATAAATTCTGAGCATTCTGCTTGCTCCACAGAGAGTGGCAGGAGACAGTGTCAAGTCCCTCTAGTGTACTGGATCGAGGGCAAGAGAAATGATTGTATGAAGCAAGGGAAGGTATTGGTTTCCAGTTAAAGAAGAAGTTGTTCATGATCTGAGCAAAGATGACACCAACAAATGCACCAAAGTGCTCAGGAAAAAGCCCATGAGCCCTCAACCCTACACACAGAACTTCAAACAGCTGAGTAAAGCTAGGGGCAGGAGAGGAGGTACTCACCAGGGAAGAGCATCAGTTGGTTGTCCAGTGCCAGGCAGCCCTGAAATCATAATACAAGCAACATTATATGGACTCAACAGGTTATACTTAGGAATATATGTGTAGATAAAAATACACATATGCGTGCATAACAATTTAATTAAAAAAGAGGCCATGAATTTTAAGGAGAGCAGAGAGGGGTATATGCAAGGGTTTGGAGGGAGGAAAGGGAATGGAGAAATGTTGTAATTAAATTACAATCTTAAAAGTAAACAATAATTTATCATAAAATCCAGAAAAAAAGAGCAGTTGTTGGTAATAGACTATCATGATGTCTATCTCTCTCAGTGTGTTTTACACAACTCCACATGACCCAGAGGCCCAGGCAAAGTATTTAGAGCAAATAAAGAACAATCATTCCATTCCCTTGAGTTGTTGTTTTTTTTTTAATGAACATGATCTTAAAAAAAATAATTTTCAAGTTAAATGATCACAGTGCATAAAGAATTTTCTTCTTACTCAAAAACTAAACTTTCAAACATAGAGAAAATCCTAGCATTTTATTTTAAAAGACCAACACATTATTCTATGCTTTTATTGGCTAAGAACAAAAAAAATTTCACCTCCAAATTTTTAAAGAAAGTGTTCCTGCTCCCATTATTTTATTTAAAAATCTTTTAAAATATA
Organism: Meriones unguiculatus; assembly: GCF_030254825.1. Taxonomy (NCBI): domain Eukaryota; kingdom Metazoa; phylum Chordata; class Mammalia; order Rodentia; family Muridae; genus Meriones; species Meriones unguiculatus. Next base: position 92,870,012 of record NC_083369.1, on the reverse strand, counting down.
TCATGCAAGGGTGTAATGTGGGCAAAAAACACCATAAAAAGATAAACTTGTTTATAAAGGTTTATGTCATAAAAATTGAGCTCTAAATCAACTGGATATATGCATGAACACTTGAGAAATGCTGGGGATATTAAATAAGCCAGAGAGAGCTTGAGAAGAGAAAGAGAGAAAGGGAAGAAAACACCATTTAAGAATGATTTTTGTTTAAAACTAAAAGCAAAACGGTGATGAGGCATATGCAAATGACCCAAACTTTCAACTTTTGAAAGCTGTCCACTGCAGATGTTTCCAGATTGGTCAGAGAATGATGATTCCAATTGTTGTGCCATGCTCTCTGACACAAGGAATAGGAATACAATAGACAGACTGCTAAGGAATACATAAATGTAAAATGTGAAACTCCCCACATGAGCAAAGCTGAAAACTGGGGGCCAAAACCAGTTTCTCAAAAGTTGAGGTGTGAGGTCTCCTGTAGAATATTGTTATCAAATGTAAATACCTGGAGGATAGCCAGTCTAGTCAGGGCTGTTCCCTTCTACCCAGTTCATCTCTTTCTGCTTTATCCTTCCATCATAAACTGCCTTGGAGATTGGCACTAGGAGGTAGGTAGTTTTGCTGAGAGCTTGGAAGCAAGTGCCACTCCTTGTAATTCAACTTTCCAAAGACAGTCTTCAAAAATGAAGTCACATATTACTTTGCCTCTAAAATGAAGGGTAGCTATAGCAGGTGAGTCTTGTCCAGAATCTATCCTGGTTTTATTTCAAGACTAATGTTGAATAAAATAGTACCAGTGAAATAGTATTTACTGGGCCTGGAAACATTCTCTGTGTTCTTTAACAGCACATTATATTCATGTTAGTTGATATTCACTTATCACATATGCACACACACATACACACAAACACTTATATGAAATTATTTAAAAACAAGAAAATAAAGTTAAGTCTTTTTGTCAGTTTCATATACTTTACTATATAATATTATTCTATCAGCATTTTCTGAATACACGTTTCAGTTTGCAGCTTATACAGTTCTTGCCATCATTTGCTCAGAGTGTGACTTGGTTTTAATCAGTTTCTCCCTTATGACTTTAGGGAAATGGATGAATCAGTTTTGTATGTTACTTAAAATAATAGTTTTCCTTCTGAGTAGTAGACATCTGCCCAAAGCCTCATATTTTCATAAAGATCAGGAAAAGAAAACGGAGGCACAAAAAATGTTTAGAGCAAGCGAAAAACCTGAAAGGGCTTAAAGAATCTTCCAAATAGCAAACATTGTGTTTATGATCTCATCAAATCCCCACTGCAAGCCCAGGAAGCATTTTCAGTCTTATGCTGGACTCCAAGTGTGGCACCAAGCTAGAAGCATTAAATATCTACAATAAGTAGAAACAGAAAATTTATACACATAATTTTCTAGTCCCAAAGTCTGTTTCTTTCTACCCTTATTGCTTCTGGAGTTGACTTTAAATTTTTTGTTTGAACTCTGATATTTCTAAAAGAAGAGAAAACAAGTGTAGGTATACCTGACATTTGGTGCTGGCTAGCTTATCTTCATATATTAACGATTAACTTTCTCTGGCAACAGGCAGGCATCCCAGTCTGGAGACTTCCCCCTTTTTTTTCACTGCTGTTAAAAGCTGATAATGGACTTGAGCTGCCCTTGCCTGCAATGCACTCACTCGATTTTTTTTTTAAACTGTAAAGTTGTATGTATTTTAAATTTAAGTCCTATGAATTTAGAGAATGCCTCTGTAACTTCCCACAAAAACTGAAATTGATCTGTCATTTATTCCCCCAACACAATGAAAGAAACAAACAAAACACAGACTGCTGATTTTCACTTTTCCCACCATTTCCCAAGAGCATCATAATGCTATCTTAAAAAGCATTCCTAAGGGACTTAGGGCAGCCTTAATCAAATCTGCTGTCCACAAGTGCAGAATGTGTCACTGAATAGCTGGACAATGCTCCACAGAGCGTTACTACTCTTGGAAAGTACTGAGCAAGGACATTACTTACATTATGATCTAGTAAAATATCGCCCATGATTAACATACAAGATTTTCAAATTAACGACTGCAAGGTGAGTGCATTGCTATAGCTGGAATTTTTGGGGGGATGTTGCTAATTTTTCACTTTTTTATAGTCAAGTGAAATTTCTGCTGTCAGTTTTTAGCCTTCATAATGTTTCAACTAAGTATTGAGATAAGCTAGACAAAAATACATGTATTTTTCAACCAATATATAAAAATATATGTATTTTCACAGATATTTTGAATATTTATGAACTTCTTGTTCGGATCTTTGATCCTATTTTGGAACTAAATTGGAACAAATCTTTACCAGTAGCTTGTCAAAACTAAATAGTTGTAGGGATGAGTACTCACTACTGGGAAATATGAGAGAGAAAAGTAATACTTAACGTCAGAGAAATAAAAAAAAATTCTTTTTAATAATTTGACCATTCACTGGTGGATTAAAGAGCAACACACACACTTGTCCAGTTTATTTAACACATACACTTTTTATTTTTTAGAATATAGTCTACATCTGGATTAAAAAAAGTTTTAAATAAACAAGACATATAACAACAGTGGAACCCTTCATCATTCTATGTACGACACAGATAGAATGTCAGTTGGTTCCACTTTGGATAAATCCACTTTCTCATAATAATGTTATTATTTTTGCTGGCCTAGTGGCAAGCTTTATTCTAGCTGGCGCACCGCCAGTTTACACACACGGGAGGGGGAGGGGTGGCGTGAAAGTGATGGGGTGCCACAGGACTACTGTTCAGTGTAACAGAAAATCGTTAATAAAGTAGTACCGGTTACCAACAGTGCTGTTTGTGCGCTTATCACAACGGAATCGACAAAGTTTCAAAGCAAAGAGATTTGAAATACTTAAGACAGGGTCACTGTTACAAAAAGACATAGTGCAAACAGGAAAACTGACGCAATCCTAGCAACGCCAGGGCCTCCTCTTGCAGCTCAAAGCAGGGCGGGCAGGAGACTGCGCCCCGCCTCCCATGAGCACCCAGCGAGAAGCTGCCCTCCCAAGTATGGCAACCCAGAGCTGTGCCCGGCATGGCCCTTTCTCAGGCCCTCCTCTTCCGGAAAGAAAAACAGAAAAGAAACCCCAAGAAAGGCACAGGCTGAATGAAGGACTTTGGCCCAGTCCCATTTCCCACCAACAGAGAGCAGGCCCCCTCCGGGGGTCTTTGAACCCCCCTCTCTGGCGACTACTTTCGTCTGCTCTCGCGATGAGGCCCTCTTCTCCACACAATCCCCCTCCCCCACGTACCCAGCCCAACTTTACAGTGTGCCCTTAGCGCCCCGCAACCAGGAAGAAATAGCTTGGAGGAAAAGAGAGGGGTGGGAGAGCCGGCCTGAAAGGGTGCTGGGGCAGTGAGGATAGCCCCGCCTCAGTGGCCCCAATTACTGAAGCCGATCTCCTGCTTGTATCTGTTGGTGAGGATGTTGGCTTTGCGGGTGAGTTTGGAGAGCACAGTGTGCAGCCCGCGCAGGTGGTAGTGGAACTGCTGCTCCAGATCTTCCTCGCCGGCCTCCGTGCTCTCCAAATGGCTCAGGCCCACTAGGATGTCCTTGGACTTCCAGGTACTCTCCTCGCTCCCGGCCGGCGGGGACGATGGCTGGTGCAGGACTCCCCACTCGATATCATTGCGGATGGACTTGAGCAGCATGTAGTGGCTGTACATGTCCCGGGATGGCGCGAAAAAGCTTCCATTAGCGCTGGCCGGGCTGGGGGCCGGGGTCGTGCGCTCCTCCAGGCAGCTTCCACTGCTGCCTACCTCCACGCCGACCTCGTTGTCTAGCTCCGGTTCGGACAGGGGCACGTCGCGCAGCAGACTGGGCACCATCACCGTCTGGTCCATGTTGTTCACCGCGCCAATGAAGCGATTCATGGCGTTAAAGAGTGAGTGCCTCTGGTTGTAAGTGTCGCAGATTTGCATCATGGTGGCCGAGCGGGCGCCGAAACACTGAGATGCACCAAGACAGACTGCTGGCGATGGATGGCCGCCTTCAAATGCTCTCAGAGGCCGATCCCTGGAGCCTGCTTTTAGCTAGTGTGGCGGGATTCCCAGATCCTTCTCCGCCCTCTCTTCACTCCGGTTTCTGTTGCAGCCCAGCTCTGCGTGATGAGCGGCTGCTCTTAGCTTTGGCTTTCAATGATGGTGGGTGGTTGGGTCTAGCCTTGACCTGCTTGGGAGACACAGAGGAAAGAACAAATTACCCACCCGGTTAGGGTGTCCGGGGCCCCTGTCCACTCGATGCTCCCTCCCTAATCACTACTGGCCAGACAAGGCGCCAGGGTGGCTCCCAGGGACCAGGCAGTATTCACCTCCTCCAATGTTAGCAGAAGACCATTGAGAAAAAAAGAGAGAAAGACACCCCCCGCCCAGCCCGGACTCTAACGTTTCCCCCTTCTAAATCCTAAGCGAAAGCAACCATATTAGCCAGGGCAGCCAAAGCGAGGGGATGCCTACCTCTTGCACTGATAGCTCCCCTGGTTCTCAGTGTTTGCGTTGCAGAAGGTGGCTACCCAAGAGCGCTGCTGGTGTGAGTGCGGATGGCGGTGGCTGCTTCGTCCTCCTGCCCATCCCAGGTGCTCAATTTATAGTCCAGGAACGGTGTCCCAGGCGCCCAGGACCACCCCCGATGTCTCCTCCTCCTACCTCCTCCAGCAGCAGATAAAAGGTCCCAGCCCTGACCGCAAGTAACACTCGCCCAGCCCTTTCTACCGCGGGGGCGGGGCACGCAGGGCGGCTCCGCCTCTCGCCTGATACCCGGTCGAAGGCTGGGCGACCCAACAGGGCAAGGCAGGGTAGGGCTGGGAGGATGGAGCGGCCGCGCCCCAGCACCAAGCCCGGAGCAAGCTGGCTGGGGCCGGGAAGGCGAGGCACTGAGCTCAAGCAGCCGAGATCCAAACCAGAGGGAGGACTGATGTGCTTGGGCTGGGCGGGCTTGACACATACCAGCTGGGTGGGATGACCAAACCTAGAGAGGCTGCAGCTTGGAAATTTAGCTTCCATATATTATTAAGAGGGTAAGAGGGGCTCACAGCTATCCTGACTCCACACGGGAATCTTATGTAAGAAGAGTAGCAGGACATGCCGGATGCACGTGGACACGCAGTGCTCCCTTCATGGCCCTGGTCGTGGTCAGCTGCTGGTGGATGGGAGCACTGAGGCGTTTACTTTCCTCCTGGCAGGGTCTTCACCAGTCTTTCCTACAACTGCTGCCAGGTATGAAGAGCATCCTTGTCATCTGATATGCAGAACGTTCCCCCCACCAAGAGATCAGAGCATGTTGATGGGCCGCGAACTTGGGCCTTGTGGCCTTTTGGCTATCAAAAAGATTAAGAGAAGCTGCCAGAGGTTAGTCCAGGTGTTGGGTGTATCTCATTATTTAACAGAAAAATGGGAGTTCATCCAATAATTTTCTGGAGTGTGTGTCAAGTGCTTCTTTCAAAAGATAGTTCTTAAGCAAGGGTTACTTAATAAGGCCTAAGCTGTGTATCACAGCCATGGATGTACCTTTCGAAAGTTTCACATTTTAAACTTCACATTAGGGTTTCCAGCTTTCAGCATACTCGTTTTCTTATCTCACTTCCTTTGCCACATCTCACATCCTCAAGTGTATACCTTTACATTCCTACAGATAATTATGATTCAAGCTTCTAATTTTAAGTTTCTTTCACTAAAGTCCCTGGGGGAGGTTTTTAGTATAACATTGCCCTGCAATACAATAGTGCACCCTAAACAAGAAGAAACACTTATGCTTGTGTTTCTCTTGAAGGACCTGTACTGTCTTCCAAAAACCAGGTTTCTTCCTAATTTTGTAGAAACAGCTGGCTTTATGGAACAAGGGCTGATAACGGACAAAAATGTCCCTGGTGATCCTAGAACCCAGTCTGGAGAATCTCCCTCTAGTTCTAGATCATAAGACATGTTTTTTGTTGTTGTTGTTATTTTTTCATGGACAAGGACCCCTCCAGCCAGTTTAATTTGGAACTACAGCTATAGCTGGACTTTTCATCCTTATGCTTCAGTGTCCCATGTTCTTTTAAAAGTGAAATACTACTGTCTGCCCAGCAAGGCTAAGGGGGTCAGTGCAAAGAAGAATGTAGAAGGGAAAGATGCAGTATGTAAACCTTAAGTATTAAAATCATCCCCCCCTTCTCTAAGACTTGTAAACTTTTCCACCCTCCGTTTGTTCAACAAAATAGAGTATCTCCCACGTGAGAAAATTTTTCCAGTGTTTCTTTAGCAATAAAAGAAATTTCTTGGGTCATGGCAAATATTTTTGTTAGGTTAAATGAGATAATGGAAGTAAAACTCTCATTGTGTACATTATAAAGTAGAAAGATTACTTGTACTTAGTATGGGCTTCATCATAACGTAGAGGCATTTTATGTGAAGAGTCTAAACCCTTAAAAATAAGGAAATGGGTTAAGATGAACCAGAGAGGACCCCCGCCACTTTGGCATCGGAGAGTTTAAAACAGTCCAGGCTTCACCCCTTATGTCAGATGAGATCCAAGGAAGAGAGTTTTGGAAAAATATATTACCTGATTTCCATCAGTTGATTTTTCTCATAACTTAAAATGTATTTTGACTTCATCTCAGACCCAGATCCTCTGAATATTTCAAGTATGCACCCTGATAAAAATGAGTTATTAAATGCTGGAATCCTGATATATTTTCTCTGCTACTTACTACCAACAATGTGATTAACAGCTCACAGAAAACGGAAATTCAAACTGCCTGCAAAAGGGATGACACTCTAAAAAGAAGGCCAGCCTGGAAGAAAGCCCCTAGTCCCTTCCCTTTGGCCTCTTTCCTTCCTCTGGATCAATTTCCTTCCTCTGTTTGGTTCCTCCAGTGTCTTGACTCTCAGTTGCTGTTCTTACACATTTTTTAAACTCTGCCAAATGATGGCTCATGCACCTGCTCACAAAACTTCCCGAACCGGGCCTCCCAGCTCCCCCTGCCCACACAATAACTCACACCCACCGGGTAACTCAAGAACGAAAAAGTCCTCAGGCCAGAGCTTCGGGCCTTTGCAATCACCCCACCGCCACGCCTCCTGCCCCAGCCAATCATAAAGCTTCGGGGAGATTTATGAAAATGAACCTTTGGCCCTAGCCAGTTAGAAGCCACAGACCCCTCCCCCAAGTGTCCTCTTTCACCCCAGCCCTGAAGAGCTAATGGCAAGCGTCCCTGGCAACGGGCCTTTAGCCAGTTTTCCCCTAATGGAAGGCTGTAAAAAAAAAAAAAAAAAGATTCCTGGGGGTGACATGGGTACTAAACGGGTTGGGCCAGGTCCAGTAAAAAGTAGGCAGCTTCTCTGGTTGCTCTAGGCACCTTCCCTATCTCGATCTGGAACTGACTAAAAGCTCCCAGCAACCTGTTCAGGACTCATTCTGCTTAATGAGAACCATAGTAATCATCAGTTAAGTAAATTGCTTTTGAGTACCAGCATAAGGCAAGGCGCTTTGGTCTCTATTTTTCTAACCAGTGTGCTAGATTCCTGTTTGAAGCCTGGTCTGAGATTCTGCATCTCCTCGACTTTTTCAAAAGCTCTAACTCAGGAGCTCTTAAACGCTAAATGTTAGAATTCCTTCTTTACTTTAATCGGTAACCAGGAAATGATGCTTGGCTAGCTCATAATCCTCCTTAACCCTCCCCCAGACAATTCACAAATTACACTTCCTGTTGCGTTTCTTTGATGGCTTAAGAAAACAGGCATTTTAAAGGCGAACAGAAATTCCTAAGCAAAGTCGTGAGCAAAAGTAAACTGGTGGAAGGAGGAAGACTGGAGAAATATAAGGTCTGGCTAGGGGCTGGACAGGAAGAGATTATTTTAAGGCTAGAAACCAGCCCAAGCCAATACAATGGAGAGCCTTGACCACATTGATATGGAACATAGAAGCGATAGCTTCATGAAAACTGTCCTGGAAATACAATTGCACTATCCTTTTAAACGCCTTGTAGTCCAACCTTCTGTCTGTACTGAAATTGCTCACATCTCCATCAAGTGGCCACCCCATGCCTATGTTCTTTGCTTTCTGTCCTCTAGTGTAAGGCCAATGGTTTGGGAACTATTCAGAAAGCCATGAAGCACATGGTAGGTGTCTGAATATAGCAATGGTCTCTTTGAATCCGCTGTATCTAAAGTCAGTTAACTTTGTTTCTCATTGCAATTTATGCTTTTGATTGAGTTGCTCACTCATTCAGGTCACTGTCTTTGGAAGTTGTCTGGGTCTGTCCATTTGTCCACAAGTTTCATACCTGGACCCCATTCCAAGTACCACCTTACCTGGGACAAAAAGGAGTGGTAAAACCGTCTATTTTATTGTGAATGGCAACTTTTCTAGACCTAATTCTCCAGTGCTAGATCCTATGCTCTTTTACTATCCATCAAATATAGACTTCATACAATGCTGCCCAGCATTTAATGGACTTCTTTTAATAGTTACATTCATTTGTTGTTATTTACACAATAAAATTTGTGTATTCTATTCCTGAGCAGTGGAGATCGTTGTGGACCAAAGATCTAACAGAACTTTCTATTACTTTTACCTAAGTAGATTTTTAGATCATTACTCCAGCATGTTTCAGTAGTTTGGATTCTGATATTTTGTGCTCTAATACACTTGGATATTACCCAAACATTTGATAACTGTTCAGTGTATTCATTCAAGCTACTGGTAATGGGTACCAGTGAGTACTGCACAAAGGGCAAAGTGCTATTAAACATCTGGAGAGCTCCTTCAGAGTGATATCTGTTCATTAATTGGTACTTTTTGGCATATGTTTTCAGCCAGCTATTAATCATGTTAATTGTACTACCATTCAGAAGACAGAATATTATGAGAGACCTTGCTAAGTGGTTTGCCGAGCTCTCAAGTTAATGGCCGGCCTACTTCCTATAGAGTTAGAGTGTTTTTATAGTGTTACAGATAAACCACTGAAACATGATATATAAACTAGAAAGAGGGTCTGGAGAGATGGCTCAGTGCTTAATGCTATTTGCTACTCTTCCAGAGGACCCAAGTTATGATCCCAGAACCTACATCAGGTGATTCACAACAACCTGTGGCTCCAGTTCAAGAGGACCTGTGGCTCCAGTTCAAGAGGGTTCCAATACACTCTTCTGGCCTCTGTACACACACACATACACATACTAAAATAAAAGTAAAAAATAGTATCATGATAAAAATTCTGAGTTCAGGGAAAGCTGATAATTTTAAGGAGTAACATGTCTTTTTTAGTCCCAGTAATTCTACTTATTTGAGAATTCTACATATAAAATGATACATTCAATTTGAGTATAACAGGTAAAAAGAAGGGCAAAACCCATTATAAGTTTTTTTAATGCCATATAGGAACACACACACACACACACACACACACACACACACAAATGTAGCAAGAATTCCTGTGAAAAGAGCCCATGAATTTATTTTAAAATTTTATTATTATTATTATTATTATTATTTATTACAACTTACTCACTTTGCATCCTGGCTGTAGCCCCCTTCCTCATCCTCCCTCATCTCCTCAAAGTCCCACCCTCTCTCCTTCTTCCTTCCCTATGTCCCTCCCCTAGTCCACTGATAAAGAAGGTTCTCTTTCCCTACTATTTGACCCTAGTCTATCATGTCTCATCATGACTATCTGGATCCTCTTTCTCTGTGATCTAGTAAGGGTACCCTCCCAGGGGGAGATGATCAAAGAGGAAGAAACTGAGTTCATGACAGAGGCAGCCCCTTCTCCCCTTACTAGGGTACCCACATGTAGACTGAGATACCTATGGTCTATATCTGAGCAGGGGGGTAGGTCCTCTCAATGCATGATCCTTGATTGATTCATCACTCTCTGAAGGACCCCTTGGGCCCAGATTTTGAACCCAAGAATTTAAAGGACAGCAAAGTATGGGATGGCCTTGAAAGATGAAGGCAAGAGGGAAATGATGAAATTATATTATACATCTCAAAAAAATAAAATAAAAACATTTAAAACAATAAAATAAAATTAATTATTGAGTTTCTTCAAATACCACGATCTACTTTAAAAAATGGGAATGTTCCTCTTTAATTCTGATGGGTGTCATTTTGTTTAATTAAATTTGGAAATCAAATTCAAAGCTTAAAAGTCTGTAACATAAACTTAGCATAGGAAGCAAAGATATGATTATCTGTGTCATACGTTCAAACTCTAACATATTTATTTGCATTCTGTTGAGACTACAGTTTCTTAAATATATTACCTAATGGACACTTTGACATGTTCAAACAGTATCTTATAAATAATTTTTTTCTGACTCAACTAATGAAAGAAACTAAACCTAGATGCTGTAGTCTAGAGAATTCCCTTTCATTTTATTAGACTGTCCAGATAGAATATGTAGGCTAATCTCTTAATCATGAGCAAGAAATAAAAGTAGTATGCAAAATTAATAGGCTAAAATTAACATTAAATAAGTCTGGACAAAAGTGTGATTTGGAAGAACAAATAACCATAGAAGATTTGGTAAGGATTTGATAAAAAAAAATTAATATTCAGGTAGGAAAAGAACTCAACAGAAAGGTGGTAGGGTGGGAAGACTCATTCTGTGGACAAGACACAAATAGAGCTGTAAGAAAGAATATGACTCAAGACAATCATGTCACAAATCAACAATTCAACATTCTTAAACATGAACTCAGAACTCTTCTTCTACTACCACACCAACAGCAACAGCTGAATCAAAATAGGAATAGAGAGGATCATGGTCGATTGAAACCACTTAAATATGGGAATAAGATGAACCAGCATGGGTACTAAGGCTACGGAGCAAAAAGCATATGTTTTTCTGGGCATGGTGGCACATGCCTTTAATCTCAGCACTTAGGAGGGAGAGGCAGACAGATCTCTGTGTGTTCGAGACCAGCCTTGTCTACAAAACAAGTTTTAGGACAGCCAGGGCTACATAGAGAAAACCTGTGTCAAAAAAAAGTAAATATTCTAAACTCTAAGAAAACCAAGTAATACAAGCAACAGGATTGGAAGATGGAGGGATAGCAGGAGAGTTTATAAAATTTTACTATAGTTAGTCATGTCTAAAAGCAAATTGAACCACTTTAAAAAGGAACATATTAATATCTCAATATTTTCCAGATTAGGGATTGATGTTTTCTATAGCAAAGAATCTCTTTTCTTGAGGTGGTGATTTCTTTCAGTACCACTTCAGTTACTGGATCACTTTAGCCCCAGAAATCAAGAAGCAGAGGCAGGTGGATCTCTATGAGTTCCAGGAAAGCTTTGTCTACATAGAGAGATTTAAGCCACTCACATTTTGAGACCGTCTCACAACAGCACAAACAACAACACAATGTTCCATTTCTTCAACAGGATGCTAGATGCTTGTCAAATGGGTGTGTTTCAATTTGCGGAAATGTGTCAGGCTGACACATTTGATTGAATATTTTTTTCTGCATACATGTTATGCTTAATTAATTTTTTGTAACTGCTTCCATACATGATGCTGGGTGGGAGAGGGGAAAGCAGGGCAAAGGGAAGACTCAACTTAACTTTGCAATCTAATTTGGAGTTGGTATTTGGTGGGTAAAATTGAACTGCACTCATATGAGGTTAGAAAAATAGTAAGCTCTCTGAACTGTGGAACCATAGGATGAACTGTCCTTCTTTCTTTGGGGATGGGTGGCTTTCAAGAAAGGTTTTCCCTATATAACCCTCACTCTGGAACTCCCTCACTCTGTATACCAGGTTGGCCTAGAACTCAGAGATCTAGCTGCCCCTGCTTCCCCAGTGCTAGGATTATAGGCATGGGGCACTGTGCCTGGCTAAACTACACTTTTAGGTTTCTGATCCTGTCAACTACAATATAGAAAGTTTGGCCTAAGCATGTAATTCAGTGGTAGAGCCCATAACTGGTATATTTAAAACTCTAGGTTCAATCTTCAATACCATAGAGAGAAATTTTCTGATTTTTATTGAATTATGATTTTTATTGGCTATTACACCTTGGTGTTCAAGAGATGACACTCTTGGAGGTGATCCTATTAAAGAAATGTTTTTCTACAACCCTCTAAATCCTGTTTCAAAGTATGTACATTTATGTATGGTTATTCACCTTTGTCATTCTGATTGATTGCTTAGGATTAGATATACCTAGAAATATCTGAAATTGCTCACCCTTTCTGGGAAGTCTCTCCTCCTAACCCTAGAAATAAAGAAGAGTACATTAGTGGAGTTGTGACTCTCCCTATCCCTTCATCTATCCCCTAGATCTTATCAGAGGCCCACGATATCTTTCCATACAGCTTTTAGCTGCATTGCAATGCACAGAATATCTTAGCCAATTTCGCTTGCAAAGACTGCATTTTGTGTTAACATTACTGTTGAGTAGTCCAACATCTAACTGAAGCACATGATGATTTCTTTGTCTCCTAAATGATTCCACCATTAGTTGAAATTTGGAAATAAATTTTTGAGTACGCCATTAATGGGTCCCTTGATTTTGCTCTAATTATAATTTTGTTATTGGAAAAAATGTTAAACAAGAAAACACATTTTCCATTTTTAAAACTCTGAGTGCCTTGTGTGATTTCATTTGGTGCAAAGTGAGTGATTATCTTGGCCAGAATTATAAAAAACGTTCATGTGTAGCATAATTTATTCGGCAGTACCTTTTGTAAATATTTATCTGGTACTTCATGGTGTCCATAGAAATGACCCCTTGATTTCTATTGGACAGATTCAAATATCTTTCCAATTCTGTTTTAAACTAGTAGCAAATCGAAGTGGGATTGTCAGAGTGACTTATATAGTAATTGGATTTTTTTAGAAAGATCTTTTTAAAAAGAGTAACCTTGATTTGCTTAGCAAAAATCTGTTAAGAGAGGAAAACCAAACAAAACAAATAAACAAACAAGAATAGAAAACTGTGGCCAGATATTAAAGCACATCACTCTCATTTAGTCTCTTCCTCTGCCAGAAGGAGATTATCTGAATCACAGCACTTAGGATGCAGAATCCAGAATATTCCAAATTGAAGATTCGTGGGACTCTGTGATACGTTTTAAATTGAGAAAGTCTAAGCCAAGGTTTAGTGTTTGTTCCTTCTAGTCTCAGTTTTTTTTTCTTTTTTTCCATTTAATTTCAGGCAACACATTCTGCTTCATTATATCCAAGTTGAAGCAAATTTGCTGCCATTCTAACAGCCAGTTCACTGCTTTTATAATGTTGTTCTTGACCTACTGCTGGGACCATAACTTTCATACATTCAACCAATTGGTTCAAGTGTTTCCCATTTCTTTGTACCATTTGTGTAATGCCTCCCTGGCTATAAAATAGAGTGTTTGAGTTATTACTACCTAATGTCATGTTTAGCCAAAATTCTATTTTTTTTGTTTGTTTAAGTATAAGGCATTTATTTGACAATTTATTTGACTGCCTTCTAAAACACAGCTCCGAGTTGTATCTTCTAGACAGTAAACTGTCAATTTCCCCTCCCCTTCTCTCTCCATTGCTCCATTTCTGCCTTCTCGTCTCCCCTTTCCTTTCTTCTCTTTTCTTCTATCATCTATTTTCTTTCCTGTTGGGATCAGAAATTAAAATGGAGTGATGATGAATGGGAATACAATGCACTTTGACTTCCTAATTATTTTGGAATGCTGTCCAATACACTCAAAAAAAAAAACAAGGTGTACAAGGAAGTCATGTTCACATACATGATGCTATATATGAGGTGATATAATAAATTAAGAAAACAGGAAAAAAAGAATTTCTATACAAATAAAGGACCAATTTTGGATTCTCTTTTTTAAAAGATTTATTTCTTTAGGTATATGAGTGCTCTATTTGCATGTATGCATGCGTGACAGAAGAGGGCATCATATCTCATTATAAATGGTTCTGAGGCACCATGTGGTTGCTGGAAATTGAACTCAGGACTTCTGGAAGAACAGTCAGTGCTCTTTACCATTGCACTATCTCTCTAGCCCCAATTCTGCATTCTTATAAAGACCGCTGTTGCATATATTTTGCTTATCCATTCATTGGTTTGCAGGATATACCTGTTGCAGGATAATTGATCCTGTTGTGAACCCCCAAACTGTGAACTGTAAAACCCTCTTTCTTGTTTGGTTTGGTTAAGCCCTAATACATACCTTTAATCCAAGAACTTTCTGTTCAGTGTAAACAGGTGATTATTGTGTGGTTCACCCAGCCCTAGCACACATCTTTAATCCAAGAGCTTTCTGTACATGGAATTTAATATAGTTAATCCTAGGTCAAGAGACAAAGCAAGGAATCACCTGGCAGGGTTTTAAGTGTAGGAGGGACTTTGAGTTGAGGGTTGTTTAAGACAGCTTGGAGAAAAAGAAGGGGGTTTTGAGCTTTGGCTCTTTGGGGAGTTAGTTCTCTAGCTCTCTGGTTTTTTGGGCTAGCAAGCTTTTGGGCCTTGGGGTTTGGGGCTTTTTTTCCCCTGAACTGTCAGCTGAGCTAGTAGCTTTTGGGTGTTTCCATCTAGTCCTGAGCAGAGACGGAACGTCAGCTAGCTGCTTTCTCTGCCTCTCTGAGCTAGCAGGTTTTCACCTCAGCATCTGGCTCCTGAGTTTTTATAGGTAAAATAGAAATAGTTGGGATTATCATTCATTTAAAATAACACATAGCCATTTTAATAATGTTTTATTGTGATATATCCACAAAAAGCACCATAGAAACATCTGAGTCATTTTGTGTATCAACATTAAGTAGAAATCCATTTCTCTAAAGACCTTTCTATTTGCTTGAGAGGGTGGAATGTTACATCCAATGTAATGAAAAGAGCAAAGTCCAGAGTCAAAATTGTTTATCACTCACCACCAACAAGCACTCTGTAAATTACTATCATTTTTTTTTTTTTTTGCCTGTGTACTCAGAAAACACATGTACCCTTTGTAAACCTTATCCCTTCACCTACAAGGTTAATGAAAGGATTAAAGGCAAGTGTGGTAGTTTAAATAAGTATGTCCCATCTAGACTCATGTATCATCAGGGATGAAGGGGATTACATAGAAGGATTAGGAGGTGTGGCCTTGTTGGAGGAAGTGTGTCACTGGAGGTAGGCTGAGAATTTTAGCAAAGTAAGGAAAGGTACAAGTCAGGTGAACAGACAGGGAGCTACTGCAAAAAGAGGAATGAAGTGGGTTAAAGTTGCAAGTGGTGGCCAGTAGCTTTGTTCTGTGTATATTTTGAAAGTGGAGCCAATATAACTGATGACAGTTGATTTAGGTGCAAGAATGTATAAAGTCATGTTTCTGAAGAGGACATACTTAACACTGGAATTTTGCTTCTGTTATGAATTATAATATAAATATTTGATATGCAGAATATTTGATATGTGACCCCTATGAAAGGGTTAGTTGACCTCTGGGGATCCAAACCCACAGGTTGAGAATTCCTAAATTAGAGGCACGAACTGCTTCTGTATTAAGTATAGCTTGATGCTAATAAACAAAAATGTCCAATGGTTTTAAAAGTCAAGAATGATTTCACTCAAATGTCTTGATAGCAACTATTTAGATGATTCTGTTGTTTTTCTTTTGTGATCGGTTAGTAAGAAAAATTCTATTGATAGACTTTGCAGTGTTCAACCGTTCCTAATTTCTAGATTAAACATTATGTTTTGGGACATTGTTGAGTTAATACACTGGCAGAGTATCTTTCTCAAACATGTGATATAGATGCATAAACCTCCAAGAGGGGCTTTAAGCTTCACTACACCTAGTCACACTGGTGAATATTGATTTGAACACCACACACACACACACACATACACACACACACACACACACGCAGAGAGAGAGAGAGAGAGAGAGAGAGAGAGAGAGAGAGAGAGAGAAAGATATTCTGTGTGTATATATAAATATACACACAAATAAAATCCAACAACTTCTACTCCTTAACTGGAAACTGCCGGACTTCCTGTAAGTTGTTGGGGAAGAGAAACTAGAGGAGAACTGAAGTGTGAGCTCAGGGGTGATGGGCTTCTTTCATATCTTCTTCTGTTCCTGTCATATTTCCATGGCATCAGCAGGTCACTCCAGCAAAAGCAAAGAAGTCCAGTTTGGATCTTTTTTTTGGGGGGGGTCACCTCAAAGTCAGACTCATGGTGTCTCCTCTGATGTAGCAGATGATTTTCTGTGGAAGACTTGAGTCCCAGCTTTGAACATAGTGTCAGCAGTAGGACAAGGCATGCCTACAACTAAAACATGAGCATTGGGTTTGTAAGGCCTTGGCTGTGGGCTGTTGGCTAACACCAACCTCTTCCTTCTTATTTCTCTGACTCAGGGGGTTGTGTGCCCACGTTATTCCCTGTAAAAGGAACTTGAATTTGTCTGGGTCAATTGTGGTCTGGTTCAAGGTTGTATGTATAAACTTCACATTCCAGCTGGATCACAAAGATCTAGAAGGTCTTTGGATGTGCTCTCTTGCAAGGAGAGCAATGTTTTGAATTGACATTCCTCTACAATACCCAACACCCCATATTTTTTCTTTCAGCACCTTAGTACCTGAATTATTACTTCTTGACATTAAATTTCTCTGTTAGAAGTTTCTGTCTCTTGGAAGGATGCTTAGTGATACACTAATTTGGATATTAGTCTATTTGGATTTGTAAAACGTTTTCTTCTAAGAAAGAATATCCATTTCATCTACAGAGATAGGCAAACTTTTTACTTTTAACATTTATTTCTATCTTCTTTAGGTGTATAGATTTTAGTATGTTATACAGGAGCCTACCAAAGGGGGCCTCTGAAAGACTCTACCTAACACTGTATTAAAGCAGATGCTGAGACTCACAATCAAACCTTTGGCAGGGTCCAGGGAATCATATGAAAGAAGGGGGAGTTAGTATGACCTGGAGAGGGCAGGAACTCCACAAGGACCAAATATATCAGGGCACGGGGTCTTCTATGAGAATGTTTCTCCAACCAAGGACCATGTATGGACATAACCTAGAGCCCCTGCTAAGATGGAGCCCATGGTAGCTCAGTATCCTAGTGGGTACCCTAGTTAGGGGAACAAGCACTATTTCTGACATGAACTCAATGGCTGGCTCTTTGACACTCCCCCACTCCCTGAGGGAGGAGCAGCCTTCCTAGGCCACAGAGGTAGACATTGCAGCCAGTCCTGAAGATACCTGATAAGCTAGGGTCAGATGGAAGGGGAGGAGGACCTCTTCTATCAGTGGAATTGGAAAGTGGCAGGGAGGAGATAAGGGAGGGAATATGGGATTGGGAGGGAAGGAGGGAGGGGGCTACAGCTAGGATACAAAGTAAATAACCTGTGATTAATAAAAAAAAAATAAAAATTATTTAAAAAATAAAAAATAAACCATTTACTTCTAATTCTTTCTAGTTCTCTGTAGGTTGATACTTATAACCTCATGTATAGATTTTGGTCTTTGTTAACCCTTTTTGTTTTTGTTTATACTGCCTGTTTTGGTCTTTTTTTTCTAAGGAAGAAATTGCTGTTGATTTATATATGAATGTTTTTAATTGTCCTATTTACTATAATATTATTTCTCTAAAGAATAGTTTCTTTTTTGCTGTTTTCTTTGCTGATTTTTGACTTCTTTGGTGATTTATCTAATCATTTGTTCCTATCTTTTTATATTTAGTTAATATTTTCTCTGATTATTGCTTTAGTTGTTTTAATAATTCATTACATAGATTCTACCCATCACTTTTATATATCTTGGGCTAACACCTACTTTGCTTTTTTAGAAGTCCTATATTATAGTTTTCTGTTGGCCATAGTTTTTTTTTTTTTCTCAAACTTTCAGCCATCTGCTTTTAGTCAGCCATGGATCGAAAATATTAAATTAAAAAGTTCCCACAATAATAATTTATGCCATTCTGAACAGCTTTATGCCTTTCTGGCCATTCCTCCTGGGCTGTTCTGTGACTCATCCCTCTGTGCCATGCATCCATACTGTGATTAACCTCTGTTTTACTCATTTATTAATTAGCCATCTTGGTTATCAGATGAAAGGGTACAGTGTTTCAGTTCTTGTATTTTACTTCTAATGAGGCAGTCTGCAAGTTCATGAGTAGTCATGCTTGTTGGCAACTTGATTACAATATGTTTTTCTATTTTATTATTACTTATTGTAGTTAATCTTACTGTACCAATTTATAAATTAAATTTGATCATTGTTGTATATGCATGGAAAAAATATAGTATGTAGAGAGTTCACAACTATCTGAGATTTTAGGTATCCTCTGATAATCTTAGAACATTTTTCACAGACAAAAGGAGGTAGCGCTAATAAAAGTTGGCTTAATTCATTTGCTATTCACAGGTTTATTTTTTGTTCATATTACAGTTAGAAATATATACTACATGATTTCTACTTTGGGGTATTTATTAGCATTTTCTTTGCTTATGCTCTATCCCTCAGTTCTAATTCCATATTCATTTTACTTAACCTAAAACATATTGTAATGTCTCTGGAATAGGACATACTCTGAGTAATTAGTGAAATCTTACGGTCAGAATTGGCAAGTCTTTCTCTATTGCAACATAAGTTCACTTAGAGTCTACACTCTGAATGCAGTTTGAATTGATAAGTGTGTTGTATTTAAATTATTTCAAACTTGTAATGTACCTCACTGTTTCTTTTAAAACAATGGGAGTGTTAGTTTTGTTTGTACAGCTAGTATTGGATCACTGATAACATACATCTGATTGTGGACAAGGTATTGGAATTGAAGACATGCTTTAAAAAAGGGTTTTAAGAATTTTTTTCTCATAAGGGCACTAGTTTCATCATGTGAGCTCATGATTTCATTAAATACCAAAGAAACCATTGCCAACCGCCTTGGCCATTAAGATTTCAACATAGGATATTTTATGGGAGAGAACATAATGACTCAGCTCATATCAACAGAGGTACATGTTTTATTATTGAAAATTCTCTTTACCATCCTAATGTTTTTGTTTTGTTTAGCCCAGGATTAGCAGATTTTAATCTTGGTGACTTTTTTTCCACTTTGTTTCTATTCTTCTACAATGTTTTTGACCATTACTTAATTTAAATTTACACGTCATTTTTTTTTGGCAATTGGATTTTATCAGATCCCACATAATTTCATTTTATCTCTTCGTCAGCTGGATGTTTTTCATCACATGAGGTTTTAATTTTTTGCAAAAAGGGCTTTGTGGCATCATCCTAGTCCAAATGTGTGTGTATTTATATGTATATGTATGTGTGTGTGTGCATGTATATATGTATGCATGTGTGTATGCATGAACCCACAGAGATCCACCTGCCTCTGCTTCCCAAATGCTGGTATTGTTGGTATGCATCACCACACTTGGCTGTTCTTTTATATTTTAAAACACCTTTTAAAGCACATCCAGACAACATCTAGGCTGGCTATAACTTTATCAGGTCACATTTTCTTCAGAAGTCTGAAAGCAGTAGTATTTACACTGGTTGAATGATGCTGCAGAGAATCTGAAGCTTCCCTGAGTTGTTCCAGCTTTGTTTTATGGATGTCTATAAAATTGACTGTAGTCACTGAAGTTGAGTAACTTCAGCAGTAGATTATATTTACCAGGCTTACTCAGCTTTGCCCTTGAACTGACCTACCTCTGAAACCTACAGATTCCAAAGTAGTTTCCTTCAATTGTGGTGTTGATTAATTTTCTACTTTAGACATTTTAGTCTTCTCTTCTGTAATTCCTCTGTTTCTTTTCGTTTTCCTTTTGTGTTTTCTGTTTGCCCAATTAATATTGCACATTTCCCATATTTCTTGTTTCTAATGTAGTAATATCTATTTTATTTTATCAAGTCAGCTGTGTTTTAAATTTTTCTAGATTTATTTATCTGTATTTGTGTGTATTTGTGAGTGTTCTGCCTGTAGGCATGTCTGTCCTGGTGCCCAAAGAGATCTGAAGAGGGCATCAGATCCTCTCAGAACTAGAGATATGGATGGTAGTAAATTGAACCTGGGTCCCCTGCAAGAACAGCAAGTCTTCTTAACTTCTGAGTCATCTCTCCAGCTCACAAGAATAATGAACTTTTTTCTTTCTGAAACGTAGTCTCACTATATATCCCTGGCTGGCCTGGAACTCACTAGACCAGGTTGGCTTTGAGTCAGTTTTAATTTTGAACAATCCAAAAGTCTTGGTTTAAAAACAATTTTTTAAACCATAGAAAAGATGATAACATTTGCTAAAACTGATCTGTGGGTACTGATCTGTAGACGGTATTATCTTTTTATTTTGTTTTCTCCTTTTTTGTTTGTTTTGTTTGTTTTTAGAGACAGGGTTTCTCTGTCCTAGAACTCGCTCTGTATACCAGGCTGGCCTCAAACTCAGAGATTTGCCTGCCTCTGCCTCCAGAATGCTGGGATTAAAGAGCTACACAGAGAAACCTGGTCTCAAAAAAACAACAAAATTTTTTGTTTAAAATGTACAGTTTCCATACATCACTGTTTCCACACTCTGAACAATTCCTTTTCATGGAAACATTTCTGACTGTTGTGAACCTACACTGACAATCATTATCACCCACAATTCATTGCCAACATTGCAAGCGTGGTTTGGATTTTTCTGTTTGTTTTGTTATTAGCCATATTTCCTGAGTTCTGCAGGCACACCTCCACCTCTTTCTCAGCATCTTATCATTCCTATCTTTCTTGAATCCCTTTTCTATTCCTCTTTGCAATCTTTCCATGCAATCTATTTATCTTGTGTATTTCTTTTAAATTGAGTCCAGCCGTGTTTTCCATTTGTGCACTGTTGGTGCCTGTCTGTCCTAGCTTTTCATCTAACTCATCATGAAACTACACTGGCCCAAATTGTGAACTCTTGAGTCCCTGACATGGCTCAGGGAGTACATACACCTGTTTTCAAGCTGGATGACCTGAATTCAATCCTCAGTACTCATGTGGTAGAAGAAGAGAATTGACTCCAGTATGTTGTCCTTTAACCTCCATCTACATGGCATGCATGTACCCACACCTGGATATGTGCATACACACAAAGCAAATACAAAACAAATAAAAATGTAACACAAATTTCAGTACAATTCAACACATTTTATGTCACTTTGTTGCTCAAAGACATCATGTCTGGCCAGTGAGATGAAGAAAGGAATTTCTCTGTGGCATTCTAGAAAAACTTGTAAAACAAGACAGACAATATTGGAAGGTATCTTTTGCTATTGTTCTATCCTACTGTCAATAAATCAGCTGCATATTTCATGTGCAAGGCCCATTTATCATCATAAAGAAAATAGCCATACATATGGAAAACAAAGCATGGCTCTCCCAGAAACTTGGGTCTAAATGACATCTATGAGTAAGAATTGTCTATATACATCTGTCTTGTTACATTAGAAAATTTTATCTCTATTTATTTAAGCTACTATGCTTCATTTTCTGTGAGCTACAGCTAACATATTGACTGATGAATATCACATATATAGTCTATAAGAATTTTTTAGGGTTACCATAACAAAACACATAAAATTGGTGGTTTAAAACAACATAACTTTATTCTCTCAACATTGTGAAGGCCAAAGGTTTAAATTCAAGTCTCCAGTATTCCCTTTTATGGAAGGTTCTAAGGGAGAATTTATTCTGGTTTTCTCCTTCTGGATTCTTGTGGCTTATATGTACATCACCTTAACACCAAGCCTGTTGTCACCATGGCCTTGCCCTCTGTTTCTGGGTCCATGTTTATTGTGTCATATAAGAGCTAGAAATTTAATTCCAGGTTCATATTAATCTAAGATAACCTCATATGGAGATTGTTGTTGCAATTATGCCTGTAAAAATCCTTATATCAAATGAGCTCACATCAAGTGAGTGGATGCACACAAGTGTACCTGTCTTTTTGGAGGATGCTATTCAAAACATTACACAGTATATACTTTTGAACATATATAGGTGGAATTTTATTCATGTAAAACTTATTTTTGAGAAGTCCTCTTCTTTATAAATGGATTTATCTAGGTTTCACATTTTTGCTTGACTCCACTCTCATCTCTTTCCAACCTACACAGCATTCCCATAGCCCAGACTGATGTGTATAGCATCCCTATAGCAGACTACCCTGCCATGTATCCTTTCATTTTGTCTACAAACAACTAACCCTACAAAGACACAATACGCATACACAGATGACTACATGCCCCCCTACACACAGTGAGAGAGAATCAACTAATGAATGTGCATAACAAATTATCCTCTAACTGACTTAATATGGTAATTACTTAATATTATAATTCATAAATCATGCAACTGAGATTTGGTCTCTCTTGGCTGGTCACTTTCAGGATAGGCTCTAGCCTTTCCTCTAGGTTTAGTCTATGTGAGTACAAAGGCTCTGCTTCACCATATTTCTTCTTCTTGAATTCAGTATGCTAGGCAAAAAACAGCCATTCCTTGTAGACAGTAGAAATACGAGCTGGCAAGTTAAATGGTGCAAGCACTTTTTCTGCTTGTGTGCCACTTCAGCCACCATCCTACTGTTGAAATACATAATCAGTTGTTGGGAGAGTATAGTCTATCTCTTGATGGAAACAATTGTGCAGTTCCATGGCAAGGTCATAGAAACAGAAAGAGGCATAAAATTGGGACCATTAATGTAATACATCTCATAGATAGGATAAACAAACATCAGTAACTTCACTTGATCAGTGTCTGTTTTATTTTTGTCCCATTTATTTCTTTTATTTACTTAACATGCTTGTAGCCCTTTCCTTCCTCCCCTCCTAGTCCCACCCTCTCTTTTTCTCTCCTCTTCCTGTCCTCATCCCCTCTTTTCCTCAGAAAAGGGGAGCTCCCTTTCTGTCCACTCAGCTCATCAAGTTGCTTCGGGACTGTAAGTCTCCGCTTCCCTTGTGGCCTGTCAAGGCAGTCCCTCCAGAGGAAAGTGATCTAAAAGCTAACAACCGAGTCCCTGTCCAATGCAGTCCCCACTTCCCTTACTAAAGGTCCCACTTAAAGCCTAACCTGCCCATCTGCTACATCTTTGTAGGAGGCCTAGGTCTAGTTCATGCATGGTCCTTGGCAGATGCTTCAGTCTCAGCAAATCCCTCTGGGCCCTGGTTTGTTGGCTCTGTTGTTTTTCTTGTGGAGCTCCTGTCACTTCAGAGTCCTTTTCTCCTTCCTCCCTCTTTTCCACAAGACTCCTTATGCATTACCCATTGTTTGGCTGTGAGTTTCTGCTTTTTTTTTTTTTTGAGGTACTGCTTAGTAGCCCCTCTCAGAGGACAACACTGACAGGCTCCTGTCTACAAGCTTAGCAGAGTATCAATCATAGTGTCAAGGGTTGGCCATCTCCCATAGGGTGTGTCTTTGGTTGGGCAAGGCATTGGACATTTCTTCAATCTTTGCTCTATCTTTATCCCTGCACATCTCACAGTCAGGTTAAATCTTGGGTGGAAGTTTTTGTTGGTGGGTTGGTGTTCCCTGCCCTTTCCTACAAGACTAGTCTAGTTAGTGGGTGTCCTCTTCTGTCTCTATGCTACTAGGAGTTTTTGCTACTAGAAGTTTCTGCTTGAATCCCTCTGATTCAAGGATTCCTGGGAGAATTCCTAGGAACCTATCCTGACTTAGGTTGCCAGCTTGTCACAGAGGTGTCTCCATCCTCATTTTCTCTTTTCTCTACATGCCTTCTGCCTTTCTGCCCTTTCTCCTCAGGTCTGACCTCCACCCTCTTAACTCTGTGCCTCCTTTCCTACTTTGTTCCCTCTCTTCAGCCATTACCCCTGTCTATTCTATCGCCCCTTTCTGAATGAGATTTATGCATCCTCACTTGTGTCCTCTTTATTACTTATTGGAATCCTACAGTGTAACTTGCTTGTATCTTCCTTCTTTAAAAACAATTTGCACACATATTAAGTCATCTTACTTTTATCTGCTTCATAAAATTTTTGACAAGCTACATATTACTTTATGCTGGAAACGTTTTATCATTATTTAGCCACCTACTACCCTCTTGATGTATATTTAAAACTCTGTCTGTCTGTCTGTCTGTCTGTCACTGTCTCCCTTCTTCCTCCTTCAATGTTGTTTTAAATATAAAGCAGTCCCAGTCATTTAATTTCGCCAGTAAAGACTCTGGAGCCAGATGTTGGGGTGAAAACCTACTGGCTCAGAGAAGCAGAGAAAGCAGCTAGCTGATCTTCCTATTCAGCCTATGTCCCAAAAGAAAAATCCAAAGGCCCTTTCTTCTTTTCCATGCTGTCTTAAATACCTTTCTCTCCTTTCTGTTTAATCCTTGTCAGCTGGTTGCTTGTTATGCCTCTTGACCTAGGGTTAACTTTATTTAATACTGTCTACAGAAAGTTCTTGGATTAAAGTTGTGTGCTGGGTTTGAGCCACACCACAAGTACTTGTTTACAGTAAATGGAAAGCTCTTGGGTTAAAGGTGTGTTAAAGCTCAGATACACCAAACAAGAGACAGGATTTTTAGAGTTCACAATCTTGTGGTTTACAATGGGATTAAATTCCCTTCCTATTGCTTTTATTTTGGACAGTACAGAAAATATCTTTTATTGTCTTCAAAGATAGGAATTTTGAATTCTTTGATATAGTCTTCCAAACATGGATTTTCTAGGTGAAAGATGTCTATATTGCTAATAGAAATGACCAGGCTATTTTTCAAATAAAGCTACAAATTTTCAGTCTTACTAACAATTAATGATAATCTTTCTTCTTTAAATATTTATTGAATTAAAACAGGCATAGTGGCTTACTCCTGTAATCCCAACACATGTGAGGAAGAG
Organism: Meriones unguiculatus; assembly: GCF_030254825.1. NCBI lineage: Eukaryota > Metazoa > Chordata > Mammalia > Rodentia > Muridae > Meriones > Meriones unguiculatus. Next base: position 92,845,190 of record NC_083369.1, on the reverse strand, counting down.
GCAGGTTGATCTCTGTGAGTTCTTGGCCTGCTTGGTCTACAAAGCAAGTTCTAGGCAGCCAGGGATGTTATACAGAGAAGCCTTGTCTTGAAAACCTAAAAATAAAAAAATCTAAATATTTATTGAATTAAATTATTCTAAAAAGAGTACTGTAGCAGATCCAAAGTAATCAAGATGTTGAGTTGAGGAGGGAGGTCTTTGGCCTTGCCTGGAGCATCCTAAAATCTCCTAGTTCATTCAAAGGAGAACTGAAATAGGATATTTCAGCCTCAACAAAGCTGAAGGGAGAGAGAGAGAGAGAGAGAGAGAGAGAGAGAGAGAGAGAGAGAGAGATGGAGGATGTCACAAAATCACAAATAAAGCACAAGTAAAGACCCTGACAGCTCTTATCTAATAGAAGAAATCCTACTTGGGTTAACTAGGCTTGTAGATTGAACTGTGTCCAAGCAGTGCATGCATTTTCTAGGGTTGTGTTAATACAATGTTATAGACTCAGTTATTCACAACAAGAGAAAATTTCTGTCTCAGTTCTGGAAGCCAGGGGTCCAAAATCAAGATACTAAATAGGAGTTCTAATATTGTTTTTTCCTGAAGTTGATTTGTTCCACGCCCCCCTCTTAGCTTCATCTGTTTGCCAGCCTGTTCTTTTTATAGACATATTACTCTGATCTCCATTGCCATCACCCCATACTCTTGTTAGTTATCACATGGGATTCAATTTAAGGCACAACTCTAACCTATTATGATCTCATCTTAAGTAATTCATGTTTTCAAAAATTTGCCTGCAAGTAGGTACAAATTCTGGGGTCCTGGGAGGATATGAATTTTCCAACATGATGATTCAAGCACAACGCTATTCAGAACAATGAATTATGTTTGCCCTCTTCCCCATGTTCACAGCTATGCCTCAAATATGTATCATCCAGTCTTTACCTATTTCAACTATGAGTCCAAAATCTTAACTCTTGGAGAATTTCACATATGCACATAATGAAATATGATCATACAAACCTGTGATTTTCTTCCTACAAGTCTCCCCATATCATTGATATACTCCTTTCCAAACTTAATGTCCTCTTCTTAAAAAAAAAAAAAAAAAACACGCACAAGTACTGCATATATGTTCTTGGGGGTGGGGCTATCAACTAGAGCTTGGGCAGTCTGCCTGTGGCTATACCCCCAAAGAAGAATGATTTTTCTTCCCTCCTCCAGTAGCTGCCAAATGCCCATCATTTCCCAGCTAGAGGTGGGGCCTTGTGAGCTCCTTCTCCATCTATGATGAAATTTTGGTGGCTTACATTATTTAGGTCTTGTGCAGGTATTTGTGGCTTCTGTAAGTTCATTAATACAATAGCAACCCCATATCAGAAGAGAACATTTCACAGCACTCCTCTCCATCCTCCAGCTCTTACTGCTTCCTCTTCCTTGATTGTTACTTTTTGTGTCTTGGGGTGGGACGAGGTGAGGATTGAGGGACTGATAACGATCTCATTAATGGATGACACACACACTCAAGTATTCTTACTGCTTTGACTAGTTATGAATCTCTGTATTGACTGCTTCCCTTTGTACATTAAACTTTTCTGACCAAGTTAGGGAGCAGCTTGTGTCATAACATAACATTTTAGCAAAAGAACAGTAATAGGTTCTACTCTTAGGCCTGTGACCTCTGCAGTTATGGAGCCTTAAAACATTATTTTTTTAGATTTATGTGTATGAGTGTTTTTGCTGCATGTACATGTATCACATGCATGCCTAGTGCATGGACGTCAAAACAGGGCATTGGATCCTTTGAACTGGAATGAGAGGTGGTTGTTAGCTACCATGTGGGTACTTTGAACCAAATCTAAGTCCTTGGCAAAAGGAAGTACTCTTAGGTGGGCATTTTGTTGCAAGCTTTGTAATCCCAGCATTCTGGGAGGCAGAGGCAGGTGGATCTCTGTGAGTTCCAGGCCATCCTGGTCTACAAAGCAAATCCAGGACAGTCAAGGCTAAACAGAGAAACCCTGTCTCAATAAATAAACAAATAAAAACAAAAAACAAAAACAAGTGCTCTTAACTGCTGAGTTCTGTTACCAGCCCTCACATACAAATCTCAGCCTTGGACCTCTGTTTTTTTGTTTTGTTTTGTTTTGTTTTGTTTTGTTTTGTTTTGTTTTGTTTTCAATAGAGGGTTTCTCTGGGTAATCTTGGCTGCCCTGGGCTCACTTTTTGTAGACCAGGCTGACCTTAAACTCATACAGATCCACCTGCCTCTCCCTTCCCAAGTGCTGGGATTACAGGTGTACACCACCATGCCCCGCCTCAAAATCCATTTTTTATTTGTTATTCTGAATGTCTATTTTTTTTTAATTTTATGTGTGTGGGTGTTTTGCTTACATGCATGTCTGCCTTTGCACCATGAATGTGCAGTGTCGTCAGAGGCCAGAAGAGAGGGTGTCAGATTCCCTGGGATGGGAGTTATAGACCATTGTGAACCACTACATGGATTCTGGGAATTGAATTCAGGTTATCTGAAAGAACAAGCAGTACTCTGAACTGATGAGTCATCTCTCTTGCCCCCTACTGTTTTTAATTCCCCAATGTCTTTGTGGTCTCAGGTTGGCAGTAATTAACCTAGATTAAAATGGGATAAATTTTAGAATTTAGTTCTTTAGTCACAGAAGTCACATCTTAACTGCTCCACTGCTACAAAGGGCAGTGGTAACTATGTTGAATATCACAGAAGCTGAACATTTCCATTATCGTAGACATTCTATTGGACAAAGCTAATCTAGCTATGTTATATCTTCTGTTTCTACTGATGGTTCTTCTGACGTATATTTTTCCTTTAATTAGTGTGAGATGTTTATTTTCATCTTTTTATATGTGAGAGAGTGATGGGAGTGCTAATGCCTAGTTTATAAGTCATGCAGAGTTTTTCCTTCATTTTCCTGTCTTTAAATCGAAGAAGTTTGGAAAGGACCACGGCTTAACATGAATGTGAAGAAAACTCTGCTTGTAGCCATGTCAGTAGCAAATATCCACAAGTGAACTTATAAGGAATGCAGCAAAAGGAATGTCACACGGGGAGACTTGCATTCACATCACCTTTGTGCTTCAGGCCATCTTTTGATCATGGTGCTGGAAAGAAGACATGGAATTGACTGTACCAGTCTCACTAAGTTGAAGAGATCAGTTTTGGTCAGATGATGCATGTGGAACTTTTGGAGAGAACTGAATGAAATAAGCAGTTCAGTAGCAGTTTTAAACATGTGGGCTGTGACCCCTTTGGGGGTCAAACTGATTACATAAAACAGAATGAGCTAATGGAGAGACAAAGCTATATTATATTAATGCAGAAGGATAGAGGAAGGGGGAGGGGAAGAGGAGCACACACTGCTGAGGGTGGGAGGAAGAGAGGGGGCAGGAAGTGGATAAAGGGGAGAAAGGGTGGAAAGGCCAGGAAGGAACCAAGATGTCTGTAAATATAGTGAAGGGCCTCTGGGAGAGTCACCCTGCCTCTAGATGGAGGGCAGGATATGGCAGCCATGCCCTGTAGCAGGTAGGGACTTTAACACAAATGAAGACCCTTGGACAGAGATCACATATCAGATATCCTGTATATCTGGTATTTACATTACGATTCATAACAGTAGCAAAATTAGTTATGAAGTAGAAACAAAAATAATTTTGTGGTTGGGAATCACCAAAACATGAGGAAGTGTCTTAAATGGTCGCAATATTAAGAAGGTTGAGAACTGCTTCTCTATAGTAACTGATATGTCTTAGGGAACAAACAATGACAACAAAGTTGGAAGACACGCTACCTGATTTCAAGGGTTACTTTAAAGTTATCCCTATGGAAACAGAAAATAAGGCACAGTAAAAAAGACAAGTAAGTTACTGAAGATAGAAATGAAAATAGATGCAGTTAATCAATTTTCAATAATGAGGCCATAAAAATGTAATGGGAGTAAGAAAAGTTTCAGAAAGTCTTGCTAGAGCAAGGTATCATTCATATGCTAAAAATAAGTTTACCTTATAACATGTATAAAAATTACATGGATATAAATCATAGGTGTAAGCAAGGAACATAAGAATCTAAATTTTAAGAGTTTAATGTAAAGAAGGAACTATTTTACTTTAAGGAAGACACAAAGAAAACTAATCAACAAAAAAGTAAAAGTTGAGCATGGCATGGTGACATTCCACGGGTTAGGGCTCACTAAATTTTCTAAGAAAAAAGTATATATTGAGCTTTATCAAAATGAAAACTGCTCATCCAATATCAATTAGGAAAATAAAAAGAAGCTAATCTGGGAGAAGAAGATTTTCACAATACATTTATCTCACAAGGGGCTTACACCCAGACTTCATAAAGAATGCTTTCAATAATAAAATGAAAAACAGCTCAATTTAAATCTGCATAAAAAATTGAAAAGAGTGGTTTTTAGCTGGGGGTTGGAAACTGGGGAGAAATTAGTCAAAAAGATATAAAATTTTAGTTAGGAGGAATAAGTTCAAGAGATTTATTGTACAACACGATGACGATAACTAACAATATATTACTCCCTTGGAAAATTCTAAAATTACATATAAATTTTTCTCACTTCAAAATGATAGCTGTGAGAGGTAATGAATATGTTAATTAGCTAGACCAGTCATTCTACAATGTGTATATACTTCAAAACAGTATGTGTACATAGTAAATACATACAATTTAGTTAAAAATTAAAATGAATACATAAATTAATAAAATACATGAAAAGTCCCTATGAAAGAAAATATATAAAGACCAATAAGCACATGAAAATGTGAATTAAAATTACAATATGATGACACTCCACAATCACTAAAATAGGTTAAATTAAGCCCAGTAGTTTAACTTTTGGTAAGGGTGTAAATGAACTGAAACTGAACTTGTATGCTGGAGTGTAGAATTGTACAACTACTTTGGGAAAATGTCATTTTCCTATAAAGTGCAACTTAATAACTGTTATGTTATTGATGGAACCATCAATTCCACTCCAATTTGTTCTACAAACGGACTTGTCAAGAATAGTTTTAGCTACTCTATTCATCAAAATCTCAAATGAAAGCAACCAAATGTTTATTAACAGAAGTTTGGATACCCGCTGCTAAAACTTAGAGAAACTTGATGCAAAGGAGGCAGAAAGAATTTAACAGCCAGAGATTGGGGAGGAGTGCTGTGAAATGCTGTCTTCTGAACATGACATGGATAGCACTGAACTCATAAACTAATAGCACCCATGGTTACCTGCAGAGGCCCCATACAAGATCAAGTATCCCCGAAGTTCTGGCACAGATAGGGTAGATGATCTCCAGGCCTGAGCCCTTACTGTAAAGCTATTGGCAATTGATAGCATGAGGAGGAGAGAATCATTCTTTGAGGACTTGACCATTGGAAAGATTCTTGTGTTCCACACCCATGCACATATGGGCAGCACTTACTGTTCTTATAGGACTATCAAAGGAAAACAAAGACACTAAGTTGGATGGGAAGACATTGGGAGAATAGTTGAAGTAAGTATGGGGGTAGCTCTAATCGTATTTCATTGTATACATGTATGAAATTCTCTAGAATAAAGAAAAGATTAAATAAATAAATTGCAGTGTATTCAAAATGGAATAACAATAAAACGAATAAATTGACTATACATTGTGCTGACTAGTTTGTATGTTATCTTGACATACAAAGCTAGGGTCATCTGAGCAGAAGACCCTCAATTGAGAAAATGACATTTTTAATTTTTTGTTTGTTTTGTTTTTTTTTTTTTTTTTCATGTCAGGGTTTCTCTGTATAACCTTGGCTGTCCTGCACTCAATTTGTAGACCAGGCTGGCCTAGAACTCACAACAATCTGCCTGCCTCTGCTTCCCTGAGTTCTGGGATTAAAGGTGTGTGCCACCATGCCTGGATGAGACATTTTCTTAATTAGTGATTGATTTGGGAGGGCCTCACCCATTGTGGGTGGTGCCACTTCTGGGATGATGGCACTGGGCTCTATAAGAAAGGAGACTGAGCAAGCCATGGGGAACAAGCCAATAAGTAGCACCCCTTGATGCCCTCTTCATCATCTCCTGCGTCTAGGTTCTTGAGTTTCTGCCTTGGCTTACTTTGGTAGGCTGTGATTCAGGATATGTAAACCAAATAAATCCTTTCCTTTCCAAGTTTCATTTGGGCATGATGTTTCTTTCATCATAGCAGTAGAAAAACAACTAAGACTTACACAAAACAACATATAGAAATAAAGAAAATACTCTGATAAATTGCGTTTTTGATCTTCAGTTATAAGTTTCTTTTTAAAAATCACTTTAATTTTTTTTAAATTATGCATATGTGAGTGTGTTTAAGTGCACACAATTGTGGGTATACTCAGAGGCCAGAAGGCATTGAAGCCCTTGGATCTGGAGATAAAAACATTTGTGATCTGCCTAGCATGGGTGCTGGGAATAAAACTCTGGTCCTCTACAAGAGCACTAGGCACTCTTAAGCACTAAGCAATCCTTCCAGTTCCTGTATACTCATAACCTCTTTCTTATCAGATATGTGGTTTGCAAATATTTTCTCTTATACTATTGGTTATTGTTCTTTCAGCTTATTCCTTGATGTTTAGCAGACTTTCACTTTGTCATAGTCCCATTTGTTTATTTCTCCCTTTTCTGTTGTGTGTTTTAGGTCCTAGTAAAGACATCATTGCCAGACCAGTGTCAAGGAGTTTATCCTATGTTTCTTTAGGTTTGACATTTTCAGCTCTTTACATTGTAGTCTTTATTCCATTCCAGGCTAATTTCTGTATCTGGTGTCAGAAAGGGGTCAAATTTTTCTTTTACATATGAGCATCCAGTTTTCTGAGCACCACAGAAAAACAACTGACTTTGTGAGTACAAGTACAACTTTGTTTGCTTGTTCTAACAGTATTTGGTGGTATCTTTGGTGCCTTCTGTATGTAAGATCCTGCTACTATCAAGTAGAAAGTTTTACTTCCCGTTTTCCACTTTGTGCACCCTTTGCTCATTGCTCTCACTAGAACTTCCTGTACTATGAGAAATAGAAGTGGTAAGACTAAGTGCTTTTGTATTCTTTCTTTTTTTAACTTTTTTTATTAATTACACTTTATTCACTTTGTATCCCCCATAAGCCCCTTCCCTCCCAATTCCACCCTCCCTCCCCCTTCTTCATGCATGCTCCTCCTGAAGAAATGCTTTCAACTTTTTCCCAATTAAGTATGATATGAGTTGTGGATTGGTCATCCATGGCTTTTATAATGTTGCAGCTCCTAACTTCTATATGCTTATTTTTCTGAGAATTTTTAATCACAGAGAGGAAATTCTCTACTAAAAAAGACAAATATGTTTTTTTTACACATATGTGTATTTTTATTGTTTTTATCTTTTTTTTTAATTTTTCATCAATTACACTTTATTCATTCTGCATCCCCCCATAAGCCCCTCCTTCCTCCCCTCCCAATCCCACCCTCTCTCCTCCCTCTGCTTGCATGCCACTCCCCAAGTCCACTAATAGGGGAGGTTCTCCTCTCCTTTCTGATCTTAGTCTGTCAAATATGTTTTTTAAAATGTGCATAGGATCTAAATACCAGCAGGTATATGAAAAAGGAATTAACATGACTAGTCATCAGGGAGATGTAAAACAAAATCATAATGAGATTTCATACCTGTTAGGATGGCTGTTATCAAAAGTTAAGAGACAGTGAGTAGTGGTAAGGATGTGGAGAAAGGATAACTCATATACTGTTCACAGGGCTGTAAATAGGCATCTATGGAACACGGTGTAGAAATTCTTCAAAGGTTAAATTTGAATTACCATTTGTTTTTTTTGCCAACTTGATACAAGCTGAAGTCATCTAGGAAGGGAGACCCTCAATTAAGAAAGTGCCCCTGTCAGATTCCTTGTGAACACATCTGAGGGTATTTTCTATATTAATGGTTGATGCAGGCTTGCCTAGTCCACTGTGGGTGCTGCCATCTATTTTAGTGACTTTTCTATTGCTGTGCAGAGACACCATGGCCAAAACAACTTCTAAAAGAAAATGTTTAAACTGGGATTCACAGTTCCAGAGGGTTATTGTCCATAACCATCACAGGGCTGGGATGGCACGTGGCAGTAGCCAGGTAGGCACGGCATTGAAGCAGTAGCTGAGAGCTTACATATTGATCTATAAGCATGCGTCAGAGAGAGCTAACTGAAAATTGCTTGGGCCTTTGAAACCTCAAAGTTTTGATCCGTAGGCATTTGGTGCCGTTCTCATTCAAATCACCACACAATCCCTGGGCAAGTGATTCTGAGTAGTATAAGAAAGCAGGCTGAGCAAGCCACAGAGAGTGAGCTTACAGACAATACTCCGCTCTGGTTCCTGTTCCGTTCCGTTCCTGCCTTGAGTTCTTGCCCTGATTTTACTCAGTGATGGACTGTGGCACGGATGTGTAAGCTAACCCCTTTTTCTTCCTAAGATGGCCGTGGTCAGTGTTTTATCACAACAGAAAACTCAACTAGAACACATGCAATCCAGCTGTTCTAGTTCTGTTATATATTTTAAAGAAATAAAACCATTATCTCCAAGAAAGATCTCCATTCTTTGCATCATTATCCACTGTAGCCAATACTTGGAAAACAGCCTTTGCCTTCTGATAGATTCTTTAACAGGAGGTAAAGAAATTGTGTATATGCAATTGGACATTATTTAATGTTAAAAATGAAGAAATTCTGGCATTGATGAAATGGGATAAACCGGAAGACATTATGCTAAGTGGAATAATTTAGAATTACAAAAGAAATATTACATGATTTCATTTATATATGTAGTCTAAACACCGTCAAAGTTTTAGAAACAAAGGGAAGAACAGTGGTTGTAGCAGCAGAAAATTGGATAAAATGAGGAAATGTTGGCAACAGGGTATGATTTTGAATTCGGTACCATGACCAAGTCCAGGGGAGCTACCATAACATTGTTGCTGATACCCACGATCATTTCAGCTAGTAAGCACAATACTTTGCATATGCTTATCACAGTGTGCATGTTGTCTCATGTTATTTCCCTCATCTTACTCAGTTCTAAATGAACTTTAACAAGCACTTACTATAAACCCAGTTCTATTGAGTTAAGCATTTTGCATGCGCTTTCTCATTTAATCTTTACAGCCACCCATCAAATAGGTAATTTTGATGTTCTTTCAAAAATAAGGAAGTTGGGGCTGGAGAGATGGTTCAGTGGTTAAGAGCACTGGCTGTTCTTCCAGAGGACCCAGGTTCAATTCCCAGAACCCACGACGTCAGGGAGCACAGTACTATCTCTGTAACTCCAGCTCCAGGGGATGCAGTACTGCCCCCCTTAGACAGACAAAACACCAATGCATATAAGATTAAAAAAAATCTATTTTTTTTAAATAAGAAAAAGAAAGCTTAAATAACTTGCCCTGATCCTGGGACTTGAATTCAGCTCATTCTCATGTCACTACGGTATTTTTCAAAAGCTTTATTTATGTAATTTATGTATATGAGTTCTCTATTTTCATATGTGCCTGCATGGCAGAAGAGGGCAACAGATCTCATTATAGTGGTTGTGAGTCACCACGTGGTTGCTGGGAATTGAACTCAAGACCTCTGGAAGAGCAGCCAGTGCTCTTAAACTCTGAGCCATCTCTTCAGCCCCCATTAGAATATTTTGAAGACCTTATCAAACAGTGAGTAGATATAAAAGATTATAACTTAAGATGCAAAAATTCATGATGCAATAAATGAAAATATTACCCAGAATACACTTTATACACACAAACACACACACACACATCCACAAAATGGATCCTATAGACATCACTCTAGGCTTGCAATTACCCACCCAATGTAAAGAAAGCAAGACCTTTCAAGGCAGCAGACCTTGACCTCTCTAGAGTGTCCTGCCTGCGGGACTAGTTATTCGTGGGGGATTCGAAAAGGCCTTCACCTGAAAGGCAAAATGGGCGAGAAAGAAGAGCAGGACCAAGCTGACCAAAGTCTTGTCAAGGTCTCTTTATTGAAAGAGCAGTCTTATCAGGAGGCAAGCAAGCAGGGCGGGGGGGAGTCAGCCTTAGCAGGCCTGGAAAAGGAACATCTTGCAGCTTCTCTCGGGAAGTTCCAGCCTGTATCTCTCCAAGGAGACAATTTATCTTGAAGGCCATTTGTTAGACAATTACCCAAGGCCAGGAACAGGGGAGTTCGAGTCATAGGAATTTTACTGGGGCGGTCAGCCTCTGGCATCTCCCTCTCCGTCTCCGGCACGAGAGCTTTCATCAATTGTGAGCTGAGAGTATAGTGTCTGGACAGGGCTACTTCCAGGTGAGCCCCTCGCCAGCCTCAGGACACTTCAGCATTGAAAGAGTCTGTAGAAATCAGAGTAAAGTCACTTTAATGAAGGGACCCAGGAAGATTTGGGAGCAGAATTATCACAATGGATAGTGTCTGAAGGAGAAAACAGGGAAAAGGCCTTGTTGCCAGTCTGGCTCGTGCTGAGTTATATACATGGGCACAGCAAGGACCATGGCACAATTTGTGACAGTACTCATGGTGGCAGTAGGAAGGTGAAGTGTTAATTGGAATTCACCGGCTTTGAGTCATTGGGGGGAAATGAAGGGACTTGAAGGCTTCATGCATCCTATGAGCTTTAGAAGGCTGCGCATCAAAGGCACCTGTGTTACCACAGTGACATTTAGGTACACTCTTCATTAGTCATGCTTCTGACTAGTGAGGGTTTAGAAGTAAGGAATAATGAATACTGAATAAAATGCAAGATTCACATCCTAGACCAAGTAACACCACTGTGGAGATTCAACTAATAATTAGGGTTTTTTCAGATCTATTTATTTTTATTATATTATGTGTTTGAGTGTCAGGCCTGTATGTATGTATGTGCCTGAGATGGTTAGAAGAGGGCATCACATTCTCTATAACTGGAGTTGTAGATGTTTGTGAGCCACCATGTGAATGCTGGGAATCAAACCTGGGTTCTCCTCAAGAGCATCAAGTACTCTTAGCCACTAAGCCATCTCTCCAGCCCCTCAACTTTACTTTGGATTATCCCCAGGAGTGAACTCGTAAACTGTCCTTAGCCAGGCAGCCACTTGCATGCAGACACAGAAAAGCATTTTGGAACCCTTAGTTTATAACAGACCCTATGGGCATCTTGCTTCCAGTCTTTCTGCAATTTTTTGGTGCCAATTTTACTTTATAAATTTGTTTCTAATTTAAACACTTATATTAAAATGCTTATATTATTTATAATACTTATATTACCTTTTATATAATACTTATATTAACTTAAAATATTTATATTATTCCCAAAGTAAAAATAATACAATGACTTGTGTTCTGACAAGTTTCTCTTCAATTCTTATTTCTTCCACCCACCTTCATTCTCTTCTTTGTAGGTATATTTTGTTTTTTGTTTTTTTTTTTTAATTTTATTTTATGTGCGTTGGTGTTTTGGCAAAACATATGTCTGTGTGAGAATGTTGGATCCCCTCGAGGTGGAGTTACAGTTGTAAGCTGCCATGCGGGTGCTGGGAATTGAACCTGGGTTCTCTGGAAGAACACTGAGTCATCTCTCCAACACTGGTCAATTTTGTTTTTTAAATCAAGTTTTCATTTGTTCTTCTTCAATTTAGTTGTAATAAATACAAGCATATAAGTGTGTCTACATGTGTTTATTAGTACTTGATTTATTTAAAATGTTTGTCTTATTTCTTTTTTTACAATTTCATCCATATGCACAAACAATGTACTCTGACAGTATTCTCTTTTTTTTTTCTTTTTTTTTTTTTAGCTTCTCTTAACCTTTTTCTCTTCTAGTCAAACCCCTTCTTCTCAGCACGTCTCCCTTCCACTTTCATGTGTCTTTGGAAGGGACATGCTGCCTTTAATTATGGTTGCATTCATGAGCATGGTAGGGGGGAACTTCACTTTGGGACCCCCATGCCTTTTGGAGCCAGTAACTGTTTCTTGCTCCTTAGAGAGGAGTGGGTTACTATCAGCCTTGATCAGAGAAGCTTTTTCCCCTAGTAGGTGGCAGTAAATGCAGACACACAAAACTGATCAAAGTAGGGAGAATATGTGACTGTTGAATGCTTAGTCCCAAGTGAGTCATCTAGATAGCATCTGCAAGGCTGAGGGAACATCGCAGAGGATGGTTGGAGAGAATGTAAGAGTCATAATATGGGGAGAAGTGCTGTGAAATGCTTTTCTCTGGATATGGCATGGTTCCTGCACCCACAGACTGTTCACAGCAGCAGTGGTTATTTGCACAAGACCTGCACAAAGCATTTCATCATGATTGTGGGGAGGGAGCTCTTGAATTCCTTTTAAATGTGGAAGATACCCTGCTAAATACACAGCTTTGTGTTTTTGGTTCTCAGTGATGTATCCTCAAAAATGTGTTTATGAGTAGAAATTTTCCTTGTTCCTTTTCATGATGGCATAATATATCATCATGGGAATATAGTTCTTGTCCAAACAGTCCTCTGTATTGGATATATAGGCTATTTAAAAACGTTTTCATTGAGTCTTGATGTTATTTAAATATATAAGCTTTATAGCCATGTTACCTTCCTGTCCCAAAGATCTCTAAAGTTTTTCGTTGCTTTGAAAAACCCAAGTGTCTCAGGAAGTCTTTTAAACCCATCCCTTGCTTCCACTACTTGGTATTCTGTGTGGGAACCACAGAGAACCTAAAAAAAATTAAATAAACTTATTATTTGTGTGGGACTGTTGTTATATATGTGTGTGAGCACATTTGTGGCAAAACGTGTGTGGATGTCAAAAGACAATTTTCAAGAGTTGATAGGTTCTCTTTTTCCATTTTGTGTGTCTCAGCGATTGAAATCAGGTCCACAGGTTTGGTGGTAGGTGCTTTGACGTACGGAGCGATCTCACTGGCCCCACCTTCTCTTTTACCCAAACTTGCACTGCACACTTTTCATGCAACTACTCAAACAATATTCTTCCCATCTGTTCTTGCTATTCTATCTCTAACCTCTACGTTGGTTAAAAATGTTCCTCCACCACCAGAAAAAAAAAAAAGCACTAGAGAGTCTTTCTGATTAGCAACTCTACCCATATTTTCCTCCAAGTCAAATTAATCCCTTTCCCCCAGTACTGCTAAAGCACACTAGTATTTTCAGAGTTAGTTTTTCCAGTTTACAACATGCACTGATTTTTTGGTTATTTGTGTGTACAACCCCACACTCCTCAGTAGATTATGCAGAAGTCATTCCTGTTCATGGCTTTTACACAACTAACCAACCACCACACAATCCTTCAATTGTTTGTTTATATTAAATATCTTTAAAAATAGAACACACACAAGAACCAGAGCCAATATGCCTTATGACTTTGGAAAAACAAATGCATGTCACTCATCCTTTACTTGCTTTGTTTTGCTCTACTTATGGGAGAGGGCCAAAAGCAATTGCTGATGAAATAAGAATTCTTTGAACAATTGAAGGTTGTTATTTGTGTTTCTAACAGCATATTTATGTAGTTTTTAAATTACCATGTTTTGACACATCAACCTTCCTCTTAAGGGCTTTTGCCAAACAAACTAAATTTCAAATTAAGTTAGTTAAGGTCTGTTCAGAAATTGCCAAATTCTTGCAGAGTTCAAATAATTTCTTGGTAACACCAAACTATTATGTTTTAAATTAATCAATTATTTTACTTAGGGCGTGTGTGTGCATGCACATGTGCCATAGAACACAGGTTGGTCAAAGGACAACTTGCCAGAATCAGTTATCAGCTTGGGTTCTGGGGATCCATGTCAAACAATCAGTCCTGGGCATAAACACCTTCACCTGCTGGGTCATCTTGCTGGCCCAAGACCAACATTTTAACTCAAGTATATAAACCAATTCGTCAAGATGTGTATATTAAATAGGTCCATATTTTGTCTAGCACACCTTAAAAAATAAATATAAGGTCATGATTGTTATTGCCCAATGAAAGTAATATGGAAGATTAAAGTCATTTGGGGATGTCTTGACAGATATACAAATATGCTCAATTAAAAATTAAGGCTAGTTGTGGTGGCACACACCTTTAATACAAACACTTAGGTGATAGAGGCAGATGGACTTCTATATGTTCCAAGACAGTCAGGATTCCATGGTCAGACTGCGCTCCCCCACAAAAATTAATAGAAAATCCTTAAAAATGCTTGTTTCTGTTGCAAGAAAATAACTTCTACTAGTTACCTAAGAAAAAGTTTAATGAACTCTTTTAAGGAAATTGTGTTCTAATTTAGGTAATTCTTTCTTTCTTTAAAAAATATTATTATTATTTCAGTTTGTGTCCTTGTTGTAGCTCCCTCCCTCATCTCCCAGTGCTACCCTTCATCCCTCTTCCTCCCCTATCCCTCTCCCCTAATCCACTAATGAAGGAAGTCCCCTACTGCTTGACCCTAGTCTATAAGGTCCCATCATCACTGCTTGTATCCTCTTCCTCCGTGGGCTGGCTAGGTCGCCCCACCAGGAGAAAGTGATCAACGAGCAGGCAACCAGGTTCATGCCAGAGTCTTCCCCCGCTCAATAGAAAGTTTCTGGTACGTGGGTCATTGAGATGGCTCCAAAGGTGAAAGGCACTGTGACCTGATTTCAGTCCCTAGAACCCACGTGGTAGAAGGGGAAAATTGACTCCCACAAGTTGTCCTCTGACCTCCACATACATGGCATTGTACAAACCTCACACATACGCACATTAAATAAATTTAATACAATATATTTTTTTAAATAACGTTTCCGGGGCCAAATGCGGTGGTGCATGCCTGCAATCTCAGCACTTGGGAAGCAGAGGCAGGTGGATCTCTGTGAGTTCAAGGTCAGTCTGGTCTACAAAGCTAGTCTAGGACAACCATGGCTACACAGAGAAACCCTATCTAAAAAAAATAAAGTTTCTGATTCTCATTATTTCTTTCCAGACTTTTAAGCAAACTCTCTGAGCTCATATCAGCACTGAAGGGATTCTGACAAGTTCTAATTGACATGAATTATTTTGGATGGGCTAACAACCATTAATCAGAGTACAGGGCATGCAGTCTAGTCTTTCAAATTAAATTAAAAAATTAAAAACACAAAACTTCTCAGTGGAAGAACTGTCCAAGATTTTGTGGCTATTTCATATTTGATTCACGATGGTGAGTACAAAATAAACAGGGCCAGGCTACCCCAGACACAAAACTCCTATTTGTAGCATCATTCCTACCACTTGACAAATATTTATTGAAGTTACAAGTAGGCATTAGGGATATTTTAAAGGAACAAAGACTGCTGGATTTTGTGACAAGTTGTATGCCTGAAAGTAAAGAAGAGAAGAGAAAACAGCATGACAGCATTATGAACCCAGGCAGCTAATGGGTCTTCTAACAGCACTACAGATAGCAACTTTAAGGAGGGAATATTATCTCCTTTGTGGGTGATGAATCAGCCTTCAAAAACACCAAGCCATCCTCTAAAAACTGCATATTAAAACTATTAAATGTGTTAAGAGTGAAGAACATAGGTGAAGTTTTGGGGATCAGAATTCCAAGCAATGGTTACAGAAAAAGAAGGAGGAGGAGGAGGAGGAGGAGGAGGAGGAGGAGGACGAGGAGGAGGAGGAGGAGGAGGAGGAGGAGGACGAGGAGGAGGAGGAGGAGGAGGAGGAGAAAATGGTTCTGAAACTCATGGAAGAAACTATAGCATGGACAATTTTCAACACTTCCCAACAGCACTGTTAATGAACACTATTACAGGAACATTTTTGTTGACCTTATTAGTGTGTTCTCCCGTTAGTGATAGAAGATGCTCTATAGAGATGAGTTGTTAAGATAAGTCGGTTCTGAGAACCATTTTAACACCTGAATCACAAAAGCTTTCAATTCATCTGTTAGATTTGTGATCAGATGAAATAATGATCAATGCACAATCCATTGCATGTTTAACATTTACAGTTTCTGGAACCATTGATCTGGCTGTCTCTAAGGCAGTAAGAGCAGAAACTTCTTGTGAATCAGAGCTGTTGAATTTTATGGAGAGTCTCTTCCATTCTTGCATTTAAATCCCTCCCTGCCATCCTCCAGCACGAGTTGTAAAGTGCTCCATAACTACGTGACTGGGAGAAATGAGAGGCTCTGCTGAGACTGGAATTTCACTCTAAACAGGTCTCCAGTGAAAGCTGCTGAGTGGTGATACATCACGTATCTCTGTCCTCCCAGTGTCACCTCCATGGTGCTCTCTGCTTCAGCTGCAAGATAAGGGAGCTTCCTGCAAGCATTAGACTGAGCTCTCCCATGTGGTAGCACACACAAGCGCATTAGCTGCTGAGCAACAGCCTAAATTAGGCCTGCAGCCTAATTGTTAACATTGGAAAGCTAGCTGCTAGGCAAATTCAGGAATAGCTTCGATGACATTTGAAAATATGGATTTTTTTTCTCCTGCTACTTATTGGACAGACATTGCATATTTCTCTCTGGATAAATGTAGGGGCAAGGTGACTAGAGAAGCCCTCTCCACTGTGACAACCGTAACTATTGATCACATCAAGAATGAGCATATTCTGCTGAGGATAGCCTGTGAGATACATCTTAGAGAGTAAATAAAGAAAATATATTAATATTATACAATACTAACACTGTTATTAGTTGCATTTATTTATGCACTTAGAGTCTGTGAAAAGCCAAGCATCACTAAAGTCTCGTCACAATGGATAGTAGCCACAGGACATTTCGAATTCCGTTTAGATACGGCAGAGAGACATATTAGAACTACCTCTCACACATGCAATCAATAGATCATAGTGATTCATAAATATAGAGAGTTCACTTAAAAGCCTGACCTTCCATCCCTTGAAAAAAATATTTTTGCAGTCTCAAAGATGCACTAATGTTCATTTGGGAGAATAACTTAGGATGGACCCATCAACTGAATGCTGAAGAATGTGGGTTACCTCGCCAAACAAGGATTTCTTCCACTTTCTGTCAGAGAAGCAAACCTCAACTGAATATGGCTCTGGGGAGGGAGAGGGGGTGACTTAGCACTATATTCAACGCTTTCCTGCACTGACAGATTCTGAGATAAGCCCCATCCTACATGTGCTTAATACTGTCATGTTGCTCCTTTCTCAAGTGAAGCCAAGGAGCAGTGCCTCTGCTGAGCTCTCAGCAGATCACAGGAGGAAAGCATCTGATCCAGATGTGCCAGGGAAAGGGTTTGGATCTCTCTTCTCAGCCTCATCAAGCACAGGGCCTTCCTTGCCCGATCTCTCACTCGCTGATTTGAGATTCAGTTTGTACTGGCTTACAAAGGGAAAACAAACATGTCCAAAATTATTCACCTCATTATCTTATATCTTAGCTTTTTACTTTAAAAAAAGAATAATTAAAATATTCCCAGGACAAAGTAGCTGCAAAAAAAAAAAAGCAGGAATAATTTTAAAAGGGATGTTTGGACAATAGCAACAACATAACACTTTACATATATAGAATATTTTAATCTAGGAAGTGCTTCATAAATAATTTCCATAACCCCATGGCATATTTAAATCTCAGCATCAACTGACAAAATGTACTAACATTTTAGAAATGATAAAGAACTAATACTGGGAATAAATTTGTTTAAAAATCAGCTTTATGGATGACATTATTTTAAATGAATAAAAATCATTCTTTTGGTAATTTAATGCAGGCACCAATACACCAAAAAGACAGACAGTTTGACCCTAGCTTTAATGTTGTCTTCATTGTTAATTTCCATAAGAAACTGTAACATTGTCTAATTATAGGGTTCTGCATTCATTGATCTCACTGATTCAACTGTTTTATCTGAGGACCTCTCTTGAATTGATAAATCTAAACTGCATATTTTTATAAACTGCTAAGCTCAGGAGAACTCTTGAAGGTAGCCCCAGATGATGCTTGAATCTTTTGCACCCATATAGCACCATCTACTGTAACTTTGCATTATTGAATTTATTGTCTATTCCTCTAATACATGATGTGATGTTTTGACTCCTCTGCTTTGTGTCCTGACCCGACTCTATCCACCAAAAACGTGTAGTATTGGATTCCTGGTTAAACTGAAAAAAAAAAAAAAAAAAAAAAAAAAACAAACAATTTTGGTAGGAGAAAGAAAGAGTTCAAAACTTCCCAGCAGAGATAAGTTCTGTGATCAGAAAGTTCCTCAGGTCACTTTTCTCATCTTCAAGTCTGATGTTGTGTAAGTTGTGCTCTTTCCAGAAACCTTTCTCAAAGGAATGAGGAATCACATATGGAAGACAGGTGAAACCTTCACAATTGCTTCATCCAGGAAGAATGTGTATTCACAGAAGTCTCACAACTGAACATTTTAATCATGTATATTCTTCCTGGAAGTAATAGGACATAAAGAGAATAAAAATCAATATTTTCTTCTACTTGCCCAGCTCAGGTAGATACTTACCTGTGCTCAGTAGACCTTTATAAGAGTTCCGTGTAATGTTCAAAAATACTTTTAGTAGAGGTAGGGAGAGGCCAGAGATGGAAGGATGGTAGAAACAGGTAATCATTGTAGCCATTACTAAGGTCCTGACTTTTGTTTGTGGCCGTGGCTTCTTTGCAGGTGTTCATTATGTTAGTCCAACTATCCAAATAAGCAGGAAGAGAATTTAAAGTAGGTCATTAGTGCACCAGTGGTCAAGTTCATCATGGACCAGTTCCTCACTCCTGTAGTCTAATGCTAACGGCCAAAGAAGAAAAGAAAAATACTATGTTGAGTTGAATATTGTAAACTGAAAGATTTCCATCTAGGGACCCTTTACCAAATGAAGCAATGAATGAGATACCCTCAAGACTAGATACCCTCTTTTTGTTGTTGTTTGTTGTTTTGTTTTTACTGTTGTAGCAAAATATATAAGAAGCAACTTAATGGAGGAAGACTGATTTTTGAATCTCAGTTTGAAGGGCACAGCCTATCATGGGAAGAAGGGATATTGGTAGGAATATGAGGCAGCTAATCACGTGGTTGACAGGACGCAGAGAGAAATGCATGCTGGTGCTCAGTTCACCTTTTCTTTTCCTCTTCTTCTTCCTCTTCTTTCTCTTCTCCTCCTCCTTCTCCTTTTTCTCAGTAATGCACCTCAGCCCATGGAACTCTACTGGCAGGTACATTTTCCCTCTGGGTTTCACCTCTCTGAAAATCCACTTCTAGGTGATGTTTTCCTTTCTTTCATTTTCTTAGGGGTGTGTGTGTGTGTGTGTGTGTGTGTGTGTGTGTGTGTGTGTGTTTGTCTGTATCTCTGAGTGCATGCGTGCAGCCCACAAATGCACATACAGACCTAAACTGTAGTCTTCAGCAAGAGCAGCAAGCACTGTTAACCACTGGAGCCATTTCTCCAGCTGCCCACCCTAGGTGATTTTAAATCTAGTTAAGCTGACAATGAAAATTAACTACCACACCGAAGAACTTTCTCAGTCCTGAGCCTGTAAGCTATTCTATCTTTATGTGCAGCTGCAGTGATGATGGCCCCAAATTGTCGCACTCCTCCCATCAAGAGACTGATAAAAGAAACTTCACTCCCCAGTAGCACTTTTCGTGATAGCTCCAAATTAGAAACACTCCAAAAAGCTACCTACACTAGCACAGGTCAGTATAGTTTATTCCCATACAGGAACACTCTGTAGCAGTGAAAATGGGTGAAGTACAGCTTCCACAACAACATGGATGAAGCTTACAAAACAACATTGTAAGGAACTGGACACAAAATAGTCTATAATACACAATTGCACTTCCACAAAATTCCTAAACTGACAAAATTAAGTGATGTTTGAGAAATCCATGCTTTATTATCATAAAGGTCAGGCTAGTGGTGACTTTTGACACTGTGATACAGGAAATTGGAGGGTGTCTGTGTGTGAGGAGGGGCATTTCAGGTGCTGGCAATACTCTCATTTCTAAATGTGTTTGTGATAATTTTCATAGCTGGATATCATGGTTGATTCAGTTTCCTGAATTTGTTATGCTTTCACTATTATAAAATAGATTTAAAATAAATAATAAAAACCTTCTTATATGTTTCCATTGTTCACTACTTCTCCAGCCTATTAGCTTGAGATCCCTATATCTGCTCTTAGCTATTGATCCTGTTTGTCTCCATCATGTATATTATGCTCCAATCATATTATATGCTTAAATAATTTTATAGTTTTTTAAACTTTTGCCATCAAATGCCCATTTCCTGTCCCCAAGGTATTCATACCCATCATTTAAGGTATAACAAAACTAAAACATTTCTATAGATGCATCCATGAGCTTTTTGGCCGAACAATGTATATGCTGCTTCTGAACTCTTGTTTTTATTTGGGCCTCTCTGATACTGTGTTCTCCTTGGTCTTGTGTGTTGTTCTCCTTCTCCACAAACTACACAGCTTTGAGAGCAGTAGATCCTTTGTAAGTGTAGGAAAAATTCACTCTTCTAAGAAAAAATGAAAATTCTTCATTTGGCTGTTTGAAATGTAAAGCATATTTGCCAAGGCTTGACAACAGAAAATTGGCTACTGTTTGTTATGAGAATCTTGAGAACTACCAAAACCTTTGAAGTACAAAATCATGATATGGTTGCTGATATCATTCTGAAAACTAGCTTGTCATCATCAATTAGCTTATGCAAATATATATATATATATATATATATCCAGAAATATATGTATATATATATGTAATACTATAGGTAATTCATTATGATGCATGTCTTTATTAATCTAATGAATAATTCATAATGCTTAAAATTACTTACTTTATTCTAGCTGAGTACTTATAGAGAGCACATTTAAAGCCATGACTGTGAACATGTATATAATGTACTTGTACAAGAGATACATGTAGTTACTTGAACATTTCTGTAAATCTATACCTTATAAATAGAAATGTAACTTTGTGGAATTTGGAATATTTGACTCTTCCTCCTTTTTTCAAAGAATGTGAATCAATCTGAGGACAAAAGAACATTGGGAGTTTGATAATACTCTTATGGAATCACTAGTAAGACTTGAGACTGGCAACCTTTTGAGAGGTTCCCTGCTATCAGCTCGGTCTGTCACTAGTTGGCTATTTACATGCCTAAGGAAACTAACAGGTTCACTATTCTGTGCCAAGAAATGCCTATCATGTGTGTGTGTGTGTGTGTTTACCTGCACACATATGCACATGTGGGTGTTTGCATGCACATGTATATTTGTGTAAACATGTTATGACCTAATTTCAGGATTTTTTTTCATTAGCATCTCGATTTCAGTTGACTTTATAGAATTGTTTAAAAATAACTGCAACACTACCAGATTTGGAAGAAGGGATTACAGCCATGCAAATGTTAGCCTAGGTGGGACTTTAAAGCTAACTACGGGAAAAAGAAATGGCTTATTTAGAGAATGTTCTTGAGAACTTTGCTTGAGTGACTCGGAAAGCAACCAAAGGCACCCTTGGACACAAAGTTCCCTCAATCAATTTTGCTTCGGTCAGAACTAACCGTTCCATCTTGAGGAAGAGTGGTTAGTGAAAGTGTAGTCTCACAAATAAGTTGGTTTTACAATGGAATCTAAAATGCATATGATGTATATGCAGTATTTCATGTGAAATGTGATTAATGGCTAACAAATGTTTAAAATTCAAAGCAATTCCTATAAAGAGGGCATGAAATGAGTCCATGTTAGATTCATTAGACAAATGGCCTCAAACGTTTGTAATGTTTCTCAAACATTCAGTGCATTGCTGGCTTTGACATGTTGCAATTTTGTGTCTAAAAAATTACTGAGAATGTTCAATAGATGTCATCAAAACACTATACCACAAGACAATATGTGAAGACTATCCTTTTAATCTACAAACACTTCTTTGTAGAATTTTTAAATTAGAAAGCATAGAATGATCTCTGTGTCTTTTTGTTAAGGATATAGATAATGTATAATTCAAGAAATGAAGTCATGTGATTAGAAAATATCATTAACATCCCTCATTACTATGTATTAACCTTTTTATTGTTTGGATAATTCCTTCATAAATTCCTTATGCAAACTCTAGATCCAAACGATTACCTCTTCTGGAAAACTTTTAAACCATCTGTGAATTTTTTGTACCATGCTGCACAGGATAGGCTGTGGCTTGATTTTTCCTCTGATTTTGCTAGTTCGAAAGCATTGATCACTGGGGGTTCTCTTAAAAAGTGTAGGGTTTGGATTTTGAACCCCAAGACTGCTCTTTACTTACCATTGTCACTTTGCCATTGGAGGTTTACAGCTATTTTTAAGTTGTGGAGGCTGGAAAAATGAAATAAACTATAATACAAGTAATTTTGTCCAGGTAGTATAGAAATTAGTTGAAGAAATACTGCTCTTTTTTGGTAAATAAAAACCATGTGCACTACCTAGTGTACGAAAATGTTATTATTCATCAAATGAATGATATTGGTCTGTCAACATTTGGATACATGGAGCAGAACATTATGGCAGAACATTGCAGTATTGCAATTTTTTGGTCTATTCCAACATAATTAGAAACAAATGTATGAGGTTTATATAATATATAAAATAATACCAAATAAAATATTTCTAATATATAATATGATTTTCATATTTATACTAAATGTATACTAGAAACAAAGACAATTTCAGGAGTACATGAGTATTTCTCCAATTGAAAAAAGTTCTGATGGTATAAAATATGACTTTGTGAATGTAACCATTCTATATTCACTGATTTGGTTAAATTATGAGTTTTTTAAAGTCACAATCTGACCTGTAACAAATAGTTAAATATATCACATACATTAATATTAAGTCACTCATGAGAAAGAACATGGTTGAAGAACTTCATTCAAATAGGTCTTTTCTAGCCCATGGTATTTTCCAAATGTTTATAATCCTTTAGACCTTATTTCTAGCACTTCTGCCCTCTCCTTTGTGGTTTGCAAGATGAAAATCAAAACAAGGAGGAAGAGAAGGGAAGAGTTGGAAAAAAACGTAAAGAGGCTTAATTTATCACCGAAGAAGAAACACTTCGTGCAAAACAAATCAAGAAACAATTCAAGTCAGCCCTCCATTCTCGGTGCTGAGCATATTAAGCTCATTTAAGGAGCATTCATAAAATTCATAGTGAATGCATTACGAATGATTTGTACATTCGAGGCTGAAGAAGAAAGTAACTAGCCACTTTCCATGTTGAAGAAGTTTCTATTATATCGTAGAATCTGGAATGTACTATAAGGACTCTAGATAAGTCAGGAAATATTTTGAGCTCAGAAATAATGGATAAGAAGTATTTCAGAAATTCAATTTAAAAACCTCCTTCTTGCTCAGTAAATATCATAGATAATGAAAAATTTTATTCTCATCTACTTTCAGCTACACCTACCTTTGATATAAAGTTGGTGTAAAATTAGACACACTGAAAGAATTAAGGAACTATGAAAAGAATGATCACTCTAATTGAAACCAGCAAACGATAATATTGTAAAGGTTTTTATATTCTTTTATCAATTCCTTACACTCTCATTCTAATCTACTAAGATGGCCCACTGGTAAACAATAGCACACAGATAAATTCATTCCTTTGTTTACAATCACTAATTACCTAAGTACCTTATGTTACACAAATAGCTGAAGAAAGGTTACGAATATTTTAATGCTATAATTAGACTAGGAAGCAAAACATAGTATAATCATAAAGTTGTAAAATATAACATTCCTAAAAATAGCACAATTTGTCCACACAAATGCAGAAGAGCACAAATGAAAATTTCTGTTTCACGCAAAAAAATTTACATATTACAATAATTATTCAATTAAAAAGACAAAGATATATCTAAATGAGTAGAAATATGTACATGTGTCAAGGCGACATCTCTAACTCACTCACTTTGGGGACTGGAAAAGTCATGGCAAGTGGTTCAAAGTTAGAAGATGAAAGAGTTGATAGCTTCATGGTGGTTCAGGGCATTAAGGTTATCTGGCATTTTCAACACCCTCTGGTCAGTGTAAGAAATGTTATTGTGTCATGTCAGTGTGCCACCAAGCTTCTGCCATCTTCAAATGTGGTGCCCTTTGTTTAAGTAAGAATGAGGCAATTTGCATCCCTGAAATACCCCTCTATAGTTAAGGGATGTAACTTGAACCTGCCTAATTTCTCCTCCTTGAATTGTTTTGGCTCCATTAGCCATTAATTGATCCAAATGTTCCATGACTACATTCACCCTCTCATCCTGCTCAGTTACTCAGCTAAGTTTAATATGTTTACTATTTACAGAAGAGTTCTTCATGTATTTTCCTCTTTCTTTCTGTTAGTATTTTGGAACACAATCTGCTCCTGGGTTACCCAGCAACGTATGATGTCTTCATGTGTCCATACAGGTGGCCACACCTGGAAGGCGTGGTTACCTTGTACCTTAAAGGGCCAACCCCGACATGTGATCTCTCTCTTACTCTCTTCTTGCTTTCTCTATGTCTCTCTCTCATGCTCTCTCTCTCTTTCTCTCTCTCTCTCTCTCTCTCTCTCAGGGGACCCCATTCCCCCTTTCTCTCTCTCTCCCCACCATGTCCTGTTCTCCCACTCCCTCCATGCCCACTTAATAAACCTCTGGCATAGAAGATCAGATGACCCCAACCAAATATTTCTTTAAATAATAACATTAACACTTTCTTTCTTATTTTTGTTTGTTTTTTGAGACAAAGTCTCACTATACAACCCTGGATGTCCCAGAACTTGCTCTATAGAGCAAGCTGGCTATGAACTTACAGAGATTCATCTGCTTCTTCCACCCAAGTGCTGGAATTAAAGGTTTGCACTTATGTCTGGCTCGTGTTTTTTTTTTTTTGTTTTGTTTTGTTTTTCAAGCATGAGTTATGTTTTAGGATGCACCTTACAGCTTAGCTCATGACTGTGCTACTTATAACTTTTCAGTGCCTTAGAAATGTGTCAACTTCTAACCCTCCATTTTAGAAGAGAATTGTTACACAGATGAATTAAAGTTGTCCTAATAAAGTCCAAACAAAGTATGCTGTGGGTTTTTTGTTTGTTTGTTTGGTTGGTTGGTTGGTTGGTTGTTTGGTTGGATGGTTTTGTTTGGTTGGTTTGATTTGTAACCACACTTTAACTTTACTGATGTATTAAGAACAGCAGGAAGACTTGTATGAAAAAAACTTCAAGTCTCTAAAGAAAGAATTAGAAGAAGATATCAGAAGATGGAAAGATCTCCCATGCTCATGGATTGGCAGAATTACCATAGTAAAAATGGCCACCTTACCAAAATCAATCTACAGATTCAATGCAATTCCCATCAAATTACCAACACTATTCTTTACAGACCTGGAAAGAAAAATTCTCAACTTCATATGGAATAACAAGAAAACCAGAATTGCTAAAATAAGCCTCTACAATAAAAGATCTTCTCGAGGTATCTCCATCCCTGATCTTAAGCTGTACTATAGAGCAACAGTAATAAAAACTGCATGGCACTGGCATAGAAACAGAATGGTGGATCAATGGAACCAAACAGAAGACCCAGAAATAAACCCACGCACTTATGGAAACCTGTTCTTTGACAAAGATACCAAAACCATACAATGGAAAAAAGATAGCATCTTCAACAAATGGTGCTGGTCTAACTGGATGTTTACATGTAGAAAATGCAAATAGATCCATACTTATCACCCTGCACAAAACTGAAGCCTAAGTGGATCAAAGACCTCAACATAAAATCAGACACATTAAATCGGTTAGAAAAAAAAAAGTGGGGAATACCCTTGAACTCATTGGCACAGGAGACAACTTCCTGAACAGAACACCAACAGCACAGGCTCTAAGAGCAACAATCAACAAATGGGACCTCATGAAATTGAAAAGCTTCTTTAAGCAAAGGACACCTTCATTGAAACAAAACGACTGTCTACAGATTGGGAAAGAATCTTCACCAACCCTTTCTCTGACAGAGGGCTAATATCCAGTATATATAAAGAAGCTGAAAAGCAGCAAACAAAGTAATACAATTAAAAAATGGGGAACAGAACTAAACAGAGAACTCTCTGTAGAGGAATATTGAATGGCAGAGAAACACTTAAAGAATGCTCAACCTCATTAGCCATTAGGGAAATGCAAATCAAAATGACCCTGAGATTTCACCTTACACCCATCAGAATGACCAAGATGAAAAACTCAAGTGACAACACATGCTGGAGAGGTTGTGGAGAAAAGGGAACCCTCCTCCACTGCTGGTGAGAATGTAAACTTGTACAACCACTCTGGAAATCAATCTGGTGCTTTCTCAGACAACTAGGAATAGCGCTTCCTCAAGATCCAGCCATACCACTCCTAGGCATACATCCAAAATAAGCTCAAGTTCACAGTAAGGACATTTGCTCAACCATGTTTGTAGCAGCTTTATTTGTAATAGCTGGAAATAGAAGCTGGAAATAGCCCAGATGCCCCTCAACTAAAGAATGGATGCAGAAATTGTGGTACATCTACACAATGGAGTATTACTCTGCAATGAAAAATAAGGAAATCATGAAATTTGCAGGTAAATGGTGGGACCTGGAAAGGATCATCCTGAGTGAGCTGTCCCAGAAGCAGAAAGACACACACTGTATATACTCACTCATATAGACATATAACATAGGATAAACTTACTAAAATCTGTACATCTAAAGAAACTAATCAAGAGAGAGGACCCTGACTAAAACACTCAATTCCCATCCTGAAAGGCAAAGAGGATGGATGTCAGAAGAAGAACAAAACAGGAAACAACCTAGGAACCTGCAACAGAGGGCCTCTGAAAGGCTCTTCCCTGCAGACTATCAAAGCAGATGCTGAGACTTATGGCCAACTGTTGGGCAGAGTGCATGGAATCTCATGTAAGAAGTAGAAAACAGTAAGATCTGGAGAGGACAGGAACCCCACAAGGAAAGCAACAGAACCAGAAAATTTGAACACAGGGGTCTTCCCAGAGACTCATACTCCAACCAAGTACCATGCATGGAGATAACCTAGATCCCCTGCACAGTTGTAGCCCATGGCAATTTAGTGTCCAAGTGGGTTACATAGTAATCGGAAGAGGGACTGCCTCTGACATAATCTGATTGGCCTGCTCTTTGATCACCTCCCCTTGAGGGAAGAGCAGCCTTACCAGGCCACAGAAGATGATAATGCAGCCACTCCTGACGAGATCTGATAGATTAAGATCAGAAGGAAGGAGAAGAGGACCTCCTATCAGTGGACTTGGGGAGTGGCCTGCGTGAAGAAGGGGGAGGAAGGGTGGGACGGAAGGGGAGGAGGGAGGGCTTATGGGAGGATACAAAGTGAATAAAGTGTAATTAACAAAATAAAATAAATAAAAATTAAAAAAGAACAGCATGGCTGTTTGGGTGCTGTTTTTATACATAAATGTGAGCAGTTTGAGTATGGAAATTTCTATAAAGCTGGCTTTTGACCTGCCAAATCTAGTAAAATTCATTGTTACCTGTTAGGTTTAAAGAAAACTCCAGTTCTGAAAAGCCCGATAGGCTGTCCAGATATACAAAATTGTTCATAGTGGGCTATTGGAGGATTTATGGAAGTTAGCGAAAACCAGCCTTTGTCAGAAAATTATAATGCTGCTTTTTCTCTACCAAAAATGGGCCTGCAGAGACTGATGCACCAACCAAGGACAATTCACGAAGAAGAGCTAGATCCCATGCTTAGATGTAGCCCATAGGCAGCTCAGTCTCCATGTGGGAATCCTAGTAAGGGGAGCAGGGGCTGCCTCTGACATGGACTTGGTTGCCTGCTCTTTGGTCACTTCCCCATTGTGGGGCGACTTTGCAAGCCCACAAAGGAAGATGATGCAGGCAATCCTGATGAGACTTGATAGGCTGGGGTCATATGGTAGGGGAGAAGGACCCCCCTTTCAGTTGACTAGGGGAAGAAAAGGGAATGTGGAACCAGGAGTAGATGATGGAGGGAGTTACAATCAGGATACAAAGTGAATAAATTATAAATAATTTAAAAAATTAAAAAAAGAAAGGGTGAGGAACATAGAGCTATAAGGAGAAAAAGAGAGAATGAGCAAGGGAGAGTGTATGTAAGAGAATAAAAATAGTAGGGTTATCAGTAGAATGAGTAGCTGGGGGGAAGGGGACCAATGAGTTGGAGGGAATTAAAGGTAGGGAGAGAAGGTGAGAATGTCTAAGACACTAGCATGGACTTAGAAATGTATAACAGGTACTGGTGACACTGAAGGAACCTGGAGTCCAGCATGAGCTTTGGTATGCTTACAGGCACCCCACATAGCCATTTGTCCTTCATGCTGTTTATAAGAGAAAATTACTCCTTTTAGTATATTGTATTTTTAAAGTACAAAATCTTATACTTTGCAATCTCCCAATTCTCTTGCTATAGTCTAGTTTTGCAACAAAGATAAAGATTTGGCACATAACCACTCCCAGCCAGAGCACATACAGACTTTCATAATTCACTCAGATATACCAGTCTAACCCTCAATATGTGATAAAAATTGATTATCCATTTAAAGTTGTTTCATGGTCCATGCATGTGTTTCCACTGGTGTTTTAAGTGGCTTTACGCAGAGTGAAATAGCATTACTTAAACAGTAAAGTATAAACATAATATGGCTCGTTTATTAAGGTCCCAATGCTGCAGCTGGAAAGCATTTCAAGCAGTCTGGATACATAGACAACGCCAACGTCCTTGATTTGATAGCAGCTGAGACAATGGAATACTTTCATGTGGACAATGAACCTTCTCTCCTTCCTCTTTACTAGTAGAGGAGAGTCTCTGCTTTTTCCCTTCCCCATCTAGTTCAAGATACTTTGAACCAGTTACATATTGTTGTCATGAATCATTTGACAATATATTTTGCCAAAATTGAATAATGGATAGAAGTCCACTTCAGTGTAGAAGACTGGAGTTGCCTTCCTCGTGGATGGTTGTTGTCCAAAGAAGTAGTGTGATTACTGAAATCACAAGGAAAAAAGTAAAACGATTGGGATGTTTGCAAAAAATAAATAAATAAAATAAATAAAATAAAATAAAATAAATCCTTGTTAGAACAGCCAAATCTGGTGTACTTTGAGCCTTGGCTGTATAAAAAATAATAGAGATATTGTTTTAGAAGATGCTGTTTTGCCCCACCTATATAACCTGCCAGCTAATCAGTTAACCTTCAGTTAAGCACACATGCAGTATCTGTGAAAGTCTTTGGACTTTCTATGGTTCAGCTGTACCTCATTTTGTGAATAATGCCAAAGCCTCAGTGGTGTAAATTGTTGGATATCTTAGTATACTTGTGAAATGTACAGTATTTTCAAAATATATTCTTCCCTGTTTCCAATAGTTCCCAGTGCGATTAAGAGGATTTCTCACAGTATCAGCTTGCTTCATGCCACACACAACAGTGGCTATCCTTTCCTTCTTTATCAGTCTTCTTGGCATTACTTCTCCAGTACTCCTTACCCTAGCATTCTTGTCTCTCACTGTGCTTCTGGGATAAATCAAGTGTGTATGTTTTAAAAATACGTACTTTGGTCTAACCTCAGGTTGAGTAAATGAGGCCGTTCCAGAAAAATGAATATCTTTAATGAATTCAATTTTCTGCGAGCACATATCAGGGACAAAGCAACTTTTCAGCACATTTCCTATTTTCCAGCAGGTCTCAGTACTGAGTGATTTTCAGAACAAGGCACTATCAGTGAAGCAGTGTGGATGGGTGACTTTCAGCACTCTAGGAGATTATGAAGGTTGGATGAGAGCAACTTGTCCTTACATTTTTAGCCTTTCATGAAGTCCTTGTGTTTGTTAGTTTCCCATCCAGATACCATGGATTAAGCCAGTTGTTCTCAACCTTCCTAACGCTGCCACCCTTTACAGTTCCCCATTAACCATAAAAGTATTTTTTGTTACTACATAATTGTTATTTTGCTACTCTTATGAATGGTAATGTGACTATCTGATATGCAGAGTATCTGATATGTGAACCCCAAAGTGGTTGCTACCCACAGGTAGAGAACCACTGGGTTAAGCAGAGGATTCTGAGTTGGCTAAAGACCTAAATCATAGGAATGTGCTTAAAAACTGAACTGTATATGAAAATGTGTTCTGGATGATCCTAAAGGGGAAAAGTTAGCCTTCCATTATGCTTTTCAAGATAGAATACTTCATAGCACAAAAACTAAGAGGAGCAGAAACAGAAGCAGAAGTAAGAACTTCATTATGAAATGGGTGGGATACACAGAGATTCTATCTCAAAATAAAAACAAGAAAAAATTCACTATACCTACTAAAATCTCAGTATCTGAAAGGAAAAAAAAAAATCCAAGGTGAACCTCAAACCTGTGCCAAACCAGGAACAGTAAAGCACTGATGGTTTAGGATGCATGCTGGTCATGCTGGAATCCATAACTAATGTGTAAGAATAATTTTGAGATGTCAGAAGAAAATCACCTTGAAGCCTAAATAGTGAAAATACATTTTCTGAGAAAGAGCAAACAGAACAAACTTCTTTTATGTAATTAAGAAGATACTACTAATGGAGGATCTGGACAAATTGTTATATGACCAGGTCATAAAGAACAGAGTTTATTGTAAGTATATATTTTATTCATTCATTCATTCATTCATTCATCTGCTTCAACTCCTGCTTTTGAGTTCTCAGTATGAGAAAAATACTGTGCTGGGCACTGGGGTTACAAAGGTGAATGGAGTGCCATCCTGTCTTTTAATAAACTTTCTGATGGACAAAATGAGCATCTAGTAGTTTGGAATATGAAGTGATAAAGTATTAAATTTCTGTAACAAAGACAGCGAGTGGGTGATTAACATAACATACGTAAGGAAAAAATGTTTCTATTCCTTTAAGCTTAAAAGCAGCACATAAAAGTAATTTTTAAAAAGGAACATATTGTCAATGGGTAGGGAGAGGTGAGGAAAATGGACAAAGAAGATTATGGAGAAAGAGTGACATTTTATGCAAGTCTTGAAAACTACTAGAAGGCTTCATTCCAGCCAGGGAAGCAGATGGGCAAGGTAGGGAAGCAGGCAGATCTTCACATATCCCTATATTCCTCCAAATTCAATTCCCCAGTCTCATTGCCAACTCTGCAGTAGACTCCCTGCTGCAAACTCCCCAACCTTCTCCTCAACTTTCCTCCCCACTCATCACTACTCATCCTGTTTTCCCAGCAGGCTTTCTCAGAGATCTTGCTGGCAAAACCTGAAAGAGAAGCAAGTATGCCAGCAAAGCAGGCAAGCAAGCTTCAGATATTCATTCTCACTCCTTTCCTCCATAACCAATCTGCAAGTCTCATCCCTGCTTAAAACCAGACTACCAGTTGGATCCTCTCCTCACCCTCGGAGCTTATTCCCAGAGGACTAATCAGTTTCTGATGGAACAATCTGCTTTTCTCCCTCCTGTGGAACCCCTCAGCATTCCTCCTAGCCCATCCCTTTCCTAAGTGTCAAGCTACCAATAACTAGGAACACATTTTACCCAGAAACCTTAGTGGCCACACTTCTCAGGATCACAGAAGTAGTCCCTACCAGGCAAGACACAGTCCCCACTCTATTCTAAGAACTTGAGGACAAGAAAGTCACTTTGTGAGATATCAGAGGCCATTCTGTTGAAGGAACTCTCGTTAGGCAGGTAGGCTTTCTTAAAGGGGATCTGGTATTTTTCAAGGTCTGTACTATGATACACCCCAGATTTGCTTCCAGTTTCTGACACTCATTCTTTGTGCACTGCTGCATCTCTCTATAATCTGGTCTGATGTGAATTGTCACTTTCTGGGTATTTATACACTCTGATTGAACAAACTTCCCATGGGATCTTATTGAAGGTGTACTGCTGTTCAGATGAATTAATTCCTGATTATGGAATTTCTTTCTTGATTCAAACAATATTAAAAAGTTAAATTGTTTTAGAACTTCTGAAACACCTTTAGAAAGTTTATGGCTGCAATAAATACCTTTGTAGACCTCCTTATGCCTCACTAGGAGATATGCTTGAGATACAATTGTGTCTTCAAGATAAGCCTTTGTTATGAATCCTGGTATACACCATAAATATACACAAATTGGTTTAAACTTCCCATGAACCCAAATTATAAAGTGACTACCAAGCAATGTCTAATTAATTACAAACCTTCATGTCATTGTATACAAACTGTTCTTTTGTAATTCCTTATACCTTGTCGCCTTATGGGATTATATACCGTCATTTTAAATTTACTTTGTTTCTTGGAATGAAAGACAGCTAAGATTATCACCTCAAAGATAGCTGAAAAATGTGAACCAAGTCAGTCTTAATTGAAAAGACATACTCTTGTAACTTTTAGACCCTGTTAACCTTCAGATCTTGTCAACTTTTGTCACTATGAACTCACTATGAAGTTATGTAATGGATACATAAATTTAAAAAAAATGCTTAGTTTTAAAACATGTAACCTGTTGTATTTTAGGATTCAGATGTTTTGTGATTTATTGCCTTCTTTGACTATGAGGTAATTCCTTTTCTGAGTATAAATACTGTAACCAAACAATAAAGGAGGTTGAAGTTAAATTTCTTAGCTTCATCAACTTTTTCCCTTGAGCATGTGTTCATGAATGGTCTTTGCTTACATTTTTCCCTTTTTCTGTTTCTCACCAATTTACAAGCAAGTCAACAGGGATTCAGGATCTAACTATCATCCTAGGACAAGCAGGAAAAAATTTACTTTAGCCTCTGGAGGCCTCCTCAGTGGCCTACCCCTGCACAGGAGCTAATCTCAGATCGAAGAGCCCCCTTTTACAACCCTTTGCAGTTTTGGCTAGAAGCCATTTTGCAGTCCTAGCTGTAGCAAAAATTTTGACCAGTCAAAGTTTTTCTCCTTAGTAGCAGTGTAGCAAGTACCTATACCTAGAGAAGCAATTCTGGGCTCCATTCCCTATTTCTTTCAATCATCTTTCGTGATCCGTTGCTGATTGGTTGTCTAAGCCATCAGCTCTTCGAACCAAGAGATAAAGTGAACAGGAGAACTCCGCATCCCAACCCAGATTATACCCTGGAACATGAAACCTTGCCAAAGCAGGGAGAGACTGGCCATCAGACCTTAGAAAACCTTAACAGTGAGAGAGGAAAAGTAGAACCAGAAACCAAAGAACAACTCACCCAAGAAAAACAGGAACAGATAGCAGCACCTAGAATTATAATTAACCTAGATACCTACATGGCAATGTAAAACAAACAAACACAATAACAGCCAGGACAAAATGTCTCCACGAAAGCCCAGCAACCCTACCAAAGTAGGTCCTGTATATTGAAGCACAAAAAAAACCCTAAAATGGCTTTTTTAGACATGATAGAGGTCTTTATAAAGGAAGTGAATAAATCCATTAAAGAAATAAATTTATGAAAACACAAACAATGGAAGGAAATGAATAAAACAGTTCAGAGACCTTAAAGAGGAATAGACTCAATAAAGAAAACCCAAACTGGGGCTGGAGAGATGGCTCAGAGTTTAAGAGCATTGGCTGTTCTACCAAAGTTCCTGAGTTCAATTCCCAGCAACCACATGGTGGCTTACAACCATCTATAATGAGATCTGGTGCCCTCTTCTGACCTGCAGGCACACATGCAGGCAGAACACTGTATGAATAATTAATAAATAAATAAATCTTAAAAAAAAAACAACAACAACAACAAAAAGATAACCCAAACTGAAGGAAATTTGGAAATTAAAAACTTAGACACTTGAACAGGAACCTCAGAGGTAAGCCTCACCAACAGAATACGAGAGATAGAAGAGAGAATCTTAGGTATTAAAGACACAATTGAAGAAACAGATATTTCAATAAAAAAAAAAACTGTTAAATCCTAAAAAACCCAAGCAAAAACAAAAACAAGAAAACCTGGCATAAAACATCCAGGAAAATTTGGTACAATAAGAAAAGACCAAATCTAAGAATAATAGGAATGGAGAAAGGAGAAGAAACTCAGGTCAAAAATAGAACATATTTTCAACAAAAGCATCCAAGAAAAATTTCCTAACTTAAAGAAAGCGATGTCTCTACAAAGGCACAAGAAACACACAAAAAACTAAATAGACAGAAGTAGTTTAAAAAAAAGTCTCTGTGGCCCATAATAATCAAAACACCAAACATACAAAACAAAAAAAGAATATTAAAAGCTACAAGGGAAAAAGACCAAGTAACATATAAAGACAGATTTAACAGAATCACACCTGACTTCTCAATGGAGACTCTAGATGTTCTACAGACTCTAAGAGACCACAGATGCCAGCCTAGAATATCATACCTAAAAACTTTCAATCACAATAGATGGAGAAAATGACATTCCATGTAAAAGCCAAATTTAAGGAATATGTATCTACAACTCTTGCCTCACAGAAGGCACTAGAAGGAAAACTCTTACCTAACAATGTAAACCACACAACCAGGAAATCATAAGGAATAAATAATCCCAGACCATCAAATCACAAGAGGGGAAGCAGACATAACAACAAACAAACAAAAAACAAACAAACTAAAAGGAATAAACAATGACTGCTCTTTGATATCTCTCAGCATCAATGGTCACAATTCCCCAATAAAGAGCCACTAACAGAATGGATGCTAAAACTGGATCCATCGTTTTTTAGCCAATAAATATACCTTAACATCAAGGATAGACATTATCTTCAGGACCCAACAAAGAAAGAAAATTATAGATCAATTTCCTTTATAAAAATTGATGCAAAAATTCTCAATAAATTTCTTGCAAACCAAATCCAAGAACATACCAAATAGATCATCCACCACAGTCAAGTAGGCTTCATGCCAGAGATGCAGGGATGGATGGGTCAACACATGTAAATCGATAAATGTAATCCACCGCATAAAAAACCCAAAATACAAAACTCACATGATCATCTCATTAAATGCAGAAAAGACCTCTAACAAAATCCAACACCCCTTCATGAAAAAAGCCCAGGAGAAATTAGGGAAACAAGGGGACATACATAATATGTCCCTAAACATAATAAAGGCAGTTTACAGTAAACCAAGAGCCAACATCATCTAAAATGGAAAGAAGCCCAAAGCAATTCCACTAAAATCAAGAACAAGTCAAGCTTGTCCTCTCCTTCCATACCTATTCAATATAATCCTTGAATTCTTGACTAGAGCAATAAAACAACTGAAGGAGATCAAGTAGCTAAGAATTGGAAAGAAGAAGTCAAAGTAGGCATTTGCAGATGATAGGATAATATACATAAGTGGCCCTAAATATTCCACCAGGAAACTCCTACAGCCTATAAAATACTTTCAGCAATTAACTCACAAAAATCAGTAGCCCCTCTATGTACAAATGATAAAAAGACTGAACAAGAAATCAGGGAAACAGCCTTGTACAATAGCCTCAAATAATTAAATTATCTTGAGTTAAGTCTAAACAAGCAAGTGATATGTATGATAAAAAATGTCAGACTTCTGGCTATTACAAATAAAGCTGCTACAAACATGGTTGAGCAAATGTCCTTTTTGTGTACTTGAGCCTCGTTTGGATATATGCCTAGGAGTGGAATGGCTGGATCTTGAGGAAGCGCTATTCCTAGCTGTCTGAGAAAGCACCAGATTGATTTCCAGAGTGGTTGTACAAGTTTACATTCCCACCAGCAATGGAGGAGGGTTCCCTTTTCTCCACAACCTCTCCAGCATGTGTTGTCACTTGAGTTTTTCATCTTGGCCATTCTGATGGGTGTAAGGTGAAATCTCAGGGTGGTTTTGATTTGAATTTCCCTAATGGCTAATGAGGTTGAACATTTCTTTAAGTGTTTCTCTGCCATTCGATGTTCCTCTACAGAGAGTTATCTATTTAGCTCTGTTCCCCATTTTTTAATTGGATTACTTGGTTTGCTGCTTTTAAGCTTCTTTAGTGCTTTATATGTACTGGATATTAGCCCTCTGTCAGAGAAAGGGTTGGTGAAGATTCTTTCCCAATCTGTAGGCAGTCGTTTTGCCCTTCAACTGAAGAATGGATGCAGAAATTGTGGTACATCTACACAATGGAGTATTACTCTGCAATGAAAAACATGGAAATAATGAAATTTGCAGGTAAATGGTGGGACCTGGAAAGGATCATCCTGAGTGAGCTGTCCCAGAAGCAGAAAGACACACACTGTATATACTCACTCATATAGACATAGAACATAGGATAAACTTACTAAAATCTGTACATCTAAAGAAACTAATCAAGAGAGAGGACCCTGACCAAAACGCTCAATTCCCATCCTGAAAGGCAAAGAGGATGGATGTCAGAAGAAGAACAAAACAGGAAACAACCTAGGAACCTGCAACAGAGGGCCTCTGAAAGGCTCTTCCCTGCAGACTATCAAAGCAGATGCTGAGACTTATGGCCAACTGTTGGGCAGAGTGCATGGAATCTTATGTAAGAAGTGGGAAATAGTAAGATCTGGAGAGGACAGGAACCCCACAAGGAGAGCAACAGAACCAGAAAATTTGAACACAGGGGTCTTCCCAGAGACTCATACTCCAACCAAGTACCATGCATGGAGATAACCTAGATCCCCTGCACAGATGTAGCCCATGGCAATTTAGTGTCCAAGTGGGTTACATAGTAATGGGAAGAGGGACTGCCTCTGACATAATCTGATTGGCTTGCTCTTTGATCACCTCCCCTTGAGTGGGGATCAGCCTTACCAGGCCACAGAAGATGACAATGCAGCCACTCCTGATGTGATCTGATAGACTAAGACCAGAAGGAAGGAGAGGAAGACCTCCCCTATCAGTGGACTTGGGGAGGGCGTGAGTGAACAAAGGGCAAGGAGGGTGGGACCGGGAGGGGTGGAGGGAGGGACTTATGGGGGGATACAAAGTGAATAAAGTGTAATTAATAAAATAAAATTAAATTAAAAAAACTGTCAGACATTGAATAAAGAAACTGAAGATCAGAAGATAAAAAGATCTCTTTTCTCACTTATTTATTTTATTCACTTTACATCCTTGTAGCTCATTCCCTCCATCCCTCCCAGTCCCATCCTCTCTCAGTCCCCACTCTCCTTTTCTTTAGTGTTACCTTTCCCATCCACCCCAGTTCATCCAGTTGCATCAGAACTAAATTCATCCTCTTCACCTGTGGTCTGTCAAGGCAGTCCCTCCAAGGGGAAGTGATCTAAAAGCTAGCAAGTTGGTTCCTGTCCAATGCAGTCCCCACTTCCCTTACTAAAAGACCCATTTGAAGCCTAAGGTGCCCATCTGCTACATATTAATAGGGGGCATAAGTCCAGTTCATGCATGGTCCTTGGTTGATGCTTCAGTCTCAGCAAACCACTTTGGTGCCTGGTTAGTTGGCTCTGTTGCTTTTCTTGTGGAGCTCCTGTCACTTCAGGGTCCTTTTCTTTTTCCTCCCACTATTCCCCAAGGCTTCCTAAGCATTTCCCAATGTTTGGCTATGAGTCTCAGCATCTGTTTTGAAGCACTGTTTGGTAGTCCCTCTCAGAGGACAACTCTGACAGGCTCCTGTCTGCAAGCTTAGTAGAGTATCAATCATAGTGTCAAGGGTTGGCACTCTCCCATAGGGTGGGTCTTTGGTTGGTCCTGGCATCCTTTGGGCATTACTTCAATCTCTGCTCTATCTGGTCTATTTTTATCTGTGCATATCTCTAAGGTGGTTAAATTTTGGGTGGAAGTTTTTGTTGGTGGATTGGTATTCCCTGCCCTTTACTAGAAGACTAGTCTAGTTAGAGGATGTTCTCTTCTGTCTCTATGGTCTCTGTCACTAGGAGTCTTTGCTTGAATCCCTCTCATTTTCCCTCAGGAGCCTACTCTGAATTAAGTCACCAGCTTGTCACAAAGATGTCCCTACCCTCAGGTTTTTTGTTTGTTTGCTTTCGTTTTTGTTTTTTCTGTACAGGCCTTTTGTTCTTCTACCCTTGCTCTCCTCTGGTCTGATCTCCACCCTCTTAACTCTCTGTGCCCCCTCTCCTACCTTATTCCCTCTCTTTAGCCATTACCCCTGTCTATTCTATCTCTTCTTCTGAGTGAGATTTATGCATCCTCACTTGGGTCCTCCTTATTACTTATTTTCTTTGGGTCTGTGCCTCAGAGTATGTTCATCTTATACTAAATTGCTAAAATCCATTTATTTTGGTGAGTATATACCATGTTTCTCTTTCCAGATCTGGGTTACCTCAATCAGAATGATTTCTAGTTCTATCCATTTGCCTACAAATTTCATGATTTCTTTGTTTTTAGTAATTGAGTAGTATTCCAGTGTGTAAATGTGCCACAGTTTCTTTATCCATTCTTCAGTTGAGGGACATACAGGTTGTTTCCAGATTCTAGGTATTATGAATAAAGCTGCTATGAACATAGCTGAGCAAGTGTCCTTGTTATGTGGCAGAGTGTCTTTTGGGTATGTACCCAGGAGAGGCATAGCTGGGTCTTCAGATAAAGTTATTCTCAATTTTATAAGAAAGCACCAGATTGATTACCACAGTGGTTGTACAAGTTTACACAATCACCAGCAATGGAGGAGTGTTCTCCTTTCTATACTCTCGCCAGCCTGTGCTATCGCTTGAGATTTTGATCTTAGCCATGCTGACAGGAGTGAAGTAGAATCTCAGCGTCATTTTGATTTGCATTTTCCTGATGACTAAGTAAGTTGAGAATTTCTTTCTGTGCTTCTTGGCCATTTGAGATTCTTCTGTTGAGAAGTCTCCCTTTAGTTCCGAGTCCCATTTTTAATTGGGTTATTTTGTTTATTGATTTTTTGAGTTCATTATATATTTTGGACATCAGTCCATTTTCAGATGTAGGATTGGTGAAGATCTTTTCCCAATTTGTAAATTGTCTTTTAGTTCTATTGACAGTGTCCTTTGTCTTACAGCAGCTTTTCAGTTTCAAGAAGTACCAATTATTAATTGTTTATCTTAGAGCCTGAGCTGTTGTTTTGTTTAGGAAGTTGTTTGTTGTGCCAATGAGTTTGAGGCTCTTCTCCACTTTCTCTTCTAATAGATTTAGTATATCTGGTGTTATATTGGGTCTTGGATTCACTTGAATTTGAGTTTTGTGCAGGAAGATGAATATGGATCTATTTGCATTTTTCTACATGTAGACATCCATTTAGACCAGCACCGTTTGTTGAAAATGCTGTCTTTTTTCCATTGTACGGTTTTGGATTCTCTGTCAAAGATCAAGTGATGATAGGTATGTGGGTTTATTTCTGGGTCTTTGATTCGATTCCATTGATCAACCAGTCTATTTCTATACCAGTACCATGCAATTTTTATTATTATTGCTCTGTAATATAGCTTGAAGTCAGAGATGGAGATGCCTTTAGAAGTTCTTTTACGGACCTTGGAAAGATCTCTTATGCTCATGAATCAGTACAATTAATATAGTAAAAATAACCATCCTACAAAAAGTACTCTAGATTCAATGCAAATTTCATCAATATTTCAACACATATTTTACAGATCTTGAAAGGACAGTTTTTAGGTTCATATAACAACAAACAAAATAAACAAACAAAAATCCTAGCTAAAACAGTCCTGAATTTAAAAACCTAAAAACAAAATAAAACAAAATGCTGGAGATATCACCATCTCCAATTTCAGTGTTTACTGTGGAGGTATAGTATTAAAAATAGCATGGTATAGGCACAA
This sequence comes from Meriones unguiculatus, assembly GCF_030254825.1. Taxonomy (NCBI): domain Eukaryota; kingdom Metazoa; phylum Chordata; class Mammalia; order Rodentia; family Muridae; genus Meriones; species Meriones unguiculatus. The sequence continues at coordinate 92,805,499 of NC_083369.1, read as the reverse complement.
AAACAGATAACATTGATCAACAGAATCTAATTGAAGACTCTGACATAAATCTCTAGTGAGAATATTGGAATTTGTTTCTTTAAAAAAACAAAAAATATTATAACAATAAGTTTTCCTTTTAATCCCAGGTGTGAGGATATGGGGCTGCTTTGGAGTACCCACATCAAAATAAATATAATTTGCCTCATTGGTTACCAGAGGCATGATTTTGTCAGCTACAGATAGTTTCTTCAACTCTGTGACGTTTGGAATTCTGGGGAATTTTCAGAGGGTATATAAATTCTAGGGCTCTGAGAAGCATGGTTGGTTGTTGGTTATTTGTTGGTTGCTGTTGGTCACAGTTTGTTAAGTAATCCTGCTCAAAGAAAAAACAGAGAGAAGAAATTAGATATCCTGACTGCAAAGATCAAACTTGCTCCAAGTAGCTCAAAGCCCCTAATTAGCAGGAAGTAGTCCTAACACTATCAATACTCTCTTTCTAACCCATGACTTTATTCAGGAATCTCTTTCCTCTCCTCTCTATTCTTTTTCTCTCTCATAACTAGTGTTAGAGTGTTAAGAGGGAACAGGAAAAAGAGTGGAAGAATGAAGAATCCATAAAGTAGCAAACACCAGCTATATAAATCTACATACCCATGGAAAACTAATTTTTGATAAAGAAGCCAGAGATAGACATTGGAGAAAAGTCAACATCTTCAACAAATGGTGCTAGTCAAACTGGATGGATGCATGTAGAAGAATTCAAATAGAGTCGTAGTTATCACCCTGCACAAAACCAAAGTCCAAATGGATAAAAAACCCCAGCATAAAACCAGAGACCCTGAGCCTGAGAGAGGAGCAATTGGGGAATAACCTGGAACTCATTGCCACTGGAAAAGACTTCCTGAACAGAACAGGCACTAAGATCAACAATTAGTTTAAGGATCTGATGAAACTGAAAATCCTCTGAAAGGCAAAGGACATCATCATTGCAGACGAAGCTGCATTCTAAAGAATAGGAGAAAATTTTTACCATCTACACATTGAATACAGAACCAGTATCCAAAATACATAAAGAATTTTAATAAACTAGATTTCATGAAAACAATAATCCAATTAAAATGGGGTACAGCTCTAAAGAGAGAATTCTAAAACTCAAAAGGCTGACAAACATTTAAAAAAATATTCAACACCCTTAGTTATCAAGGAAATGCAAAACAAATTACTTTGAGATGACATCTTAAACCTGCCAGAAAGGCTAAGATCAATAACAAAAGTGACAACACATACTGGAGAGGTTGTGGAGCAAGGGGAACACTCATCCATTGCTGGTGGGAATGTAAACTTGCACAGCCAATGTGGAAATCAGTGTACCATTTCCTCAGGAAGATGAGAATTGAGCTACATCAAGATCCACCTAGACTACTTTTCTACAAACACCTATAGATCACTTCATCCCACCACAGAGACTCTTGCTTAACCATGCTCATTGCTGCTCTATTTATAATAGCCAGAAACTGGAAACAACCTAGATGACCCTCAATGGATGAATGGATAAAGAAATTGTGGTACATTTATATGGGAGAATATTGCCCAGCTGTTAAAATTAACAAAATCATGAAATTTACATGGAAATGGATAGAAGTAGAAAAAAAAAAAAACAACATCCCAAGTGAGGTAACCTAGACTCAGAAAGACAATTATAGTATGTGTTCACTTATATATGGAAATATAATAATATATATTATTATGTTAGGTCAATAATAACCAAGCTACAATCTGGAGAACCACAGAGGTTAGGTGTAGAACAAAGGACTGGAGCATAGGGGCAGATAAATCTCCCCAGGAAAGGGAAATAAAATAGACAGTTATGGATTGGTGTGGTTGGGTGCAGACTGGAACAGGAGGGGCAAGTGGAGAGGCAGTAGAAAGAGGGGGTTGAGGGAAGGAATATGGGGATGAACAGTTAAAATATAGGGCAATTTGAGGGTAGTATAGAAACCTAATACAGTAGAAGAGGCTTCTATATATGTAATACATTATCTAAATACATGCATGTCTGTGTGTATGATATAAGTGAAACTGACAAATAATCTGAGGGATAGATCCTAAACTAGCCATCTTTTATCATTAATTAAAGCTTCCAGTACTGGGCAAAAGGGTATTGTTGGCAAAAGGGTAACCCCCAAACAAGCCAGGCTGTTGCCAAGACTATAGGTTTCACTCCACAAACTGATGGCAAGGCCACATTGCTGAAGACAATGCCCACACAACTCAGTTGAACATGAAGAAGGCAGGCTGATGCCTACATAGAGCCTTCAGTCTTGAGTGCTAGTATCTTTGACTACATACCAAAAGGTACTACTACAGAGGAAAGGTAAATAGCAACCCAGTCACAATCCCTTTCATCTACAATGTTTTCCTGTTTGTATGATATGCTAATGCAATGGTGACACAATGTGAGAGTAACCAACCAATGTCTGATTTGACTTAAGTTCCACTCCACCAGATGGAACCCACACCAGACACTGCATGAGTGACCAAGAACCTGAGACTAGATAGCCCAGAGACCTAAGGTAAAACCAAAGAATATTGATTTTTTTTAAAAAAAAGTAGTGATAAAATGGCTCCTAATGATATTCTGTTATACTCATAGACAGTTGTCTTATTCAGCCATCATCAGAGAGGGTTCTTCCTGAAGGAAATGGGAACAAATACAGAAACCCATAGCTAGGCATCACACCCACACATATAGACCTTGGAACACCCTGCCCTAAATGGGATATTTCCATCAAATGTCTCCCCTCAGAGCTCAGGAAACCTGTAGAAGAGGAGATAGAAAGAGCCAGAGGAGATGGAGGACACCAAGAAAACAAGGCACTCTAAATTAGCATGAGCAAAGATCATATGGACTCACTGAGATTGAGAAAGCTTGCACAGGGTCTGCATGGGTCTGTACTAGATGGAGCCCTAAAGCTGAAAGGAGAAGTTCACACACATTCTCCCATCTGTAACGCAGAAGCTATCTCCAATTGATAACCACTTGCAAGTGTAAATTAAGTTTTCTCCAAGGAAGTCTCACTGGAAACAAACTCAAGGGTAGGCTTCATGCCCAGCAGTAGATGGCCAACAGAAATCAAACTTGGAAATTCCTTGTCTCATAATGTTGTGTCAGAGTTTGTCCCCACCCCCTTTAAATTTTATCTTATTTTAATTTTATTTATAGATGCTTTTTCTTGTGTCATTTTACTCTACAGGTACTTCTTGTATAGATTATGATTTCTTTTTTTAGTATTTTATGGGATTCCAAATGAGTGAGTCTCTGTTTCTTGAGCCTTCTCTTGGCCTCTTTCTGTTTGTTTTGTCCCAATCCCTATGTGCTAGTTTTTGTTTTATTTTATTTTATTATTATCCCATAGAAGTCTGTTTTTTTCTAATGAAAGACAGAAAGATGTTGGTCCAGATGGGAGAGGAGGTATAAAGGAGTTAGGAGTAGCAGAGATATATTATGTGGGAAACTATTTTCAATAAAAAGAAAAGAAAACTAGAAGGCTTTCAACAGGTGAGGAAGGGATCCAAAACAGTCCCTGCAATGAAGCCAGCAGTGCAGAGCAAGGAAGCTTGTGTTGACTAGTCATCCACACATTTTTTTTTCTAAATATTCCCTAGTCTCCCCAAAGCCACACAATTCTTCCTCCCTTTATTTATTATTTTATTTTATTTTGTTTTATTTTATTTTAATGTGTACCAATGTCTTGCCTGCCAATATGTTTATGTGCCAAGTCCATGCCTGGTGCCTATGGAAGTCAGAAGAGGGCTTTGGATTCCCTGGAACTGGATTAATGAATGGTTCTGAGGTACCAATGGGTACTTGGAATTGAATCCTGGTCCTCTGCAACTGCATCTCATGCTCTTAATCCATGAGCCATCTATCTCTCCCATTTGCCTTTCTTTATTACCACTTATAGCCATGTGTAGTTAGTTGCTGACTTTTCTATACCTCAGCTTCGACTGCTTGGTTTCTTTTTCCACCTTCTGACTTCAGTGCTGGCATGCTCAGGGAGCACAAATACAGCACACCTACTGACACTTGTGTGCCAAATACTCGCCTCATGGAGAAGCCCTTTCTTCTGCATCCATCATCTTATTTATTCTCTATGACTCTTGGGCACTTCCCAGACTCCTCCTTGCTATCTTCAGTCTTCCTACACTGTTACAATTTCCTTCTGTTTCTTAACTTGCATATTCACATTTCCACTACAAGTAATAAAGACAAGTAATAATGCTGTCCTCTTCACTGTGTTTCTCTGAAATGGTGCTAGCCATTCTTTTTTCCACCTTCCCCGCGTTTCCAGAAAGCTAAATGTATACTCGCTCCAACCTGAATCCATTCTGCTAATTTCTTGTAATCCAATTCAACTTCCTCATAGTCAATCTTTTTTCTCAAAATGCCAGGCTGGCTGTATGTGCTTTAGGGGTTTACCAGGGACCATCTATGGGTTTGCTGTTCCTCTACCAACTGGCTGTACAAATGCTCATACTCTTTTCTGATCTGTTTTTCTCCCACAGCATAAGGGGCTGAATTCACTTAATCCACTAACCATCTATTGCTACCCTCTCTTTGCTAGTTGTCCATGCTATGAAAATACAAATAATGTTCATTTCTCTCTTTAAAGCGTTTATCCATCAGCACCAGTGTATATGTCAGTGTGTTAATGTCAGAATAAAACATGTGCCAAGGACTCCTGGGAAGATGACTAGGAAGTGAGTAATTCAATGTGGGGGTTGATGGGTCTTTAGTGATGACCCTGTTTTTATTTTGTGTGAAATGGTTGCCAGACATTCAATGAGTCCATTAAGGTAGCCTAATAAAAGAAGAAGGTGAATGAGATGACCAGCCCAAGAGGCCATAGATAAAACAAAACAAAACAAAAAATTAGAACTAGATATAAAAGTAGAAGAGAAGCTATCCCCGAAGGAAGGCAATTTTGTTTTCTTCTACCTCCTTCTCTACACCATCACAAGAAGGATGGCTTTGAAGCAAAGGTCTCTCCTGGTCATTTTGCTGTTTAGAAACCCTGAGTTGCTCTAAGATTGCCTGAAGGATAAAGAGAAAAAGCAATCTCCTGAGTATGAGGCACTGCCAGGCCCAACCCTTTCCACCACCTTCTTCATCAACTCTACCAGGCAGGCAGTATACTCTAAGCCACTTGCTCTTGACCTTGAGCTTGGGAAATACATGGGGAGCTTTCTAACAGAGAGATGGCAGGGCCCCAGCCTAGAAGGTTTGTCTGAGGATGCTAATGATAGATACTAGGTCCACCATCAATGAAAGTATGATTGCTTCTTAAATTGGAAGTCAAGACCCTACATGGGAGTTATGTAACTGAATATGGGAATCATGAAAAAAATACCAATATTAAAAGGATTTCGAACATATAATCACCAAAAATTAATTCAAAGTCAAATGTATAATAACTGTGGGGTATTTCTGGCAGTGCTGTCCTTGTTGGATCATGCACTTTTACTGCAGCCTTGGTTCTAAACACACCACAAGTGTACTTTGCATCGTGCATGCCTTCATGTCAGGCAATGCCAATGAAAGCTGTCAGAAACACCTCGGCTCAGATTTAAGACTATTATGTTATGAATTGCAATGTTTGTGCTGTATACACAAAATTCCTTCTTTTATAGAAACCTAATGGTTTAATTATAGAAAACAGATTTTTAATATTTTCCTATTGTAATTCCTCTACATGTAAGTACCAAATGAGTATACCTTTAAATTGCATTCTGTTAGACTGTTTGAATCTAAAAATTGCTATTTGAGTGGATGAGTTAAGTTTCATAAAAGATTGCTTGATGAATTCTGGCATGTGATTAGGACAGAATTTCCAACAGTTTCTAAAATGGCCTCAAACAAAGTTGGGTCTGTTCTGTGTACTTATGTGAAGTGTAGTACTTCGTATTGATAATTATAAAATCAAAATATTGGTCAACTCTTACAGATCTATGTCCTGTGAATTCAAAATTCAAAGATTTAATTATTTATGTAAAGCAAACATTTATCTCATTAGTATAAAAATTTGCTTTCACCTTTAATAAATGGTTAAACTATGTTGATGCTAAGGAATTATTTTTAAAACAGAAATTCTTTATGATTTATTAGTAGTAAATGCTTGACTGGTGTGCCTATAGTAAAGACCATACCCTAAATATTATCTCCCCCCAACTCTGCCTCTACGTGTAATATGACATCTTGTCATTATTGTCTGGGGGAAAGTTTTATAAAACTTTTAGACCAATTATTCTCAGTGGCTACACACCCTGATTCCAGTCTCTCTCCTAGCAGTTGTTGGGCACCTCTGATAAAGGAAGCACTAGACTAAATTTGATTTGACAAGACAATCCAGAGAGCAGTAAAAAGTCGGTGTTGAACCCTGAACAAGTTGAGACCTGTATTCACATGCTGATATGCTGTCTGCTCTGGTGAGGACCCTGGGTGGTCTAAAGGCTCGCACAGAGGAAAATCTAAGGAGCAGGGAATCTGCAGCTCTAATCACAAGTCTGAAGAGAAAGAATGATTCAGGGACTGGTGGTTGACAGTATTGATACATTGGTCTTCCCTCCGCCTCTACCATACATTTCTTAAATGGCACAGTAGAACTCTTTCTCTCTTTTTTAAAATTTTTAATTCTGGGCTGCCTTCAACAAATAATAGACATTTGTTTCTGAATGAATGAAATGAACACCAGGGTGTCCAGTTTGTTTTTTGTTCCCAAGTTTATTTAAGCAGAAAAGGCCATGGCAGATAACATCTGTGCCATATACATTTTTAACATTTATTTCACATTTCTGTTAACATGCAGCTTTTGGAAGTACATCTCATAGTTCTCCATTATATTCTGTTGTCTTCCCATTTTTATCTGATCAATTATGAGGTAGATTTTTACTAGCCAGCCATAGGCAGGGAGCCTTGTATTTACCTACTTGACAGAGCCTGAACCTGAGCATCTCTAAACAATGATTTTAGAAACTAAGATATTAACTTTACATGGAAATAAATTTTCCTAAATAAACTTTAAAATTAAAAAGAAAAATGAAAGCATAAAACTAGAATAGTGGATAGAGGCTTTTTTTTTTTTAAACTTATGCTTGTCTTTTTTTTTTTTTTCCAGCTTACATCACAGCAGCATAGCGCCACTTTGCCATCTAGTGTTGTGAGTCAGTATTACCTGTGGCAGAAGCAATGAGCACTTTTCTCATCTGGCTCCTTAAGAGTTTATTGGAGCTCACAAAGCACAGAGCTTAACTGTACTTTGAATACCGCAGATGCTATTTGGAAAACAAAACAAAACAAAACAAAAAAACCAGTTTTCCTACCCATTCTTCTCCTATCAATGTCTAATAAACAGCCAAGTCCTCTTGAATTTATATTACTTCACAGTTGGCATCCTTAGAACAGAAGCCTGCCATATGTTATTAAAGTGGTGTGTGCTTATGAATTCTAGCACTCAAGAGACTGAAGGATGACAAGCTCAAGGCTAGCCTGAACTACATATATAGTGAGACATTGCCACAAAACAAAACAACATAAAGACAAGGGCCTCTTCTTGGAAGGAGTTCCATGGTACACCTCTTGTGTAGAATGTGCAAGGACCTGGGTTCCAGAGTGAACACACACACACACATACACACACACACACACACACACACACACAGAGAGAGAGAGAGAGAGAGAGAGAGAGAGAGAAGGAGAAAGGAGGTCCTTGCCTTCACTCCCATTCTCCAAGATGGAAGAGACTGTGGAAGAGCTGACAGAGCAACTACAAATGATCTTTGATCTTTCTCAGCTACAACTGACATAAGACTAAGCATGGCCCCTAAAGCAGACTGCAGTTAATGAAGAAAGCCTACACATAGTTTGCACACTTAGTGAGTGGAGAAATACCATCAGGGTTCAAGTCATTCTTCTGCCCTCTGCTAGCTGTGGGAGCTTAAGCAAGTCACTTGGCCTTTCTGCACTTTAATTTCCTTGTTTATATAGCTGGGATGATAATACTAACTTATATTGCCTATGTTGGCTTCAAATTTCTGCTCTTAAGTGAGCCTCTTAAATAGCTGGGCTTACAGTCATTTACCACTGTGCCAATCCAGATCATTGCTTGAGTCTTTCACTAACAGCTTAATATTTGCAAGATTTTAAAGCACATTTCTTTAACCCCTTTTAGCCTCGCTTTCTTATTTCAATTTAACGTTATTTACAAATATTTATTACAGTTTATTCATTTTGTATCCCTGCTGCAGCCCCCTCCCTCCTCTCCTCCCAGTCTCACCCACCCACTCTTTTCTCCCCCTATGCCCCTTCCCTAGTCCCCTGATAGGGGAGGACCTTCATCCCTTCTATCTGACCCTAGCCTATCAGGTCTCATCAAGGCTGGCTGCATCATCTTCCTCTGTGGCCTGGCAAGACTGCACTCTCCCCCCCCCCAGGGAGAAGTGATCAGAGAGCCTGCCACTAAGTTCATGTCAGAGACAGCCCCTGCCCCCATTACTAGGGAACCCACTTGGAAACTGAGCAGCCAATGGGCTTCCTTTGAACAAGGGGTCTAGGTCCTCTCTGTGCATGGTCCTTAGTTGGAATATTGGTTTCTGCAGGGCCCTTATTCAGAAAGGCAAACAGAATAGAGATCGGAAGTAGGAGAAGACAAAGAACAGGACAAGAGCCTTCCACAGAGGATCTCTGTAATACTCAACCCATCAGGGTATAGAAGGAGATACTGAGACTCAGCCAAACTTTGCGCTGAGTGCCAGAATTCTTATGGAAGAAGAGGGAGATAGAAAGACCTGGAGGGGACAGGAATTGCACAAAGAGAACAACAGAGCCAAAGTAGCCCCACTTCCAATATTGCTTTGCTTATAAAGTGTTTATACCTAGCCTATTGGACATTCAGAGATCATTTTAGCACATTCTCCTGCTATATAACAAAATCCAGTAATAATCATGAAATGAAACTGATAACTGTAATGATCGCAAAGGAACACAGATCATGAAAATGTTTTGTTTTAATGAACACTTATGTCAGTAAGAAGAAAATAAAATAAAAGCAAATATTAGTATGAAAAGGAAAAATAGATTTATATTTTATTTATATGAGTGTATTTTTAAAGAGAAATATCCTACAAAAATTCAAATTATCCCACAAAGTGAACAGTACAGATTGCAGTGTTGATTTGCATATAGAATAACAGATCTGAGCATCTCAAGTTCTGTTTCTTCCTTCTACAGTCACTGTATTCTTGTTCTTTCAGATGTACTGTACAAATGCAGCAGCATACAGAACGACATATATAAGAGAAGCAAATTGCGTAAGAAGTGAGCTGAAATTATTCCAAACCAGCTCAAACTTATTCGAGAATTGAATGTTCCTGGCATGAGTCAGTGAACCCAGTGGAGTCCCTTGTGTTGTTTTCCATATAGAAAAGTCTAGTTATTAGAGGGTAAGTGATGCAAATGTGCCACATTGAAGTAAATATAAAATGTATATATGTATATACATGTGTGTGTGTGTATGTGTGTGTGGGTAATAATCATCATGAACTCCTGTAGCTGTAGAACTTATCAAGGTAACCAAGAGGTAAAGAGAAGAAAATTACGGACATTGTTTAAAATAGTGAGGGCATCTGGAAAAACAAAAGATCAATTTGTAGTTGATTTAACATTCTTTTTAATTTCTCCACAAGTAATAGATTTTCTTATTGCTTGTACCTGGGACAGAATGACTACTCCCAGTGTCCTGTCCTTGGTACCCATTGTTTCTGAGAGTTCTATGAGAAAAGCTGCCAGGATAGTACATATTCAGTTCTATCCCATAGGTTATCTCCTTCTCTGCCCCTCTTCTGTCCACCCTGAACCTGCTTTCCATCTTCTAATAAATGAGTATTTATAAATGAATATATGATTTTGAAGCTTTAATGAATGAACAGCAGCTGACAATTATAATGTCTTACATTATTTTAAGACAAATAACAAACAACTTGGGCCTTCATTCAGAAACATGGCTGTTCCCTAGAATTCCTTCCAAAATGTCTTTCTGTATCAAATGGAAGGGTTGTTCTGAGTTGTGTGGGCACATGGCCATGGGGTTGCCACCCTAGGAGTTGGTTGAAAAAACAGTCACTTGTTTCTTGGTTCTCAGATCTGTTCCCTGTCCTTATTATCCTCTAATATGTGTCACAAAACACCCCATTTACTTGGCTTCTGGCAGGTTGGGCCAATACAGGGCAAACTAAAAGAGTGGAAGGAAGGAAAATGGAGGGAAGAAGCCTGGCTACCTCTCTACCTCTCCCTGCCTCAGGCAGATATTCCACAGAGACAAATTTCCTGAAAAGTTAATGAAGCTGAGGCTCTAGGGCCTCCCACTTGCACAGGCCTCTTCCAATGCCCTGCGTGTATACTTTTGAACAGCTTTATTGAAATATAATTTATGTGCCATAAAATTCACCCATTGTGAGTACATGGTTCAATGGTTTTTACTAAATTTATCGAGTTGTACAACCATCACCACAATCCAGTTTTAGAATACTTCTGTCACTCCCCCACACATACCGAATTCCCCTGTGTCTGTTTTCAGTCAATCTTGGTTCCCAACCCCAGGCTCTAGTAACCACTAATTTGCTTTCTGTCTCAATGGATTTGCTTATCCCAAACATTTCACATCAATGGCATCTTAGTATGTGGTCTTTTGTAACTGGTTTCCTTCACTGTGCCAAGTATTTTTGAGGTTCATCGTGTAGGAGCAAACATCAGTACCTTATTCTTTTTTTTGCCAAATACTGTTTCATTGGCTGGATATTTTTTATTTTAGTAATATATTCACCAGTTGAAAGATATATGTCTGACTTTGCATTTGTAAGTTTACATCCTTTCTAAAGAGCATTTCCTAGATTCTGTATCAGGTCTCGAAAGCCTGGAGCTTACTCCACCTGTGGCAGGTAAGCTCAAAAAGAGGCTCTGGTGACTCCTGCTCCTAGGTATCAGTCTACTCTCTCGTGGCTCAATATTTGGAATATCATTTCCAAAAGTGTTAAAAAAAAAAGTATTATGCCTTCTATTTTGCTTTCTGGGTTTTTTGTTTTTGTTTTGTCACATGCCTTTTCTCTTAGAGCAAAAACCTGATGCTTTCCTCCAGTAGCCACCGAAGGGAGTCCTGCCCTGTCCATGTGAGTGAGGTTGGAAGCAAGCTGTCTCCTAGTTGAATATAAAGATAACTTACAGCCCTAAGAGATGCCTTCATAGGAATCCTTGAGCCAGAAACACCAGCTAAATAAACAACTCAGATTACTGACCTGCAAGCACTTTAAGGTCCTGTGTTTTTAGCAACTGAGGTTTGGTATCGTTTGTTAAGAACGGGTGACAAATACAATCTTGTCCCAAAGCTAGTGAAAGTTCCCACAGTGGTCAGTCACTGTGTTGACCTGCAGGTTTTCTTGCTGGTCCCTCCTTCTCCATGGCCCTAAACTAGACTTCTTTGTTATTAGTCCCCTCTGTTTGAAACACTTAGGGCAGTGTCTGCTTCTGACATTGGGGGAGGGTCACGTTCTGTGACACATAGCCTTCCTGAGCCTTCACAAGTCTGTTTAGAGAAAGCAAAAAATCAGTGTGGGAATGAGAGCCCTGGAGGACCAGACAGAAAGCCACCCAGAGAGCTTGAAGACAGCAGAGCGACACTTCTGAGAGACGATGACAGAATGACTGAGCAGCCTTCTCCCCAGCCTTCTCTACCATGAGCATTAGTGGAGCAGGGTTATGAGCAACAATGTGTACTCTCCAATGACAGCAGCCATCCTTGGAATTCCTCTTTGATGTACTCAAAACAGGCAATGTTGGAGGCTGCACAGAGGAAGACATGGTTGGGATCATATGAGACAATACCTCACTCCTTTGGGGCTCAATTAGCTTTGGCCTCCATGCTACTCATACTCTGGCTTGCTTGCTGTGTGGATGGATTTAAGCCCCTATCAGGATGCACCACCAGTTTGCACAGACTGCTGTAAGGCAGTAGAGGTAGACTGGTGCACAAGGAAGTCCAGTGCATTCTTGCCCTTCTGGTTAATAAAGAACCTGCTCTTCTCTAGACAAGTCTAGGAAAGCAGGAAAGAAGCCCTTGGCATTGGCTGCTCATCCTTCCATCCCTGTGTTGATGGGGAGGAGGGGCTATTGCCTACGGGAATTCTTTTTGTTGGAAACTGTTTTGCTTCCAGCCCCCAGCACTATTATTGCTTCTGCTAGGTGGAGGCCCAAGAGTAAACAGACCATCTAGAAAGCCCCATAGCATCACTTGGTACATTTTGGGGCTGAGTGGTCCATGCCAGTAGCAATCTTTCTTTGCTTACACACTGTGGTCCATTGCTTCTGGCAGCTTCTCCCTTTCTCCGGTGTGATTTCATGGTCCAGCACCTTCAGTCCCATTCCCCAGCTCTGACAGAGGCATTGGCAGCTTCCTCTGACACAACTGGGCTCAGAAGCTCTCCCTAAGTTACAGAGGTGATGAATTGCCTTGGAGTTATTGTGCCATTCTCATCACTGCAGACGCCCAGCTGACAGAGGGACAGACAGAATGTTGGCAATAGGTGAGTCTGATGTCAGAAACCCTGTATGCAGTATGTTTCTGAGAGCATAGTCTGAACAGTGAAAAAGGGCATACAAAGAAGGAAATTAGGAATCAAATGGGTAGGAGGATTGCAAGATTGATTTCACTCTTGCTGTAACTGTCAGCTGCTTGGGGAATGTGAGCCCAGGCCTCAGCTAGAGCTGGGAGAAGTTTAAAGACAATGGCTAATAAGAAAAATGCTTTACCCTGCCTTCTAAGGAACGCTGCAGTTTTCTCTTGCTGGAATAGATTTCACTAAGCAACTCAGTAGTGAGTCTCATCATTTACATCTTCATTAAATATTAATCGGCTCTCCTGTAATTGTTCATTGCTTTTAAATCTGCTCTGGATTGTGTGTGGAGCTGTGCTGAGTGTTCAGCTCTGCTTTGGGCCCCTGATCTCATTGGGATGCTACCAACAAAGTCAGTCCAATGCAGGGAACAGCACAAAAGCACAGGAGTCACTCAGTGCCCAACAGTGTTTCTAATGGTTATTACTGGTATGACGACAGAATAGTATGCAGCCTATTAAGGGCTCTGCCAGTGAGTTACCTATCACTTAGTCCTTTACTGTGTTAGCATGCCCATCAATTACAATACAGCAAAGCTCATATGGAAAAATTAATTTAAGAATTTTTTTCTAGTGTCCTGGAGAGAAGGCTCAACAGTTAAGAGCACTTTTTTCTTGCAGAAAACCCCTCAGTTCCCAGCACCCATGTGGTGACTTAGAACAGTCTGCAACTCCATTTATAGAGAATCCAATGCTTTCTTCTGACATCGTCAGGGCTTCTACACGTATATAGCGTACATATATTCATTTGGGCACACACAAAATATAAATAAATAAATAGATAGATAGATAAATAAATAAGCAAATACTAAAACTATTCTCTGGTGTCTTTAATTTGGGGATCACAGATCAGTTAGGTTTCCACTCATCATAAACACTTAATGAGCTGAAAAACCAGAAGCCACTCCCATTTTATGGATATGGAAGAAGATATGAGGACAAGCAGTGTTAATGTAGAGATTGACTTGGAACTTGGCAAGGAACCACTTTCCCAAATGACAGCTTCTTATCACGCATCTTGTGGGGTATAGTAAGAGTAAATTGAGTTTTGGTTGTACTAAAATATTTAAAAATGAGAGTACTCACTTGCTGTACTAAGTACTTTTTCTCCGCATGTAGCTAAACTTCTAACTACAATAGCTTCAACATTAAGGAGATGTCTGACTTATACAGCAAGAATTTTGAGATCAGTGGTTTTGGAATTGCTTCAGTGGCCTTCACAGCAGCACAAGGGAATCAAGCTCTCACCATCCTTATCTTTGCCCTTTTTAGAGTGTTCACTAGGAAACTGAGGTTGTCCCAACATGGTTGCAAAATGGCTCTCAGTGTTCCAGAAACACGTTTGTTTCTGGACTTCTCCATCCAGGAAAACATTTGTTTTTACAAAACTTTCTCGGCTCGCAGAGACTGAACCACTGACAAAAGAACATGCATGGACTAGACCTAGATGCCCTACACATGTATAGCACATGTGCAGCTTGGCCATCATATTGGTCCCCTAGCAATGGGACTGTCTCTGACTCTGTTGCCTGCCTCTATCCATTTCCTCTAGCTGGGCTACCTTGTCTGGCCTCAATGGGAGAGTATGTACATAGTCCTGGTGTGACTTGATGTTCCAGGGTGAGTTGGTACCCCTTGGAATCTCCCCTTCTCAGAGGATAAGAGGTAGGGAGAATTGAGAGAAGGGACACGGACACGAGGGTGGGACTGGGAAGAGAGGAGGGAGGGGCAGATATAAGGCTATAAAGTGATTAAAAATAATTTAGTGGAAAAAAAGAAACTTTTTAAAAAAATCCTCATTCTTCAGATCATATTATCCAGGATTGAGTCAACTGTCCATGCTTTGATTGTACAAGGGGCTGGAAGCTGATATTTCAGTTATCTAGGATTATTCTTTCCCATCTACCACGGAGGAGGAAATAGCCTTTGTCCTTTTTATTTTTTAAAAACTTTTTATTTATTATAATTTATTCACTTTGTATCCCACTTAGAGATTGAGCTGCCAGGGGCTCCATCTGTGCAGGGGTTCTAGATTATCTCCATGAATGGCTCTTGGTTGGAATATCAGTCTCAGAAAAGACCCCTGGGTCTTTTTTGGTTCTGTTACTTCCTTGTGGAGGTCCTGTATCATCCAGGTCTTTCTATTTTCCCCTTCTTTCCTATGATTCCCTGCACTCTGCTCAAAGTTTGGCAAGAGTCTTAGCATCTGCTTTAATACCCTGATGGGTAGAGTCTTTCAGAGGCCTTCTGTAGTAGGCTCCTGTCCTGTTCCCTGTTTTCTTCATCTTCTGAAGTCTATACTTTTGCCGTTCTGAATGATGATTGAGCATCTTACCCAGGGTCCTCCTTCTTGCTTAGTTTATTGAGGTGAACAGATTTTAGTATGATTATCCTATATTATATGCCTAATTTCCACTTATGAGTATATACCATATGTGTCTTTCTGCTTCTGGGATACCTCACTCAAGATGCTCTTTTCTAGTTCTCACTGTTTGCCTGAAAATTTCCTGGTTTCCTTGTTTGTTTGTTTTTGTATTTATTTATTTATTTCAGATTATTCAGTTTATATCCCCACTGTAGCCCCCTCCTCCATCAGCTCCCAATCACACCCTACCTCCCTCATCTCTTCCCATGCTCCTCCCCAAGTCCAGTGATTGAGGGGGGGGGGTCTCCTTCCCTTCTATCTGACCCTAGCCTACCAGGTCTCATCAGGACTGGCTGCATTGTCTTCCTCTGTGGCTTGGTAAGGCTGCTCCCCCATTAGGGGGAAGTGAACAAAGTGCCAGCCACTGAGTTCATGTTAGAGACAGTCCCTGTTCCCAATACTAGGGAACCCACCTGTAGACTGAGCTACCAACAGGCAGGGAAGGGGACAGATTTCCTTGTTTTTAATTACTGAGTAGTATTTCATTGTGTAAATGTTCTACAATTTCTGTATCCATTCTTCAATTGAGGGACATGTGGGTTGTTTCCAGATTCTGGCTATTACAAATAAAGCTGCTGTGAACAGGGTTGAGCAAATGTCCTTGCTGTATACTTGAGCATATTTTGTATATGTGTATAGGAGTTTTACAGCTGGATCTTGAGGTAGCACTATTCTTAATTTTCCAAGAGAGCACCAGATTGATTTACAAACCTGTTACACAAGGTTACATTCCCTCCAGCAATGGAGGAGGGTTCCCTTTTCTCCATATCCTCTATAGCATGTGTTGTCACTTGAGTTTTTGATCTTAGACATTCTGATGGGAGTAAGGTGAAATCTCAGGATTGTTTTGATTTGCATTTCCCTGATGACTAAGGATGTTGAGCATTTTTTTTAAGTGTTTCTCTGCAAGAGCCTTGAACTTATTGGCACAGGAGATAACTTCCTGACCAGAACTCTAACAGCACAGGCTCTAAGATCAATAATCAATAAATGGGACATCATGAAACTGAAAAGATTCTGTAAGGCAAAGGACACTGTCATAAGAACCAAACGACAGGCTACAGACCTGGAAAGGATCTTCACCAACCCTATATCTGACAGAGGCCCGATATCCAGAATATAGAAAGAACTCAAGAAGTTAAACAGCAACAAATCAAGTAATCCAATTTAAAAATGGGGTACAGAGCTAAACAGAGGATTCTCAATAAAGGAATATCCAATGCCTTTGTACTTCTAACTATATTTACCACACTTAGATTTAACTTTTATAATGAAGGCCTAATCCTGTGTCAAGAACCTTCACATGAAATTGCATGAATTAAACTGTAATAAATTTGAACGACCAACAAATTCATAGAAGCTACTTGTTCATTCATTTATCTTCATAACACCAGAAATGTTTCTTTTGGAAAATAAGAATACTATCTACTAAATCTCCCCTATCCATAAGAGTTGTATTTTCAATCCCCATGGATGTCTGAAACTGTTAATTGTATCAATTACATATACTTTGAATTATTTCTATACATACAGATCTATGACAAAAATTTATTTTACAATTTGGCTCAGTGAAAGATTAACAGTAATAATTAGTAATAAAATAGAATTACAACATATCATATATAAAGAATAGCAAAATAGAGTATTCTAAGGCTTGGTAATAAAATAAGTATCTATCCTCTCTCTCTACATGTAATTTTCCACTTAATGCCTTTTGGATCATGGTAATCAAAACCACAAAAATAAAAACTATGGGTACAGGGAGTCACTGTAACACTAATAACCGTGTGAACTGGATCTCAACATTAAAAGAAGAGTGAAAGCTGCTATTAACATGGGCTCAAGTAGTCTGGATTATTAGCATCCATTTTGTTGCTGTTGCTAAGCACAACCCTGAATGGACCATACTTAATATGCAGAAGAAAATCCACGAACAAGAAGATCTTTCTTCTTGTATTTTAACGTTGTGAGATGCAAAATTGGTTACAGATACAGGCTCCACATAAGGAAAATTCCAAAAAATGAAAACCCAATACTGTTTTGCACTTACATATTAGCATAGGTTGACCCCATTGGCTGTGCTTATTCATTTGAGCCCAGCGAGAATAAATTATCATTCACCTATGTTTTGCATTGGAGTTTCTGTCAACAACTAATCAAGTCTCTCCAGATGTTTCATTTACTATAACAAAGCCACTGTCACGAACAATAATGCACAGATGTTCCCTTTGAAAAACAGATTAAAAATGTTTTTGTTAATGTTTTCAAATTATCAAATGAATTGGGAAGAACATGGGTACAAAATTGGTTTCAGGACTATCTATTTGAAACTCAATTTAAAAAAATTAATTAACTGTAACCTCTTTGGATAAGATTAATCAAACTTCAACAAATAAAAGCAGAGAAATAAACGGCGTGGGTTTTGTTGTCAAGTGAGATTCTGAAACTTGCTTTTTTACAGAAGTACTTTCTTTCTGTCTGCTTCATTTTATTCCTGCACCCTTTATTTTCTTCACCATGCTTTGTCACGGGCATCCGTTTGCTATTGTGTTGGAGTCTTTGTTCCTGGAACTTCCCCCCTTTAATTTTCTAATTCTTTTCTAAGTTCTGAAAGCCTCATTCACATTCCCTTGTTAGCTATAGCACTTCAGAACTCTGCCATTACTGGTTTAAGGTACTCTTTATAAATGTATGGTTTTCTTATTTTCTTTTAAACCTCGTTTTGTATTGTTTCATAATAGATTTCATTTGTCTTATTTTTTTTTCTACAGTGCCTTTGTTATCAATTGACATGCTGTTTGATTCATTTCCTTTCCCCAGATATTTCTGTAAGGTCTTGGATCATGAACATTTTATTGTTCCCATTTTAAAAAAGATGTATCTTCTACTTTTTAGGATAAGAGTTTTGAATAGGGAGCAAGCAAGTGAGAGGTGCTCTTACAGACAGAATGCTTGTGACCTGCCCTCCCTACGCTTATGTCTTTAAATTCTCAATCTACTGTTATGGTGTTAGAAGGCTGGGCCTTTAGGAGGTGATTAACTCATTAAGCTGAATCCACCATGAACCATGAACGCGATTGGTGTCTTTGTACAGGAAAACCACAGATGCAATACTTTGTACCATGTAAGAGTAGGACAGAAGGAGTTGGTGGTCGGCAACCCAGAAGGGGTTTCTCCTTAGAACCCAACCGCGCTAGTGCCTTGACCTCAGACTTCTTGGCCTTTAGAATTTTGAGTTATAAGTGCCCCTGGTTTTATAGGCTTCCTAGACTACAGTACATTAATATGTGGTACATAGTACACAGTGCCTAGCACTTAATGCTTAGTACATAATAGAGAACATATAGCCCACGTACATGTAATTCAGTCCAAAGAGAGTCACACAGCTGTTCCTCTGCTTTGCTGTTTGAAGGTTCCTGTTTGCCCTGACTAGGAAGTGGGGTTGGCCTCATGGGCATATGGCTTTGTGTAATCACACGGGGTCCTCCCTGTTTTGCATTTCATGCTCTGTTGATGCAGTCATGAAAATTTATTAGAGTTTTGAACAAAGAGCTCTGGATCTCTGGATTCTCATTTTGTACTGCACTCTGTAAATTATGTAACTAGTCCCACTAACGAGTATTTAAAACCCTGGCCTTTTGCGGGGTGGAGGAACTAATACTGTTGCTTAGCTGAATCGATACTGTGTCAACCTGCTTTCTAAATATGTGTGCTTACACCATGGACAAAGCCCACTCTATCTTCGAGAGAAGCCTCTTCTTCAAGAGAATGAAGGCGAATGCAGAGACCCGTAGATGCACAAGATACTAAAAATTAAGGATGGCTGAAGGCTCAGCACTAAGTAGACATTTATACCAACCACTGAAGGCTCAGAGGACATTGCGGGAGAGTGGGGGGAGGGGAGATTTGAAAGATGTATGAGTTGGAAGATATGGAGAAGGGTTCTGAAATGCCATCCTTTAAGAATGACATGGACATGGTAATCATTAAGTTTCAGGATGGGGTGAAGATTCTGGTGACCAGGTACCTTGGGGAGGGGTACTAGACTCCCCCAAAAGGGACATAGCCTGGCTGAGGCCAGGAGACCTTTTAACCTGCAGGATGTAAACTAGAAAATGTGTAATCAGTGTCTCCTGCCCTTCCACAATCTCAGCTCTCAAGAATGCCAGATCCTGTTCAGGAATCCCAAAGGAATTTCAAATTCACTATGCTCAGGGTTATAACTGTGGAACCAAAATTTGGCAGGGACAAGTAGGTGAATTCTACAAAATAACAGGAAAGGAATTTTACAAAAATAAAATTCCATGAAGTGAACATATATGCATGCATTCACACACAGGCTTGAGCAAGTGCACAGGCACACACATAGTTAACATTCACTGTGGAAAGTTCCCATTTCTTTCCGGAAGGTTTAATCTTGCAAGCTCTAACAAGCAGACAAGCACAGTCCTATCTAATGAAGAGGGAAGCCTATTCTTCAGAGAGAGCAGTAGCTGACCTGTTTTTGCCCACATTTGAAAAGGCACAGGGGTTAGGGCTGTGCCTTTTCCCCACACTACTGGTGTCTCTTCAACAGCTGTCCATGGGCATTAAGATCACAAAACCTGTTAAGCAGATCCTGGCCAAGGTGTGTACTAAAGAGACATATTTCACACATGTGCTGAGCCTTCAGGCTCTTTTACTGGAACATAACTGCCCCTATCCTTTTACACATGAGTGTTGCTAATAGCAACTTTAATCACATTTAATATATACCACCTAATGCCTTTCAAATTCTGTCCAATTACCGTGCTATTTCTACATATCATCCACAGACTCTTTCTTTATCAAGAATCATTTTTTTCTCATATTTATAATTTATGTTAGTGAGAATCTCTTTAAGCAGCTTTTTCATTCTTCGTGTTACAGTTATCTTTTGATTAAAATGAACTTACCCTAAGTGTAGTGCTTTAGAATCATTATTTTTATATTGGTTATGGTGTTGTGGGCCATAAAGTAAGGAAATACTTGAGTAGGTACAACTTGACTGGGTTCCTTCATGCTGTTGTAGTCATTATGTCAGTCGATCCTGTAGCACTCCAATTGTGTTACTAGGTTAGATTGTCAAGTTGGTTCACTCAATGGGATGGCACTTACTCACCTGATACTGTAGGTGGGAGCATGTCCACATGGCCTCTCTGATATGGCATGGTCAGAATGGTGACATTTCTTTACCTGTATGATTATGGTTTCTACCTGTGTATTTTGGCAAATAGGGTGGCATGTTCAAGATCTTGTAAAAACCTAACCTTAGAAACCATGTGGCATCACTACTGCTGTGCTCTGCTCTGATTTCAGTAGAGCATCAGTGCTCCATTCTGTGGAATATCAGGAATTTGGACCAGTATTTTCCAAACTAGAGTTGTGATATCCCATGTATCCTGGTGTACAGAAAGATCTCTACATGGTGTCTCTCCCCACCACTTTCTTCCTCTCTATACTCTTTCCTGTCTCTCTCTCCCTCCCTCCGTCCTCCTCTCCCAGGTAGCTCAGAGGTTTCATTGGTTTGAAAACATCTGACACACACACACACACACACACACACACACACACACACACTTCATACTCCATATCCACCTGTAGCACAAACCTAGGAACTTGACATTCTTACGGAGAGAAAACTTGAAAAAACTGATGCAGGGAGATGAGAGATAGTTCAGCAGTTAGAAGCACTTACTGTTCTTCCAGAGTCCCGAAGTTGTGTTCTCAGCATTTCATATTGGGCAGTCCATGATTTCCAGTAACTCCAGTTCCAGCTATAGGTGATCTAGTACTCTCTTCTAGCTTCCAACAAGTACCAGCGTGAATGTTTGCAGATGCAGCACCCACGCCCACACTGTCCCCCCTCCCCATCACACTAATAAAATATTTTTAAAAAGGTATCTAGGGTTGTGGGCAAAGAAAATGTCACTTTAGTTACTTAGATCAATGAGTTGACATTTTCTAGTCAACTTTTGCTCAGGGACTTGAGCCTTTGGAGTCTTGGGTTCTAGTAACATATTAAT
Source organism: Meriones unguiculatus (assembly GCF_030254825.1). Lineage (NCBI taxonomy): Eukaryota > Metazoa > Chordata > Mammalia > Rodentia > Muridae > Meriones > Meriones unguiculatus. The sequence goes on along the minus strand of NC_083369.1, from coordinate 92,784,329 downwards.
AAATTCAAACTCAGTGCTTTTATGGACTCTAGGCCATATTTTCTGCCATAATCTGGGCATTAAAGCCTAAACTTGATCACAAAAACTTACATGTAAGTGTGCTGCTCAAGCCTATCCTTTGTTTAGGGGACTTGATTTTGATTCCTTCCTTATTTTCATTTGTAGGAACAGTTTGTTTTTGAACTGCACTGTATATTTAAATGTAATTATCAGGGCTGAGGATGTAGCTCGGTGGCAGAACATTTACCTATCACACACAAGGCTATGGGTTCTATCCCCAGCGCTATACAAAGAAAGGATTGTTAATACATGACATCCAATATCCCATGTGTTTGTAGCAAGGAAATCATTGGTAACACAGTCTACTATAGTCCTGGATTGAGTTCTCAAGCAAATTGTGAGTCTAAAAGAAATACTTAGTGAATAAAAGTTCTATTTAAAGCCATAATTACTGAGAGAGAATGACCGTGTTCCCTCTTTTGGCATGTGGTTCTATAAGGGCATCTCCTTCATATGTTCTGCTCTAGATTAGTAAACAGATGACATTTCAGCCACCCCTAAATGGTGGCTGAAGCATGTGAAGTCATTGTCTTTTTGCCATCCAGCACAGATACTGTTCTTGTTGTAGATTTGGCAGGCTAATCAATCGGACCCAAATGGCAATCCATTTCACGTGATTACACTTTATATGCCATTGATTTCAATGCTGATGCTGGGGCTGAATAATGAGAAAAATCTGATGCCAATCATTGGCTGTGAATGCCATGGCAACTCCTTCTAGGTGGCTGCATAACATGAGGGAGGGGCAGTCATGATGCCGAGGATGGGGAAAACATGTTAATTGGGTTGTATAGGAAAGCTTGAATTATGACATGCCTACAATCCAAAAGGTCCCAGAAAAAAACTCAGGTTGATACACTGTAGACTAAAATAGCCTCTGGGCCACACAGCTGAACAAGACTACAAGATAAGCTTTCCTAACAATTATATTTAATAACCTAATCTTAATGAGGAAATCTTGGCTGTGAGCCCCCAGTAGGAACTGATAGGTCTAGTCACTGGTCATCAAATGCCACTGTCTTGAAGCCAATAATCACATTTTCGTTACTTACAAAACACTCAAACATTTTTCTACATATAGATATTCAATGCGTAATTGATGAAAATATATGTTGACCCTATTATCTAACTGTTTTTGTTTTTCGAATTTGTGGCTCTAAGACAGGAATGTTTGAACTCTCCAGACTTTTCCTATTAACACTGACATAGTTCTTTGACATATGGCAGAGCTGTCATAGGAAGCAAAGGTTCACAGAAATTCTTAATAAGGAGGTATAATTCCCAATACACACTTAGATTTTTTAAAAAGCTTTGCTTCATCAGTGTACGTACCTTTGATAACAGTTTCAATAAGTATGTATTATAAATTCTTATATCTTTAGCAAAAGGCATATATTCACAACTGTGAAAAGTTAAAGTGATAAGGATAGACTATTAAGGTGTATCTCCATACATTCCTCCCCCTTCCTTCCCTTTTTAAACTAAAAACAAAACAAAAACAAAAAACAAAAACAATAATTTACTGTGTTTCAGTGTTTTCCTGAGGAAATGCAAGCATATATAAGTAATTACTCATAAGTATTTCATTTTCCACACCAAACAAATTATACACTATATGGTGATGTAGTTTTCTTCATGTAATATATCATACAGGGGGTTCTCATTCTAATTGGAATTACAACAGAGCATCTTCATGCTATTTTAGCACTGTACATTCTTCCATTGCATGGACATGGCAGAGTTTATGAAAACTGTTTCCTATTAAAGAACAATCAGGCTCTGTCCAGTCTTTCTTTTCAAAAATATTTATTTTTGTATTATGTGCATATGTGTGTGGGTATACACATGTGCATTCAGATGCCAGCAGAGTCCAGGGGAAAGTCATAGATCTTCTGGGTCTGGAGTTGCATGTAGTTGTGAGCCAACATGCTATAGGTGTTGGGGACCAAACTCCAGTCCTCTATAAGAGCAATTATGTGCTCTTAACCACAGCCATTTCTCTACTATGTCTCCTGTTTGGTTTTTTTTGGTATTTCAGATAGTGCTACAGAAAATAATCATGAATGTGTGTCACACCTTGCAGAAGCAGGTACACCTATAAAATTATTTCAAAAGGCAAATTTACATTTTCAATTCTGAGAATGTCTATTTGCACTCAATATAAGTTATGACATTTGTAATTATACCTATAATATGACACTAGCTGCTGCCCCAAACCTTACCAGTAGAACATGTTTATGACGGTTTGAATGAAAATGGCCCCCACAGGCTTATAGGGAGTTTGGCACTATTAGGAGGCATGGCCTTGTTGGATTATGTGTAGCCTTGTTGGAGAATATCTATGGTGGTGGGATTTGAGGTTTAAGAAGCTCACACCTAGCCCATTGTCTCAGTTGCTCTTCCTGCTGCCCTTGGATCCAGATGTAGATCTCTCAGCTACTACTCCAGCATCATGTCTGCCTGCATGCTGCCATGTTCCCTGCAATAATGACAATGGACTAAATCTCTGACATGTAAGACAGACCCAATTAAATGTTTTCATTCATAAGAGTTGCATGGCCATAGTGTCTCATCACAAAAATAAAACTTAAAAACAGAAGTTGCTACCAGGATCTGGAGTATTGCTTTGAGAAGCCTGACCATGCTTTTGTTTGGAGGATTGTAGACATTGAGACTTTGGATTAGGAAAACTGTTGAATGCTTTCAGCAGGGCTTAATGGGCCATATTGGTAGGAGTACAGAAGACAGCGGTGCTGAGTGTGATTTTAAAGGTGGTGGCCTAGATCAAGAGGTTTCTGGAGAGAAGAATATTAATATGTGGCCTAGAGACTCTTCTTGTGATATTTTGATGAATAATGTGTCTGATTTTTGCCCTTGTTTTATTTTTTTTCCTGAGGCTAAATTGAAGTTATGGATTGATAGTTTTGGCAAAGGAGAATTCCAGACAGCCTAGTATTGACTGTGTTAATTTGTTATTAGTGGCACACTCATGCAGGTCTATAATGAAAAGGAGCAAGTTGAGCAAGGAAAACGACAGTTTGAGGAGAAAAAGAGTACCAGAAAAGTGTAAAGAAAAGGTCAATAGAATAAAGAGAGTGGTAGTGACTTCAGGGCAAGAACCAACTAAGCTTTCAAATTGTGAAAAGGAATTAAAGAAAAGCTTAGGTATAGGAATGGTGGTGCAAGTGTTTAATTGCAGCACCTGGAAAACAGAGGTAGACAGAGCTCTGATTTCAAGGCCAGCTGGTTTACAGAGCAAGTTCCAGGAGGGGCAAGCACAGGCAGTGAAGGAAACCATCAAAAACAAAAAGTTGGTGAAGATGTATTTGAATGAAGGGGCTAAGTTCCAGCCCCAGCAAGAAGCAGACTTGGCAACTTTAGCCATTTGATTCTGGCTTTAGAGTCAAAGATTACAAGAAAGGGATTATTGAATCTCCATCTGCAACTAAGGAAAGCTTTCCTTAGTGTGTAGTAGGGGTGTCTGTGCCCCTGCGTGGAGGTTTAAAGGGGCCATAGTGTGAAACCAAAAAGTTGAAGCCTGGATTGCCTTGGATACTTGTCACTGAGAGCTGCTAACAGGGAGTAGAACAAGACCAAGAAAGAGAAGTGCATTTCAGTCAACAAAGCTGAAAGGAGTTGGAGATCTGAAGAGTTCTTTTACATCAGACAGGGAGATGCAGAGTTTAGACTTTGCCCTGCTGATTTGGAGACTTGCTTTGGTCCAGTATTTCCTCATTACGTTCCCTTCCCTACATTTCGGAATGGTAATACATATCTTTTGCCATTGTATGTTGGAAGTATCTGATCTGCTTTTATTGATTTTGATTTTATAGGGTTTACAGTTAAGAGAGTGCCATGAGTCTCAGAAGAGACTTTGAATTTTGAACTTTTAAACAGTGTAGAGACTGTGATAGATTAAGGATGGGGACATTTGAAGTTGTATTAAATGCATTTCTGCATTATGATATATCTACAAGCCTCTGGGAGCCAGGGTGTGGTGATTTGAATGAAAATGGCCCCCATAGGCTCATAGGGAGTGGCAGGTATTGCCTTGTTGGAGGAAGTATATCACTAAGGGAGAAAGGGCTAGAGAGCTGAGGAGGCCATGAGAGATTGCTGATGATAGGAGGGTACTCACAAACTAGATATTAAATGTTGAGAAGAAGTCTTGATAGATGAATTTAGAAAGATAATTGCAGAGAGAGGAAACAACCCAAAAGCACAGAGGTTCAGTGGTGCATAGTACATTATAGGAACTCCAAGTACGTTGTTAGAGTGTATGATGGATAGTTGTATGTCAACTTGACACAAGGTAGAATAATCTGAAAGGAAAGAACCCAAGTTGAGAAAATACCTTCCTAGTATCTAACTGGAAGGCATGTTTTTAATTAGTGATTGATGTGGGAAGGTCTAGTCCATTGTGAGTGGTGCTACCCCCAAGTTCTATAATAAAACAGGCTGAGCAGGCCATGGGGAGAAAGCCAGCAAGCAGCACCCATCCATGGCCTCTGCATTAGCTCTGGCCTCCAGGTTCCTGCCCTTCTTGAGTTTCTGTGCTAATTTCCTCCAGTGATGGACTATGATCTGTAAGTGTAAGCCTAATAAACCCTTTCCTTCAAATCGTACTTTTTGGTCATGGTGTTTCATCACAGCAATCAAACCAAACTAAGACAAGGTGTAATTAGGCCCAGCAGGATAAAGGGATCCTGCAGTGTGCCACACACCAGCACAGAATCATATTTTATCAGATTCAGAGTCAGGAACCTTATCAACTGAGCTATCCAAGCCTTCTCAGAATCATATTTTCTAATTCCTTTCTCTAGACTTTACAAAATCACGAGGCCACTGAAGAATTTTTTTATTTATTTTGTTTGCTTTGCATCATTTAAGCTATTTATTATTTGTATGTATATGTATGTGAGTGTTCCTATGTGAGTTTATGTGTATTACATGCATGCAGGTGCCTGGAGAGGCAAGAGCATATTGGGTCCCTTTGAGCTGGAGCTACAGGCAGTTGTGAATCACTGGATGTGGGTGCTGAGAACTGCTCTGGAAGAGCAGCAAGTGCTCTTAACCACTGAGCCATGTCTCCAGCCCCTTGTTTTGTGACATTAAAACCTAATCTTGCTTCTACATAGCGAAATGTTAATTAACATCCATTTCTTTCCCCCTGATTCCCTCTCCCCCAAAAGATACTGTTACAGCTTCTTGTGTGCCTTTTTCAGAATTCTCTCCCCCCAAACATGTCTTCACTATGGGTACATGTCCTTTGAAAAAGGAGATTTTGCTATGTTGCAATGTAACTTGCCATATTTGTTTTCTAGTTAATTCCTAATCCTTGATATAGCGGTTTCTGGAAGGTCCTTCCATTTTGGGGAAGGACTCCTCTCAACGATTGGTTATGATGGCCTTTTCTCTGCAAAATACGCTAAGCACACATTGACACTGAGCTTTCAGAGCAAGATGTATATGCTAATTTACTCAAATAATGATGTCTATTCAGATGTTAGGATGCAGAACTAATTTGAGACGTGCACTAAGTCTGGATGAAAGCAGTCATTTTACTTTTTGTATGCAGTCCAAGCAAGAGCCAAGGAATGCCAGTATAACATCTATACCTGCATAACATGCTTTCTTTCCATGTGATCAAGGCCACCCATGTTGAGTTTTTACTTTTCCCCCACAATGTTCTTCCTATGCTAAACATTTATTATTTTTAAGTATCGTTTCAGGGCAAGATAGGCAAAAAGCCATATGAAGGTGGAGAAATGCACTAAACCTCTGCTCCTTGGGGCAACAACAATGAGATTTATTTGGTACACACTTGCAAATTGATTTTTATTACTTACACAAACTTGCTTTCACAGTTCAATTGATTTATTATTCTTTTTGCAAAACATTTTGGGGTACCTGGGGTTGGGTTACAGTGCAATACAATATTCTCCTGTTAAATTAATTTACTCAGGTTTTCATGAAACAGCTTTTCACATAGTGGGAAGATTTCCAGAGAGAAGCCCCATGTCTCTAAGGGAAGGTGTAGAGGACTCTTTAAGGTTGTGCATCTTAGACAAGACCACGCCAGCACACTGCCATTTACACTATCCTGCTCCTAACTTTGCAGTGTTCAGTGTATGTAGTATGTAGCAGCCACAATGACTCTAACAACTCACCTCTAAGCCCAGGGAGCAAATTTTGTTTTCCAATGGCGGGGGTGGCAATGGAAACTATAGTACCAAATATCCTCATACACACATGATAAAACTCTGTGCGAACATATCTGTAGGAGAAATTTCTGAAAGTAGAATGGCTAGGTCAAAGAATGCAGGCATTTACAACGTGAAAGGCAATGTTGAATTGTCCTTCCCAGAGGACACACCAATAGACATTCCCATTAATATCAGGTAAGAATCCCTATGCCTATACCAACAGTGGATGATCACAAACATTTTCAGGCAGGAAAAGCAGCAATTCATCGGCTTTATATGTATTTCCTTAAATGTTAGTGAGACATAAGAATGGAGGACAGCATTTTTCATGTGCTCATACCCATATGCATTTCTTTCTGTAAGGAATGCCTCTTTGTGCCCTCTGCCCATTTTTCCATTAACTTGCTAGCCCTTCTTTTATTGAATTGTAAGACTGAAGGATTTTAAATAAGGGAGGAATTCAATTGCATGTTCTTCTGCTTTATCGCCTCACATTGATATTACAGTTTATCATTCACTTGGCTAATGTGCTCATATTTCTGAAGTCTGGACGTAGGTTTCCCAAAGCCCCAGTGAATGAGAAAAGCTACTATAAAATATCAAGTTTATAGATTCTCATAGGCCAGGCCTCACTTAAGGTAGTGTTTTATTCTTTGAAGTTTGAAGGTTAGGCTGAAAATAACAGTGTCTTGGAGATTTGGCAACAAAAAGATCAGAAAACTTGTACTTCCTGAAAATGAAATAAAAATTTAATAATGAAAACTATTTCAAAAGGAGAAAATAATAGGAGGGAATAATAGGAGAGAATAATTGTCTTAATTTCTCTGAAACAACGCTCTGATTTCTCTTTGAAAGTGAGAGACGTTCGTTTTTCCTCAGTCCTTTTTGAAAAAAAAAAAACAAAAAACACTCATCTCTTCTTGATGAAGACAAATCTTTTTCCACACTGAACTTTCCATTTCCCTTCATACAGGATCCAAACTCAGGAGATGAGCATCACTGCTTTGAGCCACATTCTGAGGAGCTCTGTCTATTTTCTAATGTGAAGTGACTGTCCCATTTGCAGTAGATGTTGCTATGATGTCTACCTCTCAGCTTGTGTGTCTTGCCCCACCCCTGTTTAGTGAATCTTATACCTTTGGATCATTTGGCTCTAAAGGTCAGATGAATTCTCTTCTTGAAATCTTGGTTCTCTTAGTTCACACAGAATCCAGAAGACCTCATCAGCCCTCACAATTTGGCTTATCCTTAGGACTTTAATTAACTTCTTTGAGGAGTGTGCATTGTCTCCACAATGTGTTATATGGCTCCTGAGTTCAAGAATCTTGTGCTAGATATATTGGGGTCTCTTATCCAGGCAAGGGAAGTCTCACAGTGCTATTTACTCAAATATCTACTCCAGTGTGACATGAGTAGGACCTCTAAATGTTCTTGTTTTGTTTGTTTGTTTTCTCGAGACAGGGTTTCTCTGTGAAGCTTTCGCTGTCCTGGACTCACTTTGTAGACTAGGGTGGCCTTGAACTCACAGAGATCTGCCTGTCTCTGCCTCCCCAAGTGCTGGGATTACAGGCATGTGCTCCTATGTCTGACTTCTAAATGCTCTTAAGTGGCAATCTGAGATCCTTTTCAAACCTTTCTACAAGAATTCTTGCCCTTTTGTGTCCTACCCATTTTCTACATTATTTCCCTCATATTTTTTTCTATGATAGACCCAAGAGCATAGACTAAACCTGTCTGGAGCCATTCTTAGTTTTATGTGGCTGAAATAACCAAGGATGGTAGACAGTTTCTCACTGATATTGCTGAGAAAACGCAACCAGCCAATACATTCAAAACTGGATTTATTACTATATCCTAGCCTTGCCCCTGCCTTTGTATTCTCCATGTTCATTGAGCCCACATAATCTTTCCAGCCATCTAAGACAGAGTTATAAGTCTAATTTTTGCATATTCCTTTACTCCTGGTCCATGCATATATTCCGTTAACAAGGCCTGCTAATTTGAACCCCTAAATCTCACCCTTTCCCACCCAAACTTTCAGTGACCTAGGCTTGTAGAATTTCTGGATAGCATAACCTCTTTCTCCGTAGTATTTCTGAGTTTAATCCCACTCCCCTCAAAACCTTTCAAAATATCTCCTTGGCTGCTTAAAGGTGGAAATCTCCAATTGTAAGTCTAGCATACAAAGTCCACAGGGTCCTGTTCTTGCTTTCTCCTCTTGTTCTGTCCTAATATCTAGCCCCAACTGAGCAATACAGAGCTTCTGTGATGCCTGCCAAACTGCCCCACATCACATGGATACTTTTCTTGCCTTGCCTCTTTCTGCAAATGTCTGTTCTTTGCTCTAATGCTCTGGCACAGCTTCTTAGCCAGGTCATCTCTGTTGTTCTTTGATAATGGATTCAGGATCCCCATTCCTAAGAAGGAAACCACTTTCTAATCATCACCTAGGTGGCAAATCTCTGGGCATGTTTGTGGAAGAATCTAGGTTTGGATGATTAAGGTGGGAAAAGGCACCATTCCATGGGCTGAGATCCCAGAATGAATGAAAAGGAAAAACCAAGCCAAGCAAAAGTGTCATCACTCTCTGCATCCTGATTGTGGACATCATGTGATCAGGTGCTTCACTCTCACTCTCTTATCACCATGACCTCCTCCCATGATGTAATGAACCCTTCAGCTATAGGCCAAAATAATCCATTTGCCTTCGTATGCTGTTTTTGTCAGATACTTTGCCACAGCTATGAGAGAAATAATAATACATTTATGATATTTCTCCATTTCTGACTATGACTTGCCGCTGTTTGAGAACTTTATGAGAATGGGACACACATATTTTTAAATATATAGTAAGTATTTAGTTTGCTGAGTGAAAAACCATTAATTTTGTTCCTTAGAACACATGTGCATGTACATGAGTGCAAAAACACACACAAACATGCACACAATAATGATATGGAAGAGATGAAATATTTCATAACATTGCTTCTGTTCGTAATACCTTATAAAACACATTTGTTGTAGATTTACTTAGAATAAAATTTTCAGAAATTGGCATGAATGCCATCATTTTATGTCTTGTGTTTGTCACTGAGTCTGATATTTTACATTTTAATAAATTTTTCATCATTTGAAAACTTTGTACATGTATATAGTATATTTCGATCGTGTCTACCACATTTCTTCCCCTAAAATTTCTCCCTTATTCTCCCGACCCCTTTTCCCTTCCAACTTCATGTGCTTTTCTAAATCTTCACTGAGTCCCCTTAGTGTTGCTTCTATGTAATGAGAGCAGGACCTCCTACTGGAGCCATTGGTAGCTTTCCAGGAGCTCCATTCCTATAAAAAACTGATTCTTTTTTCCCTCAGCAGTCATCAATTGCCAATAGCACCTCAACTACCTAGGAGTGGAATTTTGTGAGCACTTTCCCATCCAGGTTGGGATTTTTGGCTGGCCTCATCTGTTCTAAGTCTTGTGCATGCAGTCACTGCTACTATGAGTTCACCTGTGAAATGGCTCTGTCATGTCCAGTAAACACTGTTTCACTGAAGATGTCCACTACCTTTGGCTCTTATACTCTTTCTGCCCCGCCTTCTACATGATGAGCTTTGGGGAAAGAGGATATAATATTGATATCCCATCTGCAACTGGGTATACCATGAGTTCTTATTCTTTGCACCTTGGCCAGTTGTGGGTCACTTCATTAATCATCATGTACTACGAAAAGATGCTTCTCTGTTGGGGAGGGGAGGTGAGAGATTCATTAATATATAGGTGTAAACATAAGAACTTATGGGACAATTTATTACTATATCCGTTTAGCAGAATAATAGTAGTAAGTTCTTCTCTAGGGCCTATGGTCCAGCTGGCCACAGGGTTTGGCCATACCAGACAGGAGTTCCATCTTATGGAACAGACCTCAAATCCAATCAGAAAGTGCTTCAATACTTTCATAACATTTGTCCATCTATTACACCATCTACCCCCGCCTCCACTCTGCCCTCCTATCCTCCAACACATTAAACCCTTTCTGGTTTATTATTTTTCTTTCTCTTCTGATACTACCTGTGTTCCATCCTTCTTCTATTTAAATCCCCACCCTACCCCCTTACTAGTTTCCTAACTCCTGTGGGTACTTCTATTTAAACACATATATCTAAAGATTCAAATCTAGCATCCACATATGGAAGAGAATGTTAAACGTATGTCTTTCTGGGCCTGGGCTACCTCACTCAGTATCATATTTCCTAGTTTCATTTGTTTACTTGTGAATTTCATGATTTCATTTATCTTTACAGCTGAATAATACTCTCCTGTGTCCATGTATTGTCTTCTCATTATTTATTCATCAGCTGACAGATACCCAGGCTACTTGTATTTCCTAACAATAGCGAATGGAACTGCCGTATGAGCAGATATCTCCGTGGTAGTATATGAAAATCCTTTGAGAATTCATCCAGAAGTAGTATAGAATATGTGATAGAACTATTTCTATTTTTTCTTGCAACACTTTCACACTGATTTCCATAGTGGCTGGATCAATTTGCCTTTTCCCCAACAGTGTTTCTCTTTCTCAGTATCCACACCAGCATTTGTTGTCATAAAAAATGTACAATTCTTAGAGGGCTAAGATGAGGGATTCAGGGGCTTGATTGTTTGTAACCTTTCCTGGCTGGATATTAGCATGTCACAGAGTGGGAGAAGGGAACTCTGCACTTGTTAGGCAATGACCATGATATAAGTTAAATGAGGCAATGGCTGCCTTACAAAGTAAGGTTCACTTGCATTTTATTTCTGCAATCAGACCCAAAGTGGTACAGGGAGCTACAAGAGTAAACCAACAATGACAGGCTCTTTAAAAGATGGTAATATTACAATCAGGATAAAGAAGAATATAAAACTGGAGGTGGAGAGAAATAGGTAAGCCAGGATTGTCTGTGCCTTCACCTTGCAACTGCTGAGGCTCTTGGTCCAATATGCTCTGCCAATGCTTACTTAAGCATCCTATCATGCACTAGAAATCTTGACTCCTGGTCTTAATTTTCCTGTGTGTGTGTGTGTGTGTGTGTGTGTGCATATGTATGTGACTTGTGTAAGTCTATGATATGTGCGTGTGCATGTTTGTTCATATGTATGAGTGTAGGTATATATATATATATCAGAGTGCATGTGTGGTCACAGGATTAAGTCCAGTGTTGTTCCTCACCTTCCATCTTATTTGAGACAGGGTCTCTTGTTTGCTGCTACATACATCAGAGTAGTTGGTCTGCAAACTTCTGGGGAATCTCTTGCCTTTGCCTTGTATCTCACTGAAGTAGTACTAGAATTATAGATGGGTTCTTTCATGTCCAGATTTACATGGGTCATGGGGATTTGAACTTGTACTTGCACACTAAGAATTTTACTCATTAACCCCATTCCCTCATCCCCCCCCCCCCAAAAAAAAAAAAACAACCTTGGATCCCGGTTTTCTTCTTTCTTTTTTTTTTTTCAGAGAAATAAAATGCAAAGTCTATTTAAATTCTGTGGGGACAATTGCAACAGTCAAGTCACCGGTTATGAATGGATTCTCCAAGTAGCCTGGTAGCTGGCTTGTTTGCTTCTGACCCCTAGTCAGAATCATTTGGAGTGGTTGCCATGTAAGTTGAGCTGCTTTGAATGCTTTCTTGCCTTTTGTTCAGAAAGTGAAGATAATTTCCCTAGAAATGAAGAAAAGGATGTCTTTGTGTCCAGGTTTTTCTTTGTTTTTTTCATTTTAAAACAGGAATTTATTGAGTATATTTCATTTATTTTTGTCACTACTCCATATAGACTTACTCTTAAAAGCTTAGCTTAACCTGTAAAGAACTACACACAAGCCTGGCCATGGTTTCAAAACATATTATGGTTTCTTGATTCTGATGAAATGATTGACACATTGATTTCATTACCTTCACTCTGTCTAAAATTATTAATGGTGTTATGGTTATTCTGCTTTATCTTCTCTTTCTGTTAATCTTGGTAAGATTTGTGATTTGTAATCGTTATGTAAGCAGCATTTTCAAATGATGTACTTTTCATTTTACATTAATCTAAAATGGAATGTTATCGGGCAAAATACCCCTTAGGGGTATAATGAAAGAGTCCCATTAATTTTCAGAGCAAGAGGGCTAATTACTCCCTCCCCCTTAAATCTGTACTAATTGCTAATAACTTTTTATAGAATTGAATACATGAAGCTAATTTTGATTTCTTCTTTCCAATGTACAATATATCTGAAATGCTTGTCCAGGATAAAAAAAAAAAAGATATTTTGAAAGTTGAATGTTTAATAAACATGCTTTATGGTATTGCAGTTTGTAAATGAGTCCAAATTGAGTGGAATTTGAGGCTTAAAGAGGAAATACTTATGTTTTTAATTAAAGGGAACTGTAATGGGGTAATCTGAACATTTATGAGTACATGCATGAGCAATGCTTCATAGGAGATCCTTTTAAGAAAATAAAGATGAGGCAATAGGGCATGCTAGGTAAGAGACCATTGCTATTTCTATTGATTCAGTGGTACCAGCTCCACTGTGCAACCTTACGGGAAGTGGCCTCTTTCTTGGTTTATTAATCTGTAAAATGGGAAGAAAAACTCCCTCTAATTCATATCCTTGTTGTGAAGATTAAATATCTATAGCCTCCCTGAAATACTTATAAACACTACGTACAACAAAATTTGCCCTTATTTTCAGTAGAAGACACTCTTATATTCATTGCAGCATTATTCATAATAGCCAAGAGGTAGAATGTCCACAGATAAACAAAATGTAAGCTAAGCTCTCCAAATGACAAACAACCACTGACTTCACCTATTGGAGCTCTAACATTTACATACCCCCTGAAAAGTTCTCAGAATTCCAAAGGTCACACAATCACAGTAACTATCCACAGCTTGCAAAACCCATGGCTCTGCAGGAAGCAAATCCTAGTCAGGTGCTGAGGACAGGCAAAAGCAGCCCCATATCCATACAACAGGGATTAAAATGAAAACATATTCTTATAATATGTCTGTGTTTTATAGGGAAACCAAAATTACAGAATTGTCATAACAGTATCTACAGGCATACCAGATGGAATCTTGGGTATGGCAATCAACATTTCTATGATAAATCATTTTAATTTTGACCACTGTCACAAAAATGAATAAAGTAATTATGATTTACAGAGTTAACTATAGGGTATTAATTTATACAATTATGCTTTCCACTTTTGGGAGTTATGGGAAGATCCAAGATGGTGGCACTGAGAGAAAATTGTGTCTGATGAGCAGGACAGCAGTGACTGCACAGCAACCAACAGACCGAATTGTGGGCCCTAAAACACCAGCAGGTGAGAGGAAACCCCACAGTGTGGTAAGCAATTGGGTCCATTCTCAGGTCATGCAGCTAAACCTCTGAAGAGCACCTGGGTTCTGGCAGGTGCTCAGGTGCCAGCCCAGAACCACATACCTGTGTGCTCTGATCATCAGCCCAGACTGAACTGTGCGCCTCACAACACCAAAGACTGGGTTTTCGAGTCAAGAGAAAACCCCACAGTGAAGGAAGCAATCAGGACCAACCAACAATCCCTGGAAAAGGTCCCAGTCTCCAACAGGCACTCAACCACCTGTCCAGAGATCCGGCTGAGTGCCAGATACTCTTCAAACTATTCCACAAAATAGAAACAGAAGGAACATTACCAAACTCATTCTATGAAGCCACAGCCACCTTGATACCTAAACCTCACAAAGACCTAACAAAGAAAGAGAATATCAGGCCAATCTCCCTTATGAATATTGATGCAAAAATTACTCAACAAAATACCATGAGAATATATGGAAATCCATAAATGTAATCAACCATATAAATAAACTGAAAGAAAAAAAAACACATGATCATCTCTTTAGATGCTGAAAAAGCATTTGATAAAATCCAACACTCGTTCATGTTTAAAGTCCTGGAGAGATCAGGGATACAAAGCACTTACCTAAACATAGTAAAGGCAATATACAGCAAGCCTATAGCCAACATCAAACTAAACACAAAGAAACTTAAACCAGTTCCACTGAAATCAGGGTTAAAGCAAGGCTGCTCACTCTCCCCATATCCCTTCAACATAGTTTTGAAGTCCTCGCTAAAGCAAGAAAACAGTTAAAGGAAATCAAGGGGATTCAAATCGGCAAGGAAAAAGTCAAAGTTTCACTATTTGAAGATTATATAATAGTAAACATGAATGATCACAAAAAATTTTACCAGGGAACTACTACAGCTGAGAAACACCTTCCACAAAAGTGGCTTGATACAAAATTAACTCAAAAAAAAAAAAAAAGGAGCCCCACCTATATACAAAAGACAAATGGGCTTAGAAAGAAATTAGGGAAAAATCACCCTTCACAATAGCCACAAAAAAACATAATGTATCTTGGTGTAACTCTAACCAAGCAAGTCAAAGACCTGTATGAAAAAAACTTCAAATCTCTTAAGAAAGAAATAGAAGATAACAGAAGATGGAAATATTTCATGCTCATGGCTCAGCAGGATTAACAGAGTAAAAATGGCCATTTTATCAAAAGCAATCTACAGATTCAATGCAATTCCCATGAAATTACGAACACAATTCTTTACTCACCTTGAAAGAAATAATCTCAACTTCACATAGAATAACAAGAAACCTAGAAACAATCCTCTACAATAAAAGATCTTCTGGAGGTATCTCCATCCCTGATCTCAAGCTGTACTATATAGCAATATTAATAAAAATTGCAAAGTGCTGGCATAGAAACAGACTGGTGGATCAGTGGAATCGAATAGAAGACCCAGAAATACACCCCCACACCTATGGACATGTGGTTTTTGAGAAAGATGCCAAAGCCATACAATGGAAAAAGATAGCATCTTTAACAAATCGTGCCAGTCTAACTGAAAGTCCACATGTAGAAAAATGCAAATAGACTCATATGTATCACCCTGTACAAAATTAAAGTCCAAGTGGATCAAAATCTCAACTTAAAACCAGACACACTAAATCTATTGGAAGAAAAAGTGGGGAAAAGCCTTAAACTCATTGGCACAGGAGACAATTTCCTAAGCAGAACAAAAACAGCTCAGCCTCTAATATTTACAATCAATAAATGGGACCTCATGAAACTGAAAACCTTCTGTAAAGCAGAGGATACTGTCAGCAGAACAAAACGACAACCTACAGTCTGGGAAAAGATCTTCACCCACCGTACATCCAACAGAGGGCTAATATACAGAATATGTAAATGACTCAAGAAATTAGACACCACAAACCAAATAATAGCATTAAAAATGGGGTACAGAACTAGAAGAAGAACGGAGTATTCTCAACAGAGAAACATCGAATGGCAGAGAAACACTTAAAGAAATGCTCAACATCTTTATTCATCTGGGAAATGAAAATCAAAACAATTGTGAGATTCCATCTTACACCTATCAGAAAGGCTAAGATCAAAAACTCAAGTGACAACACATGCTGGAGAGGATATGGAGAAAGGGGAACCATCCTCCATTTCTGGTGGGAGTGCAAACTTATACAACCACTTTGGAAATCAACCTGGTGCTTTCCCAGAAAATTGGAACTAGTACTACCTCAAGATCCAGCTGTACCACTCCTGTGCATATACCCAAAAGATGCCCTACCATGCAATAAGGACATTTGCTCAGCTATGTTTATAGCAGCTTTATTCATTATAGCCACAATCTACAAACAAGCTAGATATCCCTCAATGGAAGAATGGATACAGAGAGTGTGGTACATCTACTCAATGGACTACTACTCAGCTACTAAAAACAATGAAATCATGAATTTTTCAGGCAACTAGAAGAGTGGACAACCCAGAAACAGAAAGACACACATGGTATATACTCATACTATAAGTTAGCCATACTAAAATCTACAGAACTAAAGAAGCTACACACTAAGGAGGACCCTACGGAGGATGCTTAAATCTCATTCAGAATGGCAAATAAGATAGGCACCAGAAGCAGTGGAAGAGAGGAAACCAGATGGGAGCCTACTATAGAGGGTCCTGTGAAATAATTCACCAAACAGGGGATCAAAGCAGATGCTGAGATTCAGTGCCTATCTTTGGACAGAGCATAGAGAGTCTTATGGGGGAAGAAAGGGGTGGGAAAAAAAGGACATAGAGGGTACAGGAGCCACACAAAGGACCAACAAACCTAAAAGATCTGAGCCCAGGGAGTCCTGCAGAGACACATGCAGCAATGGAGGACCATGCATGGAGAGTACCTAGACCCCCTGCTCAGATGTGGTCAATTGACAGCTCAGTTTCCATGTGGATCTCTGAGTTAGGGAAGCAGGGGCTGCCTCTGTCATGAACTAAGTTGGCTTCTCTTTGATTACTGGCTCCTGATGATACAACCTTGCCAGGCCACCAAGGAAGAGGATCCATGCAGTCTTGATGAGATTTAACAAGCTATGAGCAGATGGCAATAGTGGAGAACTCCCCCTTCAGTGGAATAGGAGAAGGGAATGGGGGGAAGAGGGAGGGAGGATGGGACTGGGGTTTGTTGTGGGAAGGGGCTTCAATTGGGATATATAATGAACAAATTGTGAAGAAAAAAATTAAAATTTAAATTAAAAAAATTCACTTGCCTAATGAACAGTGTTATCAAACATAGTTGTATGTACTTATTTAGCAACTGTGAATCTTCTTTAGAGAAATATGTGTTCAACTAGTTTCCCCATGTTAGTTGGTTTGATTTCTCATTTGGTTTTATGATCTTTTAAAATGTATTCACGACACAAATAATTTTTTCAGATACATTGTTTTCAAAAATTTTCTTCCACTATGTAGCTTATCTTTTCCTTATTGGTGTCTTACCTAAGAAATACTTATGTAACATATAGTCCTATATTTTTCTAGAATTTTGCCATTTCCAGCATGGGTTGGCCCTGGAAATTTGACTAGGAAGATGAAGCAATGAAGAAAGGACCAACACACATACAGAACGGATTAGGTGGGTTGTGCTCACTCTGATGGATCAGCACCAACTATGCAACAACCCAGAATTTCAGGGTATTTATCATATATAGCATGTGGAGAAGGGACTAGCCTTGTAGGAGATTTCTGTAGGAAAGCAGTCTTAAGTGTAATCATCCAGGAGGAGAAAGTTTCGGCTTTTTACACACTACTCAGTCATTTGTAAATACCTGCATTTGAGCTAAAGGAAGGCTTTGCTATACTTCTGAGCTTCATGACAAGTTTTTCCAATTCCCATAGACCTGAGGTATATTGGTCCTTGTCAATAATACACATTCACTCAGGATTTCATCTTCTCTTTACACATTACCTAAAGGCTTCCTCGGCTCCCCATAGATCTATTATCATTTTAGATTTTACATTACATTGTAATTAAATTTTTTATGAAAGTGTGATTACAAGTTCTTTGTGTATGCAGTCCTTCAAACCTTCCCACACTGTTTGATGAAAAGGCTGTTATTTGTCTCTTTGCTTTTGAACCTTTGTGAAAACTCAGCCATCTGACAACTGTGTTGCTGTATTATTTAGACTTCCAAATCTCTTCAATTTTGTTAGAATTATTTTGGCTATTGTGACTCTATCATATTTCCATATGAGTTTTAATATGACACATACATTTTTTTTTTTACAAAACATAATAAGCCTTCCAGAGCTTGTATTGGGACTGTATTGAAATTGTCAATTTATAGGAACTGACATCTCACCACTTTTGAACATTCTAAACAGTTAACACTGTATGTATGTATACATATTCTGATTTTCTATAATTTGTCAACAATATTTTAGTTTTCACCTTATAGGTTTTGCAATATTTTGTCAATTTCATCATTAAGAATTTAATTGTAAGTGGCATTTTAAAATTTTATTTTCAGATTACTCATTGGTGATTCATTTATTTGCTTTTGTTTTTGGGATTTCATATAGAGAAAATGCCTGTGGTTGTTGCTTTGTGGAGATTTGGGGATAGACATGATAGATGTTGACCGTGATGGCTTTCAGGTGTGTATATACATATCATTGTTTATCAATTTATACATACATGTAAATCAGGTTTTATATATTTGCATATATACTAATACTCAGGTTTTAATATATTAGATACTGAGGCATCTAATCAGGTGTCTACTCCGGCATTTAGATGCCATAGGTCAGACAAAGGTTTCTTAGATAATCACTGGTTAGGAGATGCAAAGACTAGCTACTGTGTCTGGAAAATTCTAGCTACTTTGGTCTCCTTGAATCCTCAGCCCTCTGTTCAACTCAGGAGCTTGACCTCAGAAAGTTGCTTCCTTCTATATGATGGCTCTCAACATTTTATTCACTCATTTCCATTTTATATGTTGTTAGTTCTTTTTCTTATCTAACTGTCCTTACTAGAATTTTTAGTACAAGCCAGGAGTTCTGATTCCTGGAATCAGTGCCCCTGTTAGAATCATAACTTTTGCCTTGTACTAGAAATTTTAATAAGGACAGTTAGATAAAAATACTATGGTTGAGAGCATTTCGTTGCCATCATGTAGGAAGAAGGAGATTTGTGAGGTCAAGCCCTCATTTTACTACAAGTGTTACATTGGCCATATCTGTGCTTTATTCTCTTTTCACTTTCGTTATCGACAGATTGAATATTTCACAATCTAATCAAGCCCACTTATTGAGTGATGAATTATAATTTTTAATTTTTGTTGGCTAGTTTAGGATTTAGAGTATTCATCTATAACTAATTGCAGGATTGTTGCCCTTCTTTCAGTACAATAAAAATATTCCACACTCCCTAAATAACAATTTTCCTCCTTAAAGAGAAGTTTATTGCTGTTCTTATCCATTTCTGTTACCTAATGTCTTTGTTCTCTAGTGGCTTTTACATTTCTCTGTCTCAGTTTTCAGTAAGTTCTTTTTTCCCCTCATTTATTAATTTATAATATTCACTTTACATCCCTACCACAGCCCTCCTCCCAGTCCCTCCTTTCCACCTCTTCCTTACTCCTCAGAAAAGGGGAGCTTCCCCATACCAAACCACCCCAGCATATCAGGTTGCATCAGGACTAAGTGCATCATCTTCTACTGAGTCCAGACAAGGCAGCGCAGCTAAGAGAGTGATCCAAAAATAGGCAACAGAGTCCATGTCAGAGACAGTCCCCACTCCACTTGCTAGGGGGCACACATGAAGACCAAGCTGCCCATTAGCTCCATATGTCTAGGGGAACTAGGTCCAGTCCATGCATGCTCCTTGGTTGGTGGTTCACTCTCTGTGAGCCCCTACGTGCCTAGGTTAGTTGACTCTGTTGATCTTCTTGTGGAGTTCTTGTCCCCTCTGGATTCCTCTCTCCTTCCCCCAACTCTTCCACAAGATTCTTACAGCTCTGCCTAAAGTTTGGCCGTGTGTCTCAGCATCTGTTCCAAAATGACTCTGAGATTCCATCTTACATCTGTCAGAATGGCTAAAACTCAAGTGACAGCACATGCTGGCAAAGATATGGAGAAAGGTGAACACTTCTCTATTGCTGCTGGGGGTGCAAACTTGGACAACCACTTTAGAAATCAATCTGGTACTTTCTCAGAAAATTGGGAACAGTTCTACCTCAATACCCAGCTATAGCACTCCTGGGTACCATATAAGAAACATATTTGCTTAAAACAGCAGCTTTATTCATAATAGCCAAAATCTAGAAACAACCTAGCTGTCCCTCAATTGAAGAACGGATATAGAAATTGTGGCACATTTATATAATGGAATATTACTCAGCTATTAAAAACAAAGAATTCATGCAAATGTGCAGGCAAATGGTTGGGAAAAGATCATCTTGAGTGAGGTAACTCAGGCCCAAAAAGACATGCATGGTATGTGCTCACTTTTTAAGTGGATATTAGCCATATTGTGCAGGAAAACCATGCTACAATCCATAGACCCAAAGAAGCTAAGTAACAAGGAGGACCCTTGGGAGGATGATTGAATCTCACTCAGAATGGGAAATAAAATAGATGTTGGAAGTGGATATAGAGGAAACTGGGTGGGAAAGAGTATGGGCAGGAGAACTTGGGAGGGGATCAGGTGTGGGGAGAACTGGGGTGGAAGATGAGAGGGCTGGAAGAGAGAGGGGAAACCAATGGAGAGGAATCTCTGGAACAAACTGGAGACCCGCAAAGGTATAGGTTCCTGGGAGGAAATGGGGGTGACTCTAGCTGAGACTCCTAGAAGTGGGAGACATGGAGATGGAAGTGGCCACCTTTTATAGCCAGTTAGGACTTCCAGTGGGGGAATGAGGTCACCAACCCACCACAAAACCTTTGACCTAAAATTTACCCTGCCTACAAAATGGGAAGTGATAAAGATGGAGCAGAGATTGAGGGAAAGGTCAACCAATGACTAGCTCAGCCTGAAACCCACCTCATTGGAGAGAGCCAACCCTTGACACCATTAACAATACTCTGCTGTGCTTGCAAACAGTAGCCTAACATAACTGTCCTCTAAGAGGCTCCACCCAGAAGCATATCAAAACAGTAAATTCTTTAAGATAATAGTTTAGTTTTCTTCTGTCTTGTGATTCTGATTTTTTTTCTTTCAATTTACTCCGCGTTTATAAGTTTCATCAAATCTGGACAAAGAAAATTACAGTTGTTTCATTATCATTGTATGCTAAGTCAAACATCTGTTTTAACTTCTGGGAAAATTTCAAATGATTGCTTTTTCTTTTCACTATGGGGTTATTTTAACAAGTCTTTGCATACTTGATAATCTTTTTATTAGGTGTTAGCCATTTTAAATTTTATTTTTTTAAAACTAAAGAAAATGTACTAGACATTTTTGTTTTCCTATAGATACCCTTGAGATTTGTTCTGAAGTGCATTTTAACTGCTTCAAAACAATCTCATACCCTCAAGCCTTTTTTTAAAAAGATCTTTTGAGGTGACCACAGTTATGATCATCCTAGAATTAATTATTCAATACCAGTGAGGAGAGACTCCTGGATACTGCACTCACCTGGCTAATGGAAACACAGATCATTTCTGTACCTAACCCCAAGTAATATTTTTGTTTGTCCATTTGTGTAGTTCTTTCCATAACCTCTGATATTTTCCCATATAGGTAAAATGATCTCTGCTTTATAGATGATTCAAGTTTCTCTGTATTCCTCTGTATCCATCTAAAGTTCTCTCTGTGTGTAGCTCTCTATAACACAGTACTCTGTCTTGAAAACTCTAGTTACTTTGGTCTCCTGGAATCAACTGTCTGTTCAATTCAGGGACTTGACCTCAGAGAGTTCTTTCTTTCTACATGATAGCAATGAAATTCTTTCAAGGAAGTAAGCTGAGGAAATTACAGGATCGATCTCCTGTGATTCCTGCCTCTGGAATATATGTTCCTTTTTTTTAAAAAAAAATGGCTTACACATGCTCTCTGGTTGGCGGTTCAGTCTCTGTAAGCCTTGTGGCCCCAGATTAATTGATTATGTAGGTTTTCTTATGCTGTTCTTGACCCCTATGGTTCCTACAATCCTTTCTCTCCACTTTAACAGGATTCCCCAAGCTCTGTCTAATGTTTTGCTGTTGAGTCTCTGCATCTGTTTCCATCAGTTGCTGGGTGCAGCCTCTCAGATGACAGTTATGCTAGGCACCTGTCTTCAAGTACAGCAAAATATCATTAATTGTGTCAGGGGTGGGCTCTCTCTTTCTCATGGCATGAGTCTCAAGCTGGGGCAGTCATTGGTTGACCCTTACCTTGGTCTCTCCTCCATCTTTATTCCTGCACATCTTGTAGGCAAGACAAATTGTGACCCGAAGGTTTTGTGGCTGGGTTGGTGTCCCAGTCCCTCCACTGGAAGTCTTCTCTGGTTACAGGAGATGGCCAGCTCAGGCTCCATATCCCCTATTGTTAGGAGTCTTAGCTATTTATGGTCACCCTCAGAGATTCCTGGGAGTTTCCATTGCCCTAGGTTTCTTCCTCACCCCAGAGATGCCATCCCCGCTGATTCCAGTTTTCTCTCCTAGTACTGTCTCTCTCCATCTTCCCCCCAGTTGATTCCTCCTGTTTCTGTCCCCACCAGCTTCCAGTTCCCTTCGCGCATCCACCCACAATGGATATTCTATTTCCTCTTCTCAGTGAGATTTAAGCATCTTCCCTTGGGTCCTCCTTGTTACTTACCTTCTTTAGGTCTTTGGATCGCAGCATGGTTATCCTTTATTTTTCAGCTAATATCAACATATAAGTGAGTACATACCATGGTTTTCTTTCTGGGTCTGGGTTACCTCACTCTGGAAGATCTTTTCTAGCTCCTTTGCCTCAGTAGGAAAAGATACATGTAGTCTTACTTCAACTTTTTATGTTAGGGCTGGTTGATATCCATGGGAGAATCCCCAAATAACTTGAGCAGTCATTAGTTCAGGGTTTAGAAACATTTATTTCCACTTTTATTTTGTAGATGAAGAAATTGAAGTGTAAAATACTTAAAAGGTCATGAAAGACTCTTGGAAAATTCTTAGACCTAAGCTTAGACTTGGGTCTCTCTCAGCTCATTTTCTGGTCATTCTGGTTACATACACCACAGCTCTCCTCACCAAACATGAATATGTTAGCATGGTAGTAATGACTGTACTCAGGGTATTCCTGAGACGTTGCTACTTGCTGACTGAGATTTAATTCAAACTTCCTTCTGGTGTTTTGTACTTCTTGCTTGTGAATTGGATCTGGCATAGGTATGTTTTTACCTAAGAGCAGAAGGAAGAAGTATTTCCTGATACTGAAGTAGAGTGGCCTAATAAAACAAAACAAAACTAGACATTAATTGATCTAGGGACATTTCCAGAGAGCTAATTTGGAAAATAGATGTTCTCAAGATAGGATTTTTAATATCCTTCTTCTCCATCTCTCACTTGATGTATAATTATCAATAAAATTCATATATTTGAGATGTACACTATGCTATATTATATATGCATATTTTATGAAATGATTACTCAATCAAGCTAATTATCATATCCATACCCTCAGCTCCTCTTGTGTATGTAAAGATGAAGATATATTCTCTTAGCATGTATACATTATCAATTAGAGTCACTATGTTGTACAGTCAACCTAAAATTTACTGAAACTAAGTTTTTTCTTTTAACCCCAAAATCCCTAACCTGTGCCTCCTACTCCTCTGCTCTATTTCCACTGTGTTTGCTTTCTTTAAAATGTAGCTGCAATGTGAAATCATGCAGTCAGGATCTTTCATGTGGTGTCTGGCTTATTTCACTTGGCATGCCTTCCAGGTTCATCTATGTTATCATAAATGCCAGCATTTCCTTCTTTGCAAAGACTTAATATTCCAAACACACATTTTCTTATCCATCCATCTGCTGATGGACACATATGTGGTTTCCATATCTTGGTTTTATGGATAGTGCTGCAAGGAGCATTAAACTATAGATGTCTGTCTAAGATACATATTTCATTTCCTCTGGATATACACCCAGAAACTATATTACTGGATCATATGGTAGTTCTAATTTCTTTTTCTGGCTCTTTGAAACCACTCTGTGACTTCTGAGTATTGCTTAATTTTATCTACTCTTGAGTTTCATATTAATAGACTAATATCCTCTTTTGTATATTCTTTTACTTTATATTTTGCCTAAGATATTCATCCATATCATTGTGTGAAGGTTTGTATTCTTTTAATATTGTGTAGAATTTGATTCATATAGCATAGTTTTGTTATTGATTCTTCTATTAATAGACACTTGAGTTGATTCTGGTGTTAATCTATTACAAATAAAGCTTCTGTGAATATTCACGCTGCCAAACTTTAGTGAAAACACACGTTGAATATTTTACAACCTCCAAGAGCACATTGGGGCCTATGTAGAGTTCCCCCACAACTACCCTAATTCCTTATGATCCCAAAACAGCTTTGATAGTTTTAAAATTAATCCCTGGGTATTTTTTTCTCACAGGAATGGGAAAGACAACAACAGGTGATCTTTAAAATATGCTAGCGAAAAAAGAAAAAAAACACTGATTTTTTGTGGGGGAAAGACAACGCTTGATTTTCTTCAGCTGAACCATACATGGACAAACAGCAAAGTGGACCAAATGCAAATAGTCATGTACATGATTATCTCTTCCCTGTAGGGAGATCACCTTGTCACAGTAAGTCGTGGAACCTCAGGAGCTCTGGCCTCCTTATTATGATGGTTATCCTCCTTGAAGATAGAAAACACTCGGGGCTGGATCTCCAGCCGCCGATTCAACTTCAGACCCTGTCCTACATTTATTCATCAAGGACCGGTCGGAAGACAGCACTGCATTCTGATCAGCATTCTGTTGCAGTCAGAATGCTCATATGTTTGCCATTTAGGGCCTTTTCCTGCTTATTTGGATTAACACGAAGAAGTAATTTTGAACTTTACATTGAAGCCATTACACTACTAGTAACCAAAAAAAATACGTTTCTGTGTTGCCACCCCTTCTCTTTTCCCCACTGTATTTTTTTTGGCTACTAGTAGTGTAATGGCTTCAATGTAAAAGGTGGGTTGTGAATGTGCTCAGGACAATGGGCTTTGAGGACACATGTGGGCTTTCCTGGTGAAAGAAGACATTTCCTTAGGACTTTGGTAGAATGGATGGTTGAAGGAAAACAACTTGCTACTGCTTGGGCCGACAGCTCAGACTTCACTTTATTTCAGCTGTAGGCTAGAAATCAGGGTGTGGTAGATTATTGGCTCAGAGAAACATCCGGGCACCTGGGATAGTCTACAAAATGGATCACTTGCACAATTACATTCTCAAGGTTGCTAGTAAGACTTTAATTCACCTAAGGCCCCTGAGAAAATGGTAACAGTGACATGGAACATGGTACATAATATGCTATGTGATGGGAAATTTTCAAACTCCTAGTTTCTCACTGATTGCTATGGTTACAAAAATACCTGATTCTATTTCTGGTGGCTGTTCTATTGGTAACTTTGGCAACATGCTGACTTTGGCTTCATTCTTTCTACTCCTATTGACCGCAACCTAGCCTAAAACATATGGTACATTAAGCATTCAAACATGTGTAGCAATTTGTTTTTAATGTTAAAATATGAACAAGGCTACAAACAACCTAACTTTGCTATCTACCTACCTCAGTGGTCAGATCCCCTACCCCGATGCATCTTTCTTCACTCCTACTTACCAACCAAATCTTCCTCATTCTTTCCCTTTTCTGCATGCTTGTGTGTGTATATGTGTTCACAAGAGTGTGGGTGCACATTTGTGTGGATACACATGCATGTGAAAGTGAAGGCCAGAGATTGACATCAGGTATTGTCCTCTATCACTTTTTACCGGGACAGGCTCTGTTGATGAGCCCAAAAGTCACTGATTTGGTTAGTCTATCTAGCCAGCTTGCCCCAGAATTTCTGCCTCCTCCTCCGGAGCACCGCAATTACAGACAGGCCTCTATGCCCACCCACCTTTTCAAATGTGTGCTGGGGATATAAACTGGTCCTCACGCTTACATGGAAAGTGCTTTATACAACAGAGCCATTTCTCCTTTGCTTCTTCTTCCCAATCCTTTCATTCAATACCATGAAGGGAATATGTGAAAAAACAATAGTAAATGCTTATAGAAATTTTTATAATTAACATGTATACTTTTGTTTTCAGAGATACAAAAGCAATGGTGTTACCATCTCTCTTTTGCCACACCATCATCTTTGACCCTTTAGAAGCATATATTTCTTGCAACAATATAAAGGCACTAGAATCAGAAAAACAAAAAGTGGGAAATATTCCATATTTCATAGAGGAATTATATATATATATATATATATATATATATATATATATATATATATACTCTGAAAGGATTAAATAAAATAAAGGTTACTGGGGAAAGTGAAATTATTTTCTTATAAATTCTTGTTTCATTTTACATTATTTTAATTGTGGTGTGTGTCTGCACGTGCACGTGTGTGTGTGTGTGTGTGTGTGTGTGTGTGTTCATCCATGGAAGACTAGGGAAATAGAAATTGGGAATTGGATCTCCTGGAGCTGAAGTTACAGATTTTTGTGAACCACTTTCACTCTGGTTCTGGGAACCAAATTTGGGTCCTATGAAAAAACATTACACATTTTTAACCACTGAGCCATCTCTCCAGCCCAATTAAAAAAAAGATCTTAATTGAAAACATTCTCATAGAATACGTGCTACTTTCGAAATAAGAGTCAGGTTTAGACTTTCAGTCTTTTGCATATGAAAAGTCCCAACACTTACCTTTAAACAAAGAGCCACAGGCTTTGTGAGAACAAAATGCTAAGACTGTGGAGAAAATGAGTGGGGATAAAATGACTCATAATAATCTATTTCCAGTGGATCTACTATGCTACATTTCTTCAAGAACCCCATGTGAAGTGGTGGACTTGCAGTGGCTATTTTCATGGTAAACTTGCATACAGTGGAACACATATCTGAATTACCAGTTGGGGATGCACATTTGGGCCTTTTCAGCGACCTTGGACATTCAGTTTGGAACACCACAGCATTCAGAGGTTAGTACTATCATATATGTAACATAAAGAACATTTACTCTCAGAATACCATTCGTTATTACAAGTATGTATGCTTGAATCATAAGGAGAACCTCACTGCAGCCTGCTTTCTGAGAGTCAAGATAAAAATTTCGCATATGCCTCCCTCTAACAATGTCTCAGTTAATGCAGCTTTAGGACCATGGGGAAATTAATATATTAGAATTCTTAAAGTAGTGTATAGCTTGTGTGTTTCCATGATTTCATGTTCATTTAGAAACCTGAAAGTACTCATATAGATTTAATTGTTCAAATCACACTTCTGGGAGACAGCGATGGAAGAAGGGTGCTCAGACCCAAAGATATCCTTTTATGAATGTTCAGTAACTACTTTCCCTTGTCCAACAATCCTCTGCTGTTTGCTTTATGACCTAATGAATGCATAAGACCTTTCTATTTACTGTCTTCAGCAGCTTGAGCCATCCATGTGGCTTCTTTCCCTAGAGGAATTTCACAGATAAATTATTGCATACAATTACATAAAATACATTTAAGCTGTAAAGGGTGAATAGCAGGCAGGCTAGTTTTTCT
Source organism: Meriones unguiculatus (assembly GCF_030254825.1). Taxonomy (NCBI): domain Eukaryota; kingdom Metazoa; phylum Chordata; class Mammalia; order Rodentia; family Muridae; genus Meriones; species Meriones unguiculatus. The sequence goes on along the minus strand of NC_083369.1, from coordinate 92,756,947 downwards.
GAGTGTTTCTGTAGAGTTAATCCCTAGTGAAGAGGGGAAAAAAATCACTGCATATAAATGAGATATCGCTGCTGTCTAATCCAGCTGATAAATGATTCCATCTGCTGGAAAGGAATTCTCAATGCCCTTGACACTTGTCCCATCCAGTAACCAGAATAGCCATTCTCCATTACTTACCAGCTTTCGTGTGAAAGGATGAGGTTGGGCGAGAAGCTGTTATTTTCCTTCATTGGTAGAGGGTTGTAGCTGATAGACTTACATAATAAATATGGTTCTTTGGGTAGCCACAAGGCCCACATTTTTTAGACCCCAATCACATAGGCTTCAGTCTGTGGTCTAAATAAATGTCATTAAACTTGGCTGCACATCAGAATTCTATGAAGAGCATAAAAAAGTGCTTAGCCTATTCCTCAACTCTCAAGCCATTCTGAAGTACAGCTAAGTTTGGAAAACAGGGGCCTAAATCCCAAATAAGTACTTCTCAATTTTGTGTGAATATGAATACTCTAAAGGCTTTCCAAAAAAACAATGTAGATGCTGATTCTAAGTGTGGTTTGAGAGACTGCTGGTCTAACCAGGCTCTCAGGTGACGCACACACTGCAGATCAAAGCTCATATTTATGTAGCTCTGAATCCTCTCATTAGCATCGTAATCTAGCCCAATGATTTGAAAACAACAACTGTTTTATAAGCCTATTGGCATCCTCTCTTTCAATCCTCCCTTACATCAAAGCCTTGTGTGTACAAAGAACATTTCTAGGATTGTTCCAAGGGTGAAGGGCCAGGGCTAGTTTACAAAGCTATTCAAGTAGGATCACAGCATGTACCTCCTTTGATAATATTCTCACATCAACACTCATTTTTGTGTGTGTGTGTGTGTGTCTGAAGTCAATGCTTCTGTGTAACAGGATACCTAATCCTTGATTTACTGTCTTTCTGGAAGCCTAGTCAGGAGAAAGTTGTTAGCCCTGTTTATATTATTGTAAAGAGCTATCTTTAAGAATCATATTCTCTGGTAGCCAAAGTGTCTCAGGCACATACCATCTGATTCCTGCCCAGTTTTCAATGAATTCAGAGAAGATAACAGAGCTTGCTTGTACAGGTTTATGAATGAAAGTTCAGTTGCTAATATAGGGTCACTGATCACCACTCACTTAGATTTCCTTTTAGCGCCTATCACTAGCCTTATTGAGGCACAAATTATTGGCCATTTTCTGAAAAAAAAAATACTTAATTTTTTTTAAAAATTTTATGTGCATTGTAGTTTTGTCTACATGTATGTCTCTGTAAGGGTACTGGATTTCCTGCAACCCGAATCACAGACATTTGTGTGTAATGGAAGTTTTGTTTCTTTAAAAACTCAATTATGTTATGTAAATATGTTTTTGTTTTAATTCCAAGTGTGGGAATTTAGTTTTGGCTTTAGTTTGTCCACCGCTGATAACTGTCTCATGTGGGGCATGATCTTTGCTAGCTGGTAACAACCTGCCTCATGGCACATGGAGAGGGGTGTGTTCTAGGACTGTGAGGGCTATAAGTAGGAGAGTCTGGAGAGAGAAAATGTGGTGTGTGGTCAGTGGCAGTTTGGAGAGACCAGAGATGGATGCTGTGGTGGCTTGGAGACAGACAGAGAGAAACATTTCAATGCAGTGACTTGGAGGAGACTGCTTGTTGTATTTGCTTTTCACAGATCATTGGTAGAGCCCTCAAAGAACCCATCAACCATATCTTATAGGTCTATATAAGTGAGTATATCCCGTGTTTGTCTTTCTCCTTCTGGGATATTTCACTCAGAATGATCTTTGCTAGATCCCACCATTTGCCTGCAAATTTCATGATTTCCTCCTTTTTGATTGCTGAGTAGTATTCCATTGTGTAAAAATACCACAATTTCTGTACCCATTCCTCCGTTGATGGACATCTGGGTTGTTTCCAGATTCTGGCTATTACAAATAAAGCTGCTATAAACATGGTTGAGCAAGTATCCCTTTTGTGTACTTGAATGAACTTTGGGTATATACCTAGCAGTGGTATAGCTGGGTCTTGAGGAAGCACTATTCCTAATTGTCTTAGAAAGCACCAGATAGCTTTCCAGAGTGGTTGTACCAGTTTACATTCCCACCAGCAGTGGAGGAGGGTTCCCCTTTCTCCACAACCTCTCCAGCATGTGTTATCGCTTGAGTTTTTCATCTTGGCCATTCTGATGGGTGTAAGGTGATATCTCAGGGTCGTTTTGATTTGCATTTCCCTGATGGCTAATGAGGATGAGCATTTCTTTAAGTGTTTTTCTGCCATTCGATATTCCATAAGATATGATAAACATAATGAAATCTATACACCTAAAAAAGATAATCAATTGAGCGGACATGGGGTAAGATGATCAATCCTCGTTTAGAAAGACAGATGGGATGTGCATTGAACGTATGACAGGAGTCTACTGAGCGCATCTGAAAGACTCTAACTAGCAGTGTTTTCAAAGCAAAGACTCATGACCAAACCTTTAGCAGAGTACAGGGAATCATAAGAAAGAAGGGGAGTTAGTCTGTTGGGGAAAGGATAGGAGCTCCACAAGGACCAAATATATCTGGGCATAGGGTCTTTTCTGAGACTGACATTCAACCAAGGACCATGTATGGATATAACCTAGAACCTCCACTCAGATGTAGCCTGTGGTAGCTCAGTAACCAATTGGTTTCTCAAAGTGAGGGGAACAAGGACTATTTCTAACAGGAACTCAATGACTGGCTCTTTGGTCTCCCCACCCCCGAAGGGAGGAGCAGTCCTGTTAGGCCACAGAGGAGGGCTTTGCAGCCAGTCCTGAAGATACCTGATAAAACAGGATCAGATGAATGGGGAGGAGGTCCCCCCTATCAGTGGACTTGGAAAGGGGCACGGTGGAGATGAGGGAGGGAGGGAGGGCCTGGGAGGGAATGAGGGATCGGGACACGGCTGGGATTCAGAGTTAATAAAATGTAACTGATAAAAAAAAAATTAAAAAAAAAAGAACCCATTAACCTTAAACAGACAAGAGAAGTAAAGGGGTCTGTGCCCCCTTTCCCCACTAACCTCTCCAGGGTTGGGGGGTTGGAAAGTAAAGGCTTTAAGGAACCTCCAATAAAGTAGAGTTTAAAAAAGAGCACACCAGTTGTGAGCTGCCATGTGGGTACTGGGAATTGATCCCTGGGGTTTCCTGGAAGAGCAGCCAGCACTCTTAACTGCTGAGCCATCTCTCCAGCACCTTGCCATCTTCTCTTAAAACATAAATGCCATATAGATAATGACCTTAGTACCACTGTAGTCCCACATTGAAAGTGGTGTTTAGCATATAGTATTTGTCTGTAGAATTATTAATAAAGGAAATCTACCTAAATTTTCATTTCTTTTAGTTCAAATGACACTGATCTGGACCTCTCCTGGATTAGAAGCTGTTAGTCTCATCAGTAGCAACACTCTGGATTTCTAGGCTCTTTTCTGAGTTGTGGATTTTGGCAGCTAAATTCTACACATCTGTAGATCCCAGGAAGAGTGTGAGTTAGATAGCCAAAAATGAAATATACTTCCATCTATGTGGTTAACAACCCAGATGGGTAAACTTGCCCAGGAGGAGAGGACTGAGAGGATGATCAAGGTTTGATCCATCGTGAACCCAGTGTTGAAAGAATAAAATTATTTTCTTCCTTTTTTATTGATTTATTATTTATTACAATTTATTCACTTTGTAGCCTGGTTGTAGGCCCCTCCCTTATCTCTTCCCTGTCCCATCCTCCCTCCCTCCCTCTTCTCTTCATATGGCCCTACTTAGTCCATTGATAGGGGTGATCCTCTTCCCCTACTATCTGACCCTAGCCTATAAGGTCTCATCAGGACTGGCTGCATCCTCTTTCTCTGTGGCCCAGCAAGGTTGCAACCCCCCCCCCCAGGGGGGAAGGTAATGAAAGAGCTGGTCACTGAGTCCATGTCAGAGACAGCTCCAGCTCCCCTTACTAGGCAACTCACATGGAGACTGCCTATGGTCTGACTCTGAGCAAGGTGTCTAGGTCTTCTCCATGCATGATCCTTGGTTGGTGCATTTGGTCACTGCAGGACCCCTTAGGCCCAGAGTTTTTTGCTCTGCTGGTCTCCTTGTGGAGCTCCTGTCTCCTCCATGTCTTTCTGTCTCCCCTTTTCCTATAATTTCCCCTGTACTCTGGCCAAAGTTTGACTATGAGTCTCAGAATCTGTTTCAATACCCTACTGGGTAGAGTCTTTCAGAGGCCCTCTGTGGTAGGCTTCTGTCTTGTTCCTTCTATTCCACTCCTTCTGATGTCTATATTCTTTGACCTTCTGAATGATGATTAAGCATCTTTCCTAGGGTCCTCCTTGTTGTTTAGCTTCTTTAGGACTACATATTTTAGTATGTTGATCCTATATTATATAGGATAATAATAATAATATATAAGCCACTCATATAAGTGGCTAATGTCCACTTACGAGTGAGTATATACCCTGTGTGTCTTTCTGCTTCTGGGTTACCTCACTCAGGATGATCTTTTCTAGTTCCCATCATTTGCCTGCAAATTTCATGATTTCCTTTAATTGCTGAGTAGTATCCATTGTGTAAATGTACCACAGTTTCTGAATCTATTCCTCCAATGATTTTCTTCCTTAATGTCCCACATATACACACACATGTACAATAAGACTGTCAGAAATTACTTCCAGTCAAAGATGACCCTTATGATTCTGGAGAGTATTTATGACATCATTTGTCAGCTTGTCAATGGCCTCTTTCCACAAACACATGACAGATAAAAAGACTCCAACATGTATTTGAATGTATCATCCATCATGTAAAAGCACTAGTCCTAATGAAATAAAATTCATAGAGGAAAGGGTAAAATCAAATACCAAGAAACTGACTTTCAATGATTTCTTTTGGGGGCTTTTTTTAACATGACATATATGGGAGTATGTAATTAAGATCATTATTAGTTTTTTTTAAAGAAAGCATAGATATCTAGAAATTTGAAAATATTCCAAGATAATAAAAACACTATTGATATTTTTGGAAACTTGTACTATTTGAATTGTTTACGAGGACCTATAATTTCTGAAGAGACTAATTTTTGAGACTATTTGAGGTGATTAAAAAAAAAAAGCATTGGCCTAGAGGGGACAGGAGCGCCACAAGGAGAGAAAAAATATCTGGGCACAGGGATTTTTCTGAGATGATACTTCAACCAAGGACCATGCATGGAAATAACCTAGAACCCTTGCACAGATGTAGCTCACGGCAGGTCAGTCTTCAAGTGGGATTCCCTAGTAATGGGAACAGGGACTGTCTCTGACATGAACTCAGTGGCTAGCTCTTTGATCACCCCTCCCCCCAATGGGGGAGCAGCCTTACCAGGCCACAGAGGAGGACAATGCAGCTAGTCCTGATGAGACCTGATAGGCTAGGGTCAGATGGAAGGGGAGGAGGACCTCACCTATCAGTGGACTAGGGGAGGGGCATATGTGGAGGAGAGGGAGGGAGGGTAGGATTGGGTGGGGGTGAGGGAGGGGCTACAGCTGGATACAAAGTGAATAAACTGTAATATAAAAAATAAAAAAAAATTAAAAAGTTTTAAAAAAGCATTGGCTTATTATAAAGAAATAGAAAACAGTAAGATTCATGAAATGGAGTATAAAGTTAGTGCAAAACATGCTTCTTGCTTAGTTTAGCTGCCATTACCTAGAAGGTATTTGAGTTTCTAGCAGGTCCCAAAGGGAAGCAAAACCAAGTACAATTGTAGTAGGTTGGCTCTCAGGATGTGGCCCTGTGACCTCTTAATAATTGCAGCTGTGAATCAACCTCTTCCTTTTTTAACTGATTTAATGCCTTTATTTCTTTTATTATTATTATTATTTCACTTTGTACCCAGCTGTAGGCCCCTCTCCCACCCCCTCCCAATCCCACTCTCCCTCCTTCTTCTTCTCCTTTGCCCCTTCCCGAGTCCAGTGATAGGGTAGGTCCTCCTCCCCTTCCATCTGACCCTAGTCTATCAGGTCTACATGTTACATTTATTCAAAGACTTCTATCAAATGGGTATTACAGAAGTGATGCTAGGATAGAAAACTGTGGCTTCTGTCTCCAGTATTCTTGAATTTATTGTTCATCCTGGGACAAAGTTAAGTGTTTAGTCAAAAGGTCACCCTGTGCAGAATTCACACATGGCAAGGGACCAGGGTCTGTCAACAAGTGACTGAACTTAGAATCTGAAGTGCCCATCTCAAGTTGAGCTTTCACAGTAGGTTAGCTTCACTATTACCTCATCAAAGAACTCTAGCTAAGCTCTACTGGGATGGTGACTCCCCGAAACCTATAATAATAAGTAGTTGCTGATAAGTACTGGGATGTTCTGTTATAAAGTAATAGATAACTAATACAGTTTTACTCATACATGATATTGTATTAGATTTCAAGTCAACTGTACAGTTCTGAATTATTCTACCAGAAAGCCTACTAGCTGTCATAAGCTACACAATATAAATACAGCAATTAACATTGCTTGAAGGTGCATGCATTATTTTTTTTACATGTCTTACAGTCTAAATTCAGGATGTTTTCAGACAATCATTTTTAAATCAGATTGGTATGACTCCTTGGAAACTCTACAGACTAAAATTTCTGTACATGTTATCTAGTACTAGTTCTCTGCAGAAAGCCAAAAGCACTAGGAGTTCATTTGTCAATTCTTTTATCCTTTTCTTTTTGTCCATTAGCCACATCAAGTTCTGTTAGAGGGCAAAACCTACCATATTTCTCCACTCAAAACACAAAATGTAAAAAGCAAAACCTAGGGATGTACTTTAAATCTCCATAGCAGTCCAGATTAGATCATACCATTATTCTCAAGACATGTACCTCTTTATTGTGAAGGCAATGTGAAAAACTATGACATACTCATGAGACTGAAACTATGGTTCATTAACTATTAAAGAGAATATGACAGAAAGTTGAATACTACAGAATTCAGAAATCCAGAGTAAAAGCCACAAATAAGACACAAAGAAGAAATTTAAAAAAAATATGTATCCATGCAAGATAACTTAAGCTTCTGGCACACAGCTAAAGCTTTAGAGTACATTATTTCACTAGTCATAAAGGAATCTGAAAACCCCAAATGTGTTCAATTCAGTGTGTTAATGTAGGGACATAAAGGCACTGTTGGACTGTCTTTGTCCTCAAGAACACTATTAAAAGATGTCAGTGAAATTACACGAGGAACAATTAGAGAAACCAGAAAGCAGACTGTGGTACATTGAAAATAATTTAAGTAGGTCCTGGTAACAAGACAATGTGAATACTGATAAAACTGCCTATACAGGCAGAACTTTACAAGCTGGATTTAAAAATATATTGAATTACTCAGTGTGCACTGATAAATGAAACCTAAAGCAGGCCATTGCTTTGGACTCAGCCCTTCTTTGTTCTAGGTATCAAAAGGTGAAACCAAAACAGAATGGGGTCACTCATATTAAAGTATAATTTCAAATATGGACAATTTTAGAATTATGTGAGGTGTGTGTGTGTGTGTGTGTGTGTGTGTGTGTGTTTGTATACTTATAGAGAAAAATAGAGAGCTCTAAATCTCCCAGAGCTGGAGTTATTGGTGGTTGTAAGCTGATTGACGAGGGTCCTAGTAATCAAACTCTGGTCCTCTTTAAGAGCAGTATGTGCACTTAACCACTAAGACAATGCTTCAGCCCTTCATTTAAAATTTTTACTTATTTGTTTAATTATTTTGTTTTTTATTTAGTGTGTGTACAGTGCCTGCAGAGGCCTGGAAATGGCACTGGATCCCCTGGAACAGGAACTAAAGTTGTTTGTTAGCTGCCTGACTTGGTTGCTGGGAACCAACTCCAGTCCTCTGCAGGAGTACCACGCACTCTTAAAGTAATTTATTACACACACACACACACACACACACACACACACACACACCTGAGCTCCAAAGAACTGACAGACAAGAAGCAATAAGGAAGAAGAGATTGATGCTCATTTAGGGAAAATGAAACTATAAAGCCATTGATAGGATTAAATTTGGGCGATTGTAGAAATAAGATGTCAGGCAACAAATCATGTCTGTGACAGGTGTTTGGAATCAAAACCCTCCATAGTCTTGGTGTCCTTTGGAGGAAGATGGGGATTTTGATTAACTTGAAATTTCAAATATGCATGTTAAGAAATTAATCTTAATCACTAAAGTGTAAACAAATTTATACCATAAATATATATTGCATGTTTTTCAAAAAGGGAACAGGACAACACCACAATTCAAGAGAAGACAAAGAAAAAAAAGGTAAACAATGTTAGAAAAAAAGTAACATGGCAAAAGTAAAGTCAAATGTGTCAGTAATGATAACATGTAACTAGACTCAGCTGTCAATTAAGGCTGCCTCAGACTGCTGTAAAGATGTAGTCACATGAGAAGTACATCTGAACTACTCAGAAAAAAAAAAACTAAAAATACAGGGATAAGGAACAATTCTTTGGTAAATACTAGCCCAAAGAAAGTGATTAAGACAACTGTAATTTCAAATAAAGTAAACATTAGAGGGAAACTATTATCAGTGGTAAAAGGAAGCAATTTCACCCAGGAGATTCTAAACTTGCACATCCCTAACAGTATAGTTTAAAAATAAAACAAAATGTGACAAAATCCACAATCTTAGTGGGAAGTTTTAATATATATTTACAGAAACATATTAAAAAGATCAACCCTTCATAAGAATATGGACTATTTTAAGATTTATACAATTTACTATTTAAATGTAGTTGCAGGCTTGCACCCAACAGTCAGTATGTATATGTACTGTTAGGCACATGCAAAACAAACATTGGACCCGTTAGGGTACACAGCAGACATCAACAAACAGGAATTATTTCTTCCTGCCAGATCCAAATCTTTATGTTTCAAGGGAAAAATCTAATTTCATCAGAATAAGCACACAACAAATAAAAGGCAACGTTTCATGTAAAATCAATCAGCATTGTGACTGAGAACAACATCAATGCATAAAAATAACGAAACAGACAAACTGTACCAAATTCATGGACCAGACATGTATATGGCAATGAGGATGAGAGAACAGACACAATACAGTCCACATATACAATTCTATTTGTATGAAGTTTAAGAATAGATAAAACCAACTTTTGGTAATAGTACAGAGCAGTAGCTGCTCCTAGGTGAGGCTGTGGGGATGTAGTTGCTAACAGAGAAGAGGAAACAACAGGAGTCCTGAGAACATTTTGTATACTGGCTTCCAGTCTGTAGAAGTTTGAGTCGTACCTTTAACAGCTTGTGCACTGTTTTATTTCTAAAGATTTAAGGAAGGGATTTAAATCTGTGTCTTCTACGTTTTACTGAAAGGAGGAATGTCCATTGTATACAAGCTATTCAGAGTTGAAATGGGAATACTTTAAAGTTTTGAAGTAAAATCAATCTCAGTCCAAATGTTTCATATTAAAAGTATGTAGTGCAGTTGTAAAAATAAACTTAAACTTAAAAATAAAATATTAGAAAAGTTTTGAGTGGCATATGTTTCCAAAAATGACTCTTTGTGCTTTTCCAAGACACCGGTCTTCTGGAGACGAAACATCTGAATTCTTGTTAATGTCCTTTGTACATCTTATAGAGTTTACTGTGTATAGAGTTCAGATTCATAAATGCACGTGCATGGAAAGTCTAATTCCTGGCTGTTCTACAAAGACTAGTGAGCTTTTTCAGTTCACTACTTTGGTAAGTAATCAATTTTTGCTTTTACTGGTATTTTTCTTTTTAACAACTTATCAAAAAACAATGATTGGCAATGAACACATATAATGTATCATATTGTACCTACGGTTAAAATGTCATTTAAAACAAACGTTAGCAACTCATACTGTAATACAGACTATGACACTGAGACATTGAATTGTTCTTTAGATTGTGTATGCTCAATCTAATGCAGACAAAAAAGGAAAGAGGGAAGAGTATGTGTTCATAGAAATAACAAAAGATATAACAGATACTCACTTCATTTTAAGATGAAATCAAGAGTTAAAAACTGTGTAAGTCTTTGTATTTCTTTAATATGGATTTCAGAGGCATGAAGTACTATGAAGACTCCAACTCTGAAGCCAACAGTCTATCTTGTTTATGATGAGCTATTCAAGTTTCGGAAATATTTATTATAAAAACCCGATAGTCTAATATTTTGGTCATGTGGGAATAAAGTAGACAGCTGTACTGTATAAGGTGGGACTTTTCCCCAACCCTTGAGGACCAAGATAGAATCAATACATGTGTTCAAAGATTGTCATCACAATCAAAGAAGGGAACCACAACACAGCCTTTTGTAATTGCTCTATTTATTAATACATATATCACAAATGATCACAATATCAATGCATTCTTGTTGGCATGCTAGACAGAGGCATTATTTTTAATATCTTTTAAAAATATTTTGACTTTCATTTCCCTTCCCACACTCACTTTCAAATTGATCTGATGAGGTCCTCAAAGTCTATAACGTCAATGCAAAGAAAATAATATAGAAATAAAAAGTAAAATAAAAGTAATTAGTTGGAGCAAATCAAAAGGAGTATCTTTGCCTTCAAGGGGAGTAACAATGCAGCCTTATAACAGGATTATGCAGGTTTCATCTGAGAAGAAATCCTACACCAAGCTGTCTTTCCACACCCATGTATAGAGAAATGAGCAAGGAGGCCAGCTAATGCTTAGTAACACTTTCCACCATGCATGCCACATGCTGTTTCCTCCTTATGAATGACTCCCTCTGTGTCTCTTCACATGCCTAAAGAAGGTAGGAAATAATCGCAGTAAAGGGGAAACCAAACCAAATCAGATTAAGCCAAAATAAAAGATAACTACCATCTGCTTATCTAAGGAAAGGTGTGTGGCAATCATGGACCACAGTGAGGGGCTGATTGAAGCCTCCCCTACTACATGCAGGGCCACAAGCGGCCAGTGATGATGTGATAACCAGTCACCTACAGTTGGACCAAATACATGTGAGAGAGCTGGCACTCACACTTAGGATGGGGTTTACTATGACTAGCTGCAGGGGCCTGACTATACTGTGTGGCACAACAGGGCTTCACAAGATGGACACTACACATGACGTGGGCTGAAAGGTAGAGCATAGACTGGGTAGGAGTGTCAGTTGCACACAGGGGTTGGGGTTGTGGGGAGTGGGTGGTGGGAGCAGGGCAGGGAGATTATGTACTGTGCTCTAACATTCTTTGGAAGTCTTTCAGAGATTGCGGCAGTTCCTTTTAAAAAACAGGCCTCTTATTCCATAGTCCTTGAAAGACTGAGAGAGAAAGAAAGAGAAAACATGTGAGTGATTTGCCATTGCTAACAGCCTGCATAAAAGGTGCAAGGTAAAGAGCAAGTGTTATCATGTTTTCACAGTGGCATCCACTCTACCTACTCCCCAGCAAATGGATATGATGTTTCTAAACACAGAAAACACCACGTAGTTTAGTGGCTGGGCACTCTTCCTGCCCACTCCAAGGGTTATATGTGCATCAAAGGGAAAAATCCCTAGACCCAATACTACCCACTGCCACTTACCTTCTCTTTACACCATCTCATACTGATTGGCAGTGATGAACCGGGACAGACAGCAAGCCAGCAGCATGCCAATCAACTGTTCAAGGAGAGTAAGTGAAAAGGGAGAATCTCATGTCACAAAGCTATACTCTTCTTTTGACTCTAGATGTATTTTAAATTAAGTTTTAATACATAATAACTGCACCTATCTATCTGTCTGTCTATCAATACAAAGAGTTGTCATGATACATGTATATTTTATATACCTAGATAATGACTTTTAGTAAGCAGAGGTTTACGTAAGTGGAAAAGGGCACAAGTCAGGAGCAAAGAACAAATCAGAATTGAATTATAGGATCAAAGCTTGAGGTAGTTCAAGTACTGGTGTGGGGCCAGTGGGAAGTTCTGAAACTGGCCATACCATCCAGAAGTAGCTCACTCTGGCCACTTTGGAACAACTTTGGATACCAACTCCAAAATAGGATTGTGCTGTGAGATTAATGCAAAAAACAATTAAGTGACAGGGGATTGGCATTAACTGAAAGGATATATTTTTAATTCAAAGCCATAATCTTTGAATTATTTGGAAGGCTAAATATATTTGGCAGATTTCTCAACACAGTATGATACTCTGGTTATACTTGGCTGACAGAATAGTGGTTCTTTCCTTGAGACAAGAATAGAGATATCATTCTTGACTATGTCCATTGCTAGTGGCCTAAACAGGCCCACATACATTCATGATCCACTTCCTAGTTTTTTAGGAGCCACACAAAAATCATTCAGAGAGGCCTCATCTCTTCTAGAGAGCACTGTGGTTAATACTTTTCTTTGTGCCTTGGATTAGCCTATGGCACAGGTGAATCTGACAAGAAATGATTCTGGTGGTAAAAGACACCCTTAGTCACGTTTTTCTTTGCTCACTAGTAACTAGAGGATCAGCATTCTTTGGAGAAGTGCTCAATGGTAAACTTGAGCCCAGAGGCCATATTCCTTTGGCTAATAATGCCTTCACTTTAAGAAACTGGCTATGTTTTGTCATTTCATAGGTAACATGGACCTTTAAAGATAGTCTGGTGCAGGACAACAGTACCAGCATCACCTGTGATATAAAAATATCAGAAATGCATGGTTTCAGGTCCTACCACCCATCTGTGAGCCAGACACACTGAGGTACAATTCAGCAAATGGTATTTCCATAAGCTACCCAGAGGGAAGAATGACCTTTCCAGTCCATTTCATCCACCTTATGTGACAGATGAAATACTTGTGGCCATTCCTGTGTGCTCTGTTGCTCAGTAACTCATGAGCTTTATTCACCTGGCTCTTAACACACCTTGCAGGTACCAGTTCCCCGTTCTTATCTTTTTAGAAATGTAAACTATCCCATGAAATATGCAAATAATAACCCCTGTCAGGTATAGAGCACTCGTTACCATCTCAGAATCCATTAAAGTTGTGGCCTACATCATCCCATGCCACCAAATACATAGTATCATGCACTTACTGTGGAGTGTCCAAAGGTATCATGGCTGTAACTTTCAGATTATGTTGCCAAATTAGAACCTAAATTCCTCCAGAACTGCAAGAACTTGGAAACTTACAGTATGTCCCTTTCTAAAAGACTGATATTTTTCAAGATCAGCAAATCTTAGAATATATTTCACACTGTAAAAAATTATATTCCAGTCAAAAAATAAATAAATAACCAATGTAAAAAACAAATTTGGACATACTAAAATATTGATTTTTTTTTTTACTAAAACTCTTTGTAATATTTTAATTTCAACTTTCCAGATGAGAAAATGGGTTTGAAAGGTTCAGCTGTCTTCCCCAAACTATACAGGTAATATTCACAAAGATTTGTGTTGCACCCAACTTCAAATCTGATTACAGCCCTAACTTTTTCTGCCCCATATACAGAAAAGAGAAACAGGCCCCTTTAAGGCTCTACTAAAAAATTACTGGCACAGAATAAATTATCCCATCAGATTATGGGCCCTAAGGAAAGATGTAAGAGGTCGGGAGTGAAAATGGTAGGAATGGGTTCAGTATTTTTTGGTAAATATCTTTTGCCTTTGAATTAAGAGACTTAATCTCTTTCCTAATAAAAAAAAGAGGGATAGGGAGAGAGGGAGGAGAGATGGAAAGAGAGAGAAGAATTCACATATAGCTCATTTTCCTTGCTCTTTTCCACCTATTTCCCCACCTTGTCTCCTCTTCTCTTCTGACCCAAGCTCCCTTCTTGAAGATGGTAACTATCAAAATCATAGGAAAAGACAGGTATAGTGGCTCATACATATAACCTCAGCATGACAAAGACCTGGCCATGGTAGGGGGGATGCCTTGGATTGAGTTTAACCTGGGTTATATAGTGAGTTTCAGGAGAGTCTGGGATAAACAATGAGACTCTCTTCCCATCAAAAAGAAAAGAAACATGCCATCCTGTCACACTCAACTTCCTACCTGTAAATTCATAGCGTAGGACAGATATGCTCATCAAGCTCAGCCAAATGTGCTTTTCCTTGAGAGGACAAAGTCAAGAGGACCTCTGGGCAGTGCCAGATCAAACTATGCCATCCAAACAAGAGCTCTAAGCCAAGTTGACTAACAAGGGACATGATGCTTAAAAGTCAATTAAAAAATGGACTTAGCATAGTTTTTCTTGTACCCTTATACCACCTTTACAATCTGACATAATAGGAGTGCATTATGCCAGTTTCTCATAATAGCACGTGGAGAAAAGGCAAAAAGATATTGAGTAAATTAAGAAAAGTAAAAGAAAGAAAGGAACACCAAGAGAGAGGAAAAGAGAGAAAAGTAGGGAGTAAGTACGGATCTTTCCCATATATATTGGCCTCTATTCAGTACATCCTGCTACATAGGAGAGCAAAGACATAACAATTATATTCATATCAACCAGCATTCATGAGGTTTGCCTCTAGAATATCTGAATGAATTTTGTAAAGCTTGGCCTCTGGGATATTGACTAGGCTCCATTGGGGTGACTCTTACTGAGAGGCATCTTGTAAGTGGTTAGCTACTTTTGCCCAGGAAGGCTCTGGAACTACTGGTATCTGGAATGCACCCCTTATCTTTCTGGAATTTGGAGGTTGACAGAGAACACATACATAAATAACTACAGTTCCTAGTACTTTTAGCCAGGAAGACCAGTAATGACCACTCACTCGCCTTCCTGCCACCTGGAAAGAGCCAGCCATGATCATTCCTTCTCCCAGCCAAAAGCTGAGTACTGCATGTGTCAAGTCTTTGTTCTGTTTTGCCATGTGAGTGAATGGTAGGGTGATGCAGAATATTTGATCCCATTGTGAACCCCATTGTGAACTGTAAAAACCTGTTTATTGTTTGCTTTGGTTCAGGCCCAACACAGACCTTTAATCCAAGAGCTTTCTGTACACAGGATTTAATAAAGCTAACCCTAGGTCAAGAGGCAGAGCAAGTAACCAGATGGCAGGGATTAAGTAGAAAGGAGGGGCATTGAGTTGAAGGGTATTTAAGACAGTGTGGAGAAAGAGAAAGAACTCTTTAGCTCTGTGGCTTTTGGATTTTTCATTCTGGACTCTCAGGTGAGCTAGCAGGCCTTTTCCTCCTGGGCTGCAAGCTGAGCAAGCAAGCTTTTGGCCTTGGCTTTCTGGGTTTTGGCTTTGAACTTTCGGCTTTTTCCTTCTGGGACATGAGCTGAGTAGGAAGGTCAACTGGGTGCTTTCTTTTCGTCTTGGAGCTAGCAAGTGTTCACCCTGGAATATTGCTCCCAAATCTTCATTGATAAAATGAAATGGTAGGGATTTTCATTCATTATAACAACAGTAGAGCATGCACAATGCTAGCTGGCTTTGTGGTTTATCTTTTTATCTCACCATCTATATGGCTCTCTTGTAAGACCTAAACTTGTCATAGTGTTTCTCTTTTCCTGTTCCTCTGAGTCAAAGCTTCTCTTTCATTGTTCTAGTGAGCCACAAAGCATTTTCAACCATTCCTAAGCCACAGATTTCTTTAAGATAGTGCAGGCAGAACAATGATCACCAGGCAGGCTAGCTATTTGTCTAAGCATAAATTGCTTTACAGGGATGGTTAAGAGAGGTACGGACAACACTTGATACATCTCACTGATGAAAACAAGATCTTCCTACCCTTTCACATACACATTTACATACATAAGCTTCCTCTACAAGATCTCAAGCTCACTGAGGCATTCTTCTCCTCATGTACTGCATGGGTACTAAGCCACTTTATTTCTTAGGGAAGCCATGAAGGAAGACTTTAGAGGTGTGTGTGTGTGTGTGTGTGTGTGTGTGTGTGTATACATGTGTGCGTACATGCATGCATGCATGCATGCCTGGGTGTGTGTGTACTCAAGTGCTAACCATACTTCTAGATTTCTGTTTTCCACAACCTGTGTTGAGGAAACTATATGCTCAAAGCAGTCAAATGTACATTTCATGAGTCACAAGGTTTGGGATCCTTGAAATCGTCCCTAGGCCATTACAGAGATGTTACTATGTGTTATTACTGAAATGTTACAGCAATTGGGAGAAAGTTCAGGGCTGTAACTGCCTTTAAAATGTCTCCGGAGACTGAGTTAATTGCGCTGTTTGTAAGCCCACTCTAGCTTGTCTGTGTTGGCATGTTGGGGGTCTAATTTACTCTATGAGGGTGAAAACAATAAAGCATGTTTAAGGAGGATTTTGAAATTGCAACACAAATGACATATACAGCGACTGACTTCACATGTTCTTGGGAGATGACATGTCACACAGGTTTTGACAACTACTCAGGAAAAAAAGCATTTCACCTTCTCTAACACTAAGACCTGCTCAGCAGAGATATAAATCAAGATAAGAGTCTATTCCCTGATATAAGCAAGGGCCATGCAAGTGATAACTTATTAAACTATAAAGTTATAATTTAGGTACTTTTCTTTGAAATTCCTATTTCAATAAAAAAAATATCTCAGGAACAAGTTGGAACAGAGCAAAACTGCATTTGCAATGCTAAGCAGAACAAGAGCTGTGGAGGGAAAGTTAGACATTGCAATAGCTTCTATAGAAAATGAACTATGGAGCCATTACTGAGATATCAACTGAGCATTCTATGAAAAATGATCTGTTAGCCTGAAAAAAAAACTGAGTTAAATATAAAATTTTATTAAGCTGCTAAGTACATATGTCAGTCCTTGTACCCATAGAATATTATATCAAGGATATACCATTTGCTCCAAAGATCAATGTGTGAAACAGGACCTTACTAGCTAGAGAAGGGCTCAATTTGAGATATAACTTAAATGTGTTCTATCCTTCAGTATGTTTAGCTTACTGAATTGGCATAATTATATCCTCCAAGGCTTTGTAAAAAAATGGAGATAGATAGTTTAATATACAAAGATTTAAGTTTCCTCTTCATTAAAAGAATAGTCAAATCCAAAGAACTAAATAATCTTCACAAGATGAAGACTGCTAATGTCATGCATAATCCAAAGGAACTAAGAAAGAACAAAAAGGACAGGTCAGCCAGGAAAAGAGCTTTCCTCTAATCTAGACCAACCAGTTGATGTTTGGAGTTGTTTAAGTTCCAATAAAGCCAACACCTTGTTCTTTTACCCTTCATTTGACCTATGAAGAAGCAAGTTGTTTTACTGGAGGTAATCATTAGTTGAACTGTAACCGATATTCCCTTGACAGCAAAACTTCATTTAAGTTGAAAAAGAAAAATCAATAAACAGATGACCTAAGCCCTAATATGCAAGGATCTCTGACCCCAACTAGCAGCCCTCTCCAGAGACAGTCTGAGAATCTGGAGGACAGGGAGGTAAACCAGAGTATGAGGCTGAGAAAAGCTAGACTAGGCATAATTATTTGAGTACCTGGGAGAATGCGATTCCAAATGCCACTCCAGCGATGATCCCCATGTTAGTCTCCATGAAACTGGTCACCAGATCGTAACAGCCCTAAAAAGAGAATATAGTAGTCAAATCCACCAACCAACCAACCAACCAACCAACCAACCAACCAACCAACCAACCATCCATCCATCCAAAGAATTCAAACATACACAGGTATAGAAAATAGTACAATGAACCCACATAGTACATTTCCTCTAATACTATTGTGTGTGTATGTGTGTGTATGTGTTTAATCTTGTTTCACTGATACCTCTCCAACACACATTCCCTGCCAAACTCAAGACATAGATTCACCTACAAATATGCCATTAGTAGGATTAAATTCACCAAATAAATTTAAAAGTTCTATGAAATAAATCCTATAAAAGGACACATACAAAGATCAAAAGGTATTCCAAAACTCTGAACTGAATATTTCATGGACATAGCCATTAGGCTAGTCATTGTGGTACATGCCTATTAATTAATCCCAGCATTTGGGAGGCAGAGGCTGGTGGATTTGGGTGAGGTTGATACCAACTTGGTTGATCTTAGAGCCTGTGCTGTTGGTGTTCTATTCATGAAGTTGTCTCTTGTGCCAATGAGTTCGAGGTTCTTCCCCACTTTTTCGTCTAACAGGTTTAGTGTATCTGGTTTCATGTTCAGTCTTTGATACACTTGGATTTTAGTTTTGTGCAGGGTGATAAATATGGGTCTATTTGCATCTTTCTACATGTAGACATCCAGTTAGACTAGCACCATTTGTTGAAGATGCTGTCTTTTTTCCATTGTATGGTTTTGGCTTTTTTTTTTGTCAAAAATCAAGTATTCGCCTTCCCTGAATTTATTTTCTCTATTTTCTGCCCTAAAGCCTACTTTCCAAATTTCAGCACAGCCCTGCAGATATAAAAATTGCTTTGATACTACAACTATGGGTCATGTTTGCATTTACCTTTAAGTTCTGCACTAAAACACAATCTTGTCTACTCAAAATTATCTTTCTCAATTTCCTAATATGACAGCCTGTTGTAGAGCATGAGCTAAATCTAGAGAGCCCCTAAGTATCTTAGGAAACACTCGGAAACAAGAGTGGTTAATTTTCTCCCCCTCGTAGTGTGTCTAAGTCAACAGTCACCAATGGAAAAGCATGTGCAAGCCTTTACTATTTGGAGGAGAAGGCAAGTTCCAGAAAAGTTCTGGAGGTATCACCATAGCCCCCAAGCATATCTAGTCTTTTCTCCTCCTGTTCTAACAAACTGGCAAGAAATTCCTACAGTAGGGGCTCAGCCAGTGCAATTAGCTAACTGAACCTGCAGGCACTTCATCACCTCGCTAGGAAACAAACAAACAAACAAATAAATATATCCTGTGACCCAAAGCAAACAACCAATACCCTGTGTACCAATTCTCACCTCCTCCTACCTGCTTTCCACTCAGAATCTGTATAATTTAGGTTCCCCAAGTTACCAAATAAAAGTGAAACTTCATCCTTCTGTATTTTCAGAGGGTAGGATTCAAAACACCAAATGACCACATTAATGTTTATGTGTGTGTGCCTGCATGTGAGTATTCGTATGTGTGAATGCCTGTGGAATCCAGAAAAGGATGTCATATTCCCTGGAACTGAAATTATAGGCAGTTATGAACCAGCCCACCTCAGTACTGGAACTGAATTCCTGCCCCATGCCAGAGCAACAAGCTCTCTTAACCTCTGAGCACTCTCTGTAGCCCCAAACTTTCTTTAGATGCTAACAGAAGCATCTATAAGGATCTGCTGCATCATTGCTAGGAAAACTGTGATAAAGTAAAAATAATTTCAACATTTCTGAGGTCATGTCTGTATCACAGTTAATACATATAGTGTCTGCAGTCTGTGCCCAACACTATGCTTTAGACTATTTGTTTCATTCATTCCTCAGAGTAACTCTAAGGAACAAGAACTATTATCTACATTTTACAGATGGGAAAAACAAACCCAAGAACAGTCCTACAACCTTTACCAAGATCCCACAATCAGGAAGTGCCTGATTCAGAATTTAAATGACTCTGGCCTTTTGAATTCTGGGTCCTTAATTTTCACAAAAGAGAAGTTTTACGTAAAAAAAAAAGTTATCAGAATTTAATGGGTGTTGTTTTTAAAAGTCACATGAACCAAAACACTCACTCCCATAGATCACTTCCTGTTATCTTTAAATCAGAGTCTCTCACATGCTGGATATACACACACATTTTATAAAACTGCAGCTAAATGACACAAGTGGCTGGATACTTAGTGGAGATTACCCATACAAATACCAGGTGTAGTCTTATGAGAGACAAAGGAAGCCTTAGAGTTTGAGTTCATAAGAAAATTCCAATAGGAATCAATGTTCTTGAAGCTGAGATAGTACTTAATCTTCCCTAATCCTACTAACAGCAAAGTAAAAATTTCAGAATGACAAAATGAGCTTCCAGGACAACAACAATGCCTTGCAGCATTCCTGTTATAGATCCCAATATAAAGTGGGTAAAATACAGAAATGACCTCATAATATTCCAATCTTGAGAGAATGGCTATCACCTCTCTATGAATTATTCAGTGGGTGGCCCAGAAAACAGAACTGTGAAGATATTAGAAGAATACAATGTTGTCTTGGTAAGAGAAGAAAATCTACCCCATGGCTGAAGAATTATGGAGAAACTCAATAGTAATTCTGCTTCTTTGTTTCTCAAATCATAGTTTACATAGGGTATGTCTTTAAAAGTTTAAGAATGTTGATAGTATCCACACACAGCTATAACTTGTCTTCATTGTATTCTCTGGGAAGTAGAATACAGGACTGACCTCCCTTCTCTCTGACTACCAGAAGTTCATTCTCCTTCTTGCACTATGAATGGATGTCTATATCTTTTTCCACCATCCTTTTTTTTTCTCCGCTTCTTTGAGAATCAGGATGTTGACAGTGAGTTGAATAGGAGTTGTACATTTCTTTTCCTACAACAGTGAACTCCCTAAATTAAGGCCGTCCTCCTAGCAGAAGCAGATGCTGTCTGTCAACTCTACTCGCTTCTTCCTGCCAAAGACTGGCATCCAGCTGTGAATAATTTCATGTTTTGATAGTATATTAAGTAGAAGAAAGGCGCCAAGAAAGAAAAAAAGAAAACACTCTCTGTCTGACACAGGCATCGAGGTTAACAGGAACCATTTGCTAATCCTACATAGCTGTGCCTGTTGGAGGCTTGCTGTGGGAAAGCCATGTGAGACCAATTGGAGGCACAGCTTCCTCTTTGAGAAGCGAGCAGCCTCAAGCCCTTCTACTAGGTGAGCAATCACCACAAAGGAAGAAGCTCAACTCCCTCCGAGACTACCCTTTCTAGCCTATTTGTCTTAATTCCACAAAAGTAATAAAGCCCTCCTGAACTAGTACCACCTGTCTGTTCCATTAGGGCTGGGAGGAAGCAGTACCTTTTGGTTCACTTTGGTGGCAGCCACAGTCAGATTGTGCAGATCCAGGGGGTTACAATCAGTTTCATTCATACAGCAACTGGGGGGGATGCCGTGTTCCACGAAGTAGGGGCTGCTGCTCCAGTTGGTGTAGTTCTGCACACCGCAGCAGCTCAGCTGTGAACAAGAAAAACAAATTCAAGAGACCCTGAGCAAATGCAGCAGCTTTCTCACCCCAGCCCTGAAACTTCCCTAAGAAAAACATCAAGCAGCACTGTGGTGGCACATGCCTGTAATCCCAGCACTCAGAAGGCAGAGGCAGGAGGATCTCTGTGAATTCAAGGACAGCCTGATCTACAGAGCTAGTTTCAGGACAGGCAGAACTACAGAGAGAAACCCTGTCCTCTGAAAAAGAAAAAACAAAACAACAACAACAACAACAAATGAGCAAAACATCAGCCAGGCTCTCAATATAGTATTCGTTAGTGTGGAAAAATGATCTCAAGGACAATCATCCTTGGTGCCCATTTGAACTCAGAGAAAGAAGTTGAGTCCACATCATGCTGTCTTTCTTACTACCTCCACAAGTGGAGTAGTGTGTCTCTGACCTTGCTAAACATCAGAATCATATAAGAGGGCTATCAAACATGCAGATGCATACATTAATTACACCCAGAGTACTGATAGGCAAGTGATGGTTTCTAAAAGGTCTTCACGGCATCTACAATAATAAGTGGATAAACTGCTTAGAGGAAATGTTTTCTGTATATGGGATAGAAAACTGGTGTTGGTAGCCTACTACCTGCCTGTTTTTGTAAAGGTGTTTTAAGAACTGCTCATGTCATTTGCTTACGTTTTGCCCATTGCCTACGGCTCCTTTTGTGCTATGGTGGTACAGATGGTTGTAACACAGAGTATAAGGCCTTTCCCATGGCCTAAAATATTTTGTTTTTCCCATTTATAAAAGGTTTTCTGATATCTCATGTAGAGAATATGAAAGCAAATGACACAAAAATGTTACTAATGGTAAACCTGAGTATATATTTCCTTATACTTTTGACTTTCTAAAAGGCTGATATATCATCAAAATAAAATTGAAAATTTTACTGTTTTAATTTTTTGACGTTTAAATATAATCTCATCATTTTCTTCTTTGCATGCCATACCTGACAGGTCCTCAGTTTCCTTTTGGTTCATTCTCTACACTTACTACCCTGCCCCAAGTAGATACTGCTTGCCTGACTTCTCTGTCTAGCCTGGGGACACCAATTCCAGAGAGTCAGCCTTCAGGAATCAGCTGGAGGCTAGATTGACCCCCACCCACCACCTAGCTCTTTTCCAATGGTTCTCCTTTTAGTAACAAATGGAGTGTCTTTAACATGTTCAGCACTCTTAACAATCCAAGACACATTGGGGAGAATGTATCTTCTTGATGCTAACTTCTTAGAAAACCAAAGCCTGGACAAATGCTTGGAACCAAATTTTGAAAACAGAACTGGACCAAGAGTTTGAGAATGAGAATCAACAATATATGCAACTAGTCTAACCCACCAACCTACCATGCCTAGAGGGCTAAACCCAGAACTGTGTATGCAGGCTCCATTCTCATCTCTTTCCCTGAAACTTACGCTGCGCTGCACATGGTCCACTGCCCGGCTCCTCTCATCATTGCCGTTGTAGTTCTGCATGGCGTCTGTGTATGTCCTCAGGAAGGTGTCCTTGATCTATGGAGGATAAAGGAGAATGCGTTTTCAGTCCACTGTAGCCTAAACTGTCTCCTACCAGTTTCTTCTTCAGCACCATCTCTTCTGAAATTTTCTCAATATATGGTGCCTAGGGAGGTTAAGCCCTGTTTTCAGAGACAACAGAGCTCAGAAAATTCTCTAAAGGTTTAGCTAGCTGAGGAATTTAAAGAAAGAGTTGGTCTCAACCAGAAATTCTGAGAGCACCCGGCTGTGAGATGGCTCATTGAAGTGGCTAGGTAGCTTCTGAAAGGGCTGTAAATGTGACTGGGGCCAAACCTCAGGTGTGAATTTTGTAGTTATCTTTCTTTGAATTGGTTCACGCCAAACTTCCTTCCTATAACCTTCTTTGACTTTATGCAGACAGAATGGTAACAGCCTAGCTACCAGCAGGATGGCAAGATTAAGGTTTTGGCCCCAATCTGAGCTCTAGTCTATCACACAGAAGTGGGACAAAACCCATCTTTCACTGTACTCTAATTGCTGAGGCGAAAATAAAAGAGGCTAAAGGACAAGAGTTTTTCTTGTTAGTAAAAAGTTAATGAAAACCTTTCTCCTTGTCACTGAACACACTTGCCCTTGGGAATCATTTTTAAGTTCTGTCCATTTGAAAATCTGAGGAAAGCAAGGTATTAGGTATACTAGTAGGCCATGTGGCTTATGGTGCCACTAACCCCTGACTGCTGCAATACCTCTGAATTAGGAGAGTAGTGAGTGGCAATATTTATTGGGTGGCAAGCTCAAAGCTAAATATGGTAACTCTCCCAACTAGGCATGTTCCTTACTAAATTCTGGAAGCAATGTTCATGGGATAGTTGTAAAAGATAAAAAGGCGTAAGCTGTGACACATTTATCTACAAGCCAAAGTGGCTACCATACCCAATTCTGTCACCTCATTTCACTCCTGAGTTGTCTCTCAGGGTGGGGAGTTATATACAGAATAGGTCTTGTATCACCTGAGGACGTATGCTCAGCAAACAAGACTGTGTTACCCTATAGGCAATCCAGGCTTTTTTACAATGTCAGTCTAAGTAAATGGTATCAATTTAACATACAGTTACCCTGTGAGTTTCACCATGTAACCAAAGCAGTTAACTTTATTTGCAGTTAGAGCAGAACTGCAATCCCTAAGGACTATGATGAAAAGGAGAAGAGGACTTCTGGTTTTTACACATGCACTCAAGCCATTTATCAGGGCTGTTGAGGCCACAACTTCCTCCCATTTCTCTTCAGCTAATAGTAAGAATGGACAGTCTTACTAGATGCAGCATCCATGGGAAACAGGTTCCAGAATGTAGGTTTGGCATTTGGGATGCTATCTACAGTTCAGGGCAATAGGGAAAGAAACAGAACATAGACATGGCAAGCTCCCACGGACTATAGCTCAGCAGTGTGAAAGTAGAGCCTAGGAAGACATGCTGTCAGACATTCAGGAGCCTCAGCCATACTACTTTTCAGTGTATTCAATATATAGGGTGCTATGTTTTCCACTACCACACACCTATCTATTAGGGCTTTCCTGCTCTGTATGTGGTATAATAGTGCATTTACAAGGCAAGACAATTAGCTCAGCTTGCCTCTAGTGTCAGAAATCTTATGAAGACATGCACGTGCTTTGTAGAAATAGCTAGTTTCAAAGGACTATTTAATCCACATTGAAAGTCAGTGCTTTAAAAAAGAGAGGAAGATCATTTTACGAAAGAGCTACAGAGAAAACTCAAGTGAGGATCAATATGGAGGGGTGTAAAAGTTTGGTGGAAATTCCTGGATAGCCTGTATACACCCTTTACACATTCCTTTCATTTTCAAAATCCTCTTTACAAAGATTCTTTAACTAAATTCACCACCCTGAATATACTCACCTCATGACGAAACACAAATCCAGAAATGCCAGCAACAAGCTCAGCCAGGAACACCAGGGACAGGAACATGGCATACTAAATATGAAATAAACAAGGACAAAGTCACAAGGCAAGATTAAGAAGAGGGATTTGCAGGGCTGAAATGATGGCTCTGCAGTTAAGAGCACGTCCTGCTCTTATAGAGGACCCACGTTCAGTTCATAGCGCCAATGTCAGGCAACTCACAAATGCCTGCTCCAAGGGCATCGAGTGTCTCCTGCCTCTGTGGACACCTGCACTCATGCATATGTATTCACACACAGACATAGACACAAAGAGAGAGAAAGGGAGAGAGTGGGGGAAGACAGACAGACAGACAGCTATAACAGACACGCAGTTGAAATATTTTTTTTAAAGAAGAGCTCCCCTCCCCCCCTTTTTTTTTAAAGAGCGAGCATATTTCTACTACAGGTAATTTGACCAGTCCTTATTACCAGTAGAGAAAGTTCAGAAATGTAAATACCCTTGTGAGAATTTCAGACATGAGTATCAATATAGAAAACAGCCATCTTAATATGCACAAATTATTTGGGTTATGGATGCTGAGGAAACTGCAACTGATACTGTGCCCATCAGCTCAGGCCAATCAGAAAAAACATGAAAGGTCACCTACTTCAAAGGATTGTCTCTTTTCAATATGAAAAGATTTAAGCTAGAAAAAAAAATGCTTCATTTCTTTAATTTTTAAAAATCTTCAAACTTATCTATCTAATCTATCTATCTATCTATCTATCTATCTATCTATCTATCTATCTATCTATCTATCTATCTCAGTTTTGTTACTTTGTATCCTGGCTGTAGCCCCTTACTTCATCTCCTTCCAGTCCCACCCACCCTCCCTTTTATCCCCCTATGCCCTTTCCCTAGTTCCCTGATAGTAGAGGTTCTCCATCCCTTCTATCTGGCCCTAGCCTATCAGGTCACATCAGGGCTGGCTGTATCATCATGCTCTGTGGCCTGGTAAGGCTGCAACCCCCAGGGGGAGGTGATCAAAGAGCCAGCCACTGAATTCATGTCAGAGACAGCCCCTGTTCCCATTACTAGGGAATCCACTTGGAAACTTAACAGCCTATGGGATTCCTTTGAACATGCAGTCTAGGTCCTCTCCATGCATGATCCTTGGTAGGAATATCAGTCTCTATAGGATGCCCCTGGGCTCAGGATTTTTAGCTCTGTTGGTCTCCTTGTGGAGTTCTTATCCCCTCCAGGTTTTTCTATCTCCCTCTTCTTTCATAAGATTCCCGGCACTCTGTCGAAAGTTTGGCTATGAGTCTCAGTATCCCCTTCAATACCCTGATGGGTGGAGTCTTTCAGAGGCTCCCTGTGGTAGGCTCCTGTCCTGTTTCCTGTCTTCTCCTACTTCTCATGTCTATCCTGTTTGTCCTTCTGAGTGAGGTTTCAGCCTCTTCCCTAGGGTCTTCCTTGTTGATTAGCCTCTTTAGGAATATAGATTTTAGTAGGTGTATCCTTTATTATATGTCTAATATCCACTTATAAGTGAGTATATACCATGTGTGTCTTTCTGCTTCTGGGTTACCTTACTCAGGATGATCTTTTCTAGTTCCCACCATTTGCCTGCAAATTTCGTGATTTCCTTGTTTTTAATTGCTTAGTAGTATTCTATTGTGTAAATGTACCATAATTTCTGTATCCATTCTTTAGTTGAGGGTCCTCTCAGTTGTTTCTAGATTCTGGCTATTTTGAATAATGCTGCTAAAATATAGTTGAGCAAATGTCCTTGTATGGTTGAGTGTCTTTCCAATATATGCTCAGGAGTGGTATAGCTGGATCTTGAGGCAGCACTATTCCTAAGTTTCTGAGAAAGTGCCAGATTGATTTCCAAAGTGGTTGTACAAGTTTACATTCCCACCAATAATAGAGGAGGGTTCTCCTTTCTCCATAATCTCTCCAGCATGCGCCATCCCTTGAGTTTTTGCCATTCTGATGCTTGTGATGTGGAATCTCAGGGTCTTTTTGACTTGCATTTCTCTGATGACTAAGGATGCTGAACATTTTTTAAGTGTTTCTCTGCCATTCGATATTTGACTGTTGAGAATTCTGTTTAGCTCTGTACCCTATTTTTAAATTGGGTTATTTGGTTTGCTGGTGTTTAACTTTTTGAGTTCTTTATATATTCTAGATATTAGCCCTCTGTCAGATGTAGAACTGGTGAAGATCTTTTCTCAGTCTGTAGTCTGCTGTTTAGTTCTGTTGCCAGTGTCCTTTGTTTTACAAAAGGTTCTTAGTTTCATGAGGTCCCATTTATTGATAGTAGATCTTAGAGCCTGAGCTGTTGGTGTTCTGGTCAGGAAGTTGTCTCCTGTGCCAATGAGTTCAAGGCTCTTCCCCACGTTTTCTTCTAACCGATTTAGTGTGTCTGGTTTTATGTTGAGGTTTTTGACCCACATGGACTTTAATTTTGTGCAGGGTGATACATATGGGTCTATATGCATTTTTCTACAGGTGGACATCAAGTTACACCAGCACCAATTGTTGATGCTATCTTTTATTTTTTCAATTGTATGGTTTTGGCTTCTTTGTCAAAATGTTCAACATCCTTAGTCATCAGGGAAATGCAAATGAAAACGACACTGAGATTCCATCTTACACTGATCAGAATGGATAAGATCAAAATATCAAGTGACAACACATGCTGGAGAGGATGTGGAGAAAGGGGAACCCTCCTCCATTGCTGGTTGGAGTGCAAACTTATATAACTACTTTGGAAATCAATGTGGTGATTTCTCAGAATAGCAGTACCTCAAGATGCAGCGGTATACCACTCCTGGGCATATACCCGAATGATGCCCCACCATTCAACAAGGATATTTGCTCAACTATGTTTATAAGAGCTTTATCTGTAATAGTGAGAATCTAGAAACAACCTAGATGATCTTCAATGGAGGAATGGATATAGAAATCGTGGTACATTTACACAATGAAATACTACTCAGCTATTAAAAACAAGGAAATCATGAAATTTGCAGGCAAATGGATGGAACTAGAAAAGATAATCTTGAGTGAGGTAACCCAGAAGCAGAAAGACACACATGATATATACTCACTTATAAGTGGACATTAGCTCTATAAACAGAATAAAATCTACAGATCCAAAGAAGCTAAACTACAAGGATATCCCTAGGGAGGATGCTTAAATCTCATTCAGAATGGCAAACAGGATAGATACTAGAAGCGGTAGAAGAGAGGGAACGGGATAGTAGCCTACTACAGAGGGTCCTCTGAAAGGCTCCATCCAATAGGGGATTGAAATACATGCTGCCAAACTTTGGGCAGAGTGCAGGGAGTCTTATGGAAAAAGAGGGGAGGGGGAATAGAAGGCCCCAGAGGGGACAGGAGCTCCACAAAGACAACAGAGCCAATAAATTTGGGCCCAGGCGGGGTAGGGGTGCTAAAGAGACTGATATACCAACCATGCATGAAGAGGACCTAAACCCCCTGCTCTGATGTAGCTGATTAGCAGCTCAGTCTCCAGGTGGATCTCTGAGTGAGGGGAGCAGGAGCTGCCTCTGTCATGAACTCAATCGCCTGCTCTTTGACCACTTGCCCTTGGTGATGTAGCCTTGTCAGGCCACAGAGGAAGAAGATTCAGGAAGTTCTGATGAGTCTTGATAAGCTATGGGCATATGGGAGAGGAGAACGCCCCCTTTCAGTGGACTAGGGGAAAGTGATGGGGGAAAGAGGGAGGAAGGCTGGGACTGGGAGGAGTTGAGGGAAGGGGCTTCAATTGGTACATATAATGAATAAATTGTAAAAAAAAAAAAAAAGAAAGAAAGAAAAAAAGGAAAAATATTGTATAACACACTTTTTTTTTTTTTTAATCTGCTCAAGAGGTCTCACAGGCCATGGTTCTACCCTGGGTCTGGGAGGTGTTTCAATCAACTTCTTAATGGTAAGCTAGCTCCTGCAATCTCAATCTATGCAGATTAGTTTCATTTCTTTTTCACCCTTTGTTTAGTGCTGGGCATGGAACCTAATGCCTTTAGTGCTATACCACTAAGCTGGCACCTTGCCCTGCCTTTTCTATTTTGTAACTGTTCCAATTATTCAAAAGCCTTCTTTGCCAATCGCCACAGGCCCACCTATTTCCAATTTCTACTTGCCAGGACAGGTTCTGCTTTCAGAAAGTATAAGAGCCCAACCACACTTTTATATACATTAGCCCTTTGTATGAGCATGACCAGGATGCAGAGCTGGGCTGCTGCTTTGCATTTGGGCATTCTCCATTTTCTTAGCCACATCTCACAGTAAATGACCACAAACCACTTATTTGGAAGTGCACCCTCTCATATGTTGTCAAAGGCCAGAATGTGTATAGCGGGATATGCCTCTTCACTATGCTGGTTATCTCTGAACATGGTACCTTCAGTAGGTTTCTATGGGGATGTTTGCCTCTGGGCTGGGCACTGAGTAGAATTTATAATGTCTAAAAAAGCAAGTACATGATACTGCCAACAATAAACCCAAGTCTTTTTCATTTGATTGTACCTGTGCTTCTCAATTTGAATCTCAATCTCTCTCTCTCTCTCTCTCTCTCTCTCTCTCTCTCTCTCTCTCTCTCTCTGCATCTCTGTCTTTCTCTGTATGCATATGTGCAAATATCAGAGTTCAAGGGTGTTACACAGCACTTATGAAGGTTTTTGCCATTTTTCTGGCTTTGATAAACAGACAAAAGGAAGATGACTTAATTCCTTACCAACAAGTCAAATATCTTATAACCTGCTTCTTTTCATTGCAAAATGAAATACAGCAGTTATAAATGTTTGCAATGACCCTAAATGATGATATGGATGAAGTACATAATGCCACATAACTTACCTATAATGTGTACATATGACATAAGTATATAAATTTGCATAGAATCATAAATAACTTCTCTTAGTGACATACTAACTCCTCTTAGCTTCCTATCATAAGGAAGCACTGGGCTAAAATAACCATTTTTCTAAATATTAATGAAATTCTGTACACATGCACAACCACTAAAATATTAAGCATGAGGTTATGATACTCAATGTACATAATTTCTCTCTATACTTCATGGAAAATATGATCAGAAGCATGCACTACTCTGTGGAGAGTCTCATACCAAGCCTTCAATCCACCAGAAAGTTCTGTGGGAAAATAACCATCAGAAGGCAAGTGAGGAAAATGACATTTATTTCTGTGGTCAGACATCCTCTTTGGGCCTTCATATAGGATAAATTGTTACTGGCAATGGTTTTTCAGTTATTAAGGCTAAAGCTAAAGGAGGAACATAAGAGTCTAATGATGGTTAAAACCACATTAAGAGCCTTTTGGCAGCCTGCAACCTTTAGGGAGGCATCATTGCTCTGTCTAGTCTACACTATTAGAATACAAGCCTCTGTAGTCATCCTGAAAACCTATTACATGAGCCCTGTGAGCGAGAGGATCTGGCTTAGTTCAAGTCCCACAACACAAGGCCAGAGAGTACGAGTGGAAAGCAAAGAATGCGCACACATCCTTGCATGGCAAGTGGCAAGGCTCAAGGACTGCTCCATAGGGATCTTGGACATGGAAGGCTGCTCATGTTCAGGATGATCCATTGCTCACCAAAGCTGCACATCACACCACACAGGGATTTCTAAGCCAGTTTAAGCCTGGCACAGGGCATCTTGCCAAGAAGACATTAATCGTTCATTGGAATCAATGGCCAATGCTTTGCCAATCTACCTCTGGAAGCTGGGACTATGTTTACTGTGCAAGCTGTGTCTGGGGTGGTTTTTCCCACTGGGAGAATTGAAGGATGGATTAGTTAAGAGTCTCGTGTAAAATTAAAATCAATGAATATTAAAGTCCCTTTTGTGGCTTCAAAAAGGGCTACTTAACCATCACATGAATTTATCGTTTTACAAAAATAATTGTGAAAGCACATTATGCTGATATATACTTACCAGTTTCAGCATCCATGGGCTACCACGGCATGTAGCAAAGCATCCGAAGAGGCCAAAAACAACGATAGTGGTACCAGTTCCAATGAGCACATAGGGAGCATTTGTGGAGTTCTCAGCAATAAGGGAGATATAGGTGCCCAAAGTAAGCTTTCCCCAGACTCCAACAGCCAGCAGGATCACCCCAGTGATCTGCAAAAGGGAGAGAGGAGAGCATAAAACTATTGCTGAAGGACGTGAGAATGGACACTGTCTTGATTACTCCTCTATTGCTGTTAAGAGAGATCATGACCAAGGCAACTTATAGAAGAAAGAGTTTATTAGGGTCTTATAGTTCCAAAGAGAGTACATGACCATCATGGCGGGAAGCATGGAAGTAGGCAGGGAGGCGTGATGCTGTAGCAGTAGCTGAGAGCTTACATCCTTATCCACAAGTACAGGCAAAGAGGGAGAATTAACTGGGAATGGCATGGGATTTTGAAACCTCAAACCCTGCCCCCAATGACACACCTCCTCTAATAAGGTTACACCTCCTAACCCTTCCCAAACAGCTTCACCAACAGAGGAAACACAGATATAGCATTCAAATACATGAGCCTGTTGGGGGGACATTCTCATTCAAACCACCATAGACATAGAACAATGTGGCCATACTTCAAGAATCAAGCTTCCATCAGCAAGGTGTTCTTTCTGAAGTATTTCCTGATTAGCAAGAAATGTCAGAGACCATAAGCAAAAACTGTTAGAGTAAAGGCACTTTGAAGGTATACAATTAGATCTGCTCCTTATATCCTATATATAGTTTTTGTATTAGTTAGAAATCAAGTCAGTAAAGGACATTTTTAAAGCTGCTTAAAGAACACCATAAAACACTTCTGAGAGTGTGTGTCTTTCTGACACTGACCCCTGAAAGAATGTTAGCTCCTTTCTTCAAAGGAATGTGAGGGTAGAGTGGGTTTTATGGCTATCCTATACAACATTTTAAGAACAAGGATATTATTCTTGTGATTATCATCAAAATCTCTATAAAGAGAATATTCTAGATAGTTTTGAATCCCCACTGGTATGTTGTTTCACAATAAATTCTTCATTATTAAGCAATAGAAGAGTCTGAATATCTCTTGGTATTGTTGATAATGCTGTTTGTCAAATATCATCAACCATTCCAATTGAAATCTTTATAAAATGTCTGAAGTCTAGCCCTGTGCATTTATTAAGCCCTTACTTAAGGGAGTAGGCTCAGGGCTCTGTGTTAAGCCTTATATGAAGGTCTCATGCCTCAGAAATTGTGATTGGTGAAGCCATGGGTTGCTTTGTGTCCCCACCATCCCACAGTTACTATATCTTCTTATTCTCTTAGAGCTTGGTGACAATTTCAAAAGTAGCCACTTTTTGAAAACTATGACTTTTGGAACAAAGGTTTAAGGGCACCCCTAGTGTCATCCCACCTCTACGGCTCAATGTTCCACAGTAAAGATCTCATATTTCTGCTCAGTCTACCCAAATGAAGGGGCAAGATGAGACACTAAAGAAAAATAACACCACAGGCATGTACACATATGCACACACACTCACACACACACACACACTAAATTACTTTTTTGAAAGAAGAAAAGGCACAAGCATGAGGTAGTCTTAACACTATATGCTACATAATTAGGCTTTGCTTTTATTTTAGTAAAATGCATGTGAGATTTGTTAAGGTCACTTGCCTGTGTTGCCCCAATAGCTTACTTTGTAGAACTATCACTGTACATACAGAATTAAGTGTGATATGAGAAAAGAGTGAAGATAAGATACATATTTGAAGAGGAAGCATTTGATGCTAATTTTGAGGAGAACAGGGCCCACTTGAGGCTGACCTCCAATGGGAATGGCGTCAGTGAATTAAAACCAATAATGCAGATGTTGTCAAGAGTTTCACATCCTCTGCTGACACCTGGTGGCCACTTTTTAAAAAATGCACCCTCCCTGATCTGTTTCTTTTTTTTTTTTCATTTTTAAAATTTTATTAATAGCACTTTATTTAGTTTGTGTCCCCCCTGTAGCTCCCTCCTCCCTTCCCAATCCCACCCTCCCTTACCCTTCTCCACGCATGCCCCTCCCCCATTCCACTGATAGGGGAGGTCTTCCTTCCTTCTTTCTGATCCTAATCTATCAGGTCTCATCAGGACTGGCTACATTGTCTTCCTCTGTGACCTGGTAAGGCTGTTCCCTCCTCAGGTGGAGGTGATCAAAGAGCAGATCAATCAGTTTATGGCATAGACAGTCCCTGTTCCCATTACTATGGAACCCACTTGGACACTGAACTGCCATGGGCTACATCTGCGCAGGGGTCTTAGGTTATCTCCATGCATAGTCTTTGGTTGGAGTAGCAGTCTCAGGAAAGACCCCTGTACCCAGATCTTTTAGTTCTGTTGCTCTTCCTGTGGAGCTCCTGTCCTCTCCAGGTCTTACTATTTCCCACTTCTTTGATAAGATTCCCACACTCTGCCCAAAGGTTGGCCATAAGTCTCAGCATCAGCATCTGCTTTGATATCCTGTAGGGTAGAGCTTTTCAGAAGCCCTCTGTGGTACGCTCCTGACCTGTTCCCTGTTTTCTCCTTCTTCTGTTGTCCATACTCTTGGCCTTTCTGAATGGGGATTGAGCATTTTAGCCAGAGTCCTCCTTCTTGATTATTTTCTTTAGGTGTACAGATTTTATTAGGTTTATCCTATATTGTATGTCTAATATCCACTTATGAGTGAGTATATACCCTGTGTGTCTTTCATCTAGGGGCAAGCCCTCTGCTCTTCCAAATCCAATCTCTGAGTCTCATCATCCTCAGTTCTGTAGCAGACAACCTGCTACAGTTTCCCCCTCTTGCCCTCACTTCCAGTGGATCACATGGCTCTTTTCCTCAGCATTTCCTTTTCTCCAGCTTATGCTTTACTACAGCCCCCAACTCCAGCAGGCATTCCTTGGAAGCACAGGCCGAGGAAGCAGCAAGGCTAACTGCTAATCTTCACCTCTCCCTCAGCTCCTCCAAACCCTAGTCTTATCCCCAGCTCTGTACCACCTCTGTCCCCATCTCCAGTGGATCACAAAGATCTTCTGCTCTAAACTTCCTTCCTTTTGCTCATTGCTTTATCCTAGCACAGAACTCCAACGGGGACTCCCCGGGAACCCTCAGGCCACTACAGCCAGGGGGACAAGTAGGCTAACTGCAGCTCCTCACCTATCACTCTTCTCCTCTACATCTAGCACTTCAGGGTCATCTCAGCTCTCTATGAGAACACCCTCTCCTTCCTCTCTGTCCCCCATCTCCAATAGGTCATGTAGACCTTCTCCTCCAACTCTTTAAGCTCACACGAACTCACAGAAGCCTTCATGGGTCTGCACCAGTTGGTGTTCTAGAGCTAAAATAAGTGGACACACATCCCACCCCTAACCCAGAAGCTATTTCCAAATGACAACTACTTGCAAATGAAAATTTTTGTTTCTCCAAGGGAGTCTCATTGGGAAACAACTCTTAAGGGTAGGCTACCTACCGAGCACTAGACCAAAAGAAAACAAACTCAATGGCATCTTTTGAGGATCTTTGTCTCATAGTGTCATGTTAGGGCTTTTCTTTCTTGTTTTTAATTTTATCTTATATTATCATATATATGCATAATTCTCTCTTATCTTATAGGTTCTTTGTGTATCTATTATAGCTTCTAATTTAGTGGGGGTTTTTTTGGTTGTTTATTATTATTAGTTACATTTTATTAACTCTGTATCTCAGCTGTATCCCGCTCCCTTATTCCCTCCCAATCCCACCTTCCCTCCCTCAGCTTCTCCCTGACCCCTTCCAAGTCCACGGATTGGGGAGGACCTCCTCCCCTTTCAGCTGACCCTGTTTAATCAGGTATCTTCAGGGCTGGCTGCGAAGTCCTCCTCTGTGGCCTAGCAGAACTGCTCCTCCCTTGGGAGGTGGAGAGTCAAAGAGCCTGCCATTGTAATTTAGTGTTTTTAATGAGATTTCTGAGTGTGTAATAAATGGGTTTCTCTTTCTTGTGCCTTCTCTTGGGCCCTTTTCCTTCTGTTTGTTTGTTTTGTCCTATTCCAATGTGCTAATTCTTGTTTTAATTTATTTTAGTATTATAATCCCATAGAAGTCCCATTGTTTTCTAATGAGAGACAGAAAGAGGGTAGATCTGGACGGGAGGGAATGTGGGGAAGAATTGGGACGATTAAAGGGAAGGGGAACTATAATCAGGATATATTATGTGAGAAAAAAAATCTAATTTTACTAAAAGGAAAAGAAAAAGCCAAGATCAAGCCAACTATTTTTCACGCTGCTAATTGCATTTTCCAAGGACCTGGACTTATCTATCTTTGTATTCAACCTGAAGGAGTGAACTGGAAACACCAGGGAGGAATGCCAAGGGTAGCTCATTATGAGCTTTGTGGCATGACTTTTTTTTTTCATTAATAATCACTGTTGAGTATTTGCCATAGTGGAAAAGAGGTTTTAGGCTTTTCATCTGCACTAATAGAGACTGTATTGCTCTACTTCAACTGTCCAGAAACACTTGAAACTTTGAAATGAGCATATCAGAACATAAGACTATCCAGAACGAGTTCACACCTCTGGCTTCATGATGACCCAGATACGTAAATAGAAATCATACGGGTGAACTAGGATTTGGAGCTAGCAAAGCCACTTATGAGGGGATTTACATACTTAGAAGCCGGGACCAGCTGTGGTAGTTAGAGCAGAAGCTTAATGTTGAGGAAATTCCCTCTATGCTATACCTCCTCCACTAAACTAAGTTGATCACACTTGTTTTTAAGACTGTTGGTTCAGTTTAACTCACAAAGAGGCCACATGAGTGAGAGCAGTACTAAAATGCTTAATGCTATTGGAAGGGAGCCAACCACCATTGAAGGAAGAGTTGTGGGAGAAACCACTTCCCGGGCTTCCGTTCCTCATGGGACTGGCTCTGTGAGACAATGATGGCTCAAATTCCATGCTGGCAAGAAAAAGAGACTTTTAAAAAAGATCACGTCAAATAAGTGCATGACCAAGAGCTACAATGATCTCAATGTGTGTTGAAAATTTTTGTAACTGCATGTTTATCCCATTCTCTATTATTGTGTACACATCAAGGATTTCAGAGTCATGTGAAGGAGAATAACGCCCTTTGCCTCTTTGTAGCACCCAATGTCTTAGCCACTTCCTGTGTCTGATTTTCCAAGACAATAAGTCATTCATTCTGTCCTAATATCCATTCAGCCAAATCACTGCTTCTTTGAATGTGAGTCCAAATTTTCAATTTGAAAATCAGTCACTGTGCCTACAGTACAATGTCCTTTTGGGGCCTATAATGAGTATTCGAAAAAACAGCATGTATCTTAGCAATGCTCTCTCCATGGGCTGCATGCTTAGGAGCTTTCAGATGAGAATAAAAACTGAATAGATTCATCCCAACAATTATTCCATACATAGGAATCTAATCAATAATCAGTGACAGATTAGCATATACATCATAATTATGTCATTAAACACGTTGTTATTCTGAGGTTTAATTATTTCAAAAAAAAAGAGGATGTGTTTTGCCTACTCCTTTGACAAGATTTTCATCTCGAAGTCACAAAAATAAAACTGCATCCAAACATATATAGTATATGTACATATCGAAATAGAAAGAGAAACTCAAACAGTATTATTCATTTCCTATACATTCTGTGACTATATATTGGGAGTGTGATGGGGAGTATATGGTATGGGAACTTCATGTTTTCTTTTAAGTGAAACTAGGGCTGGGGAGGGATGTTTTCAGAAAAAGATCAACTATTAAAAGAGGTTAATACCAGACAAAGGAAATACATGTACAGGATTCCAAGCAAGATTCTGATTAAAAGAACAACGACAAACAAACAAACAAATGAACCAGTGAAACATAGTTTTCCCTTAATTCTCTCTTGAGATAATATAAGGAAGACAATTCCACCTTGATGATTTAATTACGTTTCCCTCACCACCCATATGTCCACATTGCATACACGTGTGATAATGCCACCAAGTAAAATGGATAGTCCTGCACTGGATGACAACATTTCAATAACAAAGAATCACTTATGACATGTGATCCCACAAGATTACACTGCTGTGACATGTGGACTCCCAAAGTTTGTATACATGTACTCTGGTTATCCCACAGTAACTGTCTAGAGACGCATTTCTTAGGCTGTATCCCTGAGTGTTTAAGTGTTGTCTGGATTATACAGGGAAAGTTCAAACAATTAATACTGATAAAGTATATGAAAACAATGGACTTTAAGGTAATGTGCATGCCCCCCCCAAAATACAAAAATACTCAAAACAACAACAAAAAATAAAACAGCAAATAGACTGTTCCAGAAAAAGAAAGTGATAGAGCACACTCCATCTGTACCACTAGTCCCTGGTAGTAGACCCTATCACCCTCTGAGTCTACCCTTGTCCCCATACTCCATTCTCTGCAAAGTGCCAAGGGTGATTCCAATGAACACTATATCTAACAACCCCATTCCTCTGTTCTAGACACTTCCACGGTGTGTCACCTCCTAGAAAATGAGTCAACATTCTGATCTGATTAGAAAAGGCTGCCTAACCTGGAGCCTTCACTGGCTATTCTGTGTGACCTCTTGTGGCTCTCCTGCTTTCCCTGATCTAGCCTCTCACAGACCTAATCTTAGCTGACCTTCAAGCTCCCTGCTTCATTCTCTCCACATTTACTGTTCCTTCTGAAGAACTTTTGAGAACTCCCATTTCTTCATTTTTTCTCCATGAGCTCTTTCCTAACATCCATATTTAAAACCAAAGCCTTCCCTCCAGTGGGGCTCCTGTTTTATGGTTTTGTTCCCACCACTGGACTTATCTGAAACTCTATTGATTTGCTTTTTCTATATCCCAAAATAAATCAAAGTTCTACAAGGGTGGCATTTGATTTTATTTGTTGGTTTATTCCCTTGGCCCAAGATGATGCCTGTTGATAGTAGATGCTTAGAATGCACTTGTTAAGTGCTAGACTACAAGATGACAGGCAGGTTCTGAAGCCATGAGTTCTATTTAAATTAGCACCAAATCGAGGAGGGCCAAACATGAGGCCCAACTCCTATATGAACCAAGTACTTGAATTAACATAAAAACAAAGCAACTAAAATAAATATATATATATATATCAAACCTGTTCATTTGCCTCCAGTCCAGCAGACTGCTTTGTAAATGTCAGCTTTCGACCACAAGGGGGACTAACTAAGGTATCCTGAGAATGATTCTTTCCAACTATGGAAAAGAACTGTGAAGCTCTAATATATTTTACCTACCATAGTAGCTGCAATTAATGGGCAGGAGCCTAGAGAATGGACAGTGCTTTATACTAGTGAGATTTCTCTGTTCTTAAAAATGCAGCACCAGGACCCCATGCCGGGCACTGTGTTAAGGACTTCAGTGTCTTATCTGGTCTAGTCTGCTGAATAAGCCTGAAAAATTTACCCTAGGTTTACAAGTATGTGGGAAAAGAGGAACACAAAACTCTTGACCCTCAATCCTTAATGTATTCTTTAGTCTGTTTCTAAGATTTTCTTTCTCCCCATCCCTCTTCTTAGTTCCAGAAGTAGAACTCACAAGCCAGTGTGATTCAGCTTGACACTGATTTATCCTGAACAACTTTGAGGATGACTGACACCACTAAAAATTAAAATCTATAGACATGGACTCTGACCAATTTATTGTAAAACACTATCCATTACTTTCAGGTACACACATCATCAGAAATAGAAATATATCCCATTCAAGATATGTATAGTTCAATTCTTTAATAGCCAGGAATAGTCAAAGAATAGTATCATCTTGTACATGTGGGGATAAA
Source organism: Meriones unguiculatus (assembly GCF_030254825.1). Classification (NCBI taxonomy): domain Eukaryota; kingdom Metazoa; phylum Chordata; class Mammalia; order Rodentia; family Muridae; genus Meriones; species Meriones unguiculatus. The sequence continues at coordinate 92,718,585 of NC_083369.1, read as the reverse complement.
CTAGAGATGCTAAATATTTCAAGGAGCAGGCACAAACCTATGCAATTGTCAATTTGAAGATTCAGACTAGTTTAACATATAAACAAAAATCATAGTGTCATCAGTATTGTTTTTCATCAATCATATTCTGGGAAAAAATTCAGCTAAAGTACTCTGGTTTGAGCCCTAAGAAGCCTAAGAAGAAAAAGAAGGGATCACAGCTGAAATAATGGGGGGGGGGAACCATGAATATACAGAACCACCTGACTTTCAAGAAAACTCCAATCTAAAGAAGTGGGTTGGGTCACATTAAATGTATTCACTCTAAGTCCAAGTGTGGAATCTGATATATTTGCCAAATAACTGTACAAAATCCAGAAGCACAGTTTATAGACTATGTTGTGATAAATGACATTTATTGAGCAAACCGTGTTTCTGTTATGCTTCATCACATGTATTCTCAGGTGCAAACCTGAGGCATCAGGGTCAACAACTTTTTCAGACTCATGGAGATAATAAATGGTACACCCTAGAGCCAAATTCACTCTCTAACTGTAGGCAGTTTTCAAAGCCATTATGATACTCTGCTTGCTGTAGCCGGGTAAGGAAACCCAGGCAGGCCAGAGGGTTCCCCCTTTGTACAGTGTTGCTCAGGTACCCACTTTCCTATAGATAAATAAGAGCCATAAAAGGAAAACCTTTATTTTCATACTATTTTTAGGTCTTCCTGTAAGTGAGTTATGAGGAAGGCAGCACTCTGAATCATTTCCTATACAGAATCTTCTTAAGTATTTTTTAATTTGGGGAGGGGACAGAAGGCAGAATGGGGAGACATCCTCTACAGATCCACTTCAGGAGTACTTACTTACCTGGTCTCACCTCCTTTCCTTGGACACTCTCCCCTATTGGCAATGCCCCAGAGAATGATCAGGGTTGTGGTCCAGAATACTGTTTATTCATTACTCCTTTGGAACTGCAACTGTTTTTTTTTGGGGGGGGGCAGTGTTATATATGATGGTTGTGTTCCTATGATAGCATTGAAAAGTCAATATTTAAGACAGTATTAGGGAAAGCTACAGTGAAACAGATTTTTTGGGGGAGGTTCAATATGAAGTTCTTAAATAATAGACAATGCCCAGAATGGTGTAGGTTGCCTTGATAGGTATTATAATACCTGTAAACAGCTTTCTGGTATCTCCACAGAGCCTACAGAGGCAAGATGTCTAAGCTGGAGTGCTGGATTCTCAGAAGCTCTTGTCATCCTCCCTATCATCCAGGAAGGTTATGATTTCTCCCCAATTATCTCTTTCCCTCTATTTTCATACATGAATGAGCAGGAACTATAGCAATGTAAGAACCACCAAAACCATTTTCTCAGGCCCTGAGCTTCATTGCCTTTGAAATCCCGAAGGAAATGATAGGCCACATAATTCTGTCACAAGAAGAGCAATGGAAATATCTGCTCGGTGTAATGAGGTTGCAACCAAAATGAGCTGTGTTCTGCACTTGAAGGAACATTTGCCCTGTTATCTTAAAACCTCTATTTTCCCTAGGCAAATATACTCTGTCCTATTTCTCAGCTACAGTCAGAAATCATGTGTGACTTTAAGAATCTGCCAAGCTGGTTAAAGGTATGTTTTCAAGAGCTATAGAGGTAATGTGCATAATTTTAACATACATATAAGGATTCTATTTTTTACATCCCAACATATACACTGGAACCAGGCTTCTATGAATAATGGTCTACTTCATTAGAGGTCCATTTCTTTAAAGCAATTATATAAGTTCCATAGATGGCTATGAAGCAAACCCAGCTCTATCTTTTATTGATCAGCAACACAGTCGCCAAGCTTGCTCCTATAGAATGCATGCGGTTCCTACTTTCAAACACAAGTGCTCTGTTCCACCAAGAATCATTTTTCTGACACTCAAAGATAATAACCCCCTCTGAATATGCTTAGGGTTTTCTAGATATCTCTCATACATGATATTTCACCTTGCATTCTGAAACTTTACAAATATATTGTTTGCATTCTCAGTTACCTTCTCAAGTACACTGCAAGTTCTCTGGAACATATTCTTAAATATAAATACCAATATATATCTTGTGACATCCAGTGTCTGGTTTTGATATTGAAGTACCATTGACAAGTGGGCTTTTTTCGCAAGTAGCTTTTACCCAGGCAAATACATTTCCCCTGTGTCTCCTTGGTTGTTAAAGGGACATGGGATGGAATACAAGCGGGTCATACAGCATGAGAAGTAGTGGTGGGGAAGGGGAGTGGGGAACTGTTACAGAGACAAAGTAGTCATGTGTGGCATGAATACTAAAAGCTATTGCTACTAGTTTCATATTTTGATTTAAAAACTACAGTGTCTACTGTGGTCTTAGGCAAATCAGTAGTTCATAGTTCAGAAATATACAACTTAGTGATCAGGTTCCCAACCTAGAGGCCACTGATATAAATAACCTCTCCCCAACAAGACACTATGGGTAACTTATTTCAGAATGATCTGCTTTTAAAAGCAGGACTGTTTGTATTCTGATGGTATTAGCTGAAGAGACTGCCTCACTGACCACTCTGTATAAAGAAATATATAATTTCTTTAAATTACACAATTTAATGGCCAAGGAAGCCACTGGATCTTACCATACTTTCATATTCAAAACCAAGAGCCCTTCAGAGTTTGGGTATACATGGTTACTATGCCACTGCACTAGCTCACTGGTAGTGGGCCAGCATGTCCCCAAGAACAATGGCTGTTATTTTCACTGCACCATTTTCCCAATATAGTTTGTCTTTCACTGTCCATGCATTATGCTATAGGAAATAGAGAAGTCATATACACCACCTGGACCAAAAGGGAGGGATTCCTGGGGCCCACAAGCATCTATCGGGTGGGGAATTAAAAGCAATTGGCAACTTCACAGACAAACCAAAGGAGCCATCTCTTAGTGCAAGGGTCTAGGCTGTGCACATTTCGTTATTTCATTATTTATTTATTTGCTTACGTGTGTGTGTGTGTTTATGTGTAATGTGCATGGATGTATGTCGGAGAACAACTTTGTGGAGTTCTTCTTTTACCTTTATATGAGCTCTGGGGATTTGAACTCAGGCCTTAAGGCCTCCACGTAAGCAACTTTCACAGGCTCCCAGTTTTTATATTTCAGATCTTTCTATATATATAATATATAATCTTTCTATGTACAGCATCAAGAGCTTCTGAATACATCACCTCCCAATCCAACAGAGAGCAATGAGTGTCCTTGGATAGTAAGTTCAAATGTAATGAAAAGAGACTCTGAAGGACATATCTCGAATCAGGTGATGATGGGGGCAGAGCCTTGTCCCAAGACACCATCATATCTGTAGGTGCTAGGCCCAGAAAATGCTGTGATCAAGGCTACTGACACATGCCTGCTACAATGAAATTTTCTTCCTGGAACAGAGGACACGAACTAAGAAGCAGTATTGGTGTTCAGCTTGGCTTGCAACACTCTATGGTCTATGTAGCACCAGAAAATTCCATTGTCAGACTAATTATCTGCAGAAGGCTTTCTCAGAAAAGACTAATGAACAGACCCTATCCCAGTGAGGTAGCTAGGATCAGTCTATCAGAGTGGAAGCCCTGGCATGTTAGCCAAGGTGAGTGAGGGAACATGTAGCAAGGCAACTCCTGAAAGACCAGATCCTTCTTTACTCAGCTCCTTGCAAAGTAGGGCTTAGGCCTTGACTATTTATAGGAGGCTCTATGCTGAATTAATAAATCAAGACACATTAAAATAACTGCTCTGTTGCCAAACTCACCATAGTCTATGTAGCATTAAATGAACTTCTCTCATAAATGATCCAATGACAATGGTGGGATTCTAAGAACACCTTTTAACTCACAGCAACCCTCTCATGTTTGGATAGATTACCCATTTCTGACTTGTAAGTTCAGCTCACAGTTGCTGCTACTACTGGAGCACATGAGAACAAGGGTTTGGCTAATAGGACAGGTGTGAATATTGGATAGGGGCTGGAAAGAAAAGTAAAGAGCACTTGCTACTCTTGCAAAGGAATCAGATTTTGTTCTTAGCACCCATCTCACAACCACCTCTAACTCTAGTTCCAGGGGATCTGATACCCTTTTCTGACACCTCTATTGGCACCAGGCACTCAACATGATTCATAGACCTACATGCCAGCAAAATAACCATACACATATAAACAAACCAACAGATAAATATTTTTGAAAGGACGTAGTATATAGAAAGATGCCACATTATGCACGATTTGCTAGTATCTTCACTTGGGAAGTGAAAGAGCCTAACTTCCATGGGGATACAGTCATTACTTGGGGTACGTGGTTCCAGCAACTTCATCAAAAACAAGTTTCCTATGTTCAAGTTTCTTATACAGAAAGTATGTTTTTCCCTTATAGTCCCTGCACCTTGTTGTGGATACCCTGACAGATTTATAGATTATTTATAATAGTTAATATAAAGCAAATGCTGTGTCAACAGCTGTTATACTGTGATTGCTTGTGAAATAATGATGAAGCAAAATGTCTGCATATATTCAAGTGGGTTTGTGATGAAGGACTTCACTATACAAGCCCCAAAAGTAAGTGCAGAAATGTTAACCCATGGTCACTGACAGAAGGAGGAAGAAAATGGCTCTTGGAGTATGTACAACCATTTAAAATATCTTGTAGCATTAGTAAGGCACTCTGAGATTTATATAGTATTTTCACTCCCAAAATTCCACTTCTCACAACAACCTTCCATGAAGTCCATATAATTTAGCATGCCTGGTTATAAGACAAAGAAACAACCCAGAGAAAATTAAATGTTACCCTAAGTCCCACAGTCTCTAGTGGAGCAAGAATAAAAAGGTAACAATCTTAGGGCATCATGCTAGGAATATTTATAAATTTGTTTTGCTTACTTGCTTTAACTTACTGCATTTTGTGTATGTGATTTCCACTTATCTGTTTCTCTCTAAGTGGTTAGCTCCCTGGAGCAATGAGTTTATTAATATCATCATTACTGAAATATACATGATCAATTCCACAATGTACTGCATTCCATTGGCTCTAACATTTACTACTACTACAGGCTATCTAGTAATCATACTGATAATCAAAGGGTTAAATAAATTCTATGAAATTAGCCTAACTATATCGCTTTGTAGACTGTAGTTTCAAGTTATTACAGCTGCACGATTGTTGATCTGGTCCTCTTAGTAGCGTGTGGTCATTGAGGTTACGGACTGAATCATTTTTATATTTCCAGGAGCACACAGCGTAGTGCTTTCCATATAATGCATATTGAATCAATGCTTTTTTCGTAGTACATATTTGGTATCTTCCACTAAGAATGTCAAGAAGACAGTTCTCTGGCATGAAACTTAATATAAACCCCAGAGAATTTCAGTACAAGTCAGGGCTATGTTATTATGGAGGTTTATATGTTAACTATGTAGGTTCTTCTCCTTTCATCCAAGTAGAAGAATCATTTACAGTGCTTAACTAAAGCAGTACAATTAGCAAAAACAACTTTCAGAGCATATTAGAAAGAAGCATTTTATCAAATAGATACATTTCCTGAATGTCATAACAAGTATTATCTGTAGACAGGGCAGAGTCCTCAACTATGATGTAGGCCTCTTCCTTCACTTTGTTCTCTCTGCCTCAAAGATGGCATTCAGGTTGAGTTCCTTTGAAGAGGCTTATGAGCACCGTTCTTCCTAAGTAGAACACTAGGGAATGTGAGCACTGAGCTTAGCCAGGGACTGGGAGAAAGCTGAGAGAAAACAACCTGCTCTCCTGTGGCTACCAGCATCTGGCAACACAAAGACACAAGGATCTCAAAAGTCAATGGAAAGGCAGTAAAGCGACACCAGCTCTCGCTCTCACTATTAAGAGTGGAGAATTAAACCACACTTCAAGTTCCCATCACCTTAATGTAATTTTTAAAATTCAGAATCAGTTCACCCCATGATAACACATATATTTAGAGCATCTGTATCATACAGCATGCCCTTGAACTAGAAACCAGAGCTTCTAACTTCCAAAAGTCTCCTTTTGGTGACATCATGGATGCAGTCCACCTTGAAGATCATTTAGAACTTTAGAAGCTTTTCCAAGAAATAATATACTTTTCTTAATGATACCCACCTCTCTCCCTTGTGTATTTTGACATCTCTTGTTTCACAGCTATTCACCCCATCCACATATTTCTATTTGATTACACTGATACCCAGGAAAGCACAAAACTGAGCACCATCATTGTAAGACCCCAGAGCTATCCATACTATATATTTGAGCCAAGTTTCTACACAATGTACTAAGCAAAGCCACTGCCACATCCCACCTGCCACACAATTATCCAGCCTTTTCTTCCTTGAGTGAATATATAAGGCAAAAGGTATTACAGCTCTCTGCCATTGCCTCTATATTTATTGGGAGGTGCCTTTCCCCAATGTTACATTGTTTTTAAAGGCTTTTCTAGAAAGCACATCAACTAATGAAAAACAGAGGCGATCCGGGGAATTTAGGGTGGTATGGCCATAGAATCTGAAGTCTGTTTGACCAACAAAAGTCAGGAATTTTCCAGGTCATTAACTCATTACCAGGAATTGGCAAGAAGTATACCAACTTAAATGTAAGTTAGGCTGAAACCAAAACTAACCTAGTAAAACCCCTATTATAATGTTCAAATTTCACATGTGAAAACTAGTTCAACTTTACTATTTCCTATGATACTGAGTGGTTTAGCCATATAGAACTTGCTGCCCAACTCAGCAAGCACCCAGGCTTGCTAAGCAGGAAATTTTAAAAGGAAGCTGTGGCTTTCCTATTTTCATTTTAGTATTATCCTATTGAAATTATCTTAGCATTTCTGAATATTTACACAGCAATCCCTACTACTGAGAATCTGTATTGCCTAAAATTCTTTATTCATTCTTTGCCATTATTCAGTTAGGTGTCTACAGAGTTATTAATCTAGAGGTCTGCTCTAGATCTCAGGAAGATAAACCATCCTGTTTGCAGCTAGAGAATATTGATTTCCCCATTATCTGCATAGCCATTTCTAGCTCATTGTCCCAGAGAAAGCTTGCTACCATTTATTTTTAATCAGTGGTAGTTAGCTGCTCTTAGAAAGGGAACAGGGTTTGTCAGCATCTTCATCTGCAAGCTAACCTTAGGATCAAGTATCTACCTGACGGTGTCTATGAGAGGATTAAGGGAATCAATACACCCCCCAATATTCAAAATAATATTTCACACATAATAAGCTTTTGCCTGATGTCAGTTACCATTTTTGTCAGCATCAACATCAAGTCAAATAATTACAATTTCACATATAAAAGGACTAGGATCCAGAGAAGCAAAGTACTTGCCCAAGACTACACATGAGTTAGAGATGTTGCCAAAACCAGAACCCAAGCCTTTCATGAACCCATATATACTCCATGAAAATGCTGCCTTAAGTTTCTAGGTGCCTTGTATTATAAAGTCTCTGGGTTGCCTGGACGTATTTATCAGGGCTGTGTGCAGTGGTAATATTTTAATATTAGGTAAAAACAATCTGAATTTCAAATTTTATTAAGAAAATGCAGAAGATAGAAGTCAAAAGGGATATATAAAAGGGCTGAAAAACAAACTAGAATATGTTGCTTGAAGATTTATTTTCATAGTAGTATGCCTTCTGCTATTCCCAATCACTATCTGGTGTTCATGTAAGGTTGAGATAAGATGTAAGATTAGAAAATACCATCAGAACAACAGTGCTGGTATTTCTTAAACACAAGGTCAGAATTATCAGTTATTGTCAGCAAAATACCCCTCCAAACAAACAGCTGGAAATAACTGTAGCCTATAGATTACACTATTGAATTAAACCTTGTCTCTGAAGCATAGTGTATAGGAGTCAGCAGTCTGGAAAGTGTGTAGTTTGCAGGGTGGGAGTTGGTTTCTGCGAAATTTTTATACCCATTGGAACCAATCTGCCCCATCCCAAGAGCAACACTTAATCACATCATAGCCAGAGAAGCAAAGGCTCCTATTGACAGGCTACTATGAACCCCAGCACTACCTGTTGATGTTTTACTGCAAAGATAACACCCAGGGTGAGCATGATACTCGGTGTTAGAGCAGTTGCACAACATATACAAGGCACTGTGTTCCATGTCTAGCAACTCTCTCTCTCTCTCTCTCTCTCTCTCTCTCTCTCTCTCTCACACACACAAACACACACACACACACGCACACTATCCTTCTTGTCCTTCATTTCTATCATCTCTCATTCCTTCCCACCATAGGAAAATGGGTATAAATTCCAAATTTGATTTAAATATCTTAACTATGGCCTTTTCTCCTTGTAAATAATGCCCTTTCTCTCATATCTAGCTTCCTGTGCAACAATTTTGCTTTCCTTAGTACAAGAGGGAAACTGTTTTTTGATTATATGCCAAATTTCAATTTCATATTGAAGTATTAAATATTTTTTCTGATTAATAGTAATCAAAGACTGTAAAACAATACCCTTCGTGGAATTTTTTGTTGTACTGATAAACTCTTTTGTAATAATTCAATTATATATTTGCTTATATAGATTCCCTAAACTGAAATAATAATTATTCTCCTAATGCCTTAAAGTCTAACTAGGATCATATTTTCTCTCAGGATTTAAATGCCCTACACTTAAGTCTGATACCACAACAATATCTGAACAGCTGCAGAATCGTCCCGGGCCTGGTCTTTGCCTTTTCTCTTTGCATATGTTGAACAGTGGAAAGTAGAAATAACTTCCTATCAGCCCCCATCACATCACTAGGCACAGTGAGAAACCAATTATTTTATGAATATCCACTAGAAGAAGGGATGATATTTACACTGCCATGATAGCATTGTCTACTTTCCCCTATTTCACAGCTATTTTCTGAGTTTCCCAACTAATCATAGTCACTATGAATGCTAAGCTTAGTTTTAAGATATTCTAGCCATAGCTGTCTTACATAAAGGCACTTGCAAACTCAACACGTGTACACTTGAACCTGGGGAATCACTTCAGGGAGTTACAGATAAATTGCAGATCTGCTCTTGCAACACACATCCACACCCAACAAACCCCATAAACAGAACATGAACAGCATCTAGTATAAAATGGTCTTCTGTTTGTGTATTATGTTTTCTGATTTTGTGTTTTTACAGTGTGTGTGTGTATGTACATGAGGGGGGGGCATGGAATTGAGTGCGTGGGGATTTGTGGAAGTTGGGGACAACTTTGGAAAGGGGTAACAGTGATCAGAATACACGGTGTTTTTTTAATGAAAAAAAAAAAAGGAAAATTTCCTACCTGAAAAAGGTCACTATCTCACAATTTGTAACGGAAACTAAGCAAGCAATGGTAACATGAGGCTGAACAGTGGAGACAGCTCACAATGTGGAGAGGAGATGATGAAAGCTTCCTAGTATACAGGAAGAGGTCACAGAGAACGGCATTTCTTCTTTCTTGGCTGCTATCTACTGTCTCCCTTTTCATCTGACCTTGGCTACTTCCTTGCTGTGATCCTGGCTAATGTTGCTGATTCAGCCCCCAATCTGTAAAATGAAGAGGATACTTTCTCCGAGAGGGACAACATGGGGAGGGTATCCTGAGTTTTACCAAAATTCAAAACTTGCTGTTAATAGGACCTTGAAGATGTCTATAAAAGAAATTTAAAGAAAGGATGATAAGGTGAAGTAGGAGAGAAAAGCAGAATGGTTTCTCCTTTTTCTGGCATTGGAACACATCATGCCCAGAGCCCTGCTTCTATATGGAGCTGTTCAGAAGACAGCTCCTTCTTTGGGGCTGGAGCTTTTGGACTCATTTCATTAGTTAACTATGGTACCATTACTTTGAAGATGAAGATAAGAGAGAATTGGGGTTCAGCAAGTTAGCTAGCAGGGTTACTGGCATTACTCATGTCAGTCTTCTTAGTTCCTCAACTACAAACAAACATCAGAAAGGACAAACTTTCACTTATGGAAGAAAAGATACTTGGGGTCCTGTACTCAGAGCATGAGTTACACTACAAACATATCTGAGGTCTCCCACTGGGAGGTTATGCATTAGTCTCCAAGGTGAACAATTTCCAAACAAGTCCCTCAGAGAAGGACTAAGTACTGAGAGACACAGAGACCATCTCCCATGAATCCTTCACATGTGACCTTAGGCAAAACCTTCCTTGCTTCATATCCCCATTAAAAATAACCTATAACTCATGATTACCTGAATTATGAACTTCCTTATAAAAGCCAGGCATGGGCGTGTACATATATAACCTTAGTGCTTAAGGATACAGACAGGCAGAACCTGTGGGCTCAGTGACCAGACAGTCTTGCCAAAGCTATGATTCGCACATTCAGTGAGAAATCATGGCTCAAAAGAGGGTGGAGGAGGGATTAAGAAAGACATTCCAGGTTATCTCCATGAATGGGTCCTTGGTTGGAGTATCAGTCTCAGAAAAGACCCCTGGGCCCAGATATTTTGGTTCTGTTGCTCTCCTTGTAGAGCTCCAGTCTGCAGCTCAGTGTACAAATGGGATCTCTAGTAATGGGAACAGGGGCTGTTTCTTACATGAATTCAGTGGCTGGTTCTTTGATCCACTACCCTGGAGAGGGGCAGCCTTATGAGGCCACAGAGGAAGGCAATGCAGCCAGTCCTGATAAGACCTGATAGACTAAGGTCAGAGGGAAGAGGAGGAGGACCTCCCCTATCAGTGGACTGCAGGAGGGGCATGGGAGGAGATGAAGGAAGGAGTGTGGGATTGGGAAGGGATGAGGGAAGGGTCTACAGCTGTGATACAAAGTGAATAAATTGTAATAAATAAAAAAAAATTAGTTTGATTAGTAGAAAGAAAGAAACACCAGCCAACTGGCCTCCACATGTACTCACACAGTCAAGTGCACCCTGACACAATTATATACATGCACACAACACACATATGCTCACAGAAAAAAAAAAAAAAGATAGCTAACTACAATAATTCTCTAACCCATGCAATTAGTCCATGGCCAAATTTTTTTTTATAGATAGCTGAAGTTATTTTTCCATTTACCCTTGAGAGCTCTTACCCCCTAAACCATGAAAACAAAAGGCACCAAGCCCCTTTCCAGCAAGGTCCTTGCTTTAAACACTTATATTCTAGAGAGAAGCTAAAAATGACAAATATGCTTATAAGGGGCTCAGCGTTTTCTCAGTAACCATGAATTAATATAAAAACAATTTGTCTTAGCTCAAAAATCCCTTAAGTCAATGTGTATACTCATTCCCTTTTAACATGCAAAGTGGCTATAATTTCATCCATCACTGATGTTTTTGTTTGTTTCTTTGAGATAAGGTTTCACTGTACATCCTTGACTGTTCTGGGACTTGCTCTGGAGACCAGGCTGGCCCTGAACTTATAGAGATCTCCTTCTGCCTTTGATCTCTGAGGGGAAGGCTCAAAGGTCTGCGTCATCACCACCTGGCTAGTCTAGATAGTTAAGGAGGTTTAGACATAATTGACACTGTGCATATCAAGATCTGGACAAACTATAAAACCAAACTGTGCGAAGGAAATAGTTTGAGATGAAGGAAGAAGCCAGGGCCCTCCAAGTCAGGTTTGACAATTAGACTTTTAGCTAGACGTGGTGGTGCATGCCTGTAATCCCAGCACTCAAGGAGGCAGAGGCAGGCGGACCTGTGTGAGTTCGAGGCCAGCCTGGTCTGCAAAGTGAGTCCAGGACAGCCAAGGCTACACAAAAGAACCCTGTCTTGGGGGGAGGGGAAAGCCAACAAGCAAACAAAAAGAAAGAAGGCTCATCTGGGTATGTTGGCATGAGTCTGTGATCCAAGCATTCAGGAGGCTAAGCCAGAAAGATCATTGTGTTTTTGGATCAACCTGGGATACTAGCCAGGGTGGATCCAGGCCACCCTCAGCTAAAGGGTGAGATGTTGTCTTGAAAACTACAACAACAACATCAACAAACAAGAAATAAGTCTTCTACTGAATCCCTTAATATATACTCATGTACTTAATGGTTTCTTAAATCTACACAGCTCCACTATGAACATACACACATCTCCTATTTTATGTATTTCACTTTTTAAAAGGATCACTAAATCAATCTTTGTATCCCACAGTCTGATAAAGCTTCTTATAGTTAACACTTAGGATTGTACCTTAAGGGTCCTACCTGTAATTCCAGATGCAAAGAAGGTAAGACAATGTAAGTTCAATTAAGAGAAACACAAAGAGTCAGGTGTAGTCATATACCTTATGTTGAAGCACTAGAGAGGCTGAAGACAGTACATCCCCCAAATACAAACTACTCAAAGCTATTACATCAGAAGTTAGGCTATCCTGGGCTAATTAAGAAGAAGCTATTTCAAATGAAACAAAACGAAACAAAACAATGGAAGGAAGATTAAATGCCATGACAGTTTCACGAACTGAGCAGCTAGTGAGGAAGAAGAGAGAGTTTAGGGTTGCTTTTTCTTCTTTCCCTTTCACACAGTTGGCCAGGTAATGCCTTCCACAGTAGGAATGGCATATTCTTACCAGCACGATCCAATAACTCTGTCATAGGTACCTCCCCTAGTGGCTCCAACTGTTTCAAGAGCTAGACAACCTTCTTGCAGTTGGGGCAGTTCATTCCCTCTGGAGAAACATACAGCATATTCCACTGATGCATCCTTTGAAGCAGAATAAGCCAATATATCAGTAAGGTGTGAAAACAATTTTTCCTCACTCAAATGTCACACTCATCTGTGGGAACCCCAAGTATATTTTAGGCATTTTACCACACCAAAATGCTCCTATCAATGGGAACCTACTGTGTTGCTGGCCACCTGCGTTGCACAGCACTGCTGTCCAGGGTAAAGAAAATCTTTGCAACTAGGAAAAAAAAAAAACTGTTGGCAGCCACTCATGCTGGCAAACTGCTGTGTGAATATGCACACAGAAAGATTTCCTACCAGCAGTAGCTTTCTGTCCTGTGAGGAGAGGTGGCTGTGTTTCAACAGGCAGAAAGAAAGAAAAACTGCCTTCAGCATCCTCAACAATAGCTAAGTACCACAGGAAGAAAGAGAAGCCCCTTGGAACTGCTCCTCCCCTCCCAGGGAATCTGGTACTGAGTTGTAGCAACAACTAGCAGGGCATTTCTAACTCTTAGATCAAAGAATCAGATTAAACATCACTTAGAAGAGACCAGCCTTAAGCATGTATACCAGACACAAACTCTAGAAGTTGTCTTAAAGGAATCTAACATTGCCAGGGGTCACAAGATTAAAGTGACGGTTGAATAATAATAAGGATACACACATCACATGAAATTGAAACAACACTTTTGGAATTTTACAGGAAGGAGACTGGCCTATTAGAACACCCAGAGGCCAGTGTTCAAGATTTCAAAATGCAGCAGTAAGCTGAAATCCTAGCCAGACACCGGAACTTCCAGTGTGGCAGGGTAAGGAAACACCTTCTAGAAAGTCAGGATGAAACATGTGCCTGGATTATTAAGGTGCTATTTCTTATAGCCACAGGATTTGCAGTATCTTGGTTAGCTGCTCTGTATTTTGTTTTGCAACAGAACTATAGCTTTATTGGAGACACTATGGGAGACAAATCCCTGCCCCACTCACTGACTCTGAGTCTGTGACCCACTTACCTTTCCAGAAAGAAGGGAGAAATAAAGAAGAAAAGAAAGGAAGGAATATCAGTCAGTCCTAATTAATCACCACAAATAAACTCATTGGCACAGCCAAAAGGGAATTTCAAAAGTACTGTCTAGCTATGAATAACTAAATCCTTTGCTAGAAATGAGATAGTTGCAATGAACTTTACAGTGTGGTCTTCACTGAAGAAGCCCTGAATTGTATCTCTGGAGTTCCTACTGCAGAGTCCATGCTGAGCGATAGCCCACCTCAACCAAAGGAACCCACACAGCTGTAACAGTTGTACATTCAGCACTGTAGAACAGTCTCAACCAGTCTCACTCTACAGCTTGCTGTTATGAAAACTAGAGCAAGTAACCTATTCTCTGCCTTAATGTCCTCATCTATTAAATAACGATAGCATTACTGCCATTACTGTGATCTTCACAAAGCTCTACTGACAAACAAGGTTCTCACTCCACGGTAAATGTCCATGTACTTTGAGGCATATAGTAATCATTCAAGAGGCAGTGTAATTACTACTTTAGATTATTACAGAGTGTACTTTATGTTCATCTTTCTGAAAACAAGATATCATTAGTACTCATAATAGAGATAGAAAATAATGTCTATTTCTTAAGAAATGTCATCTAACGTCTACATCACCTTCCTCAGAAAATGAAATTATTATAAAAGATCCCTTTATCACACCACCTGTGTCCCCCAGTGTCGTACTAACACCAAGAGAAAAGACCTTTCATAATACTTTCTTCCTTTGAACGTCCTCTGCCTCTTCTAGAACTCCCTGTTCCCAAGCTAATTTGGAAAACACAAACTTGATCATGGTGTGCATTTTCTTTAGAATGTATTTGACACAATTTCAGAATGGATTGATTGATCCTTCTTGTGTCCAATCTTCAGAATTCCAGTTTGAGGATGTCATCTATTTATCTTAAGGGAGTCATAAGTCACAGAAGTGGCCCCTCCAATACACAGCCATGAAAGGACAAGGTCAGGAAAGGCATTCTGAAGCAGCACCACTCAAGGCCACTGCCTGGAAGTTCAGCATGAATTCGGAACTGGACCTTTGGCCTCTTCCTGGAGTGTCTCATCCTGCTTCCCTTTTGCTTTTGCTCTAGTAAATGCCCTCGCTTTCTGCTTTGCAGAGAGCTCATTTCCTGGTCCCCACTTGACCATTGTTTATCAGTCTCTGCACTCAAGCAGCAGTTTAGGAGTATCAGTTGGCTGAGGTTCAAGTACTAGTTCTTGTACTTCTGAATCTCTGTGCTCACATTCATGAAAGGCTGGGAAAGAAATCTTAAGGGAAACCACTAGATGCTGTAGTGAGCTGTATCAAAGTGAAGTTCCTCACAAGAAGAAAAAGATGGACATGACCAGATCACAAAATATATGTGTATGGGAATGTCACCATGAAATCCATTAATCAGAACAATTAATATACTAATTATAATAAAATTTTCATTAAAGTAATACTATAAGAAAACCAGATTAGCAGATTGGTATATATTGGGGAACAAAGTATAAGTACTCATAGAATATACACTTCTAAAAGAAACTAGAGGTTGGAAGATGACTCAGTTAAAAGTACTTGTTTTTCTTGCAGACAGCCAGGTTCAATTCTCAGCACCTACAATGGATGCTAACAATCCTCTGTACCTCCAGTCCCAGAAGATTCAGGGTCCTCTTCTGGCCTCTTCAGGTACTGCATGCATATGGTGAACAAGCATATATGCAGGAAAAATACCCATATACACATAATAAAAACAAATAAATCTTTAAAAAATTAAAATAATCTACAACTATTAAAACAGTCCCATTATGATCTACTTTCTACAAATTGCGAAAACCTTTAGAAATTTAAAAGGCAAATATAATTTAAGGAACCATAAGTTTCATAACTCAATAAAAATTCTTGTTGATATAAACAAAGTATTAAGAATTTCAATTCTGTAACAATTAAAGGTCAAAGAAAGTGCTGCTTTGTGAATGTCTGCACTGAAGAGAATGTACATGATTTAGTTAGCATGTTAGACTTGCTAGTCAACACTAAATATAATAGTTAACATGATGTTTTGAAGTAGTAAGTACTTTGCTAAGAGAATTATACATGTGTGTGTATATATATATAATATATATATAATCAAAAATTATATATAATATAACCTGTGTAACAGTGTTGTTTTGTGGTCTTTTCTCATTGTCATTTGTGGTTATAGTTGTTATTAGACAAGTATTTTTAAGGCAAAATTCAGGCATTACTTAACTTTCTAAGGCTTTGTCAAAGTTTGGGCACAATAACTACTACCTGGTGGTTGAATAGTAGCACCCTAAAAATGAATGCAAATATTTTCAAAACAAATACTTTAACGTAACTTAGGACCCTGACTAAAATGCTCAATCCCCATCCCGAAAGGCAAAGAGGATAGATATCAGAAGAAGAAGAAAACAGGAAACAACCTAGAAACCTGCCACAAAGAGCCTCTGAAAGGCTCTTCCCTGCAGACTATCAAAGCAGACACTGAGACTTATGGCTAGCTGTTGGGCAGAGTGCATGGAATCTTATGTAAGAAGTGGGAAATAGTAAGATCTGGAGAGGACAGGACCCCACAAGGAGAGCAACAGAACCAGAAAATTTGAACACAGGGGTCTTCCCAGAGACTCATACTCCAACCAAGTACCATGCATGGAGATAACCTAGAACCGCTGCACAGATGCAGCCATGGCAGTTTAGTGTCCAAGTGGGTTACATAGTAATGGGAAGAGGGACTCCCTCTGACATAATCTGATTGGCCTGCTCTTTGATCACCTCCCCCTGAGTGGGGAGCAGCCTTACCAGGCCACAGAAGATGATAATGCAGGAACCCCTGATGTGATCTATTCGACTAAGATCAGAAGGAAGGAGAGAAAGACCTCCCTTATCAGTGGACTTGGGGAGGGGCATGCGTGAAGAAGGGGTGGGAGGGTGGGACCAGGAGGGGAGGAGGGAGGGGCTTATGGGGTGATACAAAGTGAATAAGGTGTAATGAATAAAATAAAATTAAATTAAAAAATAAAACACTCTAAAAGTTTATGCTATGAGTAGACACACTGTGATTTGTTCTTCTATACAAGATAAAGACTGTATAGATTGTTACTTTGAGACATATTTCTGGCTCTTTGATCACCTTCCCCTGGGGGTGTGTAGCTTTGGCAGGCCACAGAGGAAGACAATGCAGAGAGTCCTGATGAGACCTGATAGTTTAGGGTCAGAGGGAAGGGGAGGAGGACGTCTCCTATCAGTGGACTTGGAGAGGTGCATGCGAGGAGATGAGAGAGGGAGAGTGGGACTGGGAAAGAAAGAGAGAGGGGGCTACAGCTGGGATACAAAGTGAATTAATTGTAATAAATAAAAAAATAAATAAAAGGAAAATTTTAATAAAAAAGAAGGAAAAAGGGAGACAAAATAAATCTGGAAATGCAGTTGGCCTGCTCTTTGATCACCTCTCCCTGAAGGGGGAGCAGCCTCACCAGGCCACAGAAGATGACAATGCAGCCACTCCTGATAAGATCTGAGAGACTAAGATCAGAAGGAAGGAGAGGAGGACCTCCCCTATCAGTGGACTTGAGGAAGGGCATTCGTGAAGAAGGGGGAGGGAGGGTGAGACTGAAGGGGAGGAGGAAGGGGTTTATGGGGGGATATAAAGTGAATGAAGTGTAATTAATAAAAGTTAATATAAAAGAAAGAAAGAAAAAAATTCTGGTAAATAAATATTTGACACTCTGCCTCAAGACTGCTCCAGCATCTCTGGAGGCTGGATGCTAGGAAACGGCAAAAGAGACTTCTACAGTTAATGAGAACACAAGGCAGCCTTGGCTATCAATTTATGGCTACATGTTATCATTAATTTTACACTCTTAGAGACAGACCTTCTTCCTTCCTATTTTTCAGTCATTGATCATGGTATTATTCTTGAATACTAGAATAAGATATACAACATCTTATTAATAATAACATACACAAACATGTGTTTTCTCATAGATGAATGCAATGAATATTTAAGCCTTATATGGTCCCCTCCCTGACAACTGCCATTTTGTAGGTCCTCACCTATGTTACACTTAGTAGAGATGTTGTAATCGGAGCAAATGATAGATGGTGGCATCAAATCTTGAACTGAAATGAACTTCTTCAACTTTTCCCCAAATAATTTAAATGTCACAAGACTTGCCTCTTCAAATCCTCCTCTCTGGCTGCCAGAGGCAGGTAAAAGTGAACTCTTTAGTTCTTTAGTTGCGATTAATTCTGTTTAACACAATTCTTGTTAACACAATTTTCTTCCCCCCTGGCTCAAACCTCAGTACAGCCATCACTTGGAAAAAAAATTTAAAGTCAACTAGACATGGATTGTTTGAGCAATTAAATAGAGAAGGTGAATTCTGGGCAAATTGAACAAAAGATGCACCAGCAAAGAATTCTATAGCTCAGTCCAGGGGCATTTTACCAATTACTACCATTATTGCTTCATATACAAAATGCTGCTCAACAACTCTGAACAGTTTTAGCATGCAGTGGTCTTAAAGCTCCATTACCATTAGTACAATTAGAAGGTGAACAGTTTACACCAATTAATGAAATTCTAAATTTAGAACCAATCCCCTAGAGGATGACCTCTATATAATATGTCTTCTTCATACTCTACTATGCAGCCGGGCATAAGAGCTAGTACTACAAAAATAATTACAAATAAACATTCAATTTGTAAAATACCATAAAAAATCTTTGGAAATTTTACACATAGTAAAATGTTTTTTGAGGTTAGTGTCAAATCAAGAAAGCAAAGAGGGTTAGAGAACTATACATGACTTTACATTAACCATACTAGATCAGACAGTCAAAAATAAATTCCTCTTTTTGTCTACCCACATCCCTCAAATTGGAGGAGTTACAGATAACATGTCTTGAAACTATAAAAATTACTTTATTCTAAATCTTAAATTCTGGGGGCAGGGAACAAAAATATAGAGATAAAAGTAAAACTATGCTTATTGAAATAGTTCCTATATAAATAGGAGATAAAGTAAAATTTCCAAAGGAATGCAGCAATTCAAAATCACATCCATACCAATCCCAGCTGTTTTAAGGAGTTCTATAAACTTATTATCCTAACACTTACTGAAAGCATCCCCATTAGGATATCAGAATTAAAATCTGATTCAGAGCCAATGTATAAATATTCAAATAGTTAATACAAAAATAGATTTAAAAAAAAAACAGGTTGTATACACATGAAATTTTCCTCAGCCACAAAGAAAACTGAAGTTGTGTCATTTTGATTTGATAATGATCACCATGTTAAGCCCTATTACTTAGACTCTGAAAGACAAGTATCATTGTTTCTTTCATATGTGTCCTTTAAATTTAAAATTGGTGTGTGTGTGTGTGTGTGTTGAAAGCAAAAGGGGAACTATTTAGGAAGGAGAAGGGCATTGGGGCCAAGAGAAGCTGATGAGTAGGTAGATCTGATCAATGAACACAATACTTTACGTATCATGTATGCTATATTAAAGCTCATTCTTTCTATAGGGAATTTGTGTTAATAAAGAAGATAAAGATAAAAATAGCAATCTAGTTGGCTGACAAGCAAACAAAAGATTCAAGTTGAAAAAAAATAGGTGTTTCACGTTTGATAGAATAAAAAACTTAAAACAAAGCTGCTATGAACATAGTTGAGCAAGCATCCTTGTTGTATGGTGGAACATCTTTTTGACATATATCCAAGAGTGATATAGCTGGGTCTTGAGGTAAAGCTATTTCCAGTTTTCTGAGAAAGCGCCAGATTGATTTCCAAAATGGTTGTATAAGTTTGCACTCCCACCAACAATTTAGGAATGATCCTCTTTCTCCATACCCTCCCCAGCTATCGCTTGAGATGTTGATCTTAGCTGTTCTGACTGGTGTGAGATGGAATCTCAGAGTCAATTTGATTTGCATTTCTCTGATGACTATGGAAGTTGAACATTTCTTTAAGTGCTTTTCAGCCATTCGAGAGCTCTCTGTTGAGAACTCTGTTTAGCTCTGTACCCCATGTTCAATTGGATTATTTTGTTTTTTGGTGTTTGATTTCTTGAGTTCATTATATATTTTGGATATTAGGCCTAACAATTCATTTAAAATTACTTCATATTTTTAAAAATTATTACATTTTTGTTATTGAGAAGTTTTAGATAATTGATCATTTATTATCGAATATTAGAGGAAAAAATGTGTATTCTTTCTCTTTTCCCCAAAGAAGTATGTAAGTGGGCAGCACAAGCAAGACAGCTAGGATTTGTTATCATTCCTGTTGTTGGTACTCTGTTTCTGCTCTCCCAGTGGGCAGAGGTAAACATCAGCTGTATCACTTTTCAGATGGAACATTGCTGTGCATTTTGTTGCTCTGTCACAGGAGTCTTCTCTTGGCATTTCAGATATAAAAGGAGATCAATCTGGAAAGCTCTAGGTGGGGATGGTGGTGCTCAGCTGTAATCCCACTCAACACTAGGGAATTTGAAGATAAGCTAGGCTACATGAGAGACCTACTCTCAGAAAAACAAAATATAAACAAACAACAGAAAGAAATTGCTAAAGGTGGAAGGAAAATAGGAAGAAAATGAAAGAGGGCATGCTAGCTCCCTAAATCACCTAAAGGCATACAGTAAACAAAACATAACACTAACAGATTATACAAAAGTACCTCACTACACATATTTGGTCTCCATTTGTATGTCTGCATTTTTAAAAATAACATTATAGCAAGAATGCTATGACTTCCAAAAGTAGTCACCTATAGACCAAATAAGACAAACATTGAATCTAGATGAGATAAATTTCAGTCATAAGTGGGAGATTTAAATTTAAATTTAAAAATGTAAAGCTCTCAGATTTTTCATTTTTAGGAGAAACCTCTATTATCCCTATATTGTAAGCCTATGGCTTATTGATTTTCAAAAAAAAAAATAGTATTAAGAAAACTACAAAAAGGGGGCATCATCTACTTTCAACAGTTATATATTTGGCAATAAATCAAAACTACAAATCATAAATTTAGTAGTGTATGACAGAACTTTTAGCTTACAGGAAGGATACAATCATTTACTAAAATGATTTGGAATGTTTTGGAATATATCCTAACATAAAAATAAAAATAAACTAAAATAATAAATTCGCATTATCATTATTTGTCCCCTTTCCCCTTAGCAACACTCTAAATACTGAAAATGTCCCTTTTCAAGCATCACCACAAGAGTCCTAAATCTGCCATAGTATAAGATTGCAAGCGAGAAGCCATACATTCTAGTAATAAATATTCAAATGCCCGCCCTAGAGCTGATGCAGAGGAACCAGTGGTGTTGAGGTAAGAAGTAACTTGTTTTCAGGGTTGGCAGGTTTTGAAGGCTACTCTACCATTGGAGAACAGCAAATACTAAAGTGAACAACCCTCCAATCAAGTAAGTCTGGAATAGGACAGATGTCACAAGAAGTCACAAATATCTGGAATCCTATGTTCCTATTTCCATGTGTGGTAGTGACTATCCCTCAGGTTCCTGGAGGGCCTCAAGTCAAAGTGGCATCAAATTGAACAAGCTCTCATGTACTTTGACATTTTGGCTCTCCTATCATCTTCTGTCCTCCTCCTTAAGAGTGACTGATGTCATGAGACTTTAATCATACCTATGCATCTACAGGAGTGCTGTCTCTCATTACAGCTAGCCTTAAATTTTCAGCTGGCTTTTACATCAAGAAACATTCTCAGATCAATATCTTGTATATTTTCTCATGTGGAATTTAGGTTTAAAAAAATGATATGAAAGCAGAAGGAGGATGAAGGGGACCAGCAGGACTACAAAGAAAAAGAGAGGGCAATGGGGGAGTACTAAGAGCAAAGGATAATAAGGCAGATGTAGGACTGTGTTATAATCAAACCCACTACTTTGTACATTAATTTAAAAGAAAACTTTTTAAGGGACATCACTAGTTCTCATTTTTTCTCCATTGATATTCAGAAAGCAATATGGTGAGATACTTGTGGATGTAGTTTAAGTGCTTCAGGTGAACGTTCCCAAATTTAATCAAGATGCTTCTGCTAACAACAACAACAAAAAAAAATGAGAAAACAATACCATAAAATTCCACAAGAACTGTGTTCAAAGGCTCTCCACATTGCATCACAGCATCCCACCCCCTCTAGAATCTCAATCTGTGGTCCAGGCTGGTCTTGAAGCCAAAATCCTTCTGTCCCTGCCTCCTGAGAGATATAAGCCAATGCTCCAACATGCACACCTTCTCAATTTCATAGCATACTACTGGTCAGGACACTACCATTCACTACAGTGGCTACGGAGCATGTCAAATGTGGCTGGTGATGTGCTCTAAGTGTAAAATATACATTGGATTTCAGCAAATGTGAAAAAATTAAGGATACAACACCTAACCCACCTTACCTGTTTTTAATTTTGAATATGGGTACTAGACCATTCAACATATAAGGCATAGATTACATTCCTATTGAATAATACTTCTGCAGAATTTCTTTAAAAAGAGAGCAGGAATATCAGAAGAGATACATCTGAAATCTATATTAATGATTCTTGATTACACATACATCTGCTACTTAACAAAGCTCAAATACCATTTAAGGCCCAAAATGTAAAGCTGCCTGCATGGCACTGTCCTGATGTCAGAGTTTCTCAATTTTTTCCCCCATGAGTAAAGAAAGCACTCTTGGTATCTCTAAGCATAACTCCTCATTATTGCACACACACACACACACACACACACACACACACACACACGAAACTAGATAGGTGGTATAAAACTAAAGGATTGGCAGAAATAGGCTGCATTACATCATTTGTGAAGAGAAAGCCCTGGAGCCAAATCAGGCTACAATAGAGTCATCAATCTTAGCAGAGCTTGATGGCTGAGCAACAGAGGATCCAAGGACTAACTCCTCCCAGAAACTCTTGACCTCCAACCATAAAAGCCATCAACAACACTCCAGTGTCTCAGGAGGGCTGAGACCAATATGCCATCTCTTGGGACACCACAATAACAGTACCCTACCCCCTTCCCTGATTCTTATAAATCCGGTTCTATACCCTAATGCCCAATGACAGATACATTCCCTTAAACATACAAGCAAAAATAGGCTGGTTATGCCTTGATTTTATGAAATTGTTTGCCAAATTTCTATGATATGTTTGTGTTCATGTATATCTGTAAATGGCTTGGCTTGTAGTCAAAATATAAAGCTTCACAGTAGGAATCTATATCATCAACTTGAGGCCAATACTAAGTAGTATAATTATTTCTAAAATAAATGGCAGAAATTTCAGTTTATAGATACAAGTTTTTTATATACACCCACATATCAGTTTTATAAAGCAAATCTAAATACACCCAGCTAGTTTATGGGGTTCCTTTTAAGACGCTATCTATCGTCAAACCTCAGAAAACAAATGTTTAGTAATGATGAGGGAGAATCAAGTCAATAGCTTAATCAATATAAATGTTTAAAGTAATTCAGTTTTCAGTACCCATCAATGAAGCCCAAGCTATCAGAGGCATTAAGAATGATAAGAACAGCTAGCTGCCAGCTGAATATGAAACGGTAGCATTAACATCTGATGACAATACTGGCCTGAGATGACTCAAAAGAATAAAGGCAACAGCACAAGTGCGCATGCACAATATTTACTATGCCAGTTAAGCCAAATGCATGACATTCATTGGCAAGCCCCCACAGGTGGATATCAGGTACCAAGTGGCACAACACATAGGAAACCTTTTTTCCTTGTTGAGCAACAGAGGATAGGAGATAACAATAAACCATCAGAATGGCCATCCTAAGTGTACCAAAGGGGAAAAAAAATCCGTATTTGGCACAATGCTTCATAGTCATAAACTTGTCTTGGTTCGGAGTCACATGAACATCCGAGTCAGTGTCCAGTTACAAATGCAGACCTCATACCCCATGGTGGACAGTCAGATGAGGCACCAGAAGAACACTTACTATTAATGTCAATAGAACCAAAACCCTGTTCCTAGACAATGCTCAGGAAAAGATGATGCATTACGAGCCCTGCCTGGAAAACTGGTCTAGACAGTAAGGAAGTTGTTCTTGAGCCACAGGAGGTTAGAAAGCCACCCTAGCAAAGCATTCTGGGAGCTAGGTATATTTGTTACCCATGTTCAAGCTCAGAGCAGGTTCTCTAAAGAAAACTGTTGTAGAGTCCTAAGGGTCAGCAAAGGCTGTGTAGAGAGCAATGCCCTCTAGAGGAAATATGTGTTACTACAGGTATAGAATCAACCTTCCTCTGTAAAGTCTATGATGCCGATAGAGTTTGAGTGTGTCCCTCAAAAGTTCATGTAATTACAATCCAATGTAATGCTTTATAAAAGGGTCAGATATTTGAGAGATGGTTCCATAAAAGAAGGTGATTAGGTTCTAGGACTATCACTTTCAGAAGGTGTTAATGTAGTCCATACAGGGCCAAAGTTGTCCCATGACAGTGAGTTGTTATGGAAGACTGAACCTGGTCCTTCCCCAAAGTCTTGCTGTTTCTCTCATTATATAAATTCTTCTCCATGTGCCCTACTCTCATCTACACATGCTCTCACTATGGTGCCATTGGCCATGTGTGTCCAAGCCATAAGAGCCTCAACACAGGGCAAGCAGCTCAGGTGTTCCACCCTCCAAAACTATGATCGAGATAAACCTTTATTCTAACCAACAACAAAATCCCTCAGCCACAGGTATTTTCATTACAGCCAAACAGAATAGACCGATACAGAGTCATTAATGTAATCCATCTCAAGGACAAAATCTACTCAGTTTGATGGCCTAAAAATGAGAATTTTTTTTTCAAAAGACTTGTGGCTTGAGTCATTGCAGTATTAGTAGGGGTTTGATACCACCAGAGAGAAATTAGGTAGTAATTTGCCTATACCATTTTTTAAACTGACTCTGCTTATCTTGGATAGATGTATATATCTGGATGTTAGACAATTGTCAGTTGACAATTGGGAAAAGATGGAGGGGTATGTTCTACTACTGACATTAAGTTCATAATTTGCAAAAGTATTACCTTGCTGTAACCTAACAATTTGGGGAAAATGTCAAAATCCCTATTCACTATATAAAAACAAAGAGGGAAAGTAGATCCAATGTTCTGCTAAGAGGGCTCAGGTAATCAGTCCCTATCAATCAAGATGACTATGGAATCTGATGCTTCTGCCAAACAAATAGCATGTCTGCTTTATTTACAAGTTGTTGCTCATCCACAGGTGGGAACGATTCCAGGTATAGCTTTCAATTTCTCTCCTTATCCTCTTTCCCAACATGTGGTAGATGGCAAAAAGGACTCAATTTTCTACTTTTCCTAACATTCCTGCCTTTTGCAATGCAAACATATTTACTCAGGGCTTATATATAATTTTGGACAACAGGAAGCTAGCAAATGTAACCCAAGCTGAGACTTGAAAGGAACTGAGCCGTTGAACTTGTTCTTAACCTTGCCCTCATCTTCACTGTGATAAGGCCATGTCCAGACAAGTCCTCAGGTCCCAGGGGGTGGATAAGATACACATAGAGTACATTCAACTGCCTCCAGCTCAAGCCAGTAGAGACCAGCTGACAGCTGGGTTAACTCCCAGGCATGTGATTAGGCCTAGCAGAAAAAAAAAATCACCACAGCCACTTAAATGACTCCCATTTAACTAAAAAAAAAAAAAATTGACCCAATAAACATACAATAAACACTTACTGTTGAATGCGGTTTTACGGTTTCTTCATATGCAGAATTCATCCAGCAATGACTACTAGTTCACACCGAAACCCCTCTCCAAGGCCATTTCTGCTGTAAATCAGTTCATTTGTTGAGGAATAACTCCCAGCTTCTGAAAGTGCCGCTTGCTTCTTGGCCCTCTATAGAACACAGTTCTCTTCAGCGAGTGCTGAGTCTTCTGTGTCATTTCCCTTACCCTCAGCACACACATCACCATCAGACACAGTTAGCATCTCATCTGTGTACTTCCAGACCACTTTCCTTCCACTTCCTGACAGCCAGCCTTCTCCCCTTCTCTATCACAATCATCTTTTTCTATTAGCTTCAACCACTAATCCCTTTATGACTTTGCAAGTACTGACAGCTGGTTGGTTGTTGTGCTTTCTAATCTATGCCCTATCATCCAGGTAACTTCTTTTGGCACCTCACTCCAAAGTACCCTCAATGGCAATGATCTTTACCTCCACTCCATACCTGGCAGCTATCCCTATATCCATACCATATGATTTGTTAGCACCTGGAAAACATTTCTTCTAGAAGTGAGTCAATTACAAATCATACTTTTTGCCCATTGCCCTCATTTTTTTTCCAGTTCTCATTTCTTCAGAATGACTATATTTATTATTTGGTTATTCTATCATTATTTTTCTTACCACCTACTGGCACCATACAAAGCATTGGAGCAATAGCATCAAGCAAGCACATCTTTGCAGTAACAAATTTCATGTGATTCCCATCTTCAATTAACTAACTAGATCACTGACACTGATCACAATCTCCTTTGTATCTCTTTTTCAGTCCTATACTTATGAGGACACTACTGTAGAGATTCTCTACCATTGGTTCCATATTAGCATCACATTAGGAACTTTAACAATTCTTGTGCCTGAGTAACAACCAAAGAATAAAATCAGACTCTTTACTTGTGAGCCTTAGGTTTCATATTCCTTAAGCCCCTCCAGTGATGTAACAGTGCAGCCAATGCAGATAATGACAATCTTAGAGGAAAGTACACTCATTCTGATATGTTTTTGCTTTTTAATTCAAGTGAGCAACATGCAGAAAAGTCAAATATGGTACTTAGGCCAGACTAGGTTATCCTACCTTGATCATTTGTTTCTTCTTAATCCTTTAGGAAATATTTCTTGGTAATACTTCTGGGCTTAGTAAGTATCAGTAACTGAATCCTATTCTACGTGGCTTATAAGATTAGTAAGCACAAAAAAGACCATACAAAAAGAAGTAAATATTTATTGCCCCCAAAGTAGAGACAACTCTCAAATGTTTTTTTTTAATTTTTTATTTATATTTTTATTAATTACAGTTTATTCACTGTTTCCCACCTGTAGCTCCCTCCCTCTTCCCTTCCCAATCCCACCTTCCCTCCTGCCTCTCCACCCATGCCCTTCCTTAGTCCACTGATAGGGGAGGTCTTCCTCCCCTTCCTTCTGATCCTAGTCTATCAGATCTCATCAGAAGTGGCTGCATTGTCTTCCTCTGTGGCCTGGTAAGTCTGATCCCCCATTAGGGGAAGGTGATCAAAGAGCAGGCCAATGAGTTCATGTCAGAAGCAGTCCCTGTTCCCATTACTATGGAACACTTGGATACTGAACTGCCATGGGCTACACCTGTGCAGGGGTTCTAGGTTCTCCACGAATGATCCTTGGTTGGAGTATCAGTCTCAGAAAAGATCCATGTGCCCAAAATTTTTGGTTCTGTTGCTCTCTTTGTGGAGCTCCTGTCCTCTCCAGGTCTTACCTAAGAATCCCTGTGCTCTGCCCAAAGTTTGGCTATAAGTCTCAGCATCTGCTTTGATAACCTGCAGGGTAGAGTCTTTCAGAGGCCCTTTGTGGAAGGCTCCTGTCCTATTTCCTGTTTTCTCCCTCTTCTGATGTCCATCCTCTTTGCCTTTCTGAATGAGGTTTGAGCTCTCAAATGTTAATAGACTAACTTAATGACCTAAAAGTAAGTATAGTAATTTGCTGTTCCCCAGCACCTTTCCTCATGACTCAAAAACCTCAGAGCCAATCTGGCAGCATTTTTTTCAAGTAGGCTCGTTTGATTAAACTCTATGAGTCAGTGCTTTAACAATAGAATTTTGTGGGCTGGAGGTTATAGCTTATTAGGTAGAAAGAGAAATGCTGAAAAAAATATAGCTATATATCACTGGTTATCTCTCTTGCTTTGAATTAGCCTGGGATATCCCATCTTTATAAAGGATTATCCTGGATGGATCTGGAAACACAAAATCATCCAAATCATCACAGAGTTCTTTTCTGAGACAAGAAGAATCCACATAATTTGGCTGTATGGCCTTGGATATGTTTCATTGTCCTTAAAATCTGAAGAATAAGTAACAATTTGTATTGTGTTTTGGTTCTAATGTTTTTCTTGTCCTTGGCACTGAGGATGATAGTGGGACAAGAAGAATACACAACACAATTTCAGAAAGAAAAAAGTGGGGATAAGGAATGACACAGCTGTAAGTAGAACTGGGTTTGGCTTTGTTTTGAGAGGAAAAGATTGAGTTTGGGAACACAGTGAGATTCAAATATCAAAGAGGAAAAAGTGAGGGCTATAAGCCCTGATGTCAAGAGAGAGTCGGTTTTGAAGACTGAGATGCTATTTAAAATCATAAGACTGGATGAGGTCATCAAGGAGCCGAGGCCTGGGGCCTTGCCCTAATGTGAGAAATGAGGGCAAAGGGGAAGAGCTGGCAAAGGAGGCTGAGAAAAAACAACAAATGATGTAAGAAGAAAAGTAAGTGAGCAGAGTGATCTGGAAGATGAAAGAGAGAAAGCTCCAGAATGCAGGGCACACAATCTTCAGGGATTAAACTGTGTCTTCTTCTGGCTTATTTGGTGGAATGAAACCTTTGATCTTACCATGCTGACATTATTCTCAGCAGCCTGTCTCATTACTGCAATAAAGCCCATTTTCAACACTGAAGGGCCTGTTGCTCATATAACATTGTTATTGCTCATGAATAAGAGTAAATAAAACTGGCAATGCCCACACTTCAGTGTAGACAAAGGGCTGCCTCACCAAGCTTCCCTTGAGTCTCCACAACTTCCCTATGAGGAGACAAAGGTTGGCTTCAACTGTGAAGACAAAAACCCCTTCATCACCTACATCTCAACAGTGTTAAGACCAACCATAGACTGTTGAAAAGATGGAGTAGTATTTGGATCTTCTGACTTTAAACCTTTGACTAGCATTTGGATCTTCTGATTTTAAACCCTTGGTACTGTTCTCCCACACCATATGAGTTGTTACACAAATGATGAAAAAGCAGCTTTTTAGCCTTTATAGGCAAGAAAAATATCAATCACAGAAATAAGCACACAAGTAAAATCTATTGTTCTGTTTTGTCTGAGAGATAGACTTTCAGCATGATACACAGACTGGCCTCAAGCTTATAGTCTTCCTGCCTCAGTCTCTCAGGTGCTGTAATTACAAGTATTTGCCATTATGGTGGGCCAGCCAAAAATAATATTAGTATACTGCCTTTCAGATCATATTGAACATGGCCAATATCACGGAAGGAAAGAAGGAAAACAACTAAGTCTGAAAGGTTAAAAATAAGACCACAAATTATGACAAAATATCCAGTGTAACTACCTAGAAAGTTTTGTATGGAAGTTATTTACTTTATGGATACAATTGTTTTGCCTGCTTATATGTATATCCATATATGTGTATGCCTGGTGCCCACTGAAGTCAGAAGAGGATGCTGGATCCCCTGGAACTGAAGTTGTGGACTGTTTGTGGGTGTTGGGAATTGAATGTGAGTCCTCTAGTAGAGTAACAAGGGCTCTAAACCACTGAGCCATGTCTCCAGCCCCTACATAGGATTTATTAAACTACTGTGTTAATCAAGTGTTTAAAGAAATAACACAAAAAGAACACTGTCCTTAACAGTAAAAAATAAAATTCTGTGTCATGGGCAGGTTTTAAATTGAAAAAATGTGAAGTAGTATCTGTCTCTAGAGTCGGCCTCAAGATATTAATCTATCTGTAAAGGGTAGTGATCCCCTTGCTTCTGCCTCCCTGAGTGCTGGGATTACAGGCATGCTAAGTAAAATAAGGTAGGTAAAGAAAGCCAGATACCTTAAATTTTTACTCAGATGTAGAATCAGAACATCATGTTCATATCAGAGAGAGTAAAACGATTTCTAGAGGCTGAGAATGGACAAGATAAAGAGAGACATTGGGTAATGGGAACAAAGTTCCATTAAATAAAAGGAATGAATTATACTGCCCTATTGTATACCACAGTGACTACTGCTAACAAAATGCATCACACACCTCACAAACAGCAAATACTCCTGGTGACGGCTATGTTAACTGACCTGGTTTGATCATTCCACAATACATACATGAGGCAAAGCATCACACTGTATCTCTCTCTCTCTCTCTCTCTCTCTCTCTCTCTCTCTCTCACTCACACACACACACCTGGAAATTGAAAACAAAACATGAAAATCTCAAAAACAGAAAGAGAGAAAGAGAAAGAGAGAGAAGAGGGAGAGGAAGAGAGAGAGAAAAAGAGTTTTGGTTTAATCCCGCTCAATACAACTCATGGACATAAAATTTAAAATGTCAATGCTATGGAAGTCACAAAGCCATTAAAATTCTCAGTCTAAATTAGGAACTAAGGGTTATGAATAAAAAATGGCAACATGAGTCACTTGAAAATATGTTCTTGTCTTCCATGTAGTGGTAAACCCCCTTACAGGTTTTGTGGCCACAACTCTTAAAACCTGAAGCAAATGATTATTTCAGAAATAAGAATAAGGCCTCTCCTGCAGTGCTCAGTGAGGAACTAAAGGGCAGGCCTGTGCCTTAGCTAAGTTATACTGATGGGCACCCTATGCTGGGGACAGACTTTGGCGTCTAAACAAGATAAAAGCACACTGTCTGTGAGAAAGAATATAGCACACTTGCTGTGCTCTTTTAGGAAACACCAAGTACTCAGAGCAGGCCAAACCCAGCAGGAGGGAAGCATACCAAATCCCAGCAGGCCAGATTCCAGTATCCATTCCTGGTACCTCAGGAGTGTAAGCAGCTACTATGACTGCTGCTTTCTCTGCCTCTCACTAAGCAAGAGGCTTGAGATACGGCAATGGCCAGCAGTGGCTAAGGAATAGCCTTATCCTTTAAGTTCTTGATACTAGCCTCTTGCCTAAGAGCTCAAAATGAATAGTGATATGACATTGCCAGGAAATTTGGCAGGTCCTAAGATCACGTGTCAGGGAAAAGACACAAGTGGGATGCAATCCTTAGCCAGACACAGGGAAAAGTAGCACAATGTGCTCAAGTCAGTTTCTCTTCCAGAAAGAAAAGCCCCCTTGCGAACTCCAACTTCCAGTAAAATTCAACTGCTTTGCCACTCATCTACCTGTCTATCCCACTGCATTTTCACACTAAGCAAATAGGTTTAAATGAAAGTGTGGGTAAGGAGGAGCTTTCTGAATTTCATCTTTTTAGAAATGCACAGACAAATTTGCTGTTTCGTCCAGAGAGGTATAGTATTCAACCTAGCAGAACAGCTGCTTCAATCGAAGATCTGTAAGTGTAGACTGACTTGGCAAGTTTATTAGTTTTTTTCTTCTCTGACATATTTACTGAAGTGTCTGTCTTCTGGACTGTTTAAAATTTCCTACTTGCTCCCAAAGTAGCCTGTTTCTCCCCATTTCCATTCCTTCTCCTTAAAACTGCACCAAGAACTTTCAAGATTCAGTTTCTCTCCAGTGTAAACATATTTTCCTAAGTCCATCTAAAATATTCTTATGTTCAATACAAGTTACATTTTCCATCTCATTGGTCCTCATCTTTAATAGGAGAAAATAGAAAGATAAAAGGATGAGGTGTTCCCAGATAGTCAATCTTTTTCTGTCTCCATTGCCCCCCATAAAGAGAGGAGGAGGAGGAAGAGAAAGAAGAGGAGGAGGAGGAGGAAGAGAAGAAGAATTGTGATACATTATTTGGTCAAATGGAAGGATGAATTGATTTCCCTAGGTCAGAGGAGAGGTTTTCAGGACACAGAGGATGGAGAAGAGCCTATAAGTAAGGGAGATATGCACACTGCTGCTCCAAGTGTGGCATGGAACTGCCCTGCTTCACAAAAGCTTGCTTTCTCAGTGTGTTAAAATTCCAAAAAAAAAGAAAAAAGAAAAGAAAAAGGAAGGAAGGAAGGAGAGAGAGAGAGAGAGAGAGAGAGAGAGAGAAAGAAAGAAAGAAAGAAAGAAAGAAAGAAAGAAAGAAAGAAAGAAAGAAAGAGAAGGAAAAGGAAGAAAGAAAAATGAGTCTTTGGGATTTCTAAACAAGTTTACCTCAAAGAAAAATTAGACACTGTTTACATAGATCACACCCTTCCATGTTTCCAAGTTCTAAGCCCTCCTTTCCTCTGATATATTTTGCATCTTTATAAGTTATAGGTCACTGACAGATATAAAAATTGCCATTTTCCTCCTGCAAGGGGAAAAATTAGTTTTGCCTTCATTTTCTATTCAGTTCTTTTACTCAGTGTAAATTTGTGCATTCTGACCTTTCCCCCTTTGAACTGTTTGCAGCATCAACAAGTTTTTCTCCCATGAATATATTGAAATCTTTAACTCAAGTTCAATTTTATCTGTATGAAAGTAATGACTGTGCTTTTTTGTGAATATTATCATTGAGCAGGGACAAGTCCAGGAAACTATTTTTAAAAGGTGATTCTTCAGCAATACAAAGTGGGGAAGCCAGCATTGTAAGCAGGGTCAGCAAAAGACAGCTCTCGGGTAGATGGCAGCCAGCCAGGCTCTTTGTAAATAAAGTTTTCTTGGCACAAAGCCACAAACACTTTCTGCAGCTATTTTGCAGCTATAGCAGAGTTATGTCAGACCTTATGTCTTTCGAAGCCTAAAAAGGTACTTTCCAGAAGAACTTGGTTAATTCCTGCTCTTAGGAAATAGCCTTCAAAGGTCTCCATCTTGCAAATCTTTCACAGCCACCACAAGATGTTTATGGGCAGGTTGGAATGCTTAGTAGAAATATCATCACAAAGTTTGATACAGCACTCAGAGGTGAGAGAATGTCAGTAGAGGTGTGGGGAAGTTGAACATAGCAGTTCAGGTTTGGGGAACCCAAAGTGGCCTCAGGAATTTATGGAAATGTCTTCACTCTCTTATCTATTATACACTTGTGGATGACCTTTTTGTGGCCTATAGAAGGCACAGAAACAGGACAGGAACACTGTCCTATTGATGAACATCATTGTTAACTACTTTCTGGCTAATAGCAAAGACAGTGATCCTGGAGCCGGACTAGATGAGTGGAAAGACCGGCTCTTCCTCTTACAGGCAATGTAAATTATGCTTTCGGTACTTGAGCTTTCTCCTCTGTAAAGTGGGAATATTAAGACAGTGTCTACCACTACCATAGTGAAATTTTTATATACATATAAAACATTCTTACCACACAGGTTAAAAGGCACAAAATACTGGTGATCGGTGCCATGACTATGGTTAGAGCTCCCAATTACACAAAGTTGTTTGATTATACCCATCAGAGTTGTTTTTTTCTAAACTTCATATTAACCATTCGAACTGCCAGTTGCCCTCATTTTATGATATAGAATAAGCCTAGAGAGTACAAAGAACTTTTCTTAGAATATAAAATGGAGGCAGATTCGAAATATAAGTCTAAATCCAAAGTCCAATGTGTACTCTTTCCTGAGTGATTTGAAGTAATCATATCCTCAAAAATCCCAAGTTTGTAGGCACTGGTCTTAAAGTTCTTTGGAATTTAAAATTGGCTTTTGAGATAGAAAATTTTTCTAGTTTGACGGACATGTTTGTTTGTTTGTTTGTTTGTTCCTTTTGGGTAAGAATGGTAAGAGATGATCCCCATAGTAACAAAATAACAAAAATAGGAAGCCATTGGTCCATAAAATGAATACAGCTATTAATGTGATCTTTAGGGTCTTTGAAGAGTTAGTTACTTGCTATTAGCATTTTGTGCAGACTTTCGTCAAACTAACCAAATTATGTGTCAAAAATATTTCAGCACTGACAAGCTTTAAATAGAGGCTGACATGCAAGGTCAGGCATTAATGAAATACTCAAGACATATGTACTCCATCATTTTCTCCCTAAGGTAAAAGGTCTAGTTAAATAGAGTAAGGCAATTTACCGTGTGTCCTTATAATGTTTTTTGTTAGAACTTGACCCAAATTGTATCTTAGAACAGCTCAAACTAGTCCAGAACTTGTTTAATCCTTTTAACTGAAAAGGGTTCTCTCTATTGGTACTAAAAATAATTTGGCTAAGACATGGTTTTGAAATGGAAGCCCAGCTCATTTCCAGGGATCACAGGCAGCAGCAGGGTGATAGAACTTTATATTTTCAGCTATTTGTAGGTATTTTATATTACATTATTCTATGAAAGGCTATGTATAGATATGGGAAAGAATTCAGACAGACTCAAACTATTTATAACCAACCAGCCTGCATAGAGGTTCACTGCAGCTGAAAAATAAGAATTAAATTCTTGGTACTGAGAAAATGTATGCTCTAACATACAAACTTTCCCACCCCTATTTAAAGCTCATCAGTGCTGAAATATTTTTGATACATAATTTGGCTGATTTGGGGAGGGTCTGCACAAAATACTAACAGCAAGTAAGTAAATCTTCAAAGACTCTAAGATTACATTAATAAACAGCTGTATTCATTTTATGGATCAATGGCTTCCTACTGCTGTGAGAGAAAGCAACTGCCTCAATAGGAAATTGAGATGCTGATGCCCATGACATTGAATGGATAATGGGTTGCCTAGCCTTTTATTCTTATAGGAAATAAGTTCCTTCATGACTTAATAGGACAGACATCCCACTGTGTGGATCAAAACAACATGTGTGTTTTGTTCTCTGCAAAAACATTTACAACAGGGACCATGAGTGACCTTTAGCCACACACAAAGCTAGCAGGGAGAGAGTTCCTGCAGCTGGGGGAATGCAGACACTTCTCGTGCTTTCTGATGACCCTATTTGCTTCCAAAAAGGGGAAGCAAATTTGGTCAACTCAAAACATATTGGAATAGCTTGCTCCTTTTAAGCCTGGTTAACTCATGCTCATGTCCAAAGCCTTCACAGGCTTTTGAAACACATCTTGGATTATATTCATTTTCTTCTTTTTTCCTTTCTTTTTTCTTTTGGCTTTTCAAAGTGAGTTGACAAACTCACTTTGTAGACCAGGCTGGCCTTGAACTCAAGAGATCTGCCTGCTTTTACCTGCTCTCATTCCTGGCTCTTTATTCATTAAAAAAAAAAAAAAAAAAAAAAAAAAAAAAAAAAAAAAAACTTTAATTATTATTTTATTCTATGTGTAAATGTTTTGTCTGCATGCATGCCTGTGCAACAAGTAGGTGCCTGTGGCATGGAGAAGCCAGAATAGGGATTAGATTCCCTGGGACTGAAGAAACAAATGATTGGGACATGCCATGTGGGTGTGGAGAATTGAACCTGGGTCCTCTGTAATAACAGCCAGTACTCCTAAAAGCTAAGCTATCTCCTTCAGCCCATTGTATTACAATTAGATCCACCCTGGGGGCAGCACTTATTCAAAATTCCGTTTTGAATGATTTTGCCTTTTGTAAGGTAAGGATGGTATATTTTTTTTCCCACTAGGCCTTTCTTCACACAAAATAGGCTGAACACTACCTGGCCCAAAGGCATTTATTTCATCAAGGCCTAGGAGCCTTTGACATTGAATCACCAAAGCTGATAGATTCACATAATATAAAAAGTAAAACAAAATCAGCTACCAAGATGGACAGAACACATACTTAGAATTTCATTCCCTTGAAACCACCCCAAGATCACCAACAGGAATTATTTGTCATTTTTTTTTTCTTTAGAAGATAAACTAGGGAGGGGGAAGCAGGCGGTAACAGCAAAAATGCTTTAGAAGCTGCAAGGTAAACAGTCAGGGGCTCAGCAGGCAATGTAGAAAAATAACTTCAACCCAGCAGGGAGGAAAATTGATAATGGGCCTCTGAAACTGCCATGAAGAGGATAGTCAAAGCATATGGACTGGAAAGAAAGGCAAAAATGACACCTACTTCCCCAATTTATTCCACGGAGGGACTCCCCAGCGCCACCAAAAAAAGCATCCAGGCCTGGGAAACAGAGGCAGGCCATGAACATGTTATTAGAACAATGGGCATGAAATGGTCAGATTCATACCAAATTCTGAATGTAGAAGCATTCTCCAAATCCTCTTGTCCCAAGAGGTTCAAGACTAGACATCAGACCTAACTGCCATCAGCTTCTCTAGGGCATGTAAATGACCTAAGGCAAAGGAATGACCTAAAGATACTAACTCTGGAGTTTCCCAGTTAGTGCCCAGATCACATTTTATAAGCTCCCATCTCCTCTTATTTAGAGCTCAGCAGCTATCTGCTTTCCAAGCAACCATGGATTATCAGATAGTTGAGAAAAGCTTCGGCCAAGAAAGACAGATCAAAACAAGTGTACAAAAGAACAACTTCAATAGAATAGAGACTACACAGCTGGAACAAAAACAAACATATAGCAATTGTATTTGGGAATTTTGAATAAGTGCTGCCCCCAGGGTGGATCTAATTGTAATACAATGGGCTGAAGGAGATAGCTTATTTAAAAGAGATAATATACGGTGTCCATGAAATAATTTAGTTTTTTTTTTTAAACAATATCCTTCACAATAGCCACTAATAACATAAAGTACCTTGGGGTGACTAACCAAGCAAGTGAAAGACCTCTTTGAAAAAAACTTCAAGTCTCTGAAGAAAGAAATTGAAGATGGAAAGATATCCCGTGCTCATGGATTGGTAGGATTAACATAGTGAAAATGGCCATCCTGCCAAAAGCAATCTACAGATTCAATGCAATTCCCATCAAAATACCAACACAATTCTTTACAGACCTTGAAAGAAAAAAAATTTCAGCTTCATATGAAAAAACAAAAAACCCAGAATTTCCAAAACGATACTGTACAACAACAGATCATCTGGAGGTATCTCCATCCCTGATCTCAAGCTGTACTACAGGGCAACAGTAATAAAAACTGCATGGTATTGGCATAGAAACAGAAAGGAGGATCAATGGAACCGCATAGAAGACCCAGAAATAAACCCACACACCTATGGATACTTGATTTTTGACAAAGAAGCCAAATCCATTCAATGGAAAAAAGACAGCATCTTAAACAAATGGTGCTGGACCAACTGGATGTCTACATGCAGAAAAATGAAAATAGATCCATATTTATCAACCTGCACAAAACTAAAGTCCAAGTGGATCAAAGACCTCAACATAAAACCAGATACACTAAATTGGTTAGAAGAAATAATTTAAAAAAATTTAAAAACTTAAATATTTTTGGAATTGGAAAAATTATTGAGAAATCAAAAACAACAGAAATACTAACAGCTACCCCAATGAGAATGATAAAGACAAAGATATTTAAAATATGAGAAAAAGCTGAGTGTGGAGGTTCATACTTGTGATCCTAGCACATGGGAAGTAGAACCAGCTTGAATTACATGGGGTACTTGCTATGGAGACCTGAGCTTCTGGATATTAGTTTCAGATTGAAAAGAGAAAAGTGACACTTTGGGCAGAGTGCTGGAATCTTTATCGAAGAAGAGGGAGATAGAAAGACCTGGAGGGGACAGGATCTCCACAAGGAGAACAACAGAGCCAAAATACCTGGGATGGGGGGTGGTGCCTGCAGAGACCAATACTCCAACCAAGGACAATTGATGGAGAGGATCTAGAACCCCTGCACAGATGTAGCCCACAGCAGTTCAGTGTCCAAGTGGGTTTCCCTAGTAATGGGTACAGGGTCTATCTCTGATATGAACTACATGGCTGGCTCTTTGATCACCTGGCCCTGGGGGATGGAGCCTTACCAGGCCACAGAAGCTGATGTAGTCAGTCCTCATGTGATTTGATAGGCTAAGGTCAGATAGAAGGGGCGGAGAACCTCCACTATCAGGGGACCAGGGAAAGGGCATAGAGGGAGAAGGGGGAGGATGGGTGAGACTGGAAAGAGATGAGGGAGGGGGCGGCAGAGGGGATAAAAAGTGAATAAATTGTAATAAATAAATAAATGAAGTTAAATTTGAAAAGAGAAAAGTGGAAAAATAAAATATGTCAAGAAGAACTTTTCCTAATCTTTTAGGAACTGAGGTGTCAAAACAAAAGTGTATACAGTAGATCACAGAAAGCCCCAAAGAACGGATGAAAACAAACCTATGCCATAGCTCTTTAGTGTGACTTCTGAGACCCTTTGTGTCAAAAGACTTCACATGCTTGCAGAAAGAAAAACAAACATGGTGATCAGAAGTCCATCAGGGATTTAACTATCTTTACTAAACTCTCTATAACTAATAATTTTTTTAAAAAAAAAAAGAAGCAAGAAAATAAGTAACACAAGTCAATGTAGGGAATATCTCTGGTGGAAGAGATATCAGCAAGCCTGCTTTAAATAATACCTCTTATTCCATTTCTTAAACTTGCTGCTAGATGCATGGGTATGTGTTTATTCTTTATACTGCATCTTTGTTAACTTCTTTTTCTCTATTTCCAGAACACTTCACAATTTAAAAATAATTTGAGTCATAGATTATGTCACAAAAGGTATCAAAATCTGTGCTATTTGTCTCTGCTCTCCCAACAAACAGCAGTGACAGTATATTTTTATCACCACAAATTCAGAGGCAACAGTCACCAAAATGGAAGTCTAGAAGACACTTTCTGCAGGAACAAACAGAAACAGGGTTCTCTGTAGTTAGCTTTCATGTATAGCTGTACTGAGGAAAACGCCTTCGTGCTCTTTAACCACGAAGATTCCTGCAAACTGACAGGCTTCTTGAAACAACAAACTAGTGTCTATTCAAAAGAGACTGTTCTTACCATTTTCCTCAACCTGATTTAGTCTTGGTTTGAACAAAAGGGCAATTCCAAAATTAATTCCCTGAACAACAAATTCACTTTCCCAGCATGATTCAGACGAAGCAGAGAAAAATAATGTTTTGCATTAACTACTGAACCATGCTTGAATGACCTCTTCAAATGCTGTATATCCTATGCTCGTACATTTCTTCCAAGGCATTTTGCTATTTCATTTTACAAAGTTGCTCTAACAAAGAAAAATTCCTTCCAAAATTTTATGTGCTGAATCTTTGGCCAGTCAAACAAGAGAATGGACAGCTGCTTAGCACTCACAGAGGAAGGAAGATGCCCAAGCCTTGTGTTGTTTATCTATTTGGCTGAAACATGGCCTGCCATTGGTATTCTCTTCATTTCAGATTCATCTCCAAGTTCAGATGTAGAAAATTCAAACCACCTACCTACTGATTTCAATCAGAGCAACATAATTCAGTCAGCAAAATAACAAATGGAAACATCTGGTTAATGTATGTTAACACAAATAAATTACATTGCAACTTTTCTACAATGTTGTCAGAAACAGAATCTTCAGAGGGAATGGTTTTCCCCAACCTTCAAGCATGAGTGGTTGAAGAAGACTGGCCCTTTGTGAATAAACAGGTTCATCTCTAAGCAAACACAGGAAAGTAAATCCAGACGAAGATCCTGTGATATTTTTATCAGCAATTTCTGATGAAGTACAGCCCATCAGAAAAATGTGTCTTTTCTGAGATCAGAGTTTTTAATCTTGAATGCCACTAGCCTCACCAAGGGAACTTTCAGAACTCCTAGCTCTGGATCTCACCTCCTGAGAATTATTTCCCCAGAGAGGAGTCCACCTTAGGTATGTGACGTTTTCAAAGGTAAGCCTGATGCCCAGTCAAGGCTTAAAACAGGAAAGTTTTGGAAGAAGGGTGACCATTTTCCTTTTACCCAAATGTCATTTGCAAGAAAACAGATGCTAGAATTGAAGATCATCCTGTTGAGCAAATTAAGGCAGATGGGGGAAGACAAATATCACATGTTTTCTCTCATGTGGAAGCTAGATAATATGTCATATATAGGACATGGAAGTCTAAAGGGGATTACTTGGAATAGGGAAGAAAACTAGTAGAATCGAGAGGAAGCAGGGTGGGTAATGGGAAGAATATGAGCAAAGCACATGATATATCTGAATGGAAATGCTCTTATGAAACTCAGTACTTTAAACAATAGACATTTTAACAAAATGAATATGCACATATTATTCAAAAAATTATAAATGACTATTTTTTTTAAAACTGTGATAGTTGAAAACTATATAAATGTGAGGCAGCCAGATGATTTGGATTACCAGCTTTGTCATTCATTGGCTGGGTGATTAGGAACAATTTTCCAAGAACCAGGTACCTCTGCTACCTCATCAGTGAAATGGGCTAATATGAGTAGTCATTAACTTTGTTGACACTTATAAAATTCTCAAAAATGACATATATCTACAATATGTCACAGAGAATATTTGTTAAACGAATGACTATTAGTTAGTCATTACTTTCTGCCAAAGAGAAACTATTTAAAAACAAAACAAAACAAAAAACTGTAACCAGGGGTTAGAGATGGTTCAGTAGCTAAGAGAATTTGAGCCTCCTGTAAAGGACGCAGGTTCAATTCCCATAATCTACACTGTGGCTCACAACTATCTGTAACTCTAATTCTAGACATATAATGCCCTCTTCTAGCCTCCATGACTATCAGGTGTGTACATGGTATATACATGCAGGCAGATAATATACTATATATATATATATATATATATATATATATATATATATATATACATCCATACATAAAATGTTTAAATAATCTTTAAAAACTCCAGCAATTAAGTTAACAAGACATAGAATGACTTGTTTTAAAATGTAATTGACATAGAATGTAATTGTCTTGGAGATACTATATGCATACATGGAGAATAAAAATCTCTCAAACTCTTTGAACAACATCTTATGAAAGAGTTTTAAGCTCCAGCAAAGGGGACATTTCTGAGACTGTTTCTGAGATTGAAGATGTGAATTTAACATTGCTTAGAAACATTCTTGCTCTATCCACCCTTCTCTTCCTCATTTCAGGTACCCAAGTCTTTGTTAATAATTTGGTGTGAAATTTGATCATTCCATTTGCAAGTACATAAAGAACATAAGCCTTAGAATTCTGATATTCTGAGCTTTATTTTCTACCAAAGTTCTTTGCACCTGTGTAAAAAAACAGAAGATCCCTGAATTTTCTTACTGTAATTGAAAAAAAAAAAGCCCAGAAATCCATTAATTCTAAATGATAGAAATCAACACTTAAGGCAGTCTTGAGATGCATGCGTGGCTGCATAAGCTTTTCAACCACAGATAAATATAAAATGGTATTTCTGTAAAACTATTTCCATAGACAAAGCTCTAAACACAGAGGAAACCTGATGGTAAACATTTGGTGTCTCTCACACTGTCTTCCACTAAGAATAGAACCTCTTCCTTATCCCAGTAGTGCATACTACAAGGGGGTTGTATGATAGCAGAACGCTCCAATAATATTCCCCAGAAACACTTCAGATACATTCTGCTTCTTAACACTTTCATTTTTTTTTTCAAAAAAGAAAAACCTCAATGTTCTCTACTGCTATGACATCCCTTCTTGAAAACAACAGCAGCTCACTTTATAGCACACAGGCTACTAATCAAACACTGATAAGAATGTATGAGAGGCCCAGCATTTCTACAGGGCAATGAGGCATTGGTCATAAAAAGCAATTTAAAGCATGCCTATCTTTAACCCAAGATTCAGCTTTAAAGGAGCTCCTCCTTGGGAAATAGGGAGACATTCCTGTTATTCCAACATGGCATAATGGCAAAAAAATGAATGGGAGCAAGACTATCATAGAGCACTGATTACCTACAGGACAATGTATTTAT
This sequence comes from Meriones unguiculatus, assembly GCF_030254825.1. Lineage (NCBI taxonomy): Eukaryota > Metazoa > Chordata > Mammalia > Rodentia > Muridae > Meriones > Meriones unguiculatus. The sequence goes on along the minus strand of NC_083369.1, from coordinate 92,677,211 downwards.
GCAACAGTCTCCAGGCATATAAGCATATTAATAGAAATGCAAACACACAATATGATTTTCAGGAAAGAGTAGTTACATGATTCAGGCAGCAGGGCTCCATTTCGTAAGCGCTGAAGAAAATGCACGTTTAGCAAAAATTTAAATAACAAGATTTTAAATTAGTTATAACACATACATGGAATAGTACAGTATGTAACTAAGGGGAGGAAGGGGATCACTCCCTACCCTAACCCTTTCCCCACATTTCTTAAGAATCATCTGCAACAAGCTCAAGCAGCAGTACCTCATAAAGTTACCATTTAAGTACTCATTAACTAAGAAAGAGCCAGAAAACCAAAGCAGCAATGCTGAACACTACAAAACAAACACTGTCTCCTGGAAGGACAGATGACTGCCATGGATTGATTCTGCTGCAGGGTTGGTGGCCAGACACACTATTTAGTACATTAATTTGTCTAGATTCTACCTGAGGTCAAAGCTATCAAGTTCTATTACCTCCCTTTGTTCTTTTAACACAGCACCATCTCCAGAAAGCTACTACACATTCAAACTGTCTAAAGGAAACCCAAGTTTTTAAACATAACCCAGTGTCCTTGATGACAACTCTCAGCCCACCCTGGAACCTTAGCATTTCCTTTATTATGTCCTCATTTCCCTCCAGTTCCTAATGGCTTCAGTACTCCCCTATCAGAGTTCCAGCTAAGTAGCTCAGGGAAGTTTCAGGTGATGATTGCAGGTGATACCTAAAAAAAAAAAAAAAAATGATGAAGCCTTGGAAGATATTTAAAAATCACCTGAGAATCTTAATTCCACTTCAAAACCACCTTCTGCTAGTTCCCACCTCTTTTTTCTCCCTCAAGGCCAAAATTAGACCATTCTGCACATAGTAACCATGGTCATGTATTGGTCTCTTCAGGGTCAGAAATACTATGAATGTTGCAGGATCAGTGCTCACCTCTGATCTTACACATGTGTCTCAGACACTCAAACATGCAATCACCTATTAAAGGAGAGTAGAGCTAAAATAATTATGTTTTGTAGATGAATAGACGGTTTGGCAGCAGCAGAATGAACAGCCACAGCATTGCTTGGGCATTAGTTCAGAATGTGCACTTTCTGGCCTCACCACAGGGCCAAGTGCTGGGTCTATGCATCTGCATGATATTACTATAGGACAAGAAACTGAAGTTGAGTGAGGGTGTAACTTTTTACCTGAACAGTTTTTCCCTAAAAAAGCAGTTATTCTAAATGAGATGGCTAAATAATATTACAATTCTTTTCCTATTCCATAGATTACAAAGCCATGCCCATGTCTCAGAGTCATATTGCATTCCTAGCTGTCTTTTCATTTTGTATTTCACTGTGTTTGGAAAAACTCTGGTGACCTGCACCAGGAAGCCCAATGCAGTCTCTGAAGCATGAAGAAGTGCTTAATTCAAGCTCCTTTTGCAAATCACTGTATTAATGACATTCATCACAGATGGATGTTCTTGGATGTCAGCAGGATGCAAGTCACATCTAACAAGTTACAGTGCACATTAACTCTCAGAATGGAATGGAAACTTGACAATGACTATATTATATTTTCACCTAAATCTAGAGTTCTTTGTCTTATTTTGTAGATTGTATCCTCTGAACACAGGCAGTTTCTAAAGGGCCCAAGCAGCTGTGCTGCCATGACAGGATTCATAAGATACTGTAGACCTGAGTTTCTGTTTCCTGGTAATGTCCCCACAGTTTCTTGGATCCTGTTTCTATTTTTCAGAACACAAAACTATAGTCAATGAAAATGAGATACTATAACTCAATAACCTCCCTGAAAATAAAAAACAATAAACTAGTAACCGCTTTGAAAAGTCTCCAAGAACTTGACCAATCAAATTAAAGGTTAGTTAGAAATGCTTTGTCTAGCTATGCAAAATGATATTGTTACCTGGGCACTTTTTGTTAGCACTCTTTGTAACCTGTGCACACCTTATTACTTGAACACTCCATGAAGTATCCCCTCCATCCCATAGAACAGCACCAACCAATCATGTAACTGAAAGTGCTGTTTCTTGCTCAAACCATAATAAAAATCCAGCTTTGTAGCTACTCAGGGTTCCCTCCCTAATCCACTGAGTTGGATGGTGGGTAGTCTGAGCTTAAGCCAGTAAGAAAGGCTCTTAGTTCTCGCTATGTGGTCAGGTCAGTCTCCTGGTGGGTGGTCTTTGGAGTCTCAATCAGGGCATAACTGTTCCACCTCACCAAAACGATTCTATGTGACACATTTATTTGAAGCCTGGATGCATTCTTCACACCACGTAAGAGATGATCTGAAATGACACTACATCCTCAATAAACTGTCATGCCAATATCATTGAATCAATAAAAACTGTGGTTTATTAGGAAAAGTACTCAAGCTCTAGAGAAGGCAGAGCTAATAGAGGGGGATATGCCAGGTATGGGGTCACATCACTAGCTCTGATTAGACAGAGATGTTGGGGAAGGCACCCTGTTACCTGCCTAGCCTCCAGAATGTAGAACACTAACAGTGTGAACTTAGAATCAAGATCAAGACATCGTAGTCATCCTACCACCTACTAGCCTAGAAACTCTGACCTAATACATTCAAGGAGACTGCTCTGGCTCTGGCTCTGGCTCTGGCTCTGGCTCTGGCTCTGGCTCTGGCTCTGGCTCTGGCTCTGGCTCTGGCTCTGGCTCTGGCTCTGGCTCTGGCTCTGGCTCTGGCTCCTCTACTTTCTAAGGTCCAAATCAACTGCCTTATCTTACAAGTTTTCCAACTCCCTAAGTGGCATCTACACTTAGGCTAGGCTCTGCATGTTGGAATTTTTAATTTTCATCTCTCATTGATTTTTCCTGGAACTAGTCTATTTCTAATCATTTAAATAGTAATTACACAAAGAATACTCATATGATTTTATATATTGCTAAAGAAACTTCATGTTCTTTAGCTGCTGTTCTCCCAAATCTCCATATGCCCTACCCTAAGGCAAATACTTATGACTTAGTGATGGTTCTACAGAGCCTATTCGAAAATTTTATATTAGCAGAGTCATAAACTGCATGAAGTTTCACAACTGGTGTTTTTACTCAGAATGTTTTCATGGTTCATCCATGATATAGCACATGTCAATATTTCATTCTTTTAAACTGTCAAATAACATTTTTCTTTAGATATAGTAGCTATTGTTTATAAACAACTCATGAAGGTTTGGATTGTATCTTAGAGCTTCTATTGCTATTATAAAACACCATGACTAAAAAGAAAATTGGGGAGGAAAGGGTTTATTTGGCCTACAGTTCCACATTGTAGTCCATCAATGGAAGAAGTCGGGACAGGAACTCAAACGGGGTAGGGTGCTGGAGACAGGAGCTAGTATAGGGGTGCTGCTTACTGGCTTACTTCACATGGCTTGGTTGGCGTTATAGAACCCAGGACCACCAGGCCAGGGGTGTCACTACCCACAATAGCCTGGGCCCTCCTACATCAATCACTAATTAAGAAAACACCTTATACCTGGATCTCAGGAAGCCATTTTCACAACTGAGGCTCCTTCCTCTCTGATAACACTAGCTTGGGTCATGTTGATACACCAGCCAGTATAGATTGTTTCCATTCTGGAGCCTTTGTGAATAATGATTCCATGGACATTTCTATACAAGTGATTGTATGAAAGTGTTTAACTAAAAGCTCCTCCCTGCCCCTTCTTCCCTCCAGATCCTTTTCCTTTCTGTCTCTCATTAGAAAAGAAGAGGCTTCTAATGCTACTGCCCTGCCTTCCCTCTATAATGGACTATGATCAGAAGATATAACCCAAATAAACCCTTGCCCCCAATGTTTTTTAAAAGATTTTTATTTATATGTATGTTTGTCTGTGTGTGTGTGTGTGCGCGCCCATGGAGGCTCTAAGAGGGCTTTGGATCCACTAGAGTTATAGGTGGTTGTATAGAGTTATATATGGGTACTAGAAACTGAACTCCAGTCCTCTGGAAGAGCAGCACAGGCCTTAATTAACAAGCTATCTCTCTAGCCCCACAAGAGTGCTTTTAATTCTCCTGGATCTGCAGACTAACTCTCTGTCAGTCATTTAAGGGAATGCCAGGCTGTGTTCCAAAGCGTCTGTACCATTGTAAATTCCCACAAACAATGCATATGGGTTCCAATTTTTTCATAGCCTTGCTAGAAACACTTTGTTTATTATAGACATTCTAGTGAGTGTAAGTAGTATCTTATGGTTTTGATTTTTGTTTAACCGATGACTAATAATATAATAATATTAAATGTTGTTCATATGCACACTGGCTTTTTGCAGACATGTTTCAGTGAATTATCTATTCATAGCACTTGCATTAATATGATATGAACATATCTTGTTCATATCACTGGCATTAATTTTTAAGAATACTGCTCATTTGTCTGCTGTCAATATTTTCTTTTCAGTTTGCGTTTTTCTTGTTTCTTTGTGTCATGGGACTTGTTTTATAACATTTCCTCATTAGTATGTGTGTCTATTTTTAAATTTACTCATTACCTTTGGTGCCTTTCCTTCTAAATGACCAAATGACAGAAATGACCATTTTTATAAAATACCCCTGGTAAACTGTTTTACGATTTCTCTATTGGAAAGTATATCCATCATATTAATAAGAACCTTGGCATTCCCTGGTCCTCAGTGCTCATGCCTTATCCCAGCAACCAGAGTGTGCCCTTCTCTATTGAAATCATTTGACAACCTGATGTTCAACCCTGGGATATGGTCCCATTAACATTCCAATAAGTAACATTTCTTCATAGCCAACCCCTTGCCTAGTCTCCCTTCCTACAATAGTACTGACCTTAAAGATACTTGCTTACTTTGGACAGTAGAACATGGGAAATGTTTTTTTTTTTAAATAGATGCATGAGGAATGCTTTTGGGGGCTGGAGAAAATGCAGTGGTTAAGAGCACTGGCCTCTCTTCCAGAGGACCCAGGTTCAATTCCCAGCACCCACATGGCAGCTCACAGCTATCTGTAACTCCAGTTCCAGGGAATAAAACACCCTCATACAGATATACATATGGAAAAAAACACCAATGTACATAAAATAAAATAAATCATTTAAAAAGAATGTTTGTATATTACTACTGAGAGAACTTCTGCTACGGTGTGGAGAGACATCACAGCTGAAGAAGAACCACAAGAATTAGCCCAGATTGACACTATGTGAAGCAGAAATGGTCTATTCCAACTGAGTTTACCTACTTTATATCATGAACTTCTGAACACCTAAGTCATGGTTAGTTTTGGCTGCTAAATTTGGGAATCAATTTAGACCTAGCAATGACTAATTTTTCTCTTACTGTAGCACACACATAGTGCAATTCAGTAAAGGATTGTACATTATATACAGCCAAGTATACGTTTCAACACACACAAACATCACTCATGATATATATATATATATGCAAATACATGTATATAAATATAAAATATACATCAATACAAAAATGTTATATGCTATCTGTACTAGTTATGTTTCTATTTACTGTCATAAAATACTCCAGTCAAAGCAACTTAAGGAAGAAAGGATTATTCTGGCTTATAGTTCCAGCAGAGCTCCATCATAGTAGATGCAGTGGTAGAAGCAAGACCTTTTTGGTCTCATACTAAATATGCAATGAGAAAGCAGAGTGCAATGAATGCTGATAGTCAGTTTGTTTCCTAAAAATCAAGAACTCAACTCCAGGAAATTATGCTGTCCATATTCAGGGTATGTCTTGCTACTCCAATTAACCTACCTAAGAAATCTCTCATAAGCCTGCCCAAGGGTTAATCCAGAGGCTCATCTTATGGGAAACTATAGATCTTGTCAAGTTGAAAATCAACACTAGCCTGGATGTTCCTGGGGCTGGCAGGCCTCCTCAGGAAGGCAGGCAGAGCTGTGGCCTGGAGGACGGTGCTCAGGGGACAGACCACAGCTCACCAATGAGCTCTACCAGTATATCTTCAGGAATGAATCCTGGTATTTTTATTTAAGCAGGTTGTGATTATTTAAAAAAAGCCCAAAGTGATTTGAGTTTGTTTATATGACATATCCTGTACAGCATATACCTCCAGAAGGAGAAATATCTCTCCTTTACTAATTAACAACTATAGTTTCTTTCAATTTCCAAATGTGCTTTTGAATAGCATATTCTGTGTTCTGTATTCACTATTCCTCACCCTATTCCTAGGGTGTTCATTGGAAATCACCTTCTGCAAAAGAGATGTGGGGAGGGTAAACCAAAAATCCTCTCTGGATACTTCTCCCTGTCCCCAGTGAATGGAAAGTCGCATAGTACAACTTAATGCTGAATCTGTTGATGACACCAAATGAACAAGGTAGCCTATATCAGGAAGATACAGATGACAAAAACACCACTACCAGCATGTTAAAATTATATATACACACACACACTCCCCCACCACACACATAACCAGAAAACAAACAGCAAGTTTACTCAAGTCTTGCATTGGGCTTGTGTTCTAGAGAGCTACTGACATCATGCCCAGTTTCAATTAGGAAGGGCACAAAGAGGCTTTCCTATTTCGAAGAAGAAGAAGAAGAAGAAGAAGAAGAAGAAGAAGAAGAAGAAGAAGAAGAAGAAGAAGAAGAAGAAGAAGAAGAAGAAGAAGAAGAAGAAGAAGAAGAAGAAGAAGAAGAAGAAGAACACTTTTAGTTAGAAACTATTACAAGCTTATAATACTAGCTCTCCAACTAAAGAAGTGGAAAGAAGTTTGGAAAACATAAAAGACAAGTGAAAGTATGCCTTGTTACGACTATTTATAGCTGGTCAAATGGTAAGATTCTCCTCTTAGCTTGGCCAGACGTGACAGAAACCACATAATATTTTTAAAAGTAACAAGCAGCTGGCAGAGCTTATGTCCTTCTTTCACTGATAGAAGAACCAGAACAAAGGAGCAGAGAACTGCAGCCAGTATGCCTAGAGGGCGATGCTTCCAAGTACACTTTCCGATTTTGTGCTTTTCAGAAAAAAAAAAAAAAAAAAAAAAAAAAAAGTCGTAGATTGGGGGGAAACAAGATCAAGGGAAACTTAAGACCCTTAGTATGTTTAGGTTTTCCAGCTAGGTAGACAGCTCCCCCAAATAGCCATCCTCTCCTACTGCTACTAAAAGTACATGGTATAGCTGTTTTAGGAAGAAAATGGCTGCACATCACCAAGGACACAGGAAGAACCCCATGATAGTCTTTTAATGCCGCGGGACTCTGAACAATACCCAGTTCCTCTCTCTGGTTCTCTGGTTCTGTCAAGAGGTTAACCTAAAGTGCTTGACTCATAATGAGAAAGTTCATTGCCAGGCAAAATTTTGTCTCCTCACAGCTGACTCTGGGCTTCAGCAGAGTCTGAAGTGCCTTAAAGCCAGCTCATTGTGAAGGCAGACATTCTGGCACGGCAACTAGTAAAAGATGTCACCAAAAGAATTGCACATTGTCTTCTACCAACTGATACTAAAAAGCAATTTCAAAGATTCCATTCGAAAAGCGAACATATGACTGACAAGAAATTGACAAAAAAAGAACTAGTACTTCTGGAAGAAATTGAAAAGGAGAATAACTTTTCCAATCAAGAGTATTTTTCATCAAGTCAGAAGGTTTCTTTCTGTGACATGAGACATAGAAGAAATAGGATGAACATTCTTCTCACAAGCCCTACACAGTTGCTTTTCTTTGAATAGTGCCCTTTGTTTCCTCCCTGCTGCCAAGAAAATGTAGGGCAAGCTAATACAAGCAGCACAAAATGGGACTCCATTACAGTTGATTGCAATTCATCTCCATACCCTGAGTCCCTGATTGCTTCAAAAGGGCTGCTACTTTGTGAAGTGTCCTCATTATTTTCTTATTTTCATAATGCCCATTGTCTTTGAATTCATCATGAATATTACATTTTATATTTAGTCACTTTTTTCATCCCCACTCCAAACACAAAATGTATAAAATTCTTGTAGATAGGATTAATGCCACAGTAGAGGCTCCCTTACCAATCCCTGAGATGTAGATTTTGAAATGTGCTGTTCTAGTAATGAGAGCTGAATTGATCATATTAACCTAAATTGCTGATGCATATAATCCACCCACAATGACCTTGTTTCCTTGTGTCTGTTATGCTAATATACCGATACACAGAAACCCAGTGTACAACAGAGACTAGAACATCGACTCTACCTCATCTTCCTTTACATAACCCTCTCTATCTCACTACCCTACCTTCATCTTAAGATCACCACTATCAGGAATCATACATGGGTCTTTTATACATTCCCATCATGGGACCCTGGTGTTTTACTTTGGATTCATCTATTGTTTTGCAGGTTGCAGTGGTTTCAGGACAGCCAGAGCTACACAGTGAGAACCTGTCTTGAAACAAACAAACAAACACACAAAAGTGGAATATTACCATATTAAGATTATACCGCATCAGTTTAATTGTTTTGCTTCTTAACAAGTGTTGCACCATACATTGCTAGTTAGAAAAAGACTTACCACTGTTTTCACTGCTAACTGCTTCAACCTCAGCTATTTTCACCCTGCCCAGTAGCAAATGTTTTTATGCTCTATACCATGTAGCAGACTCGAGCTGCTGATATCGGAAGCTTCTTATTACTTAAGTCATATTATCCCCATATTCTGATTTACGAGGCAGCTCCTGCAATGTCATGGTCACAGACTCCTGCACAAGGTAAAGGGTACTAGTGAAACCAAGCTGAGCAAAATCATTATTGTCTGTCCCCTCAAGGCTCTCGCTCACTAATGCCGGACAGAAATAATAAGTCTACTACTGTAGTAGAAGTACAACACTAGGGAATTTGTAATCTTAGCCTGCGAGGCCACCTCCAGACACATGAAAAAGATAGATGTACCAAGCAGAGGTACATATGGTACAAAATCATACAGCTGGGTGATATATTTAGCAGTCAGAGACCTCCAAGCATAGCAGCAAGCCTGAGGTCACATCACCTGGAACTTTATTCCAAGGTAATATTAGCACACAGGCACTCAGATTTCTTATGGAGGAGGGGTACTTTAATATGTACCAGAAAGCAGGTGGCACTGAAGAGGGGGCCACAGTAAGAGATATTGGGGCAGTGATGTGAATCTGAACTAAAGTAGCTATAAGGTATAGGAGCCTATGATATTTATGCACCAAAGCTGACATAGACCCTTCTAAACATAAATCCCCAATTGAAGAAAGGGGGCCTTAACACTGAAACTGGTTGCAATGGCAATATAATTGTCTCGAATACCACGCCCAAAAGAATGTCATTTCCACAGGACAGTAAGACTCTCTGGAATTCTGCTTTGTTACTAGACTACACACAAATCCTGAAATGTGCTTTTTTTAAATTACAAAGTTTATTTGTCATTGTACTTAGAAAACAACCAAAACCTTCAAACAATAGCATTTCAATGTCTAGTACCAAAGACAAAAAAGATTGTTGACTGAAATTCTAGTCCCATTGTTTGTTTTCTATAAAGCTCCTTGTCATTCATTGTTTGCAGCACCTAGCTTTTACAAAGTCTCTTCAGATACTGAAGCATCATGAGTACATTGTTCCTTGGGAATGTTGTATTTGGGCCCCACAAGCCTTTGGTCACCACATTAAGTGATCAATACATGATCTTTCCTGCATGTATCCTCTTGTTTGAACATATTTTATTTAATATATGCTGTTTATATTGTTAGGTCATTGGCATTGCCTCACAGTTATTATCACTTATGCCTGAAGGAAGCTTATGCAACACACATGTTTTCCCTGTAAGGTATATTGCCACTCTTTTAAACTTAGAAATAATAAACATCTTTTTTAATACTATGCTTGGAGGCTACTGTAAACAGCAAAATCCAGACACAAAAACATGGGGATCGTGGTGATACACTGACTGTGACAAGGGTATGTGTTACAAAATGAGAGGTAAAACAATAAAGCAGAGTAGTGCCTAACCCAAATATGTGTTTATTAGGCAGTTCGATTTTTGTTCACCTCTATGCACTGCAATGATTGACTTCGGGATTACAAATACATTTTAGCAAGTATGTAAATTCTCAAATACACTATCTATGAACAATGAGGATTGATTCCATCTCAAGAAATCATGGCCTGCCTTGAGGCATCAAAATGTACTTTAACAGATGTGTAGAGCCAAGTAACTATAATGCCACTTCTTTAGGTATATGCTCTTTTTGGGTAAGCATACAATGGATCTCTAGACCATTGCTTTTTTCTCATGAGTCTGAAAAAAAAATCTAGCTTATATTTGGTATTTCAATTAGAAACATCAAAGACATATAAAATTGTGAAACATGATGTTGTGGTCACAAAGAGAGACAGTGAGAGAGAAAAAGAGAGAGAATATATGAATACGTAGATATCTTGATTCCTAAGCAGGATTTCCATTGTCACTTCTCTTGGGGATGCTAGAACTAGTTCGATTTCTGACTTAGGAGGTTTGAAATAATAACTGAGACACCCTGGCATTTCTACTCGGCTCCTAGAAAATGCTGGTGGTGTACATGCTTGGAGTAATAAGGGTGTACATCACAAGCTCCCTGAAGAAATTTATCAGTGCCAGCACAGAAATATGTGGTTTTAACTGCTGATGATAACTGCTTGTGGGAAACAAAAATTACTTCTTATGGCCACAGAGAACTTACTTTAAATCTATACTTTAAATAAAACAGTGTATAGTAGGATCTCATTGATGCTTTCCAAATCGGCCATCCTATCAAGGTATTTTTTTTCTTCCTTCTTCCAACAGACAATTGCCAGCAACAAGAAATAAAATAAAGAAAAATAAAATAATAAAAAAGAAATAAATAACATGAACTTTGAGATGAAGAAAAAAAGAAAGTCATGGTGCAAACTTCTACAAGGCTCAGAATGCTTAGTTTGCAGGCAGCTGACACTAGCAGGCAAAAATACCCCTTGTATGTTTTAACATGTAGATAAGGGTTGAGGTTATTAGGAAGCTCTTATCTGCCTCCTTGTTCTTAACCTGAGATATAATAAATCAAAGACAGCTTTGTGAAATAAGGGCAGGAAAGTGCAGATCAGGCAAACTGTTGTTTTGCAAGGAAGTCTGGCACCAAAGAGCCTGGGAGAAGGGCAGTTTGAAGCAAACACCCCAGAGGAAATTTGATGTGTAAGATATAATTCAGAAGAACACAAAGATTTGTAAAGCTACACAAAATAAGCACAAAGCAGATGAAAAGAAGAGTGTGTCCATGGGTACTTCAAATGGGTAGACATCTGAGGGAGGCTGAGGTTGAGAAAGGCCTCTGGGGCACTTAATACTCATCCTTTCACATCACTGTTTAATAACTGAAAAACCCAAAGTTCAATTTGAGATCAAACACAGGCTTATCCACAATTTAAGCCAGTTTGATTTTCCACCCTACTAAAGACCTCTCTATAGCTGTCTGTTTTTTTTTCCTTACACCAAGTTTCTTTCTGCACACGTGGTTCCACTTGCAGAAAGAAAGAAAGAAAGAAAGGAAGGAAGGAAGGAAGGAAGGAAGGAAGGAAGGAAGGAAGGAAGGAAGGAAGGAAGGAAGGAAGGGAAGAAAGAAAGGAAAGAAAGAAAAAGCAACACTCTGCATTTGATTGTATCTCAATAATGTAACACTTCTGTTGTTATATTTTGTTTTAATTTGACAAGTTAAACAAAATGTTGATACTAGTAAGTAAATCTCAGCTCATTCTACAACTGAAAACATTCCAGTATGTAAGAGAATAATATGAAAAGTGATGATTAAAAGGAGAGGGAAAGAATTTAAAAATCTAATTCTGAAAGGAAAAAAATGTTGGATATATGGAGTAATACTGCAAAATCCTATTTTTGGTGCCATACAAATCTGGTTGTGCTGTACACAAAATTCTATTTTCTGATACAATAAAAAAATTAAAGGAATATGAGTGACATAAAGAGGTGTTTCTCCCATGATTCTGCTAAGACTTCCCACAATGAGCTGGAGAGAAGGCTCTGTTGTTAAAATCCTGTACTTCCAGAGTACCAGAGTTGGGTTCTCAGCACCCACAGGCTGACTCAGAACAACCTGAAACTTCCGATCCAGGGAATCTGGCCTCTACACAAAACTGAACCACACACAAACACACGCACACACGTGCGCACATGCACGCGTACACACAAATGGAATAAATTGTATTTCAGAAAGTATCTACATTAAGGAAATGACCCCAATTTGAGAACATTGATATACAAGATTATTCACTGAAAAATATTTTGAAATTACAAAATATTGGAAACTACCAAAACTGTCTAAAAATGGAGAACAGTCAATTTAATACAGCCACATAATGGAGAGATAGGCTGGTAAAATATGATGTAGATCTATCTCTAGAAACAAGATGAAATAATTTCCAGGAGAAATTATTAAATGAAAATAGCAAAGTGTGCATTTGAATTGTCCTCACCATACATAAATAAACATGCACAAAATGGTAACAGATGGTGACAGATGTGTTCATTTGGTTGTGGTAATTATTACATAGAAAGGAAGGAAGGAAGGAATTGTTTATTTTAAATACATACAAACTTTGTTTATCAAATGTTTTTAAAAACAAACTATAAAAAGTAATCTATAGCATGTAAGAAGGGGATATAAGAAATATAGTAAGGATAACCCAGAAATTTAAAAAACAAATTGTTTTCTAAGTCAGTAGACATAAAGGGGAAAGAAGGAATGAGAAAATGAACTGGGGCTAGGAGAATGGTGCTTCTCAATATACATATGTTTTTATAGCACTGATTCTGGAAAGCATAGCAGTGAACACGTAAATAAGCAACAAAAATCAATGAGGGTGGTTTTGTTGGAGGGAATATAATGCAATACAAACATGAACAAAAAAACTAATTCCAGCATGAGTAAACAATCTAATCATGTTAGGGGGGATAGAGAAGACGAGAACTAATTTTATTAACTGTATAAACAGGATCTTGACTCTGAATTAAAAATTTAAGAATGTTTGCACAAACCCCTTCCCTTTGGGCTCAGAGATCTATGTGTAAAAGGAAGCAAAAGAGATTGCTGTAATAGCTAAAACTGAAGAAGGAGACTAAGAAAACAGTGCCTTCTAGACACAACAGGACTGAACAGGCTTAAGCCAGATGGGGTTTCAGGGCTAACAGGGAATAGTGGTTAATCTCTCATCTGTAACCAAGAAGCTATCTCCAACTGACATTCTTTCATAATGGAGTCTCATGGGGTATATTAACTACACTTAAGGGTAGGCCCCATGTCCAGGAGTAGATGGCCAACACAAACAAAGTCAATGGTATTTCTGTAGACTTTCTGTCTCATTTTGTAGTTTGTTTTGTTTTCTGTTGTTTTACTTCTATATTTCAGTGTCCATTTTGTGAGAGTTTTTTGGTGTATGTATCTATTTTTATTTGTTTTTTTTAAAGAGAGGGAGCAAAAAGTTTTGAAGTTGGATGGGTGAGGAGTTGGGGAGATCTGAGAGGTGAAGGAGAGACAAAATATGATAAGAAAATATTGTCTGAAAAATTTTTAATAAAAATAAGATTTTGAAAAATGTATACACCATTAAAGATATCTGCAAAAGAATATAGATTAGCAGTTCCGAAGCTAGTTAGTGTAACTAAGACTGAGTAAAGAAATGCTTATATACATGCATACATACATACATACATACGCACACACTCATTACTTATGGAGAGTCAGGTTTCTTATTACTAGAGAAAGAAAGCTGCAATGACTTATATAATATTGGATTAGAATCAAAGATATCACCAGGAGCTCATAGATTTTTATAAATAAATGAAGAGATAGATGGGTGGGTGGGTAGACGGAGGAGGAATGGTAGATTAAAAGACAGCAAGAAAAGGGAGAAAGGAAAAAATCTTATATAGACATGAAATAGATATATTACATATAACTACAAGAATCTTAGACTATAAGTATGATTTCTTTCTTCAGCAGCTCCTGGTTGCTGATTTAGTTCAAGAGGGGGAAAACATAAAGCACAACATTTTCAACTTGTGGGCACATTCCTTTTGCTTTGTTTTTCAGAGTATCATTTCAGTACTGTTGATAGTTGGCCTACAATAAGCTCCCAAATAAAACCAGAAACATTACCATGATTACTGCAAGCCATAGCCAACAGTGTTATCATGTAGTTAAATATCTCTAAGTGTCTTAGTGCTTAGCTATGCACTTCCTTTTTTTGTTTTTGCCATCATATGAGAATTCATGTATTCTCATTATAACACAAATAGAAGAACACAAATCAAGAAAAACTGCCAGGCACTTTCCTTCTAAATTTTCTGTATTTTTTTTCTTCTGTAAATATATTAACCAACTCACTCCAGCAGTGTGAATGCAAACTAGGCAAGGAAACTAGCACTGCACTTGAGTTTCAGACCTGCACACAAAGTCACATGGTTATGTTAGTGTCTCCTAAAATGTTTCTATGCATAGACAGATATAACTAGATACACATGCATGAATGTGTATGCCAAAAAAAATTCATTCACCAAAGTATATGCTTGTGGGCATGTGTATATACATCAAATCTCTAAAACAGAGCTGATTGAGCAATATAATTAAAGTCTCATAGAAAGTGAATATGAACTGATAAATAACTCAGAAAAATATAGAAATAACACCTGGAAATAAACAAAGAAAGAAATTTATGAAAATTGGAGTTTCTCAGTCTTAGCATCAGCATTTCTAATATTTGGAGCTATTTATTTCTTTGCTATGCAACAGTTATGGCTACTGTGTGATGCTATTCATATATTCATAGCATTCCTGGTTTGCACTCACTACATGCTATTCATACTTTCTTCCATCAATTGACAACTAAAACTCTTTCCAGACACTGCCAGATGACTATGGGAGTGGAAATGGAGACATAACTAACACCTCTCCAAAAACCCAGGCATTAGACACCCATTGCAAGGCATATTGTGTAAATTATGCTAAAGACCAAGTTCAAAGGTAACAATTTTAGAGAAAAGGAAATAAACGAAGAGTGATTATGGCTTAACAGTCATTTGGGATACCTTCAAATACAGGTCATTGATGCAGCCAATGCCTCTTCTCTAGCTAATGTGAATAGACAAGTCTGGAGACACCTCAAGCACATTTTCCATGAGCTGTCACAATGCTCATGTGATCAATTTTAATACCATCAATCACTGTCATTGACTATCTCTCCCAAGAAGCTTCATAGATTGGTCATTTGCTCCAGCAGAACACAGAGGAATTCAAGGAATTGATCCTGTTCCCTATACTGACAGGGGAATGATAATGTACATTAGACTTTTCACAGATGACTTTCAAGAAATTGGCTTTTTAAATTTTTAACCTCTAATATCAACATTTAGTCCAACTAAGAAAACTCCATAATACTCTAAAGAATACACTGCACTACAGAACGCCTCCTAAACAAGACCTCTTATGATGTACTCTGTAAAAATAGCTGATCTGATCTTTTTCTTTTTTTTTAAACATGTGCCATACCAGCTCTAAAGAAATAAACTGTTATATAACTTCATATTTGAAAGTGTATTCAAGGAAATAACCATCTCCCAAAATAAGACCAAGAAATATTCAAAGCATTGTTGCTTATCAATTATTCTACAACTTCCAATCCTGCAAACGGATACAAGTCAACAGAATGCTTTGTGATACACAAAATGGTGGCTGAAAATAATCTGAGCAACCCATGTAATCCAAGGATAGGTATCTGTATCACCGAGCAGATCTCAATGTACTAGAAGGCAACACACTTGGAATGGTTAGGACTTTAAAAAGAAATGTACAGGTCAGGTATATGCAGCTCAGCTGCAAGGAAATAAGTAGATCCAGATGATGACCCAATGAAAATTTATATATCCATATAAACACTGTAATTTACACAAACCAGAGTTGCCCTTAAACAGTGTATACAAACACAATTAGAATAATAAAAATCACAGGCCCTTTTGGATTTAGAGGTGTTTTTATTTTTGTTGTTTTGAGAATGTTTTGTGTCTCACTATGGACAGACTGTCCTTTAACTCGGGGTATTTTTGTGCCAGCTGTGTGCTTCCATGCCCAGTTCAAACATTCTTTTTTAAAAAATGTAACTTCTCGTTGAAAAATATTTCAAATCATAATAGTTAGGACAAAATATAATGTCTCTTGGGGGAAAATGAAAGATGGACTCAAAATTATAAGACTAGCTACCACAGATATAATTCTTCATTATGAACCGGGAAGATACGCAACAGAAGCACTACAATACTATCACGCATACACTAGACTGGAAGAATGCTGCGCAGTTTAATAAAGACATGTGAAGAACTACAATTCCCACTGTTAGATCCAGAAATTGGTAAAAGAAGACCTCAGACTCTGGTAGAATACAAAAGCAAGGAGCGTTTACTCTGCAGAAATTGCCAGCATGCTGGGGCCAGAATTCCATAGAATGGTTACCCTGAAGTGAGCACCCAGGCTCAATTTAAAGATAGTTTAGGGGATTGCCCTAGTGTGATTAGGTAGTCTTTTCGTTGATTGATGCTGATCTAGAGGATGGAGGGTACATCATGAGTATCCAGGTAACAAGGTGTGCCCAGTTAACAAAGAGTGCTAACAAAAAAATGCCCAGGTAAGAATATCATTTTTGAATAGCTAGACACAGAGTTTCTAACTGACCCTTAACTTGGTTGGTCAAGGGCTTGGGGACTTTTCAAGGTGGTTACTGTACTATTGCTTCTGATTTTTAGGGAGGTTATTGAGTTATTATATCGTGTTTCCATAAACTATAGTTTCATATTCTGAAGGTAGAAACAGGTTCTAAGCAACTGTGGAAACATTACCAGGAAACAAGAAGCTCAGGCCTACAGTATCTTATGAAGCCTATAGAGCAGCAGCTGCAGCACAGCTGCTTGGGCCCTTCACCACCAGTACATATTACTTTCAAAATTGGGTATTTTGCTTTCTTCTCTTTCCTTTACTTGATCCCTTCTTTGTTCTTCCTTCCTTACTGGTGCATTTTTGACACTATGAAAAGTAGATAGTCTTCCATGCCTTCTGATCACACAGAAGGTATGTGGCCTAACTCCAGAAAAAGTCAAGACGAAAGAAAAATATCTGCATAGAATTTCCTGGGACACTGTTAGAGGAAAGAAAGGCTGTATCACAGGGACTTAGATGGCTTCTGGAAGCGCTAATAATTTAACTACATGACTGTTCTAGTTGATTGAATTGTTGCACTTAGTTGATTTTTTAATTATTTTAAAAGTATGCACAAATATTTTATATTTCTCCTACAAAATGACTTCCTCTCAGACACAAAACAAGACACCCAACCATTTAGCCATGACCAAATCCACATATGAACGGCACTAACTAGGAAAAGCAGAATTCTGTGTGCTCAGGATGATTTTAACTATACTACAAGGAAAGTATGAAAACAAAGACAAGAGAATTGGAAGTGCTTTCCTGTAGGAGTGCTCAAGTTCATAATTTTAGAACAATTTGATTGGTGTAACATAACAGATTAACTCTAGAACTGGCAGTATTAAAGAATCAATATGAGAAAGAGATTCAATTGACAGTGGGTTTAGAATAATTAAAGCCTGAACTGGTACTTAATAGGCAGTTTCAGGTGGCAAACAGGCAAGGAGGATTTGAAAGGCTTAAGATTGTGTACATAAGCCTTCATGTGGGCCAGATCTACAACTGAAAAACATTAGCCATAAACAATCATTGAGTGACAACTCTATTTGATGGCAAAAGATTTTTCTTGTCATTACAAAGCAGGATACCAATTACCCAAAATTCTGTTCATGTGTTCTGTTTTCTTTTTCAGGTTACAAGAATTAATCTTTAAGAGGGCATATCTGGCCCAGCTGTCAACAGCAGTTAAGTAACAGCAATTCAGACCATAAATTAAATTATTTGTAGGTTTTTTAAATTTATTTACGTTTTTATTAATTTATTCTCTTTGTATCGCAGCTGTAGCTTCCTCCCTCATCATCCCCTCCCAATCTCACCTGCCCTCCCTCATCTCCACCCATGCCCCTCCCCAAGTCCACAAATTGACTTCTAAATTGCTTGCTTCAGCTCAGATAACTAGAGTAATGAGCTTAACAATGGATACCAAATACCACAAATCACACTCGATTCTGAAACATCTAAATCTACTTTCTGAATCACCTTATCCCTCTGGTTTCTGCTTAAATGCCACCTCCTTAGAGAATCCTTTTATGATCTCTCTATTACATATGGCCCTACACTGTTGCTTCTTGAAATATTCACTTGGAGCACGTATCACTGCTTGAAATTATCTCATTTATTTTCTTGTTTATTGACAATTTCTTCCCTTCTCAACAGACCATCTTGTTTATTTTGTTCAGCTGAATCCCAGCACTTAGCATGTAACAGGCACTCATTATTCTGAGCATATCTCCTACATAAAAGCAGAGGATGAATGAGGAAGGCTGACAGGTAAGCAAATAAATGATTACTATACAACAAGTGTAACATAATTGCTGGGCAAAGTTCAAAGGCAGAGACTGGTTCCACAGTGGAAGGGAAAGGTTACAAATGACTTTGTAGGGACTGTGGCAGCTGAATGAAATCTGGAAGACTAGTGTAAGATTTAGTAACTAGAGAACTGGGCAGAGTAGCCTGAATAGAAACTAAAAATAAGAGAGGGATAGTGTGTGGGGATCCTAATGTTTTATTAACACAAAAAAATTATTTGAACTTGGTTTTATGGGTAATATAAAAATTATGACTGTGGTTTTTTTATTTTCTTTTTTTCCCCATTTTGGCTCTTTTTTTAAAACCAGACTACTTTGTTTAGAATAAAAATCACAACAGGAGTGAAATTAGGGGGTTGGGGTAGAAAATACAAATTGCTGTAATGGTCCAAGAGCAAGAGAAAAGATGGTGGCACTGACTTTATTGTTTATATAGCGTGTTCTTTGTACAATATAAATAAAAATGAATAATAAAAAATTTAAAGCTAGTGTCAAAGAGATGGGAGAGAAGGGAGAGAACACAAAGATTTTCTGAGATCACTGCCTGATAAAATTATGAAAGCTTTCAGGCCATTTTCATTGGACAGACTTAAAGACTACATAAAGCCATTCCTATTAATTAAATAAAGATCTCTCAAATCTTATCAGCAACAACGACTCAACAAGACTTGGTGATTTGTGCTACATGAATAAGAGGATAGCCAAAAAAAAAAAAGTCTAGGGTTTATGGCAGTGGTTCTCAACGTTCCTAATGTAGTGACCCCAACCACAAAATTATTTTCCATGCTACTTCATAACTGTTGCTACTGTTATGAATCACAATGTAAATATCTTATATGTAACTTCAAAGGAGTTACAAACCAAAGGAGGAAAACCAGTGGTTTAAGGCAACTGGATACCGTCTACAAGAGAGAGATTTGGCAAAGCTAGACATGATGGGAAGAAATAAAGACAAATTCCATTTTTTAATTGCTAGAAATAAGCACAGGGGACTACTTTATGTTAAAAAACAAGTGATACAACTCAACATACTCTGCAGTTCAGGCTGCATCTGCAAATAGTTTTAATACTTTTACAAAAACTTACACTTATTTATTGTATATGGGGCTGAAGACATGCCAAGCATGAGTGAAGTCAAAGGACAACTTGTGAGAGTGAGCTTTCTTTCACCTTCTGAGTTTTGGGAATCAGATCATTTACCAAATAAAAGCCATTCATCTGGCCCTACAAATAAATTTTAAAAAACACAAATATTCCAAAAATCATTATTAATCAAACCTTTATAATTATAGAGACTTGATGTAGAAGGAAGTCAGAGGATCCAAGCATGAAGGAATGTTTAATATATATGTATGTATATATTAATATATTTAATATATATTTCTATAGTTACACAAGAACATTTGACTCATGCCAGGTCTCTTGAAGCTATGCCCAAGCTGACAAGCCCTAAGGTCTGCAGAACTTCTTTTACCATCTATGAAATGGGAACTGGAAAAAGAGGGTGGTATCTCAGTTTTCTGTGATGAAAGAAGTATAACAATTTATATTTTTCTTTAATATTTTAAAGAATAATTCATACTAACAAACTTTGTATTTACAGAGTATGATGATCATTGTTGCTATTGTAGAATTGGTCTTGCAAGCATAAAATGGAAAGGTCTATCTACAAATGTCAGTTTTTTGAAACTGAAATTTAGCAGCCTTGGGAAATGTCCACTTTTGAACTTGACTTTCTCCAGTGTTCTCTTGTGCCTTAAATTCTTCTCATAAGAGATAACACAGCTAATTAGCTTTATAAAGGTTAGAATTCCCATCAGCAGCCACAGAAGTGGCCACAGAATGGCCAGAGTCTTCCCCCTAAAGGCAGATACCGGGAGAGGAAACAAGATCAAATCAACTGACAAAGCCTGACTTGGCTACTTTGCAAATGAGCCTTATCTGTGTGTCCATGTGTGGATTAGCTAACCACTTAGCTAGTGTCAGCTCCAAAGGAAAATTCCTGATGGTTCCCACTGCTTTTAGCCTTCTTCAGAGCAAAGACAGGGGGAAAAGTTGCATCTCTAGCAGTTTTTACTGCTGTGGCTTCCAGCTGTTCAAAGTGGTCTAGGGCTTGTTGCCATAGGAATCAACTTCACATGGGTATTATATTTCACAGCAGCAGGAGAAATAATATTCATGTTCTTTGGGGCAACAAGTTAGAATATTTTAGGCATAAGATAAATTTATCTTAAATGACAGAGTGAGAATATCATCTATCCCCATGGAAATTCTCGGGACTCTTGATGTCTTACCTATCTACATCAGCCATGAACTAAAAAGGTATGTTCAGTATAGAGTCAAACTTTGGAAAGAGAAGTAGTAGTCGTTGCTCAGCTGTAGGAAAGAAGATTGTCCCTGCTATTAGGATCTCCTTCACCCATATCACTGTCTGTAAACCATTACTAGTCTTGCTAGGAAAACTGAAGTTTAGAGTTATAAGGACAGGAAATGACGTAAATATTTCCAAAAATATAAATCAAAATAACTAGAGCCACTAGAACTGTAAACTTGGACTATACAGGAAATCAGAGGAATCTTTCTTGTGTGGGAAGCTTTTGCCAGCTCATAGGAGCCCAGGCTGCAGACAAAGAAATTGATGACTAAGAGTAGCAAAGATTCACAGAGTGGCATCTAACCACGTCCAAAGGCTTACCCTGGAGAAATATGCTCCTGGACACAGGGCACTGGACCCAGCAGGGGTGAAGAGGTCTACACCAAAACCCCATTTCAGACATGACTGTGGGCACACTCTGGACTTCAGGGTGTCTACACTCAAAACAAGGGGCAGTGACTACTATGTCAGAAGGTTAGAATGAGAAGTAAACAAGATAACACATGTGACATGGTCAATCTTATCTTTGACTTTACTAAATGCTCAATAGTCATACAGTGGTAGTATCAGTTCATACCAACAATATCATCTTGATCTAATTCAGTGAACTGCATACAGTAGACATTCCCTTGTTGCTGTCAGCACCAGTCATGATTCTCATGTTTGTTCCATATAAACTCCTTTTTCCCTTCATGTTGTAACAGCCCACTTGCAGACAAAAATAATCTAATCATCAATAAGATAACATTTTCTTCCACACTGCTAAATGAAATACCTACAGGCTAACAGGGCAATGTCGAACTTGAATTTACTATTTCTAACTGTAAAAAAAATAGGATCAGAATGCACAAAAGTTGACAATATGCTGTATTAGAGACCCTCAAACTCACACATTAAGGAGATACACAGTGTGTGGGTATGTATCTAAAATATCACCAAACATGACTTCTTATAAATAAACATAAAAGGCTCAGTGAAGGGAAGAATGAATTAACAATGTCATATCTACACAAAGAATGAACCACGACTTGGAAGACTTTTGTAAAGGAAGTTACAGTAAATATTTTAGGTTTTCCAAGGCACACAGTAAAGGAGTTAAGACCATACCATTCAAAAGATGCTCATTGGTTATATTGATTCTTTCCACTTAGAAACATCTGAAAAACTGTGGCTTCAGAATAAGTGTCTGGCTGCCTTCTTTATACAGGAAACAAACCATAAAGATTCCTTTGGAAAGGGGACGTATTCCCAAAACAGAAAGAGAAATAACTCACAATTACTGCAGACTGGGAATTGATGCCAGAATGGACTCATACAAATAAACTTAGTGAATAACCCTTATATTCCACTAGCTTTACATCTCCTGTATGTCTCCTAATACTATCACTACAATTCACTGCTCCCTGTCTAGATCCCTTTGTCCCATCACTTGTTGACATATTTATTGGTATTTGTTTTTGTTTTGTTTTTTTTTGTTTTTCTTTTCTTTTCAAAAATTTGGTGTTTGTTTTAAAACTCTAAAAGCTTTCTGCTTTGGTCATATCTTCAGATCATTGCTCTCTTATGACAGTACCTACATATATGTAAAGTCAACACAATGTGTATATCTTCTCCTGTTAATCTGTCTTGTGTCAACTTGGCTGAGTTCTTAGTGTGAGCCAAAGATCACATTATTGAAGTGGGATGGGCTAAAGTGTTCTTCAGCCTTCCCTATAAGTCTTCTGTGGTAACTGTTATGGTGTGAATGCATCCATAGACAATATATATCACAATCTTTTTATTTCCAAAAAGAGGTGAGGTGACTGCAGATTTGGTCCACGGGCCATAGTTTCAAAATCCCTAAGGATGACCTTCATGTATTAGTGTGGAAACACATCAGAAAATGTTAAACAAAAATTCCAAGTTTCAAGACAATATGCATAGAATAATTCATTCATATGGAGTTTAAAAGATATAAAATAATATTCTATAATATTATGGGTATATATACATATAACTAAATATGTAAACATTGAGTTAACTGGTGAACTCCATTTAAGACAGAGAGGACAAGACAGGACACCAACTGTAAAATTTTCCTATTTGTTTAAGAACTAATTGCTTAAGACAAAAACAGTATAAGGAGAAGATGTTTTGAAGAGACTTAAGAATAAAGTTAAAGTTGGTTTTGATCTGCATTAATTCAACCCAATCACAAAAATGGACTGAGCTGATAAATTGCTCCATGTTATATAAGTACTCCTTGTTTGAGAAATAAAATCATATACTAAACAAAATGAAGAGTGTTTTTTTTTAAAGCCTTTCTTGCTTTCTTAACTGTAAAAGTGTTCTGTCTTTTCTTCATATCTTCTACATGCAATGAGGATTAAAGCCTTGGCAAACATACCAAAAAGGAACCCATAAAGTATTTCTGCCTCTTAACCAAAACTGCTAACATTTTGTGTGGAGACTTCTTCAGTAATCTCTCCATTCACTCATTTTTTTTTTTAATTTACAAAATTGGCAAACCATACTACATGCTGTTTTCTTAGTCTACTCATTTGAATAGCTTCTTAAACAGGTTATTAATTAATGAACACCTCTTTTTCTATATTTAGCTGAAAGATATGTGAGATGCTCTGTACCCAGAGGTCACATCTCACATGTCACACTTTTGACTTATGTTCCTGACAATGAAAATGTGCATTTCTTCTCCATTGGCCATTTAGACTTTGAGGAGGTCCCCTCTACCACCCACCACCACTCATTTCAAGCAAGCATTGAGGCACCACTCAAAGGCTTACCTGTTTGAAAGCATTTATAAACCTATCAGGGTGGGTAAAATCACTGTATTCTAAACTTTTGTGTTTTGAAAAATACGCCACACAAGGCAGTTACTTGTTTGTTCTTAAAACATCTTTGAAGAATACAAACCCGAAGAGCTACAAAGCTTACTTCCCAAAAAGAGCAGCTACTATTAAGGAGCTTAATAAGTAACTTGCTCAAATAATTTGCTACTACCATGAAGGAGGACCTTTATCCCTTAGACAGGATTTACCGGAAACGCAGGCTCCCTTTAGCACTGGTGGCGCAATGCTTCGCTACACCTATTATCAGCAAGCAACTTAGCATTAACTGTGCTTAGAATTCTGGGCGTACCACGCAGTTGAAAAGGATACCTCTAGTATCTCATGCCTCTTAAATGACCTTATGGGCTTTTCCCAACCTTGTCTGACATCTCCACACTGCTCTTGTAATTCCAGCCTTGTCTTTCTAACCACTTCAAACATCTACCTCATCCATCACCTTTCCAGGTTAGAAAAGAAATTTAAGAGAAGAGGAACTGAGGAGGCTAGCAGTCATTCCTCAGTTGGAGAGGCCTCCCAGAAACCTGAGAAGCCCCTCCCAGGCTGGAAGGGAGATGCTTGAGCTGCTATCTGTCTGTCTGTCCAGGAACCTACATGAGTTACTGACTGGGACTTCTCTGTGTCCATTCCAGGTTTCCAGCACTCATGTATCTGCTGTTACCTTCCCCTGGGTTTCTCTTTCCTGTCCAACGTCAACAATATTTTCTCTATTCTTCTATTGCACATTCAAAGGCATAAAAAAAGAATTGTTCTATTCTGCTTGCCTGATCATACATTTCACTGACCAGGCGAAGCACAGATCTTTCTCTCCAGATCAACCAATTGTGACTATGGAGGGTAGAAGGTAGGTAGTGCCACATAGTACAGAGATGATCAAAACAAAGAACTTCACCACTGTCAGCCAGAAAACTATCAGTCACAGTAAACTTCTGAGACTCAACCTATCTTTCAAAGTTATGCCCTAAACATGCACAAATCATAACAGATCCTATGAATCTCAAACAAGCTCCTTTGGGTCACAATTGCCACAGGGTTATCACATCAGAGGGGTTCTTTAAGCACAGAATACTGTCCTTGCCATATCCATTTTTTAAACATATTTACTTTATTTATTCTTTTACAGTCTATTCAATTTATGCCCTGATTGTAACCCCCTCCCTCAACTACTCCCAATCCCACCCTCCTTCCTCTTTCCCCCTATCCCTTTCCCCTAGTCTACTGAAAGGGTGAGTTCCCCTCCCCTGCCATCTGCCCTTAGCTTATCAAGTCTCATCTGGACTGCCTTGATCCTCTTCCTCCTTGGGCTAGCAAAGCCACATGACCAGGAGCAAGTGTTCAAAGAACAGACAACCTAGTTCATAACAGAGGCAGCCCCTGGTGCCCTTACTTGTACACCCAGATGGACACTGAGCTACCTATGGGCTACATCTAAGCAGGAGGTCTAGGGCCTCTCCATGCATGGTCCTTGGTTGGTGTATCAGTCTGTGCAGGAGCCCCTGGGCTCAGAATTTTTAGTTTTGTTGGTGTCTTTATGGGAATCCTATCCCCCCAGTGTCCTTCTGCTCCCTCCCCACTTCTTCCATAAGACTCCCTGTGCTTTGCCTAAAGTTCGGCTTTGAGTCTCAGCAACCATTTTGGAAATCAATTTGACACTTTCTCAGAAAATTGGAGATAGCACTACCTCAAGATTCAGCTATATCACCTCTCAGTATATACCTAAAATATGCTCCAAGAACATTTGTTCACCTATGTTCATAGCAGCTTTATTTATAATAACCAGAATATGGAAACAACCTAGATGTCCCTCAGTGGAGGAATGGATACAGAAATTGTGGCACATTTACACAATGGAATACTACTCAGCTCTTAAAAAGAAGGAAATAATGAAATTTTCATGCAAATGGATGGAACTAGAAAAGATCATCCGAAGTGAGGTATTTATATAATTAATTAATATAATTAAAATATATTAATTTTATAATTAATCTTGCTAATATGGTTTTCTTAAGCCAACATATATCTAAAACATTACCAATTCAATATGCAATTAATACAAAATGAGATGCTTTGCATTTTATACTACATCTTCAAAATCTGATGTGAATTTTACACTTAGAGCACATTTTACTTTGGAATATTCACATCTGAAGTATTCTACTGGTTACTCTCTTGGGCAGGGAATAAGAAGCCTTTTTCGTGGTAGAAAATGTGAGGCTTGCTTTATTCCCAGTCCCACAGGCCCATAGTCAATTTTACACTATAATTATTGAAGGTAAAGATTAGACCTCCCTTATATTTGCATCCTATAGAGCAAGAGACAATCAATTTCAACCCATGAGTCAAATCTGGCTGGCCATCTGGTTTGGTAAATACAATTTGGTTGGGATAGAGCCTTACTCACTTGTCTACACTGTCATCTACGCTGCACAGGCTTCATTTAACACTGCTGGTGCTAATTAGATGCATGGCCCATGAAACCAAAAATATTTACTATCTGGCCCTGTACACAAGAGCTGTGCCAACTGTTTCCTACAGTAGCAATTCCTCAAATGTTCTTGGTGTTTGTCATAAAACTGTGTCATTGGTCTGTATTAAGAAAAGACTTCCATTAGAAGGTAAATAAGAGAATTTGTATAGATGTCTAAATGAAGAAAACCATGTTAAGAATTGGGACTGTTTTGTTTTGTTTTACCTCACCACAGTTTAGTTGACTTCATTACTTTTGTTCAATACTTTAAAAAGTTGATAACCAAATATATCAATATTTTATTTGCTTTTGAGTGTCTAAATTAATAAGCAGTCTCTCTCACACCTATATAAGACTTTTTGTTTTGTGTTGTTTTTCAAGATAGGCTTTTTCTCTGTAGCCCTGGCTGTCCTGAAAACCAGGCTGGACTTGAACTCACAGAGATCTGCCTGCCTCTGCCTCCTGTGTGCTGGAATTAAAGGTGTATGCCATCAAGGCTGACTACATATTACTTCTATATAAAAATATGTTTTATATTGTATATATAAATGTATTTTTGCTTTAATTTGAGCACTTAAACTAACTGAAAATTTTGGTGATTTAAGCAAAATCTCCAATTACTTTTCCACATCTAGTAGTACAGGCAGCATTTTTTCTATTTTTAAATTTTTTAATTTATTTTTTTATTTATTGCAATTTATTCACTTTGTATCCCAGCTGTAGCCCCCTCTTTCATCCCCTCCCTCTTCCCCTCCCATAGCCTTCCCCCAAGCCACTGATAGGGGAGGTCCTCCTTCTCTTCTATCTGACCCTAGCCTATCAGGTCTCATCTTAACTGGCTACATTGTCTTCCTCTGTGGCCTGGTAAGGCATCTCTCTCCTCAGAGGGATGTGATCAAAGAGCCAGCCAATGAGTTCATGTCAGAGACAGCCCCTGTTCCCCTGATTAGGTCACCCACTTAAAGACTGAGCTGCCATGGGCTACATCTGTGCAGGGGTTCTAGGTTATCTCCATGCATAGTCCTTAGTTGGAGTATCAGTCTCAGAAAATATGTCTGTGCCCAGATTTATTTTTTTGTTTGTTTCTGTTGCTCTCCTTGTGGAGCTCCTGTTACCTCCAGTTCTTTCTATCTCCTCCTTCTCTCATAAGAGTCCCTGCACCCTGTCCAAAGTTTGGCT
The DNA here is from genome assembly GCF_030254825.1 of Meriones unguiculatus. NCBI lineage: Eukaryota > Metazoa > Chordata > Mammalia > Rodentia > Muridae > Meriones > Meriones unguiculatus. The sequence continues at coordinate 92,649,786 of NC_083369.1, read as the reverse complement.
ATGAGTTCAGTATCTGCTTCGATACCCTGCTGGATCGTCTTTCAGAGGCCCTTTGTGGTAGCCTCCTGTCCTGTTCCCTGTTTTCTCCCTCCTCCAATGTCTATCCCATTTGCCTTTCTGAATGAGGAATGAGCATCTTACCCAGGGTCCTCCTTTTTGCTTAACTTCTTTATGTATACAGATTTTAGCATGATTATCCTATATTATATGTTATATATATTATATGTCTAATATCCACTTATAAGTGAGTATATATCATGTGTGTCTTTCTGCTTCTGGGATACCTCACTCAAGATGATCTTTTCTAGTTTCCACCATTTGCCTGCAAATTTCATGATCTCCTTGTTTTTAATTGCTGGGTAGTATTCTATTGTGTAAATGTACCACAATTTCTGTATCCATTCTTCAGTTGAGGGGCATATGGGTTGTTTCCAGATTCTGGCTGTTACAAATAAAACTGCTATGAACATGGTTGAGCAAATATCCTAGGTGTATACTTGAGCAGATTTTGGATATATGCCTAGGAGTGGTATAGCTGGATCTTGATGTAGCACTATTCCTAATTTTCTGAGAAAGCACCACCAGATTGCTTTCCAAAATGGTTGTACAAGTTTACATTCCCACCAGCAATGGAGGACAGTTCCCCTTTCTCCACATCCTCTCCAGTATGTGCTATTACTTGAGTTTTTGATCTTAGCCATTCTGATGGAAAATCTCAGGGTCGTTTTTATTTGCATTTCCTTAATGACTAAGGATGTTGAGCATTTCTTTAAGTGTTTCCTTGGCATTCATTTTCCCTCTACTGAGAATTCTCTGTTTAGCTCTGTACCCCAATTTTTAATTAGATTACTTGGTATGTTACTGTTTAACTTCTTAAGTTCTTTATATATTCTGGATATTATCCCTCTGTCAGATATAGGGTTGGTGAAGATCCTTTCCCAATCTGTAGGCTGTCGTTTTGTTCTGATAACATTGCCCTTTGCTTTTCAGAAGCTTTTTAGTTTCATGAGGTCTCGGAGCCTGTGCTGTTGGTGTTCTGTTCAGAGAGTTGACTCCTGTGCCAATAAGTTCAAGGCTCTTCCCCACCTTTTCTTCTAACAGACTTAGTGGGTCTGGTTTTATGTTGAGGTCTTTAATCCACTTGTACTTTAGTTTTGTGCAGAACGATAAGTATGGATCTATGGCTACTCGGGAGGCTGAGACAGGAGGATCACTTGAGTCCAGGAGTTCTGGGTGTGTACTATCCTGATATGGTGATCTCCTGGGAGCAGGGGACCACCAGGTTGCCTAAGGAGGGATGAACTGGCCCAGGGTGAAAACAAAGCAGGTCAAAACTCCCATGTTGACCAGCAGCATTTAAAACTAGTTTTCTCCCACTAGAAAATAACATCAGGTTATTATTGGTTTCACAAAACTTCCATTAAAAAGGCACATAGGGCTTCCATTTTTCATTGGTGGTCAAGACAGAGAATTACCCACAATTCCTCACTATGTAGCCCTCTTCATAAGGCAGATCTCAACAAGGCAGCTTAAGTTTCCAAAGCCAGAAAGGGACAGAGCCTCTCAGAAAGTAAAATCCTATGTGATGTAATTGTATAGCAATTTAAGCACCTTTCTTGTGTTCTATAAGGAGTGGCACACAGGAATAAATGCCAGGAATTGGAGATTTTATAGGGCTGTCATTGTCTCCCCCAACAGTATATTGTATTAACATATAAGCTACACAGTTCTCAATTTCTTACCAATTTCTCAGTTATACCAAATTCTCCAGGACTCTGTATGAAAATATATAAACTTTTTAAAGAAAACTGGTAATTTTACATTACATCTCCCAACTCAAGAATGCATAGGTTTCTTTTCAACTGTTCAGGCTGTATTTTCATTGCAGTTTCTGTTCCATTCCAGCATAGCAGAGTCATTCTTGCATTTCAAATTAACTTTATTCTGAAATAGTCATGATTTTTGTTGGTGTTGCAAATTAGCTATTTTCCTCTTCTAAGGCTTGCATGATGGACTAAACTAATGAAAGGCAGTTAATATGTTATGATTCCCTTATATGTAGCCAACATGTGAAATACTCTTAGTTTTTTACTAGACTCTCTGGAAGTTTCGGTATATAACAACAACAGCCATAAAAATAATTTTACCTTTTTTCTACCTTAATGTTTTGAAAGATAAATCAAATCATAAATAACAGAGGTAGACAAGCATGGTGACTTGCTTTCCTAATCCCAGAACTTTGAAACACAAATTTAAAGCCAGCCTGGTGAGGTTTCAGGCCAATGAAACCATATCTTCCAAATTTAAAGTAAGTAAATAAATACATGTAATCAAAGATTCTTCTAATTTTTGATTGACTCAAATTATTTTACCTTTGTACTGTTAGTGTATTTGTGTGACTATAAATCATTTCTGTTAAAAACAATAGTTGCTTCTCCTTTCTCAAGATATAGAGCTACAACTTTGGGTTTGAATCATCCCACAAGTACCATTTTATAGTTTATTATTTCCAGTAATTGCACAAAGACTTCATTTGGGTTGAAAGTTAATCCAAAGCTTGTTAAAAATCAGACTGAAGCTTTTCGCCAAGATGGCACTGAAAGTGAAGAAGGAAGCTCCAGCTCCTGTCCAGCCAAAGCCAACAAAGGCTTTGAAAGCTAAGAAGGCAGTGCTGAACGGCATCCACAGCTACAAAAAGAAGATCCTCACATCACCCACCTTCTAGCAGCCTAAGAGCCAAGATCCAAGACCCTGTTGCTCCAGAGGCAGCCCAAATACCCCCGAAAGAGTGCACCCAGGAGAAACAAGCTGGACTACTATGCATCATCAAATTCTTATGACCACTGAGACAGCCATGATGAAAATAGAGACAACACACTTGTGTTCATCTAGGCTAACAAGTACCAGATCAAACAGGCCGTGAAGAAACTCTACGACATTAATGTGGCCAAAGTCAATACCCTGATAAGACCTGATGGAGATAACTTAATCTGTTGGCTCCTGATTATGATGCTTTGGATGTTGGAACAAGACTGGGATCATCTAAACTGAGTCCAGCTGGCAAATTCTAAATATACACTTTTTTCACTACAAATTTTTTTTAAAGATGAGACTGGATGGGAATTCTGTATTTCCCATCTCTGCTTGGGTTCAAGTTCCAGCTCTAATGATGCTTTGAAGTATTTCTCATTCTTGCTAATTTCTCTTTCATAGTCTACTGTATCACTCACTTCTAATTCTTTTGACTATTGATTTGTGTTGAAGGTGATTTTAAATTAGATTTATGTGAAGTCTTGATTTAGACATTAAGTGTATTATGTAATCTCTTTGAGCCACTGCTTTCTCTTCAGAGTTTAGAATATCTGTGCTTACCCACCATAGTCAATTGTTCATGATTATGTGACATTCACGAACTTGTAAATGAAAATATAATATCTAGAACTAGATGTGGTGATGTATGCCTTTAATCCCAGCACTTGAGATACAGAGGCAGGAGGATCTCCTTAAATTTGAGGCCAGCCTGGTCTATATAGTGAGTTCCAGAAGACCCAGACCTGCATAGGGAGACTGCGTGGGCACACGCTCCATGCTCTCTTTCTCTCTCTCTCTCTCTCTCTCTCTCTCTCTCTCTCTCTCACACACACACACACACACACACACACACACACACAAGTAAGCAAGCAAGGAAAGAAATTGTGATATCTATTTCTTTTAGCAACACTATATCTAGGCATACTTAGTGTTACCGAATGTTCTACACATGAAGGTTATATTTCAAAATTCAGAAACAATTTTGGTTTATAATACTAAAAACTGGTACCTTAAGGCAACTGAAAAACCTCTACAGCCTCTACTGAGACAAAGATCGATTATTCAACAGATAGAGTGAGCAGCAGTAAACACCAGACGCAACTTTTAAACCTATTTTGATGAATGACAATTATGACAGCCAATTTGCTTCAGGGAGATCACTCAGAATTATAACAAACAACCTCAGTGTCAACCAATCATCAGCAGACAAACATGCTTGATACAATCAAGAACAGTCTTAGACAGTGACATGACTCAATGGTCAAGGGCCCTTGTCACCCAGTGATGTAAACCTTAGTTACATCCCAATCCCTAGACCCCAGAGCCCACATGAAGGTGGAAGAATACTGATACCATGGGATTTTCTCCTTTGATTTCACATGCCATAGCATGTGCACCTATATAGATACATATCATGTGCACAGAAACACTAACAATAATGGTGATGACGAAGAACAATCTCACAATCTCATCCAAATATTGATTTTTGGAAGGTCAAGGTCAACAACTCATAAACCCGTAACCAAGGATCAGAAAAAACTCCCAATCTCCAATAATTCATCTGTAAGTGTTTACCAAATAACAGTTCTGTGGGTACAAAAACCAAAATTGTATACATTATGTCCACATATGAAAACTTCACAATGAAAATCATTATGTATAATTAATAGCCTCATCCCAAGCAAGCACCAAAACTACTTTGTGAGCTTTTATTTTTAATGTACATACTCAGCCCCCCCCTCCATGTCAATTTTAATACAAATTTTAATTTAGGTTCCAAAATTATGACTGGGAATTTATATTTTAACAAGATATTTGGTGGGCCAGCAAAATGGCACAACAAATAAAGGTACTTTCTGCCAAGCCTAAACAACTGAATTTGATCCCAATAACTTTGATGGTGGAAGAAAAGAAGCTACTTTTCACATACTGTGAGGCACTGCCACCTCCAATGAATAAATAAATGTAAAAAAGATCCTTGATTATTAGGCAAGCATTGTTTTATTTAGCAAAAATAATCTTAGTCCCTTAAGGGTGACAAAGCTAATTTTAGTTTTGGAGGAGGCCCTGTAGATCTTGCCCCAGACAATGAAGAGTCATTCAGTAAGCCAGTAAGGATGCTTCACAGCTACCCCTAAATCCAGGAGACCCAACATGAAATGGCCTGCTGTTAGCTACTACATGTTTTCAGGATCTGGGGTTTATAATCCAATCCTAATTGAACAATTGAATCTGAAATCACTTATTTCAAAGCTACTATGCAGGAACCCCATCCGAATAAACTGAATAATGGTGTCTTATAAGGTAGCTTAGACATTTATTTTAGGGAAACTTAAGGCAATTCTGGTTGACAAAAATGGGTTAACAATCACTGATTTAAGTTGTTCAGTTAGTATTTTTTCCAAACTCAGCCAATCATATTTTAACATGAATACCTACAAATTTCTCCTAAAATAAATTATAGGAAATTCTCACTTTCAAGACAGTACTACAGAACATATTTCATGATAGAGGTATGATCTTTGATTGTATCATTCGTTGTTTAACATGCTTATATATTTGACTGATCAAAAACCAAAATGCAATATAAACAAGTAAACAAGATAAAAACAGAAAAAAACCCTCTTCTATTTCCCCGCCATTTCATCCTTTCTTGAGGATATTAAGAATATCCACAATATAAAAGAACAAAATGTTCTACCATGAATAAAAAGCATTCTGTTACAGAAAGGGGGATAACAGTCAACAAGAGAAATTGATGCATCAATCCAAGGACCTGCTTGTTACCATGCAGTGGTAACTCCTATCAGAAGCTGCTATAATTGGATCAAAGAAGAAAGAAATTAAGAATATAATTTAAAAGTGTGTTTCCAGTTGGTTTGGCAGTATATTAGTCATCAATCTCAGGGCTTTAATGTGTTTAAGCGAAGAAACAGTCATAAATGACTTCCAATTCTCAGCACCTTCTGAACTACTTAAAACAGGATATAATGCTGAAGAGCCAATGAGTCATCATAACGTAGCAAGCAGTAAGGTCAAATCAAGAACTCTTGTTGGATTAAAATGAAGTGAATTTCATCTGATTTTAATAAAAAATTCAGCTAGGTCTAAGCAACTAGTAGGTAGAAATGGCCTAATGTTCACCAAATGGTATAGAAGATAGTATGCATGTCTTAACTTCACATTGTATATAGGAAATAAAGTTGACTGAAAAAGAGAAGATTCCAGATTATCATATGTATGCCCCATAACCGTAATAGTATAAAAATAGTAGTTTAACATCAAGTCTCCTACCAAACACGTATCATAAGCTAAACTCGTATGCAACCACATTAAGTTAGTCCAGTAGAGTCTAAATTGAGGTAGCAAATGCCACATTGTCTTTTCCTAATGGGAAGAAGTTAGAATGGAAGATAAAGCACCAGTAACCTTCGGGACTTCACTCCTATTTCTATGGTTCTTAATAACCAGACGGCCTTTAGTAATCCTATTTTAACATAGAGTATTTTCCTTGTCATCCAAAAGGTTCTAAGATATATATACTAGTAGGACAGAGTTCTTGCCTACCTAAGTTCTGGCATACCTAAAAAGGTCTAACTATGTGTGTATCTGTGTATGTGGATGTATTTATACTAATAATTGTTATGATAGCCCAACTATTATCATTTTAGATTTTCTATCACTCAGAATCAACTGCTTATTTAATTAATAGCTTGCAAAGTAGAAATCTAGATAGAAAGGACTTCCAGTTAAAGATGATGGATTAAACATATCCATTTATCTTGGCTAACTCCCAGAATTCCACTGACATGACACTAAAAGGATCTTTTTTAAAACCCACAATAATAAAGAGAGTGGAAGAGATATCAACCATATTGATATCCTGAGAACTAACACAAAATAGCATAGTAGCTCTGAAAAATCCCAGAATAAAGTATTTCTACCTAAGCACCTCCAGAAGAACCAGAGAGCTGAAGTTAGGGAAGAAAGGAGGTTGAGTAAAATGGAACATTAAAAATACATTTTTAATGTTATATTAGTTTATTTACTTTACATCTGGTGGGTGACCCCTCCCTCCCCTCCTCTTTCCACCTAGAAAAGGGGAGCTCCCCTCTTTCCCCCATATTAACCTTCCCCATCATATCAGAACTGTGCATATCTTCATCCCCTGAGGCTAGGCAAGACAGCCCTGCCAGGAGGAAGTGATCCAAAAGCAGGCAATAGAGTCCATGTTAGACACAGCACCCCCTTCACTTGCCAGGTACCCCATATGAAGACCAAGCCACCCATCATTTACATGTGTGCAGGGGGCCTAGGTCCACAGTAAACCAGAAGCTAGAAACAACCTAGATGTTTCTCAACCGAAGAATAGATACAGAAATTGTGTTACATTTATACAATGCATACTACTCACTTATAAAAAAGAAAGAAAACATGAAATTTACAGGCAAATGAATGAAACTAGAAAAGATCATCCTAAGTGAGGTAACCCAGACCCAGAAAGACACACATGGTATGTACTCACTTATAAGTAGATATAAGTGAGGATAACCATACTACAATCCACAGACCTAAAGAAGCTATTTAAGAGGAAGGGCCCAAGGGAGGGTGCCTGAATGTCACTCAGAAGGGGAAATAGAATAGACAGCAGAGGTGGATGAAGAGAGGGAAGCAGGCAGCAGATGGAATGGGGAGGGAAACAAAGGTGGGGATCAGATGTGGGAAGAATGGGGGTGGGAGGTGGGAGGACTGGGAACAAGAAATAAAATACTTTTTAAAGAGCAATTAGGAAACCTCCAAATCCTGCCTCTGTTTTTCTCTCTCAGTCTACCATACATACAGAGATTTATTCTTTGGAAAGTAAAACAGAAAGTGTCTGAACTAGGAACAGAATCAGAATCACAAAGGACATTTGTATGCTGCATGTGTTGTCTCCCATCTTCTTACTTTCTTGTTCAGAGAGAAATGGAAAGATTCTTCTGTAGATCAACTGATTAGATCAGAAAAAAAAAAAAAAAGCAAAGGCACAGACACATTGGTGTTGGTTCTAAAACTCACCTAGCCCAACCAAGTCACACAACTTACAATTAACAAACATGAGAATATATTCATGCTAATGGCTTCCAATTTCTTTTAGATGATTCCCTCTTAAACGTGTATTAGCAGGAAAAAAAAAACTAGAAATCTGTAATTATAACATGTCCTAAAGCAAAATGGTTTGGAAGAAACAAAGAAAAAAAAAAGTCCTAATATATTCAGAAAGAAATTTCAGAGCATTGTGAATATGCAAAAAAATTAAAAAGCAGGATAGAAGAATACTAATATCTAATTTTCAAAAAGATTTTGGTGGAAAGTAGTAAAATTTTTGAGGGTAAATGTTTTCTAAACAATTATATATTCAGCCAAACTATCAAGCTAAATATAAACATCACATACGAGTTTTGAATTTGTAAAAACTTCAATATATGACTTCCCATGTTCCCTTCCCAGAAAGAAAACTACCTAAAAGTTTTTCTACCAAAATGAAGGGTAAAAAACAAGAGAAAGAGAGAGAGAGAGAGAGAGAGAGAGAGAGAGAGAGAGAGAGAGAGACCATCTAGATAGTAACCTTTAGGATCCAACAAAGCAGAGGCCCAAAGAATATTTGCTCAAGTTGAAAACCAAAATGATCCAAGATAAATGTCTGCAACACTAGGCCACACAAAGTACACATGTAGTGCTTGAATATACTGAGCAAAGATATATAATTATTTTAAAGAATATGGAAATGAATTTTAATAAATACTAGATGCAAAGGAAAAAAGCCAGGTGATTGCTAACTACAGATAAAACAAAAATCTGTGAGAGCATTCATAATATCCATACTACATGGCTCTGTTATGAGAGATTTACTAGTCAGCTCATCATAACCCACTGTTTATACAAAATGAGGTGTGATAAACTGATAAAAGACATCTTAGGAATATGGAAACATGAGCGAAAAGGGACAAATTATCTAAATTTCCATCTTCTACAGTGTAACAATACCTAAAAAACGAACCATTTTGGGCGTGAGTGTATTACTGATAAATGCAAATAAAATACCAAGTGCAGCATTCAATGAACTGATACCATCTTAAAAGAATATTTTCTCTCTGGTAAATGACATTCAATGAATGCTTATTGAACTGAACTGATATGTGAAAAATTTGGCAGGAATATGTGCCCATCTCAAACACTCTGTAAATGTTAGGGCCTTCTCTTTAAGATTTTTCCCTCTTTAGCCAACTCAATCACTTAAAGTTGCTAAATAAAAAGACAGAAAAACAATGTAATTTTAAAATTACTCTCAAATGATTAATGATGTTTTACCAAGGAAAAGAGAATTTGCTGATATTTCATCACGAAAAGATTTAATAATACTATTAGTAAGCTATTTACATTCTTAGACAGTAAAATAATGAAACCCGATATTCACTAGAAAGAAGCAAAGAATATTTCTCTTCACAATAATATTCAGCTGTAGTTTAGTCAATTTAAAACTTACCTTAGAACTCAGATGAGCATTTTAAGTCCATAAAACCTTATAAATAAAAAACATTTTTTTGTAAATAACATATTTAGAAAGTTTTCTCATTCGGTTCTGAATTATATTTCTCATGAAAATAGGAACCTTAGTTTTATATAGGGAAAGATAGATATTTTTATACAAACTTGAGTTAAATTACAATTACCTAAAATATCTAACAAAAGAGATCATGAAGGTATAATGATTTAACAATCTTTATTGTGTAAGCAAGTCATCTACCAATGTCTGACTTGGAAAAACACATTTAACCCAGCATAGAGAGATTGAAAGCTTTGGTAAGCTTCCTCCAGCTGTAATGTATTAAATAACTAAGCCAGGAGTAGTTGATAAATTTCACTTTTTAATTCATTCATTAAGGCTGTAAATATTTCCCAAGTAAAGTACCATGTAATACTGTTTCTAGTCTTTAAAGTACTGCTGTTTTTGTTTCTCCCTCTAACTCCAAACCTGAAAATAAAACACACAAGTCAAGGAAAGTAAGAACATGTTCACTTAGCAATCAGATGATGTCATTGAACTGAAAGGAAAACCATCCTACCCATTAGAATACAATCTGTGAAGAGTCACTTACATTTAACCTTCAAATAAACAATTAAGGCACACCATAGAGAGTGTTTTTCTCCTTACAAATGATTGTGCTGAACATGCTGTGGTATGGTAAATACTGTGAATTTCATATTACTCTCTCCTCTTCATAGAATTTCAGTTCCAATTGAGTAAATATTCGTGGTACTATTAACCTTTTGAGCAAGAAACTGGGCAGGGCTCAACCCCTGCAAGGAATCATCGGGTGGCTGCCTAGCAACACCTGTGGTCTCTACCCACTAAATGCCAGGGGAACCTACCCCAGATGTAACAAAACAATAAATCTTTAGACATGGCCAAATATGGAGGAGAATCAGAGCTTTAGCAAAATATAGAAGCCAGGGAGAGTGATTGTAAACAAAAGAACACAGATGAAAACAATGATCTCTTTTTCATAACGGAAGTCTTCTGATTTGATTTAGGTCAAAATACTTCTTTTTTGTTGTTTTTTTCAAGACAGGGTTTCTCTGTGTAGCCTTGGCTGTCCTGGAACTCACTCTGTAGACCAGGCTGGACTCAAACTCACAGAGATCCACCTGCCTCTGCCTCCCCAAGTGCTGGAATTACAGGCATACACCACCACGTCCGCCTCCAAAATACTTGTTAATGCTACTATGACCATTTTAGGGTGAAACACCTTCTAATCCTAAACTTAAATTAAAATAAAAGAAGTCCAATTAAAACAACTCACAAGGAACACAATGGAAATCATTCTGACTAATCATCACTGCACATTCCCCTTAAAAAGAGTGCAAGGTCATCATTTTTTATATTACATGGGATAATTCCAGAAACATAAAAAAAAAAAAATATGGGTACTTACCATGTGCCAAGCATGTGCTAAGTAGTCAAGAAATAGTCATATATTAATTATATTTACCCAACTGAGAAATAACTGTTACAGTTTTTAATAGGTTATTCTTGTGATCTTTGGCAAAGGATTCTTCCATTTGAAATCAAAAGCATGAATAATCCAATGAACTTTAAAAAGCTAATGCATTTACACTTCATATATATATATATATATACATTATATATATAATGTATAATTTTCATAGTTCAAAAGACAGCTAAGTGGAAGAGAACTCACCAAAAAGAAAAAATGCAAAAATTTCATATTGATGGGAGACTGTACTTGGAATATATAAGTGATTATTAATGTAATGATAAAAAGATAAATAAACCAAATAAAATGGTCAAAGAATACAAGTATGTATCTCTTCAAGAGATGAACAACAACCATTAAGCATCTAAAAATATTCAGTATTTATTAAGAAAATTCAGTTACCAGGCCACAGAGGAAAACATTGCAGCCAGTCTTGATGAGACCTGATAGGCTAGGGTCAGATGGGAGGGGAGGAGGACCTCCCTTATCAGTGGACTTGGGGAGGGGCATGGGAGTAGATGAGGGAGGAAGAGTGGAATTGGGAGGGATGGGAGGGAGATTGGAATTGGGAGGGTTGGGAGGGGGATACAGTGGGGATACAAAGTGAATAAACTGTAATTTATAAAAATATAAATAAATTTTAAAAAGTGAAAAAAAGAAAATTCAGAGCAGAATCAGAAGAAGATATACAATGTGCAGGTATTAGGATAGCTACAATTAAGTGACCAGATAGTAACAAATGCTGGCAAGCATATGGAGAAACTGGAACCCTTACTGTTGAACAGAATATAAAATGGAACACTTGCTCCAAAAGACAGTATGGCCATTTTTCAAACAATTATCCATGGACTTATATGACTTAGTAATTCTATACAAAGCTCCAGGTATTTAGCCAAGGAAAATGAAAATATAGGGACACACACACACAAATGGCACAGAAGTCATTATTACCTCATCATCCATAACAGTTAAGGGGCTCAATCAACCCAAATATCCATCAATGGACAAATGGAGAAATAAAATATAACATATTCACAAAACGGAATTCAATTTGACCATAAAACTGAACGAAGCACTGATACGCACTAACAAGATGGATGAAACCAACCAGTCACAAAAGGACAAATACACGACCTCATGAATGTGAAATTCATATTAATATTAATAAAATCTATAGCAGGATCAGCACCAGGAGAGAAACAAATGGGAGGGAAAATGGGAGCGAAAGGGATAGAACAAGGTTTCTTTTCAGAGATGATGAAATAATTGAAAATAGACTGTAGTAATGGCTGTATCTATGAATATAATAAAATGATAACAAATGCACTAAAATGCAAACTATTTATATGTTAAACATATATTTATATAGCATATTTTAAATGGGTGGCGTACATCATATGGATGACGTGTGAATAAAGCTGCTTTGTTCATAAATAGCCTTCAAGGTACAGTTTAAAAAAACAGCATTTGGACTATGACTCATTGAGAAAAACATCTTTAAAACGTCCTATCATCTGAAGAGATCTCATTCTTTTATTGTAAAGTACGAAATGATCATTAAATCCTATTTAAACTACTGAAAATACTCTGGGTAAATATTTAAGAATATGAAAATCTTTAAAGTACATAAATTAAAATGCCAGCTTAGGAACTTTCAGGTGCATACAACACAGTGATTATTTAAGATGTTTTTGAAGGCAATGAGCCATTGGATTGGTGGAGGGGGTGGTTAATACAAAAAGCTAAATAATCCATATGAAAAGCGGAAGCCTGGAATAACCCCTTCTTTTCCGTCTTCAGAGATGCTCAGAAAACAGCCTTCCTTCCTCCCCATTCACCGTAAACCTTCTTTTTCAGGAGCCTAAGATAATCACTCCAGTAACAATTTACATTTACTCCAGTAACAAATAGGAAGTGTGTAACAAAGGGCAAAACAACAACAACAGAAAAAAACAAAAAACAAACAAACAAAAAAAACAGATTTAAGGGGCTAAGCCAGTTTCCAGCAATGGCTACTTCGAAGATGGATAGTCACCACCAAGCATTACTGCTTTTTCCAGGCAGGAATAAGATAACAAGATCCTTGAATGTATAGTTAGCCCGCATTTCAAACTATTGAGATGATTCAAACTGTGTCATTTCCAGTCCAGAAAAAGCCAGCTTATATATTTGGCTTATGTTATGGGTTGTCTCGATCACGCTACTCTCTCTCCTTACAGAGCCCCTGGTATTCGTTGCCGCCACACTCCATGGTTTTCCAGACCTGAAGAATCACCAATGTCAGTGGCAAGGAAAAGCCTAGAAACATTAGTGATTGTGTAAAAAAAAAAAAAAAAAAAAAAAAAAAAAAAAAAAAAAACATAATAAATCTCGACTCCTGCCTTGGCTATTACAAACAACCCAATTTACCACCAATCCTAATATAGGTACCTGATTAATACTATGCTCCACTTCTGAAGCAAAGACAGGGTTAATATTGGGGTGGGGAGGACAAGAAATAAAACAACCAAAGGCAACAACTGGTTCTTCTTCTTTTTTTTTTCCCCCTTTTCTTTTTTCTTTTTACCAGAGCCTCAGGTTTTCAAAATGACTGCGTTAGAAGCTGGAATGACCCAGATTGTAGTGTTGGAAGGCGGGGGTGGTGGTGGTAGACAGGTATCATTCCTTTGTAGGGTGGCTGTGGCTTGAGGTGGAAAAAGGGAACTGAGGTGGGCACTCATCTATGTGAAGAGAGAAAGAACCTGGAATGGTCTTTAGGCACCACCCACCTCTGCAAATGAATCACTGCAGTGTCAACCCTGCACTGATTCCATGAATTGCCAAACAGGATGAGGTAAGGCAGAAGCCCAGAGCCCCCTCCTCCCCTTTTTTCCCTCCTCCTGCGCACAGAAGGGCACATCCCTCTCGAGGTGCACCAGGCAGCCCTTCGCGGGTCGGGGCTGAAGGGCTGACGTCACCTTTCTGCATTGAGCTCGAGGACTGGTAGCAGTACCAGTTAGGTGGGGAACAGGGGCGCTACTGCAGCCACCAGTGGTGGGGGTCCTCCACTTGGGCACTAAAGATTGGGTTCACGCAGAAAAACACAATGCCCAGATGGAAATAATAAAAGGTGGAAGGGAGCCAGAAAAGGGGTCATAAGACCCTGTCGCTGAGTAAGCTCAAAGATACCCTGGCTTATGTAAGACCCTCTCCGTGCGCCTCCACGCGGTGGCGGCACCTGTACCGCATTAGTGCGCTTGGGAGACTGATCGCCCTTGTCCAGGCAAGCAGCCGGCTCCCAGTGACTCTCCCACAGCCCCGCAGCGTTGGGGCTAAGTCGCAATCTGGGATCAAACCCAGATGTCCTGCGCTCGCTCCCAGCCCGCCACAGGTTAGCTCCAACAGGCACCTAAAATTGGTTGGTAAGGTAGGGAGAGAAGTCCAGAGGAGAAAACAGGCAAATCCGCAACTCAACTTTCCCCAGAGGCTGACCCTATCCCGAGAGCTTAAAAAATTCAATGCATTAAAAAAAAAAAAAAAAAAAATTTTGAGGGAGAGGGAGGGTTGAAAAATCTGCAACCCCCGCCACCATGCAACCCACTACAGCTTTCGTTGGGCAAAATCGAGAGATGGAGCAGCCCAGACCTGCACCCTACCATCCCGCAGCCCCGACCCAGCACCAGCGCCAGCGCCTGTCTCCTTATCCACCGGCTAAAATCGGGTTTGGGATTTCGGTTTTCCTTCCACCTTTCTTTCTAAGAGCATCACAACACGGGCTGATGGACCGTGGCCCGGCCAGCAGCCCGGCGTGGGCACTCACCCAGAAGACGAAGGAGTAGATGATGAGGAGGGTTTTGAGACAGGTTATCACAGGTTTGGTCTCCATTCTCCTCGATGCCATACTACAGAGCTCTGGCGGCTGCAGTGGCGGCGGGCGGCGGGCAGCGGGCGGGCGCGAGGGAGGGGGAGGAGGCGGGGCCTCAGGAGGCGGGGCCGCGGGGGTTTGGGGGGGGCGCGTGCTTCCGGAGCTTCCCGTGCGCGCTCAGGCTGGGCTGCGCGCGTGCATTAGCGCGTGCCCGGCTGAGGCCTGGGCTGAAGAACCAGGCTGGCTAGCGACTGTTTGCATGCTGGGAATGCCGCCCTAGCCTGCAATCCGGTACAGACCCCCGTCTGAGGTAAAGGCTGTAGTGGTAGGTGGTCAGAGGGAACCTGAAAACCTAGAGGTCAGGGCAACTTTCCTCAGACCATCCCAGCATTAAGATTTCGATGGTGGTGTATGAAGCAGGGCCTGCACCTTGGCTACGTAAGGATTGTGTAGCGTGCTTCTGCATTTAGATTACCAGGAATCGGGTCCTTGGCAGTAAGCACACCTTGTCTGTGCTTAGAACAGACTGACATCCAGAGAGACAGCTGGAAGCAGAGTGAAGAACATGGGAGCCAGGAGACCCTCATATCCTTGTTACTTCACAGTTGTTTATAGGCCCCATTTGAAACTAACAGTTTTAGATTTCCTCACATTTGGAAACAACAAAAACTGAATCACAAGTTGCAGCTACATTCTTCCTACATATAAGACGTTCAGATAACAATTACAGCAAAAATCCTCTAAACTACCAGAGAATCATTTGCCTCACCTGGCGAGCACTGACAATTTCACTTCCTTTGTGCAAGGAAGCAAAAAAGAAAACAACTTGGTATTTCCTCCAAAAGGTGAATGTAGACTCACCGATAAGAATTCCACACCTAGATAGCTACCCGAGAGAAATGGAGACACAAGTCCGGGTGAAAACTTGTGCATGTGAATTCTATCACAATGTAAAATCATACACGATCTACCTAGATTTCTCATGGCTAATTCAAAGACAAACACATGGTATGGATTCTACCAGAGATGTAGTCTTACTCCTCAAAGAAAGTACAGCAGAAAGCACCACCACCTCAGGCTAACTCCATGTGGACATTGTTAGATATACGTTCTGTGAAAGAATAAAATAATAGAGTCAATAAAGCTTGAGAAAGCCTTTCAAGATCAGTTGTAGCTGGGATAATTATTACCTGCAACACACTATACATGGTTGCAGGTCAGTAAGGTCATTGCACAAACAAGAAACAAATATGAGAAAGAAGAAGACCTGGTCAAGAAAATGGACAATCATTAACAGTGTAAGGGAAAGAAAGGGCAAGTTTGCAGCAGCTCTCAATAATTGATGCTCGTTTGTACTGCCTACAGGGCTTAAAAGAAATGTGAATGTCTGTGCCCAGTCCTAGCTAGCCTGAATTATTTTGTATGAATTGAAGGCTCAGAGTTTTTAAAGCTCTTCAGGCGATTCTAATGCTACGCAAGAGTGGACAGCCATTGTTCCGACTACTAGAGGTTGCAGACAACTTTCTGGAGGAACAAAGAGAGGCTTCTAAAGACTTCAAGCTTGTAGTGGAAAAATACCTTCGCCATGTATAACTGATTCTGTAAAGTCAAAAATCCTAACATCTCCTCAAGGATAATTAGATGACTTTATATAGACTGAACGATATTTATGGATGAAAGACATCAGCTTAAACTAACTAATCATTTCAGTCTGGAGCTTTATTTTGGAATATCTAATTAAGCCTAATTTCTTGAAAACTTGGATTATTCTACCCCAAATAAACAATTTAAATGTACAGATAAACTTATACATGTCTCAAGTAACGTCAGTAATAAGTAAATTAAAATATTTTGTAACCAGCCTTCTGAACAAAATGTGATCTGTGATTTGGGTTTTTAAAGAAAAACAAATCTGAGGAATTTGCTTGCATCTTCAAGTTGCATTGCTAAATCCAGAAAAGTCTTACCCAAAGGAGGACAAGTTGGTCTTCATGATAGGAACCACTGCTTAAAAAAAAAAAAAAAGGCAAAAGGCAAATAACTTCTGGACCCTTAACTTAACTTGTATTCTTTCCTGCTTTTTTCCTTCTACTTTTTCAACAGCTTTGTTTTGTCACAGGCCAGAAGGCCAGAATGTTTACAGAGTAGAAGCCCCTTAAGACAGCCCTACCAGGGCACAGAGGAAAACATTGCAGCCAGTCCTGATGAGACCTGATAAGCTAGGGTCAGATGGAAGGGGAGGAGGACCACCACTATCAGTGGACTGGGGGAAGGGCATGGGAGGAGAAGAGGAAGGAAAGGTGGGATTAGGAGGGGTTGAGGGAGGAGCTACAGCTGGGATACAAAATGAATAAAATGTAATCAATAAAAAATTAATTAAAACATAGAAAAGACTGAACCAACTTAAAAAGGAGTGTGCTCTGAGCAAAACAAATAAAAAAAAACAAAGATAAAAAGGAATTGTCACTGAAGACAAATCTAACTAAGCCCTCTGGCCTCATTTGTTCCTAGTTGATTTAAATAATACAGATTTCAGAGGTTGAATACATTTTTTAAATACAAAAGCTTCACTGGGGGGCTGGAAAGATGGCTCAGAGGTTGAGAGCACTGACTGCTCTTCCAGAGGTTCTGAATTCAATTCCCAGCAACCACATGGTGGCCCACAACCATCTATAACGTAATCTAATCCCCTCTTCTGGCATGCAGGCATACATGCAGGCAGAACATTGTATACATAATAAATCTTTTTTTAAAAATCATCCACTGTCTTGTTGGAGACAACACAGCTGGCATGTGGATTATAACAGTTGGCTAGGTTAATCCACAAATACTTAAAGACTGCCTTTGCTAAAAATGGATTTCTTAAAAGAGCCTACAGATATCCCATGGGAGTGGGATGATAAGCTTGGCCACTGCATCTTCATATCATTCTGTCATCTTTGCTGCCTCAACCATTGCATCAGACTCTGCTCAGTTCTGCAGAAGCCATCATCAGAGTAATGTAACTTTTAGCCAAAGAGCATTGAGAATCAATGGTCATCTACAGAAGCTATAAGGAGGATGGGAAGGATTCATTGCAGGGTTATCAGCAAAAGCAAGCTCTTCTGACACTTTGATCTCATGGTCCTAGCCTTTGAACCCATGAGAGAAAATATTTCTATTGCTTTAAGGTATCCAGTTTGGAAACTGGAAATATGGCTAAGTGGTTGAGAGTGCCTACTGTTCTGGCAGAGGAAGGGAGTTCAGTTCCCAGTACCCACATTGGGTAGTTCATGACTGCATCTCTAGCTCTATAGTATTCTGGACCCCATGGTCACCTAGACTCACAGTCATATACTCACACACATACACATAATCAAAAATAAAATAATATTTTAAAAAGACATCCAGTTTGCCATGCTTTCTGTTGCCAGCCACAGACAATATGACTCTCCCTTACATATATATAAAAAAAGAGTTGAAAACAGGCATTTAAACACAGTTGCCTATGTATGTTCATGGTAGCACTATTCACAATAGCCCAAGTGTTTCATCAGATCAGGAATGGATAAACAAAATATAGCATATGTGTGCAATGGAATGTTATTCACATAAAGAGGAATAAATAACCTATTATGTTTGACAATGTGGGTAAACCTTGAAAACATTTTTTTATGCTAAAAGAAACCAGTCACAAAGGCCAAAGATTCAATTATTCCATTCATGTAAGCTATCCGAAATTGTACTTTAGAATGGATAATGTGGTAAAGTTTATGTTGTGTTTACATTACCATATACAGAAATAATATAAAACCATAGCAAGTCCAAAGGTCCTGCCACCTGAGGAGAGGGTGTGTTTGAGGAGGTGGAAAACCTACTGGAGGCAAAGAAGAGTGTAGGATGCCAGAAAGGGGTCAGTTTCTCCAGGCCTTCTAAAGTGATAAATAAAAATTCCCTTCATTTAACTAAAAGTAAGGGGAACTTGTACTTTTTGCTATCTCAAAACTGGGCAAGTAGTTTAAGGAGAAGAGCACTACCCAAAGCCTCTCTGCTCCTACAGTCCCTTCAGTCTGTTGACCAAGTACCATTTCATCATAAGCTTCAAACACATTCCTTAGCATGTCACTTTCTTACCTTCTAAAAGCCTCAAAGGGCTTTTTTTTTTTCTATCACTGTCCTTGGAATCAAATTTCAACTCTTTACTTCAGCTTGTAAAGCATACCTGAGCTGGCTCCAACTGTATTTGGTACTGCTCTCTCATTGGCCTGGTACTTCAGTTGCTTTGGCATAAACAAAGTGGTATGGTTTCTCCCCACTAACTGAGCATGCTTGCACACACACACACACACACACACACACACACACTGAATGGTTAGTCACTTCTTGTTATTTAAATCTCAATACAGATTTAACCTCCTCAGGGAGGCAATTTTAAATGAAAATAGCCAGTCATCTAGTCATTGTCTATTCTGTTTCTTGGCATAACAGTTCTCTAACATTTTCTTGTTTACATACTTGATTTTGGTTTTGGCTCTGGATTTTTGTGTGCTTGAACCTTTTCTGTTGTGGGTTTTATCACCCTACTCCACTCACTGAAGTATAAGGTCTAACAGAGGATTGCATTTTTATCTGTTTTGTTCACTGTTGTATCCTCTGCATGTGGCTACAGTAGAAACACCAAGAAAATTGCTGAACAAATGAATGGTACACAGTAGTGACTCAACAGATGATTGGTTTTTTTTTCTCTCTTTTTATTTTTTATTTTTTTTATCAGTTACATTTTATTAACTTTGTATCCCAGCCGTGTCCCGATCCCTCATTCCCTCCCAGTCCCTCCCTCCCTCCCTCATCTCCACCGTGCCCCTTTCCAAGTCCACTGATAGGGGGGACCTCCTTTCCATTCATCTGATCCTGTTTTATCAGGTATCTTCAGGACTGGCTGCAAAGCCCTCCTCTGTGGCCTAACAGGACTGCTCCTCCCTTCGGGAGTGGGGAGACCAAAGAGCCAATCATTGAGTTCCTGTTAGAAATAGTCCTTGTTCCCCTCACTTTGGGAAACCAATTGTCAACAGATGATTGTTAACTGGTTGAATAAGGGTGTGATATTTGAAATGAGCCTTGAAGTATAAATGGGATAATGGTGGTCTTTGAGGTTTGCAAAAGCAGCTCATTACAGGCTAGAAACAGCATGAACGAAGGCAGCTTGAACAAAAGCAAAAAGCTCACTAGGAAAAGTAGCAAGGGTAGTTAAAGGACCCAAGGGAGGCAAAAAAAAAAAAATCAAAAAATTAAAAGTTGGCTTTGCTGTGGTGGCAGTGGACCTGACTTTGGCCTATGTTAGATGCCCCATGTTAGCATCTAGTGCAGGCATTAGAAGCAGTTGAAAGACCCCCGAAGGTTGTCTTCCGTCAGGGAGACCCCGTACCCAAAGATCAACAAGTCCAGTTGTTCGGATGCAACCAGCAAGAGGCTTTATTGAGTACACGGGTACCCGGGGCGACAAAGTCTCTCGGAAGACTTGCGCGCCTCTCGGTTGGGGTGACGGGTTTTTATAGGGCTCGGGAGCAGGAAGCGCAGTTACAGAAGCGAGAAGCATAGTTACAGGGGTCTGATTGGGTGGTTTGAACAAAGCTGTAGTTAAGTCACATACCCAGAACCGGGAAGGCGGGAAGGCAGATTGTGAGCCGAGTCACGTACCCGGAACCGGGAAGGTGGGAAAGAATGCAGCGAGGTAGCTCTCCCCTCAGGGAACTTACTGCTATACCGCGCCTACTCTACATAATATTAACAATCGCTGCTTATCTTTTGGTCTCTCACAGTAGAGCAAACCTCATTAGTGGCATGGTTTAATCCGACATGGTTTGGTGAAGGAATTTAGGAAGCAATATGAAGGTTGAAAAGTTAGCAAAGGAAGACAGCAGAAGCAGGAGAACAGTTATAACAGCCTGACTGAAAAAACAGAGGTCTGGACCCAAGGAAGTAGCAACATTGTTGGGAAGAACAGGTTGAAGCATTTTTCTCAATTCTGCCGCCATTTTAAAAACTCACAAAGATCCTGAAAGCACAAAAAGGGTTGTAACTAATAGAGCCTGCTTAACAACAACAATAAAAATAAAAAGTGGGGACAAAAGGTACTTTCCTCATTTTATCAGAATGACAGTTGAAGGTCAGAAGATGGGGTAGGAATGTAAAAGATTCAGTTTCCTCAAACCCAGACAAACCGAACAGAAGAGGCCAACAGCACTAACAGGACTCTAACCCAGAGACTGATAATGGGAGCTCTTACTGATACCTAGGGAGAGAGGGTTGTAAATAGAAATGCTACCTTCCAAAGACTGGATAAAGAAATTGTGGTACATTTACACAATGGAATACTACTCAGCTGTTTAAAATAAGGATATCAAAAAGTTTGCAGGAAAATAGATGAAACTAGAAGAGATCATCCTGAGTGAGGTAACACAGACCCAGAAAGACACACATATATACTCATACACACACATGCACACACACACACACACACACACACACACACGTATACTCACTTACAAGTTGATTTTAGTCATATAGTACAGGATATGCATAGAACCCAAGAAGATAAGTCTGATGGGCATCTTAGGCTTTATGTCTGCCCACTAGTTAGGGGAGTGGGATATATATCTGACATGGACTATGTTGTCTGCTTTGGGATCACTTTCCCCTGATGAGTCTGTCTTACCAGGCCACAAGGGAAGAAGATGAAGTCAGTTCTCATGTGAATAGATGAGCTGGGGTGTCTGGGTAGGGGCTCCCTATTCTGAAGAACAGGGAAAGGGGATGCAGGAGGGAGTGTGGGACTGGGAGGCGAAGAAGGAAGAGCCTATGACTGAAATGTAAATGAACTAATTAACAAGAAAAAAAATACATTTAATTTTATAATAATAAAATGATTAAATTGCTGGATATTATTTCAAGAAAAAAAAAAGATGAAGAAGAAAGAAAGAAATGCCACCTCCCTACACACCAGGGACTTCCTAAACACTTTGAAAGAAATTTGAGAGAG
The DNA here is from genome assembly GCF_030254825.1 of Meriones unguiculatus. Lineage (NCBI taxonomy): Eukaryota > Metazoa > Chordata > Mammalia > Rodentia > Muridae > Meriones > Meriones unguiculatus. Next base: position 92,628,074 of record NC_083369.1, on the reverse strand, counting down.
AAGTTCTTCAGTTTTGTTTTGGATTTTTGTTTTTTTTTTTATCTTTTGGGATTTTTAAATTTTATTTTATGTATATGAGTGTTTTGCCCAAATATATTCATGTCTACCATGTATGTAACTGGTGACCTTGGAGGTGAGATAAGGGGTGCTAGATCCCTTGGAACTGGAGTTACAGATGGTTGTGAGCTACCGTTTATATCCTGGGAATCAAATCTGGGTCCTCTGGAAGAGCAACAAGTGCCTTTAACTGCTCAGCCATCTCTTCAGCCCTTGTTTTTGATTTTTGATCCATCAACTCTTCTATGAGCTGGTGGTACAAAAGTAAACACATGTACAAAATATATTTATAAGAATTCTAAGCCAGATAGTCATGGTGCATGCCTTTAATTCTAGTACTTGGGAGGCAGAAGCAGGTGAATCTCTGTGATTTAAGACCAGTCTGGTCTACAGAGAGAGTTCGAGGACAATCAGAGCTACACATAGAAATCCTGTCTTGAAAAAAAAAAATCCAAAACAAACAAACAAACAAACAAAACTAATTGCAGAATTCATTATTGGAATAATGGAAATGAATCCAACCAATATAGCCAGCCAAGGGTTGTGACGCATGCCTATAACCCCAGTGCTCAGGACACTGAGACAGGGAGATTGTGAGTTTGAATCAAGTAGGGATACATAAGCAGACACAGTCTTAAAACAAATATCCACCAATAATGATTTTAGTTACATTTATTCATTCTACAAAAGTATGTACTATCTGCAATTAACTACTAGGACAGTGGTTCTCAACCTTCCTAATGCTGTGACCCTTAAATACAGTTTTTCATGTTATGGTGACCCCCAACCATAACATTATTTTTGCTGCTACTTCATAACTATAATTTTGCTACTGTGATGAATCCTAATGTAAATATCTGATGTGCGGGATATCTGATATGCAACCTCCATGAAAGTGTCTTTTGACTCTTAAGTGTTCTTTGATCTACAGATTGAGAATAGCTGTACTAGACATTACAGATATGAGCCAAACATACAAGATCCCTATCTTACCCTCTACTTGGGGGGGGGGGGAAGTAGAGTATATTTTATCATATACATACTGTAGAATGTATAATACATGGCCTAATTATTAAATACATTTAACTGTATTAAAGCAAAAGGTCCATTAAGATGAAATATACCATAAATAATCTTTACGTATCAGTCAGAGTGGAAAAATACAAATCATACTTCAGTGATTACAATTATGAACTTTATTAATGTTCATCAGTCACTGTTTTTAGGAGGATATGTCACCTGTGAAAAAAATCATGTTGTACTTCATTTGTAATAAAATTATTTTCCTTCTTGAAAAATTATTATAGGCACCTTCTTTTTATTTTAAGCATGGCTTCTGAGACAAAGGAAGTGAGAATAGAGTTTCCAGGGTAAACTCTGAAAATTTAGAACCCTAAAAGGGTAGAATGCCAGTGTTTTCACCTTGAAGAGGAACACAAATTCTGGTGGAGGGACAGAGTAGATTTTTCCATTACCCATTTCTTGCTAAGCTCAAGGAGGACCTGACTATGTTTAAACTCATTTCTTGGAACTGAGATGTCATTGTTCATTGCATTTGGAAACTCCCTTGATGTGTTTACTGTTTGCATTTATACTGTATTTCTAAAGAAACCATTTAAATATCTAGCAATAGTAGATCAGTTTTAAAAGTGATATTATTCCACAGTCAAATCTCACTTGGGTCTCAGCTATTATTTCTGGTATACTTTTTGGTATTACAGAGATAAAGAAACCTATAAAGTACATTTTTCTGGCTCCCTTCCCAACTGTCTTCCTGTTAGATTTGCCAGTGAGAAGCACTGGTAGACAGACTATAGAATGGGGAAGAAAGAGAAGCCTTTTCTCCCATCTCTGGGGTTTTTCCAGCAGAAGCAACAGCAAGACTACAGGGAAGTCTTTATTCTCAACAGCATCTATGGCAGTTTTAACAACAGCAAAGCCTTTAGATCCCTGGGCTCCCACTCAGTGACAGAAATGCCTCTAAGAGGAGTAGCTACTGCACTCTTTGCAGAACTGTGTTGGATGCAGCCCTCTGAGCCCCAGCACAGGAGTGGTATAGCTTTCTGCTCTCTCACCAATATAGAGTGGGGTCAATTGTTTGCAAAACTAGAAAATTATTTCTCTGTGTGTCATTTTAAAATATTTTTAGGTTGGCACACAAAATAACGGATCTCATTCTTTGCTTTCAAACATATATATCATCTTACTTTTTTTTTTAATTCAATCCCCTGCCTCATTGCACTGCTAAATCCCCTCTTCTCCCTTGTTATGGATTCCCTTCTGCCTCCCAAATTTTAACCCCCACCTGCTTTCATGATGTGTTTTCATGGTGACGAAAAAGGCATTTCCATAAACATGAAATCTATTTTTTTCTCTCTTTGACTCTGGGCTGACTTTGTTCCTTATTTTGAATCATTGAATGCAATGAAAGTGACATTGTGGGAGTGCCAAGCTAAGGCTTTCAGAAAAATTCATGTGTTTCTGTTCACTCTTTTAGAACCCTATGAGAATGAGCACAAAGCACAGAGCAGCTTTATAAAGAATGAGTTAACAGTGTGCAGAGTCTAGCCAGGGTACTTGTCCCAGCTGATGGTTTAGATATGCAAGGGAGCCCAGCCAAGATCAGCAAAACTAATGTATCACCAAGCACAGATGCAAGAGAAAGTTCAAGTGAGACCAGAGAACTGTCCAGAAGATCTCAGCTGACACTGCTGACCACAAAGTTGTCTCTTAGATAAACTTATTGATTCTAAGTAAGTTTGTAACACCTCAGTAAGTTTAGGATGGTTTGTTACAAACTACTAAATATCCCTTCTCTAATTTCTTGAGAGTTTATAACTTTATGATACATTGCTAACATCCTTTGAAGCAGTCCTTGCCTGGATGAAATCCAGAGAATGGTTTCTACTTGCCTGATTAGAAACTCATTCACTCATATTATGTCCACAGAATGGAATTCTACACAGCCATTAAATTTGAGGGCATTAATAGAGTTTTCTAAACAGAAAATCCCCCAAATCATGTTTATAAATGAAAACTGGGATGGCAACAATGTGTATAGTATAATCCCAATGTGTGTGCATGTATTTGGAGATAAAAAGGAATACTAATAATCATGGTTTGGGATTCATACTTTACCACTTTATGATTTGTTTCTTTTATTCTCAATCTTTTTATTTTTGTATATACTAAGTGGTTTTGGGGCAAGTGGTTCTTTTATCATCAAAAAAGACCTGTTTTTAGTGCTTTTAGTGATTATCTTCAGAATATCTGCATTGATATTTGATTTTGGGGAGCCATAAAACCCTCTGTAACTCCCTTTTAAGCATTTCAAAATCATTTTCAAAATCACCATTTCATTTTTAAACAGTAAGTGGCCTGAGAAATTGGCTTTAACATGCTAATGGCATTCCAGGCTAGGTTGCTGCCACTCCTAATACTCTATAGTCCACAGTAGTATAATTCATCTAAAGTGGAACCTCCAACATTTTCCCCATCAGCTCTCCTTCAAGCTCCCTTGTCTTCTTCCTAGATAACTACCACATAAGCACCCTCTGGATGTATATACCTTATAGATATCCAATTCTAACTAATAATTCACTCTGAGGATATTTTATTAAAACCATGCTATGTTTGCACACAGACAACAATATTTATAATAAGTATATATTTCTTTGACATGAAATACAAGCTGATGAAGGCTTGCCTCAGAAAATTTAGCCAAAACAATGACAGTTTCAAGTGTTCAAGTTCCACAGAGATCATGCCATTATTAGTCACAGTTACCATGTTGATTAACACTTAAAAAAAATCAAACATGAACTAATGTAGGCTAACAAAAATGTAACATTTCCTACATAACAATGACAAACCCATTTTAATGAAGTTTGTTTTTACTGTCTTTGATTGTACTGTAACCAGCAAACCAATACATAAAAATAATATATAATGAAATGACTCAGTGGGCTAAGGCACTTGCTGCTAAGCTTGAAGACCTGACTCTCTTTGGCTTTCACACATGTACCCTGACATGTGTGTACCACCCCCAATAATGAAATTAATAAAAAGGGAATTATTGAAATTTCTTCTAGTTAGCTAAAGTAAAATGTAATTTAAATGATAAAATATATGGTTGCTACATAAAATAAGCCAAAGCTCCATATTACTGAAATGTGTGAATTTCACATTTAAGGTGAAGACTGAGCCAGCATGACTGAAGCACAGGGGAACACAGTGATTCTTATCACTGTGTTAAATACTGATTTTAATCAGCAGACCAAAGATTCAAGAATAAGGAATGTTAAAATATAGGGAGATAGTGGTTTTCATATATAAAACGAGTTTCAAAATCTCCTCCACACCTTGACAGAATAAGCCATGAATTTCTGGAAGTAGGCAATGCCCTGAGAAATATGCAGAAATAATATACATTAGATTATGAGTAAACCTTATTAACCAGGGATATTCCATGTAAACAATAAAGAATGGAAATAATAGGCAGGTATTTGGCCCACACTGCTTTAATTGTCTGCATTTAGGAATTCTTTTGATCCCCTTCCTATAGGCTCGTGTTTTTCATTTTCTCCTATTTAGCTGGTGGTAGTTTGGGGGAATATTTTAAGAAACTTTAGGACATGGACCCTTGTTGGAAGAAATGGGTAACTGGGAAAAGACCTTGAGGTTGTATAGCCTGGTCCCACTTCCTCTTTTCTCTCTGCTTTTGCAATATGATCAGCAGCCTTTTAACTCCCGACACCATGCTTTCCCTGTCATGGTGTACAATATTCCTTCAAACTGTAAACCAAAGTAAAAACACCTCTCTTAAATTGCTTCTTGCTGGTATTTTGCCACAGCACTGGGAGAAGCAACTAATACTACTTATAAATATCAAAATGGGCTAACAATTGTGACTCATTGGCTCCTTGAAGGTTGGAGAAAGCAAGTATGTACTTATCAGCTACTTAATGGTATGACTAGAAACAATGGCAGATTGAGCTTCCAGACAAAAGTGTGAAAGGGTTCTAGAATAAAAGGTAAACAAAACTGAATACTAGGACAAGAATACCAACTCCATCCTTCCATCAGCCATTGGGAAAATAAAAATACCTTTGATCCACTGTCCCATAAAGAGGAGGCACACTTAAATTCTAATGCATTCGTTTTTTCACTTAGCTATCAGTAAGGATTGCCATAGCCATGACAGCTTCTTTTTAGCTTTTCCTCTAAAAGTAGCAGAAATCAAGCACCTAAACCCCAGAGGTCTATGAGCACTCTGCAACCAACTTGACACCAACTAAATATCTTCAAAATACCTAAGAATTGAAAAACAATGCCTTTCCTTCACTCTCTGCAAGCATTCCAGTACTTCATTTAGATGTGTGTATTTGTTTTGAATTTACTTTTTTTTTTACCACCATGGAGACACAGCTAGAACCTGAGACAAAGCAAATTTCTTTTTCATGTTCTCTAACACAGTTTTTCTCTTTGCTAGCACAACATGGTCTTGAAAACTCAGATAATAGCCCCACATGTCTTACCTCTTAGGTTGTTGGTTCTTTCATTTAGTGAAACACAGATGTACACTTGTTCTCTCTCTATTCCTTGCCACACCCAGCACAGGCATTCATTTCATAGATGGTCTAGAAATGCTTGCCGAATTGAACCACCTGCTTTATTTCACAGTGATGAAACAAGCCATTTGTCGACAAAATGTTAAAGTGACTCACATTCCAGCTGTAAAATTAAAATCTAGAACTACTACTTTACTTTTGAAATAAGAAACACTTGTCTAAGTGTTTATAATTTTATAAAATGTATTCTTGTGTTTTGATGTCCAATTCTTTAGTGACATTAAAATCAGTGGCAGCCATGCATTAAATGTATGTTTTTCAGGATCTTGTTTAGCTTATTGGATATTGCTTCTTTCTTTTTCCCCATGATTTAAATATGTGGTCAAGATATAATTCCAGACGATTTCTAAAATAAATGCTTAAAGCTTTAGTACTATATTTGTTTTACTTTTATTCATGTGGTATGTGTGCGTGTGCAGTTGCACATGCCTGGGGATGTTCCCAGCTGCTAGAGGAAGGAATTGCATGCTCTGGAGAGAGTTATAAGCTTCCTGCTGTGGGTGCTGGGTTTCAAAGTCTGGTCCTATTGGAGACCAGTAAGCCCTCTTAACTGCACAGTCATATCTCCAGTCCCCAAATTATTAAAACTTATTGGCAAATTGCAACTATCCTTTCAGCTTCAAACTTTCAAAACCGCTCTAGCAATCTACACATTCTTATTTATTCCAATCTGTCTCAAATTTGGTATTTCCCATGAACAAAGCCAATTAATAGTTGGTAATCATGCTACTTATGTTGCAGATAGAGAGAAAGTTTATAGACTAGTAGAATGTGATACCTCATGACTGTAATTCTAGCACTTGGAAGGCTGAGGCAGGAGGATCACTGCAAGGTTGAAGCCAGCTTAAGGTATATAGTGAGTTTCAGGCCATCCTGGGCTATAGAGTCCCCTGGATCAACAAGAAAAGCGAGGGAGAGGAAGAATGAGAGGGAGAGAGAGAGAGAGGGAGACAGAAAGAGAGAAGACGACAGAGGAGTCTTATTGAAGTGATGCCAATTACAAACACAGAGAGCCCTTCTATTTATTTATTTATTTGTTTGTTTGTTTATTTGGTTAGTTAGTTATTACAATTTATTCACTTGGCATCCTGGCTGTAGCCCCCTCTCTCATCTCTTTCCAGTCCTACTCATGTTTGCTCTTCTTCCACTCTGCCCTTTCCCTAGTCGAGGACATCCTCCTTCTATCTGACCCTAGCCTATCAGGTCTCATCATGGCTGGCTGCATCGTCTTCCTTGGCATAGCAAGGCTGCACTCACAGGGGGAGGTGATCAAAGAGCTGCCACTGAGTTCATGTCAGAGATAGCCCCTACCATACTTACTAGGGAACCAACTTGGGAACTGAGCAGCCTATGAAATTCTTCTGAGCAGGGAGTCTAGGTCCTCTCCATGCATGGTCCTTGGTAGGAGTATCGGTCTTTGCAGGCTCCCTGGGCCCAGGTTCTTTGGCTCTCTTGATCTACTATAGGATAAATATACTAAAATCTATAGTCCTAAAGCAGCTAACCAACAAGAAGGGCCCTAGGGAAGAGGCTGAAACCTCACCCAAAAGGGCAAACAAGATATACATCAGAAGTAGGGGAAGACAAGGAACAAGACAGGCGCCTCTGAAAGACTCTACCCATCAGGGTATTGAAGCAGATGCTGAGACTCATAGCCAAACTTTGGGCAGAGTGCAGCGAATCTTATGAAAGAAGGGGGAGATAGAAAGACCTGGGAGATAGGAACTCCACAAGGAGACAAGCCCTTCTTCATCTTGTCTCCCAGTGTCAAATTTATGAGTAAAATAAACATTGTTTTCAGACAATAAAATATTTAAGGTTGATTTCTAAACACTAATCCATAACCCATATAAGAGCCCACACATACAACTAAGTCCAACATGCCAAATTAAAAGTAAAAATTCACTAGTATCACTGCTCAGAGTTACTGTGCAAAACTGCCTAGAGCCTGTGAATGAGATGCCCTCCCCGTAAGAGTCATGGCAATGACAGTAGCTTCCTGGTGATTACTCAGCTGAGTTCCTTCCATGCAGGATATTGGCACTGTGAGCTTCCTGTAGTAATTACTGGAAATAATTCATCAAGTCTGTTTTAAGGAAGGATTCTGAGTTATGTTCTTGGAAGTTTAGTTTTGAGCTTAATTCTCCAGCCCATTGAGTAATCATGAAAACTATCTATGAATTACTTCTCCTCGATGACCAATCTATTAAAGGCATTGGTGGTAGAAATTATTGCAAACAACAGATCCCAAGGAAAAAAAGGGGAGAATCTCATATTAAGTCTTTTAATTAATGTTAATGCCTCTAAAATTCCAAGTGGTACAGAGGTAGTCCAAGACAAGATCAAGTAATGAAACAGCAGTTAAATTATTGATTAAGCTCTATAAAAATGGTGTGTTTGTGTGGAAGCAGGACTCAAAAGGATCTACTGATAACTGTCATAGAATAATATGTGGGTTAGTAGATTTTCATTGGTGTGAACAAACCTTGAGATATAACTTAAAGGAGAAAGGATCCATTTTGGCTCATGTTTTTAGAGGTTATTATCCATGATCAGCTGGATCCATTGATTTCAAGTCTGTATGAAACAGAACACACAGAAGGATTGTGGTGGAACAGATATGTTCACTTCATGGCTGCTGGGAAGAAGGAAGAGTCAGAAAAGAACTTGGAAAAATTTATCCTCCAAGGACATGCTCCAGTGTCCTTCTTCCTCCAAATATTCCCACCTCCAAGAGTATCCACAACTTCCCAGTAATGCCATTAAAGTATTAATACATCACTAGATTAATCCACTGATTCAGTCAGGGCCCTTATGATTCAATTACTTCCCAGTGCTTACTGGCCAACAAGCAAGTCTTTGACATATGAGCTTTTGGGAGAGACACTTTATATCCAAACCATAACACTATGAAACCTTTGAAGAATTGAAAATTTGGAATGTAATTTATTTGCTCTTAGCTGAACTTGCTGTGTTTCATAGTTTTATGTCAAGTTAACACAAGTTAAAAATCATCTGAGAGGAGGACAACTCAATTACGAAAATGCCTTAATAAGACTGGGGCTATAGGCAAGCCTGTAAGGCATTTTATTGATTAGTGATTAGTTGGGTAGGGCTCAGCCCACTGTAGGTGGATCTACCCCTGGGATACAAGTCCTGAGTTCTATAAGCAGACTGAAAAAGCTATTAGGAGTAAGCCAGTAAGCAGCACCCCTCCATGGCCTCTGCAATCAGTTCCTGCCTCCAGGTTCCTACCCTGTTTGAGTTCCTGTCCTGACTTCTTTCAGTGATGAACAGTGATATGGAAGTGTAAGCCCAATAAACCCCTTCCTCCTGAAGTTTCTTTGGTTATGGTGTTTCATCACAGCATTAGTAACCTGGAATAAGACACTTGGACATTCAGATAAAATAAAAGAGAAAAGCAACCTAAAATTCTTAATGTGTTATCCCAAGATAAAAACAAGAAATTTGAATTCTATGCATTTTCCTCAGTCTTATCCCTTGTGATTAGTGAGGTCAGATAGTATTAAGTACAGTCTCAAGATGCATAGGACTGGGGCTAGAGAGAGATGTCTCAGTGATTAAGAATGCTTCTCATTCTTCAACAGGACCTAGGTTTGGTCCCTCTGTACCCGTGTCAAGTGGCTCACAGCTTCAGTGGGTCCAATGACCTGTTCTATCCTCCATAGGCAACCTCTAACCCACATTCAGGTATACACAAGCATATATATTTAAAAAATAAAACAAAATCTTAAAAAGTCATAATATATGAGATAGTGGAAAATTACAAATCAGGTATATGATCCTCATCGAGAGGTAATTCTGCCCAGAAGAGGTATATCTACAGATGTTTTTTGTCATTGCAATTGAGAGGATAACCTGGTACCTGGTGAATAAGGAACACAGATGCTGATATACATGGGCCAGTTCCTCCGTTATCGAAAGTGCCCAGCTAAAGTATCAATAGTCCTGTGGAGAACTCTGGGTTCATAAATTATATGCTGAAAATGAAGGCCTCCATGCCTTGTAATATTACATGTGGAACAAGGTTCAGTGTCTTTAATAATATTTAAATAGTGGTCTAGAGAGATGGCTCAGAGGTTAAGAGCAGTGGCTGCTCTTCCAGAGGTCCTGAGTTCAAATCCTGGCAACCACATGGTGGCCCATAACCGTCTATAATGAAATCTGGTGCCCTCTTCTGGAGTACAGGCATACATGCACGCAGAACACTATATAATAAATCTTTGAAAATAATAATATTTAAATAATTACTGTGCCACACAGAAATATTTTAGGCCTTGTGGGCCATATGATTTCTGCTGCAACCATAAACAATACTAATAAAGAGAATGTATGTGGTCCAATAAAACTTTATTTCTAAAAAACAGTTATAGCCTAGATTTAGCCTGATGGCAGTAGTTTGCCAGCCTCAATGTAGAGAGTAGCTTGAATGCTCTTGCTGATGTCATTTTTGTCACTTATTGTTTATAATATATTTATTTTTCATTAAACCCTTTCAGTTACAACAAGCTAAAAAACTAAATGCATGTTTATTAACAAATTACCCATATTCCATTTCTTAAGAAATTTACATATGAACATGTCATTTGAACTAAAGTTTTGATGAGATTTACCATCTGCCCTGGGAGTCAAACTAATGATATTTACTAGTAATAAAGAAATCCAAGGAAGCAAATGCATGAACATTGCACAAATGCATACTTTGAACTTGGTAGTTAAGAAACCTATACCTGATGGCAACAATTTAACAAATATATGTTTAGAAGTTGTGTTTAGGTCACTCAGTAAAAAAAAAAAAAATAGAAATCTTGTTATTGTTGTTGTTGTTATTGTTGTTGTTTTTAAACAGGGTCTTGTGATGCCTGGGATGGCCTAGAATTTTCTACCCTGGAACTTCAGACTCCCAAACGTTGATATTATAGATGTGTGCTCCAAGTCCAATTTAGAATATAGCTTTTAATTTAGAGAAAATGGTCATTTTCAAAATTGATATAATTCCATTTTAATTACAAAATTTTTATGTGTACACATTTGCTCTATTAGCAGAAGAACATCACAAAACAAATAAAATGGATTTCACATTAGTTGTATTAGATCATTCAAATAAAGGAACCACCTGGTAATCTCAAGGATGACTTAATTTTATTTTCACCCAATTCATAGACTCACCGTGAAGTTATTAAAAGGTCATCTGTCAAAAAACAAACACAATAGTGCCACTAATCCTATAAAAAGTTCAATATTAAGAATACAGTTGTTTTGCAATACAACATGAAAATAACTTTTGTGCAGTATAGTGCCATGACAAAACATCGTCATGACAAAAAATTACTTTTTTTTACTGGATAAAGATGTATATACAGAAGAAGAATATTTGTAACAAGCATACATGATTTAAAAACTGATTTCTATGGAGCTGCATTATCATTTCAATCAAAATAGAAAAGGCAGTAATCAAAATTTACAAAGACTGTGCATAGAAATTAGACAAAATATTTAAAATACATAAAAAGCTTTTGTGGTAACATTGGTATTGAATACAGAAGTTTGTATGTAATTTCAAACTTAAAAAGGCTGCAGATAGGACAGACTGGAAATTTTTAAAAAAATCAACCCGAGGCACATAACAATTTTCACATTTATAGTTGGTCCTCCTTCCCTAGTAGGGTACAGTAGACACTATACAAGTAAATTTTTCTGTGGCAACATGTAAGTAACCAAAATTTGAATAGCTCTATTTTTTAGTGTCCTGATGGCTCCTGCATCTATCTTAAGATGCTAGGTGCATTCCCACGGTTTTTGCAAGAAGCCATCCTCATCTCTTAACTTTCATAACTGAAAGAAAATGGACCATAGAATGATGTCCCTAAATACGTGCACTCAGCTTCTTACTGACTTCCACAGAACATGCCGGGGCTATTAAGAAATACAGCACATGACAGAAGAGGTCACTAATGAGGAAATGAACTGATGCTCCCTCTCAGCTGCTCTGAGATGTTGCTGAGATGAAGTTAATAATAGGATCACTGACAAGGTCACCGAGCTCTAAATACACAGTCACTTCATAACCTAATAAGGAGAAAAGAGCATTTTGTAGCTCTCTTCTACTCTGCCCTGTATTCTCTTTGGTCAATTTTTGCTGTTTTTCAGCTGTCCAGTACCCACAGCCACTTCCCTAGAGTATCCCAAGTTTCCTTGGGAACCACCTCTCCCTCATTAGAGTGGACTCACTAAGATAGTTCTAATTCTAGTTTCCTGCCTGATCCCATGGAAGCCAAAGAAAGCATCTTTTCTTTCCCACTTTGAAAGCCAGATTGGAGGAGTTGGAATATAGAGCAATTGGTACAAAGAGAGAACTTGAGAACAACACACTTAGTAGTTGCTTCCTGCTTTAAATTGGTGGCTATGAAATGTGCACTTTGGGCCTATAGAGTTACTTTGGTTCAACAGAAAGTAGATCTGATGTTCTGGCTACTTTAATGTCAACACAGGATGGAAGAGAGAACCTGAATTGAGAAAATTCCTCCAGAAGACAAAGCTATTATCAGATTAGCCTATAGGGCAGTTCTTAATTAATAATCCAGGTGGGAGGACCCAGCCCATTTTGGTTGGTGCCACCCCTGGGATAGTGGTCCTGGGTTCTACAAGAAAGCAGGCTGAGCAAACCACAGGGAGCACAACTTCTTGTCCTTTGCATCAGCTCCTGCCTCTAGGTTCCTTTCCTTACTTTCTCCAGTGATGGACTGTGATGCGATCTGTAAGCAGAAAAAAGCTTTTTCATCCCATGTTGCTTCTGGACATGCTGTTTTGTCATACAAATAAAAAGTCTAACTAAAACACCTGATTTTCTAAACTATTTTGAGTTAAAATATTTCTTTTTTCCATTTACTCGATAAAAGGGATCCCTATGTGACATGTCCTTCTTTAGCAATGATTTCTGCTATATCCCTCTAAGGTCAATCACCATTCCTGTGCATCTTGCTTATCTTTAAGTCATGTCTTAGAAAATATAAAATGCTCAAAGCTTTTATTTTTCATTTGAATTTTGAGATTATAATTACAACATATCTCTCTTCCCTTTCTTCCCTTCAAACCCTCCCATATACCCCTTTCCACTATTCTTCAAATTCATAGCCTCTTTTTTTCACTATTGTTTTTGCATGTATACACACAGAGAGAGATTCAGTGTGCTACTTTTTCAAGAGCTCTTACATTTGTGAAAGGATCTTTAAGAAAGTCTTAAAGGGGAGATGTCTGGAAATTTTTGTCCCTGTTTAGGGTGAGATGCTAAAATATATTGAATATTTCTATTTGTGCATGTTGCTGTGCTAGTCCAGAATTCTACACACAACCCCCTGGCAATGCTTCAAACATATTATTATAACTATTTATTATTCCTGGGAATACTTTACATCTCCAGATTGGATTAATTGTCAGCTTGACAGAATCCAGAGCCACCTAGGGACAAGCCTCTAGGCACACCAGAAGGTTATCTAGGTTAGCCTCTGGGCATGCCTGTAGGGGATTATCTTGATCAGGTTAAGTGAAGTGAATGACCTGCCACTATGGGTAGAACAATTCCACAGGTTCAGCTCCTAGACAGTATAATAAGGAGAAAGTGAGCTTTGCATATATCCATTGCTCTCTGCTTCTCCACTAGCTGCTTTAAGTGCCTCCTGATTTGACTTCCTTCCCCATCATGATGGTCTGTACCCTTGAACTAAAATAGAGAATAAGCCCTTTCTTCCTTAAGTTGAGTTTGTCATGGTATTTTATCACAACATGAAAAGAACTTAAGACACCAACCCTACCCATAATCTTGGGCTTCCTCTAATGATTCATACAACATCTTATGTATGCGCATATGTATGTATGTATGTATGTATGTATGTATTTATGTATGTATGTATGTATGTATGTATGTATGTATCTATCTATCTATCTATCTATCTATCTATCTATCTATCTATCTAACTGTCTGTCTGTCTATTTATTTTGGTTTTCTGATACAGGGTTTCTCTGTGCAGCCCTGGCTGTCCTGGAACTCACTCTGTAGACCAGGCTGGCCTCAAACTCAAAGATCTACCTGCCTCTGTCTCCTGAGTGCTGGGATAAAAGGCGTGCTCCACCACCTAGCTTCATGACATTCTATAGAAACATTGTAATATATTTAGGACACTAATTAGTGCAAGGTCATCGAGCTAATATCAGAAGGAGATGAAATTTGAATGTATGTTAGTAAAGTAATTTTTCTTGTCTGATATCAGAAAGATTTTCTCTTGGGGCATTGTGTATTCAAGCTTTGTCATTTCTGTGTGTAACTGGCCTAGTATATGTGCCTATGGGCAACACAGAAATGTAGAGGCTGATATTACTTCTTTGAATGAAGCTTGACAAATTGGTTTGACCAGGTCAAAAGAAGCCTTGTCTGGTTTCTGTCTGCCAAAATCTAGATATTTTCTTAGTATATTACTAAGGTCTGATTTACACACATTTTAAAATTTACAAGATCCTATGTTTACAGTATGAAGAACTTTAATAAATATATAATACTACATAACCATTAGTCAGTTGAGAATAAAGAATATTTTCATCCACCAAGACTAAACCTCACTCTCTTTCAGACCAGTTTTCCTACTCTCAAAGTAGGAAGAATTTTTGTTTATTTATTTGTGTATTTATTTACCTCTTCTGTGCTGGGGATTAAACCTGATACTTTGTGCATATAACTCTACGTCTGAGTTACAGTCTCATGCCTTTTTAATATTTTGCAACAGTCTCTAAGTTATTCTGATTGTCAGTGTTTATAAAGACATTATGTCACCACGTTTAACTAGCCATGTAACCACATCCTATGCATGGGTCTGAGGGTATAACTTTGATCTTACTGGAATTCAACACTGATGCACTGATGGAGGAAATAAGTACATGAATTGCCTTGCATTAGTTGTTCCAAGCCAGAGATTTTAAACTTATGGAGGGAGAGCAACTCTGAACTACAATGTGCTCTTTTAAGTTATTAATATAATTGTTAGCATCATAGAAGTGTAGCAATAACTTGTCGAAGTCCAACTTCACAGCTGTTCTTAGAAAAAATGAGAAATCTGCAGCATGGGACCTTTGTTTCCTTTTTCCTTTTTTAGATGAGGGTGATCCGTAGCTGTGATCTACTGCATGTGATTTTTGGTTTAACAAAGCTTCAACCCCTATTTGTTATTGTCTTATTGTCTGTCTGTTTCAAGTACAGTATACACATAACCTCTGTACACACAGCAGGAGGGATTTCTCCTGTCTTCAGAGTAATTTTGGATATCTCTGAGCAACTGCATCATTATTTTCTTAAGACTGTTGTGAATTAGATAACTCAGCACATCTCCCTCTTAACTCTACAAAGGCATAGACAAATTTGCAAGTCAATTGAAAGGGACTTTGTGTATTTTATATTTTTAATCTTATTCTAGATTTAGTCCTCTGCATATTTTTAATTTTTCATGCACTTAAAATATTTGGTAGAAAACACATTTAAGTCTTTTTTTTTTGGGGGGGTGGGTAAAGTAATACATTCTGCTTCTTCATAGATATCAGAAATTCTTTCTAAGAAAAGGAAGCCAGGGCTCAGTGTGTAAGCATGCTTGCTATGCAAGAATGAGGATCTGAGTTTGGTTCCAAAGCGTCTACATAAAAAAAAAAAAAAAAAAAAAAAAATTCCAAAGCGTCTACATAAAAAAAAAAAAAATTCCAAAGCGTCTACATAAAAAAAAAATCTTTTATATTGATTTGAAAAATTGACTATTTTAGTTAATATGCTTTTATAACAAATACCGCATAAATTTGGTGACATCAAGTTATGGAAACATTAATTGTACTTATATTTGTAATTTGGGCAAGACATGGTGAGGTGTTTTATTTCTGTGCTCTCTCCACTTGACATCAGTTGCAGAGGCTGATACTTGAAGACTAGGACAGAAGCTGTTTACAGATTCGTTAGTTTATGTTTCTTGACTGCTGCTAGTGGCTCATAGTAAGACTTTAGCTATCTAGAAATGTCAAATAGACTATACAGACAGGACCCTTACTAGATTGAGTTTCCTCATAATATCAGGACCAATGCAATGGTGAAACTTTCCAGAATGAGAGAGAGAGAGAGCCTAGTGGATATGCATTATCATTATTCTAGCCCAGAGGAATACAGTGTCATTTCTGTCACAGTTACAGTCCTGTGCATATTTCAGGGAAGTGATCATCGGACACATCTCTTGATATAGGAATGCCAACAGTACAGTGTAAGAGAAACATGCTGGAATAACAAAACCATGGCCCTCTTCAGTTCCTTCTAGAATCTCTTTTTGCAGCACCCTGTGCTCTTTTTCACAAACTAGGCAAGGCTTTTAGTCCCACTTGTTAGGATTTAATTTTCATAAAATGTGTTTAAATATCTCTCCTTTCGCTACAATCCACTGATGTTACTGCAACGACTTTGTAATGTATTAACTTGGAGAGTCTGGGTATGTTTTTCAGATACTTCATTCACACACACAGACACACAGACATACACATATGGCTCACCTGACAACAAGAGAGGTTCTTAGATGAGATTTGTAAAATAGGCAAAAGAACAGCAATGATGTGAAAGAGTATGCATACCTTTTTCACCGGTCTGCTAACTTTGTTAGAGTGAGACCCAACTGGACTTGAAGAGCTCCAGTATTCCTGGCTCCTTTTAGGGCTGCTTCTACTCCAAGGTTCAATGTATAGGTTTAGAAGACCCCCCCCCCTGCCGATTCTACCAGACAACTGTACTATTAAAGTTAGACACAGTAAGTACTCATGTGGGGTTCAATCTGTCCTTGGCTACAGCCCATTGTTGCTTTGCCTCATTTTATATTCATATTCTCTCTTCCTATTGCCTTTCCTGAGGTCTTTAAGCATAAACAAAATGAAGACAATAACCTTATAGAGATTGTTTTTACCAGCTTCCACAAATACACATGAAGTCATATACCCTGCGCTGTGCATATGTGTGTGTAAGCATGTGTGCTTTTTGTGTGTGATGCTTTTGTTTTTAGACTGAACTCTGTATAACACAAACAGAATTTGACATCAGAACCCTCTAGCTTATATACTCAGGTTGGAGTAATTAATTTAGACAGATTTATTAATATTTAATTAATATATATGATTAATCTTTTTAGTCATCCAAACATCTGATAAATATTTTGAGTCCATCCTATACCTCTATTTATATAGTCTTTTTAAGTTTTAAAGACTTTAAAAAGCTTTAAAAAGATTGAAAAAGGCTCTTCTTTGAAAATGAGACTGTGATTTAACTTTTTATTTTTAAAAGACTTCTTACAAACACACAAGAAAATACAATTTTGTGACATGCTAAACCTCTTTTTTACATGGGGCAAAAAAATGGATATTGGTACCTGAGGTTTTATGCTAATAATTTTGCTTTATTCAAAGACTCTTAAAGTCTGGATGGAATGTTGGTATTTCCAGCTGTGGGAGAGATGTATTGGTTTGGGTCACAGGAGGGGTGGAACATTTCTGTACATCGTATTTTTTTTAGTTTTCACATATGCTATGTCTCATAAAGCTCCTCCTAGTGAGCTGGAGAGAAGAAAACAGAACAACAGAGCAAAAAAAAATCCTTTTACAACATACATGGACACACATATGCACACACTTCTGCTACTTAGTAATTTGGTATTCCTTACTTCCCTTCTCTGAGAAAGAAGGAATTGTGTTGATTAGATAACTTGTCCAAAATGGTCTCCATCAAACCATCTCATGATAGTCTTCCTGACAAGGGCTACTTAGCTGCGTTTAGACTGCATAAATCACAATTTAAAAACCTATTGAGCAGAGCAAAGCATTACTGTGACTCATTTTTCCTTGAAGACAGATGAGTAGCAGCTCATGCATTTTTAGAGAGCTCACAGATGTTGTGTAGATGCATCTATTTTGCAATTTAAATACTTCCTTGTTATGGCTGATATTAAAAGTCTGCACTTCACTAATGCTGTGGGATGTGTGAGACAGATTTGAGGGTTTACTGTGTATTGTTTTGGAAGTCACTTTTATGATACGTACACTTTGAAAGATCTAAAATATAATTTTCCCAAGAACTCTGAGATTTCTTGCATCAAAGCACACAAATAAAGATAAAGTATACCTGAATTTTATCTAAATTAAACAAAATCACTCTTCAGATACAACTGCTAAATAGCCAGGGCACCATAAGATAAGTGTTACTGATATATGGAAAATTTTCTATATTGGTTGATCAAAAGACATTACTTTGACCTGTGTAAATCCTTCAACAGCAACTGAAGATAGGCCCTCGTCTTAGGATCTCAAAAGCTTCTGCTTGACTCAGAAAATAAATATCATCTATAGTCTACAATGTCAGGCTATCTCCAGGACCTTGTCCCACTACCTGAGTGGGATATTAGCTGGTGCTGTATACATAGCTATGAAATGTTTTGAATATTTGTCTTGTATACAGATGTAGTAAAGAGAGGTCTGTCATGAAATTTAAGATTTTACTATTTATTTATTTAATATCATAATATGTTAGTTACCCCCTCCTTTTACTCCCTTCAAACACTCCTAGCTGGAATTTGGGCTTTTTCCTTGCAATTTCAAGCTTAACCCCTTCTGGGTCTCAATTTGCCCAAGTAATAAAATCAAAGTTTGTACAAGATAACATCTAATGGCCCACTGAGGTCTATTCTGTGTTTCTGGGATTTAGAAACATCTGAAAGATTTCCATATTCAGCTGGAGGTTTTTGTGTCTTACAGAAGGCAAAGAGTGGCTAAGTAGAGTTGGATACCTAGTTCCTAAACTCAGCCACATAGTGGGATTTGTCAAGACCAAAAGCAACAAAAACAAGGCAGACACTGCATAAAAGGCCTGCACAACCATGGTGAGAAAGTCATTTGTAATTCTGATTCTGAAACCTCTCAAAAATTTCATACTGGATCTGGATAATCCCCAGAAGAGAGCAGCTAAGATAACTGGGAATGCAGGCAACCTTCTCTTGGAAGGAACATGAAGAGATTTAAAATTCTGATAAGGATGTGTAGGAGAGAGAGTCATGGTTATATACATTTTTGAAAAGAGTGAGTATATATGGGGGGGCATGAATCCTGAGTCATTCATCAGGCCTTGGTAACCCTATACCTGGAAAAAGCTCTTGAAGATTGAAATGGCCAAATTAAATGCCTTCGAATCTAAATATCCCTAATAGGGGTGAAGAATTGTAGAATTGGGATAGTGAATGGATGAACCATATGTTCCCTGAGAAGTTCTATAAGCTCTTTACACTTACTCAAAGTACAAAGATATTAATTCATGACAGTGAGCCTAGATAATCTATGCATGGACACTAATATTGAGGGTGCATCAAGGAAGGTCAAGCTGACCTCTTCTAAAGCAGCATAGTCCCCATCCAGAAGAGGCATTATGAGAAAATGATAGCAGTTTGCTTTTCCTTTTCCCTCTTTTTGTTTTTATTTTCTTATTATTATCCCAAAGAAGTAATTGTCATTTCCAAAAAGCAAATACAAGCAGCTCAGAAGATTATGAAGTGTGAAATGCATTTTCTCCCCTGCCAACATTCTTCTATTTAGACCAAAAAAGCACTTGTTCATTTCTCATTGTGAAATGGTGCAATCTAGAAAAGATCATGCTGAGTGAGGTATCCCAGAAGCAGAAGATATATATTCACTTATAAGTGGATATGAGACATATAAAAAGGGTAATCATACTAAAATTGGTACACCTAAGGAAGCTAATCAAGAAGGAGGACCCTGGGTAAGATGATCAATCTTCATTCAGAAAAGGTAATGAGATGGACATCAGAACAGGGAGAAAATAGGGAACAAAACAGGAGCCTATCACAGAGGGCCTCTCAAAGACTCTACACAGCAGGATATCAAAACATGCATTGAGATTCATAGCCTAACTTTGGGCACAGTGCAGAGAATCTTGTGAAAGAAGGGAGAGATAGAAAGACCTGGAGGGAACAAGAGCTCTACGAGGAGAGCAACAAAACCAAAAAATCTGGACACAGGGGTCTTTTCAGAGACTGATACTCCAACCAAGGACCATGCATGGAGATAACTTAGAACCCTTGCACAGAAGTAGCGCATGGCAGCTCAGTCTCCAAGAGGGTTCCCCAATAAAAAGAACAGTGACTATCTCTGATATGAATTCACAGGCAGCTGGCTCTTTGATCATCTCCACCTGAGGAGGAAGCAGCCTTCCCAGTCTTCAGGGGAAGACAGAGAAGCCAGTCCTGATGAGATCTGATAGACTAGGGTCAGATGGAAGGGGAGGAGGACCTCCCCTATCATTGGACTTGGGGAGGGGTATAGGAGAAGAAGAGGGAGAGAGGGTGGGATTGGGAGGGGACCCGGGAGGGGGATACAAAGTGAATAAGCTGTAATTAATAAAAATAAAAAAATTAAAAAGGCACATGTACAAATACGCACACATGTATGCCTGTTTGTGTGTTTGTGTGTATCTTGAAGACCTTTATATGATTCGGGCATGTAAAAGTATTTCTTGATAACAGTTATACAATTATTCACTCTCTGACTTGACCATAATTTAATTAGCCTAATAATGAACATTTAAATTGTTTCCAGTATTCTTCACATTTGCAGTGTTGAAATGTGCATTTTTGAATCTTCCTCATATTTGTATTTTGCTTCTCTTGTCTGTCAAATTGCTCCTCAAAATATTTTTTTGGAAAGTAATGCTCTTTTAATTATATTGCATCTTATGATAAAATAGCCAAATGTACTCTCCACGTTTTGGTCTGTTTATAAGTGTTCCCTTTCTGTACTTTGTCATGGTACAGTGATTTTTATGTTTCCGTGTCTTTATACATCTTATCCTAGAACAGAAACATATTTTAAAACTATATTACTAGTCTCCTAAGAGTAAGAGCACAGATGTTGTGAGGATAACAAAGTAGAACTTGGAGAAATGCCATAGAATCATATCTTCACTGACCAAATGGATAAAATCACAAAGTTTTCTGATGGATTCTATTTCCATATTCTCAAATACAGAATTTACTCGATCATAAATTTATTTGATTACATACTTCACAGAATTGAAATAAGTGTAGCATCTTCATGGCAAATTAGGTTAGGTTAAATAATATAATGATAGTTTTCTGTCAACTCAATGATTTTTCATAGATCATGCTGTTTTTCCTTTCTGAACCTTTCTTTGCTAGTACCCTCTCCACCTGTATCCAGGAAAGTAGAAATTATTAGTACAGTTTAGTCATTTTAGTTTGAAACTATTTTGAAGGTGTTAACTACAACAAAGATTGTAGTCTGTTTGAATTCAAAAGCTAAGGAGTTATGGTGTCATATACATCCCAGAATTAATGCATAATATTAGAACCAGGGAGTTACATTCAAAGGATAAATCCCTGCATGAAAATATTTTATCACTGAAAAGCACATGGGAATGTGTTAACAGAATTGCCCTTTAGAGAAACGTTAGTGAGGAGTATGTGTGTGTACATGTGTGTGTGTACATGTGTGTGTTAGTGGTCCATGTGCTGCTGAAATATACCTCTTGTCTCTGGTTATACAACATGGTGAAAGAATGCCAGAGCTTGGCAGCTAACTGATGGGAAAAAAATAGCCTTTCTCTCTCCTCCACCTCAGCTCACAGCATATGCTCCTAGACTATCACAAGCAGAAAGACAACCTAAGCATCCTGTGCTTGAGCAAGACCAATCCTTACCCCTGCCTACCTGCATCCAAATGCACCAGAGAAACAGGTCAAGAGGAAGGTGTTTTTCAAGCAGGATGTGAAAATCTAAACTAGTAATTTCAGTATGCTTATAGACTGGAACACTGGTTAGCTTTTCATTGTCACTATGGCATTTATTACCATGGCTACACTTCCCTGACCCTGTGACCAAGATTATTCTCTGGCTTCGTGATGCTTTTTCATTTGTAAAACATACAAAAAATCCGAAGCCTTGGTATTCAGAGGGATTTGTGTGCAGAACCTAATTCCCACACAAAATAAATAAGAAACACTCCCTCCTTTGCAACACTGCCAACTTATTTATTTCATGGGGCAATTATGCCCTGTCAAAACCACACTGATAAATAGTCTACCTGTATTTGAAATTGAAAATCAGGCCCTGGAGAGGGTTAGGCTAAGAAAGAACCCAGTGAGAGCTTACTTTGCTGGACTCATGCTCAATGTAAAATTTGCATCTTAATAAAGAGAATTTCTTTCTATTTGGGGCTGAAAGAGAGAGACTAATGATGAAATGGGGTAAAGACTTATCTTTCCAATTAAGGAATCTCAGGGGATCAGACTTGCTAATAGAAACCCAATTAAAACACACATTTGAAAGAACTTGTGAATATCCAGATCTGACACTTTATTGTCAGTTTGTGTGTGTGTGTGTATTTTCTTAAGCTTACAATTATATTTTCGTTTCATGTCCTGCATATCATGTCAGTTTAAAAATATATGTCTGGCTAATCAAACCCTTAGAAGCCAGCAACAGCATTTTAAGGCTTGAAATGGCTTCCTAACTCCTTGTAGTTCACAAGTCATGGCCTCTAGTTTCAACAGGGAAGGCTATGATTAATCAGAGAATCTGTGAAGCTTCATTTCTGTCTGAAGATTGGAAGACACTGCACTTAGTAAGTTCACAGTCTCACTGCCAACAGGCAGGAGCCTGCCAGGTTGAGAGGGTTCAACCATCTGGCACAGCAAAGAACAGGGTTAGGAAAGCTTTTTCAATTTGTAGAGAAAGCAATTACTACCGAAAATGAGCGAGATGGGACCCAAAAATGAATGCCCCATCTACCCACCTGCTGTTCTTGATCTTGAAATAATTCAGGCCTTTGGTTATTTGCAGTGAGCTTTGGGAAGGGAACACATTTCATAAATCCCCATGGCTACAGAGATTGCTGCAATGGTTTTTCATCCCACCCGACACCCCTGGATTCCTGTGGACTGTTACATGGCTCAGCTGACTCTGAGTCACCAGCACCTGCTGCTATGAAGAACCTTGTTGTCCTCAGGGCTGATAAGCACAGCATGAGAGACGCACCCAGGAGAATGAAATGGCTACCTTTGGTTCCTTGCAGGTATTAACATTCTCAGTTTACCTCTGATGCAAGTCAGAAGACTGGAATAATCAAAGTTAACCCATTGATCCTTTAACCCATTGCACTATGAATATGAGAATATACTGGAACAAGCCTTTTCTTGAATATATTTCTAGGATTCCAAGACCTTTTCCTGGGGTATTTACAGTTTGCAAAGCCACAAACATTGAACTGAGTGATTAAACAGCTAAACTGAATGTCTTAATTTTGTTTCTCTTGGAAACAGACTTCAGAGCAAGTGCTAGGTCTGTGTTTGGGAAGGATGTGAATCCAGGGAGCACTACTGGGTGAGGTGGGCAATTAGACCAGGAAGAAAAGGAATATTTTCCAGTGAGATAGTACTGTGGCATAGAGAAACCTTGAGAGATAGTGAAGATCGAAGGTTGGCAAACTAAATCCATGGACCAAATCCTGGTTGGGTATAGCTTATTCTATATCACAGTAGTCAGCTAATTACCACTGTAATAAAATATCTGAGATGATGGTAGTCAATTTATAAAGACAAAAGGTTTAATTTTGGTTCAAAAATTTGGACTCTATGATAAAATTAACCCACTGTTCTTGGTCTCTGATAAGGCAGTATATTAAGTTAGGATTACATGGTAGAGGAAACTCCCCTTCTGAGATAGGAACCAAAGAGAAAGGGTTCAGGCTCAGATCCAACAGTTCTCCTTCTAGGCAGAAAGGACCCTTGTTGTTGTACAAACTCTTGCTAAAGTTTGTACAACCTTCCAATGATACTACCATGGGGACAAAGCCTTTAATATGACAACTTTTGAAGAAAACTTTGACATTTACACTAAATCCAGCAGATAAGAATGTTTTTTTATGCTTACAATGGTTTAAAAATTCAAAAAACAGCTACTTTGTAATATATACAAGTAAATGAGATTCAAACATTGGTGTCCACAAATACTTTTGATGGAACCCAGCCATGCTATTTCATTTACATATTGTTTGTTGTTCTCTTCACTCTTAAACACAGAGGTAAATAATTGTAAAAGAGACCAGGTGGCACACACAGCCTACAATATTTAGAACTTAGCAGAAACATTGCTACCCTATGATGTAGAACAGGAACCTCAGAATGGTTTCATCTAGGGAGCATGAAAGTACTTACCCACGAGTTTCTATCACTGCATGAGGAAATTTCATCACTGCTCCTATGTGGCATACATGGAAAATGCTCAAGTATTGTGAACTCCTGTGAAAATTCATTCCTAATCCCTGAAGGCAGAATTTCATATTTCCATAACTAAACAAGAAAACATGCATTTTGTAAATTATTATTATTTTTCTAATTATAGAAAAATAATTTCTAACTAAGAAAACTCAGTTGCACACTGGGCCCAAGAGCGTAGAATAAAATAAATATTTCTGCCTCTTTTTCAAATGTGGTTTGACACAAGTAATATTAACAAGTTACATAAAAGTTCAGAATACAGAGCCTATTAGTACCATGGGTGGGGCAATGAAGCACATTTTCCTAATTAGCATTATCTATAGTAATGAGGAAGCAGATCTGAGGAATGTCTTTTTATTTCACATAACTTTACTCTGATGGCTAATCTTGGTTGTCAGCTTGACATATCTTGGAAGAGACAAACTCAACTGAGTAATTGCCTCTGAAGGGCATTTTCTTAATTGCTAACTGAAGTAGAAGGGCACAGCTTACTGTGGGTGGTGTTATCCCTAAGCATATGGGACTGTGCAGTATAAGAAGGTATCTAATAATCAAGCCAGAGGAAGGAAGCCAGTTAATGGTGTCCCTCCATGGTCTCTGCTTCACTTCCTGCTTTGGCTTCTGCAATGCTTTCCATATAATCTGTAAGCTGAAGCCTTTCCTCCTCAAGTTCTATTGATAGGAGTTTTATCACAGCAACAGAGAGGCAAACTAAGACATTCATAACGCAGATTGTAAGATATTTCAGTTAGAATGTTTTCAAAATTGAAATGAACACAAAATTTCATGATTGCTATATTTAATAGTATGTTGCTTGTAAATAACTGAAATTAATGAAGAATAAAAGGAGGAAACAACATTACAGTCAGTCCTGATGAGACCTGATAAACTAGGGTCAGATAGTAGAGGAGGAGGACCTCCTCTATCAGTGGACTTAGAGAGGGGCAAGGAGGAGATGAGGGAGGGAGTGTGGGATTGGGAAGGAATGAGAGAGGAGGCTACAGCTGGGATACAAAGTAAATAAACTGTAATTAATATAAAATAGTTAAAAAAGAACAAAAAAAGGAGGAAACATTGGCTGAATAACTAAGATAAAATTCCCATTCACCAAAGACAAATTTGTTCTGGTAGCAGATTTTAGACACTATTTATTCTTATATATATTTTTATAGACTTCTGTATATTCTTCTCTATGAGCATTTTAAAAATAAAGACTAATTTGGTTCAACCCAATTTTATATCCAAATCTAGTTAAATGATCAAAAAGTATTCCACTTTCTATAAAAGTAAGAATGGCAGTTCTGCTTAAAACCAAAAATGAGCAATTCATAAAACAATAAAACCCAAATTCCATTTCTCATTCAAAAAGTATTTGACATTCCCTAGTCTCCAACCCAAGCACAGTTGTTTACTCCAATAATATTATCGATTCATGTGTTTTAGATGTAATCTCCCAATCTAACATTATATTGCTGGAAAAGGAAAGTCTGTGTGTCCAAGCCCAGACATACAGTTAGACCAAATTGTGCATTTTAGTGATCTTGCTCATAACTGTATTATTTCATGCTACACACTCTAGAGAATGCTTAGGTTAAGAACAGCCAGATTGCATCATGCCTGCATGAACTCCCCTGCTGATCTGAAGGTTAATCTTCCTGTCCAGGGATTTCCCCCACAGACAGTGCTTTCTATGCAAAGTTCTCCCTGCTTTCCAGTTTTAGGAGGATAGTTGATGATAGAGCAGGAAAATAGTCATCTCTCCTGGCCAGTTCCTGATTTTCTGAATTGTCATGCTGTTCCAAGTCCAACAGGCATTTTTTCTCCAGTTATTTAAGGTAGTCTCATAATTCCTCTCATTCATTCAGTTATTCTCTCATTAGAGAAATCTTTGATTTTTTTTTCAATGCAGTTTATTCAGGAACCTTGAACAATCATCTGACCCTGGGGAAAGTCAGCCCACAGCTTAAATACCCTCTGGGTAGCCAACCCCAGCGTGCCACGTGGGCAATGCAGATAGGTCCACATACATGGAAGCAAGCCAGATCCTCAGCCTTAGCCAAATATGGAGTTGTTTGTCGGGAAGGTGGAAGGTGGAAACCAGCTCCATCTTTAAAGCACGGCATTATACAGCTCTCTACAGTTTCCCCTTTTTGTTTTAGACGCATCAGGCAAGAGTAGAGGTCTGATCTCTGATATTAGAAATAAATTGGACTTTGTACCGATGTTCATTTAGGTGTCATCCACCCAAAGAGCATCAGATCCGTCCGATACCTTTTTCTCAGAGGCGGGACCTGGGGCATCAACCCACATGCAATCAGACATACTCTTCTCTGGGTTGAAAGCGGCTGACCCTGAGTGCAGTGCTTAGCCTCGAGCATCCTGAGCATAACATTTTAGCTCCCATGCTTGGGGAGACTGGTTTGCCTGTGGTGTATATGCAAGATTAGAGTCTCACAACAGCGTAATGCAGCCATGACCATTCAGGCCTTTACAGCCATTGAAATCTTTGAGTTTTAATGTGCTAAGAAGTACCCCATTGTTACCTTCACCTTCCCTCTGACTAATATATTTCTTTTCCCTCCCTCTCTCCCTCCATCCCTCCGTGTCTCCCTCCCTCCCTTCTTCCCTTCCTCTCTCCCTTCCTCAAGCATTGCAGGCAAGGAATGTATACACTATAATAGAGTCTCTCATTACTACAGCCAACAGAAACACATAAGAGCATTCGTTCTACAACTTTAAATGGTAGAGTAAGGAAGAGAACATTGACTCCAGACTTGAAACATTCTGAGTTGAATTCACTGAAAGATTTCAAGTAGATTTTACAAACCAAGACTTACTGGACCTTGAGGGTCATTTAGCAGCTGATTAGGTCTGACTAGTTAAAGAAAGAGAAGCTGCTAAACACAGAAGACTTGAATTACAGGTACGGTATAGATGGAAAATGTAGCTTTGTGATGAACAACATAGTATTTGGAATGCATAATGATTGTAGTTCTACTGTGTGCTGTGAAATTAGTTGCATACTCAATATTAAAAGAATACTGTCTCTGGCCTCTGGTAAGCTAAACAATGTGTTACATGACCTTAATAATGTCTGTTGTGTTTCTACTTTCTCTTACAACAGACCTTATGCTTTCCACTTTAGGCTACCACATTTGCAGAAACTGTTTCTGCAATCTTAGTGTATTTCCTTCTTCTATTGGCTCTTTGTCTTGAATAAATACTAGAATTTATTCTTGCAAAGAGACAATATACCACATTTCATTGATACCGATGAAAGCATACATGCTTCAGAATATCAAAATATAACCTTTTAAAACTGAGGTTAATTACCAGTCTTCCTTGAGTTGCTATGCAGCAGGAGTAGGAAATATCTGGTGAACCTGTTTTAATCTCCCTGCCTAAGCAGGAAAGGAATTACTGATATCTACATACCTCTGTATGCAGATTCAGAATATTTGTCAACATAAAGTTCAGGAAACTTTTAACGATATGAAGCCTAGTGAAGTTTGTTTGACATTCTTGGCATATTAGGACATGAACAACATTCCTAGGGATTAATATTGAGAAAATTATTTTTGAGATAGATTTGATCTAGTTTTAAAATTTGGAAGGAATGAAGACAAAGAAAATTAGAGCAAATAGAGCATTACTCATATAAGAGTTTTTTTTTTTTTTTCTTCCTGAGGAGAACGCTGAGTGGATTTAATTTCTATTCTAGCAGATGGAGTTTAGCATTTAAACACAATCACTTGGGTTTGAAAAGACCTCTCATGGGTAATTTAGCTCATCTCTTAGCAGTAACACAAGGTAGATCTCATTATTTTTCTTAAATTCTGTCTTAAAGATGAATGAGCATCTAATGAGTCTTTAAATGGTGGTTTTACTACCTATTCTGGTAATTTGTTTCATAATTCCTTTATTCTAATAGCTTCATAACTTTCATATACTAATTGCTACTGATTCTCTGATATCTATCTAAAATTTCCCCCACAGCACCAGAAGTCCATTGTTGTATGCTCTCTACTAACCTATTTAACATTTATTCTTCACTGGTTCCTATTTTGAATCTCATCTTTCCTAACATCAAATGTTTAGAGGATGTTGGGTAGTCATGCCTCTGCTCCCTTAGATTTTTAATGTCACTCTGGGTAGATATTGGCATGCCTAGTTGATTATATCTCTAATTTTTTAAATCTAAGGCTGTTTCAGTCAGGAATCACTGTAGTGTTGTACCCTGTGGTTCAACTCTAACATCTAAAGAAGGGAAACTGCAATACAGTCTTACTTGGTTCTTCCCACCCATAGATCAAGTGGGAAATTATCTTTATGGTATGATTTGAGTGAGAAGCTGTCTTAATCAAAACAATCTTCCTATCTCAATAGAAATGCCAAAAATATAACCATTAAAAAGTCTTCCCCCCCCAATAAAAAGTCTTTCCCCTTGGTTAGTTACAAAAATAAGCCAATATTCATCAATGTTAAAAGACCAGAAGTGTTAACCCACTGTCAGACATTCTTTAGTGTACTAGAGTTATATACATTTCCAATAACTTTATTTCCAAATGTGTGAACATGGGCATTATACTGGTATCCCTAGAAGTGATGTCAAAATAAGAGAAAGAACAAAACTGAATGACAAGAAATCATCCAAATGAAGCTTTGCCTACTTCTCCATGTGGTAATAAAATAGATAGTTGAGTAAGATGAAATCAATTCTCATGCACATAAAAGCACAGACTTTCCTATTGTGTTTCTTCAAGGCTGGACTCTAAATCAACATCCTTCCTACTTATTAGGTGTTTTTATTTATTATTCTAATCTCTAGCTGTCTGAGATTTCAAACGTTACATTCGTGCTATGCTATTGCTAGTGAAAAGGGAGGGGTGCTCTTTTCTTCCTTCCTTTTCTATTTCTGACAAATCTCACTTTCCTCTCAAGACCAAGATAATTAAACATCTTTATAAAACCTTAACTGAAACCTCAAGCCTTACCTCCTGTAACTTTAGTGAAAATTACTCGAAGGCATGAGAGTGAAGAAATATGGAGCTATGTTCATTGAATAGGCACTATTATGTGCCAGGAATTGTGGTCTGCACATTTCATAGGGTCTCTCATCTTAATATGTATACTAATCATAGCATGTAGGTATGACTCAAGTCTTAATGGAAGAGGGTTGATAAGATGTTTCAGCAATCAAAAGCACTTGCCATGCAGGCCTGACAATGTGAGTTTATTCCCAGGAAGCCGTGTAATGGTGGAAAAATAACATCACAAAGTTGTCTTCTGAACCTCACTCTCATGCCATAGTGTGTCTGTGTGTGTTTGTGTGTGTATGTGCATGTATGTGCATGAGCATGTGTGTATATACACATACTAATAACATTTTAACTAATTTAATAAAAATATAATAAGCCATTTTGCTATAAGAAACAGATCAGCTAAGAAAACTGCCATACACCTATTAGAGAACATTAAAGAGAGATTATACTTTGTGATCTTAAAGTAAATCATTAGATTAGAGCAGTCTGGAAGATTCTGTTACTAAACATTTGAATATTTCATAAAAATTTCCAGGTAGTGCTAGAGGTAGGATAAGACAAATCTCTCCTGGAGAAAATAATACATGTAGAAGATTAATTAAACAGTTATTAATGACAAATATTTCAAGTGTGATAGCTTACACCTGAAATCACAGCACTTGAGAGGACTTAATTTTATGTATGTGACACTACTCCTGGGGAGACACGAACAAAGATCTGCTCATTCCAGATAGTGTACTAATGGTAAACCAAAGTAAGGATATCACTAAGTCCAATTTGGAGAACCAATGAGTTTATGAGGATTACTTACCTGAATATGGATGAAGGGTTAGTTATAGGAGAAGAAATAACTCAGTGAGAGTTGCATCACCAAAATACCACCCTAGAGGATGAATGACAGTTCATGAAAGCTGGAACCCTGGATCATACTGCATAACCTGCTGGCAGCTTTTCAGGATGAGTCTTTTCCAAGAACCTCGGTTGTTCTGGACCTTTTTCAGGCAGGTTGGCTGGTCTTTAATTCTTCCAGGCAACTTGGCTTGTCTGAATGTCACTCAACTGTCCTAGATTAGTTTCAAGGACTAAGCTATTGAGTTGTTTACTTCCTTAGTTTAAGAAATTGCCTTGCAGGATTGAACGTTTCAAATCTCTTTAGAACATTCTCATGATTTACCTCCCTGTAAACATCCTGTCTTAAAATACATTGTTTTACCAATGCCCTGTTTCCTAACTAACTTCCATCCAAGATGGAAGGTTTTATCTTTGAGCACATTGCACAACATGGAAGAAGAGGATTGCCATGATTTTGAGGAAAACCTAGCCATCAGCCTGGGCTACAAAGTGAGAATTTGTCTGAAAAAAAAAAAAAAAAAAAAAGAATAAAAAAAAAAAAGGAAGAACAAAGAAAAAAGGAAACCTCATCAGAAAACATTACTGGTTTGACTTTCTGTCATCAAATACAAAGAATCATGTTTGTGTGCATGTTTGTGTGCGTGTGTGTGTGTGTGCGTGTGCACGTGCGTGCACGCACATGCAATAATAATTAATTAATAATAAGAGAGGCCACAAATCTGAAAGAGAGTAAAGGGGAGGATGTTGGAGGGTTTGGAGAGACAAAAAAAGAAGTAGAAATGACTTAATTATCTTATAATCTCAAAAAGTAAAAGAATTACTTTTAAGAAACTAATCCAAGTAGAGAGAATATTGTATCTGTCCAGATATCAAATTCTCTTTTATTTCTGATATTTATCTAAAATATCAGAATGTTATTTTCTAGTAACATTTTTCTCAGAAAGTTTCTGTTGACAACAAATTCTCTTTGTTCATCTTCATCTGAGGTTATCTTATTTTTCCCTTAAGGATTTAGGTTGACAGTTCTTTTCCCCAGAAATTCTTTGTGATTTATGTTAATTATAATGAGAAATATTTCATGTATTCAAATTATTATTCTCTTGTAGTCATTATATTGTTTCTCTGATTGTTTAATGATTTTTTTTTTTTGCCTTTAGTTTTTAGCAGTTTGATTATGGTCTATCTGGGAATGGATTTCTTTATGTTAATCATATTTGAAGTTGCTGTTGATTAATCAACGATTTTACCATATTTTTTATAAGAGCCACTTTTTTTTCATTGAGCCCATATTAGGAGTTTAAATGGTTATTTTTCTTTTGTATAAATATCCATTTGATTCCTCTGTGCTTATGCTTTTACTTTACTGACACTGTCTCTTTCCATTTACTTCAAAACTATTTCCTAGTCTCTCTAAGAGACTTTTTACAATTTTTATTACACTTTAATTTATTTTGTGTGGGAGGATATACTATGACCTGCAATTGGAAGTCAGAAGACAAGTTGTGGCATCAGTTCTCTACTCCCACATAGGGATCCTAGGGATTGAACTTGAGTCACTAGACTCCGTAGTAGGAATCCTTATCTGCTGAGCCATCTTGCCAGCTCACTCTTGGAGTATTTAAATAATAGGTGTTTTAAAATCTTTGGTAGCTTCCCATCTGTGTCATTTTCAGCACTAATATTTTCTTTGGTTGTTGCTCCACCACATTGTTAGTTATAATCTCACTTTTGTGAAGTCAGACAAGGAAAAAAATAAGCTTCAAAGAAGAAAAAGAATTGGGAAAGTTTGGGAATTGTAGGAAACACAATTCCTTAAACTTACTCATTAACTCATAGAGAAGATCTGACATTAAACATCAATCCAAAATTGTTAAGACCTAATTATGGCTTAAAAAAACTGCTGAGGTACCAGATAGGCCTTTGGGTAGCACACATATGAGTTAGGTCTAAGGATTAAACTGATGATGCTATGCCATGTCTGGGACCATACACATTAGCATGGCAGAAGAACAAGAAAAATCACTAGTGCAAGATTGGCTAGAACTTAAGAAAACAGAGAAGGGGTGCTATCAAACTAGGGGTATCAGTACTTTCTTTGAGCATCCAGAGATATCTTTTTCATTGAAACTGAAATAAAAGGCCCCAATCAAACTCTTTCCATCTTTACAAAAAAGTAGGTACATTACCTCAGTACCTACTTTGATATCTGGGGCCTCTTCTAGCCTTGGCCAGGAATACTAAAGTGAAAATAAGTTATCAGCATCACTTTTTTAGTACTTCATATTCTGGTCTGTGTTTCCCCCATCTGATTACTGCTGTTTACTTTTCAGAGTCTTCAAAGATCTGCCTTAAGCATTTTGTCCAGTTTTTACATGTTATTGAATAGGAGAAAGAATTGGAGCTATTGCATTTCTCTTAGAAAGAGGAGGTCACATGTACTCCCTAGCTTGTTACAAATATGTTAAAAATTTTTATGGTAAAATTTTTATGGCAGAATTATTAACATTTTTATTTTATTAGTAAGTACAATATTGTGAGTATCTAAACTACTGATAAGTGATTCTGAGACATCTTTCCCTTTAGAAAACAAAATCTTCATATCTCTCCAGTTATTGAATAAACAAAAGTAAATCTTTATGAAACACTCCTCTCCTTAATTCCTCCCTTCCATATTATTCTTTTTATTGAAAATATTTTTATACAACATATTCTTCTCATGGTTTCCCTTCCCCCATCTCCTCCCAAATCCTCCCTATCCATCCATGTTCATCCATCTCTCTGTGTTGAGAAAACAAATAAGCATATTTTTTTTTAAAAAAGTAAGAAAAAGCACAAGAAACACGCACACACATACACACAAACACACTTATAAAAACCCAGGATTAGACCACATCTTTTTTTTTTTGACTTTCAAACTTTGGGAAGGTATGCCATTTTAAAATTATGCTATCATTAATTCTTGATTCTGTTTCTTCTTTTGATTGAAAAATTTTTTTCACATGTAATATATCCTGATTATGGTCCCTTCCATCTGATCTTCCCAATTCTTCCCCACCTCCCTTCCAAAATGGATCCAACTCCTTTCTGTGTCTCATAAAAACAAAACAAAACAACCCCATAATACAAAAACAAGCTTCTGTGAGATAATACAATAAAATGCGGGATAATAAAATAAAATACAAAACAAAAACTGATACACTGGTATAGGACAAGATAAATAAGCAGAAGAAAAAAGAGCCCAAGAACATTCACAAGAAACAAATTAAGACTCAATCAAGGTTTATATTGTATATTCAGGAATTCCATAAAAACCCTAAACTGGAAACCATAATATGTAAATATGTTTCAAAGTACATATGTTACAGTTGTGTAGCTTAGTCTTCTTGTGGGACTTGAAGCAATGGGAACAGGGGCTGTCTCTGACTCTGTTGCCTGCCTTTGGAACCCTTTCTTCCTATTGGGTTGCCTCATCCAGCCTTAAAAAGAGAGGAGGTGCCTAATCTTAATGCAACTTGATATGCCATGGCTTGTTTGATATCCATGGGAGACCTGTCCTTTTCTGAAAATGGGTGTGTCTGGGGGGGGGGAGGCTTTGGGAAGGAGGTGGATGGAAGGGACTGGGAGGAGAGAAGGGAGTGGAAACTGGATTAGGTATAGGGGCATGTGTGCACTTCTTTCAGTTCTACGACCCCACCTGGTGTAGAATTTTGCAGGATCTGTGCCACAGTCTCTGTGAGTTCATTTCAGCCTTGATCCTGTTGATTTAGAGGGCATCGTTTTCTTTATTATTATTATTATTATTAGTTACATTTAATTAACTCTGTATCCCAGCTGTATCCCGCTCCCTTATTCCCTCCCAATCCCACCCTTCCTCCCTCAGCTCCTCCCTGCCCCTTTTCAAGTCCACTGCTTGGGGAGGACCTCCTCCTCTTTTGTCTGGCCCTGTTTTATCAGGTATCTTCAGGACTGGCTTCGAAGTCCTCCTCTGTGGCCTAGCAGGACTGCTTCTCCCTTGGGGGGTGGGGAGGACAAAGAGCCTGCCATTGAGTTCCTGTTAGAAATAGTCCCTGTTCCCCTTACTATGGGAAACCAATTGGTTACTGAGCTACCACAGGCTTCCTCCGAGCAAAGGTTAGGGCATTGTTTTCTTGGTGTCCTCTATCCCCTCTGGATTTTATACTCTTTCCTCCTCCTTTCTGAAGGATTTACTTGAAAGGAAGAATTTGATAGAGACATCCCATTTAGGGCTGAGTGTTCCAAGGTCTCTCATGCTTTGCATATTACATGGCTGTGAGTCTTTGTATTTGTTCTCATCTGCTATCATAGGAAGCTTCTCTGTCGATGGCTGAGCAAGGCACTCGTCTGTGAGTATAGCAGAATGTCCTTAAGAGTTATTTTATTGCTATGATTTTTTCTTTAGACCAGTAGTATTAAGTTTTACTTTAGTTCCCTGAGCTATCTAGTCTCAAGTTCTTGGTCACCCAAGCAGTGATCTATTGATGTTGGGGCAGAGAGGAAGGGGAGGCTAAAGCAGGTAGTCTGCTACAGAGCTGAGGATGAACCTGCGAGATTGAAGGAATGGAGGAGAGCTGAAGATCTGAAATGAGTCTACCTGTTTCCCTCATATGTCTGAATTTATCCCAAATCAATTTTTTTAATTTTTGTAACATTTGCTTAGCAGATGGTTCCTCAACTCTATTGACTTATAATCTATAAAGTATAATGTAAACGTATAAAGTATAATGTAGAAGAAGACAGTTTTTTGAAAAGAGTTATCTGTAAAATGCTTGGATATATACATATATAGAGTGAAATAGTTAACTATAGTTGAGCAGCTTAATATATCAACCATCCCAGTTACCTTTTTGTATGGTAAAAACATCTAAAGTCTACACTTTAACAAATTTATAATGTGTTATATTAACTACAGTTTTATGTTGTACATTTTATGTTTAGATATGCACACCCCATGTAGCAGCAACATGAACATTGAACTACACCTACAATTTCTCCTTTCCCCATTTACCTGGTAACCATTATTCTATTTCTATATCCTTGACATTTTCATCCTTTCAACTTCCCATGCAAGTTAAATCTAAATCATGCACTATTTTCACTTTCAAAGTCTTGCTTATTTTATTTATCATGTCTTCCAAGTTTATTCAGGTTGTTAAAAACAACATCATTTTCTTATTTTTAAGGCTGAATAATATTCCATCATATCTATATTCCTTCAGTTCTTTAACCTCCCCCCCATTCATCCACTGATGAATACTGAGGTTGACTTCATGTCTTGGATGTTATAAATAATGCTATAATGAACATAACTATGCAAATACCTCTGAGGTGTCAGTATTATTCATTGCCTTTGGTATGTATTCATAAGTGGAGTTTCTGGGTCAAGTGATACATAATATTAAAAGCCTCTAGATTTATTTTCAGTTATATTGAATTTGCCTTTTCATAAATAATGGGTGGTTTTTTCCCTTTCCATAACTGGTCAGTACTTCTTATCTTCTTGAGTGTACTGTCAGATACCTAGAAATAGGGGAACAAGGAAAACAGAAAAGGAAATTAAAGAAGTTAGGCAAAGGTATGGCTTTAGCAGAAGTCTAGCTAGCACCACCCTGATCCTGCAAGGATCTCTCTAGAGCAAGGATGCACCACAGACTTTTCTCTCTGTGGCAAAGGGCTTTTGTTTCTACAGGCTAAGATTCCCTGGATACTAGGGATAACTTGTCCAAAATGCTTGGTACAAGAAGCATTGAGATTTCAGAGCTTTGCCGATTTTGACTTATTCACATAGACATTACCTGCTGAACTTTCTTAATTGGAATTAAAAATACCCAAACTTTTTGAGTGGCATGTTAATACTCAAAAGCATCATTTCAGAGCATTTAAGAGTCTCTTGAACATCCATGCTCAATCTATACATAGTAGTCAGTTATTGGTTGTGTCATGGGTTGCATATCCATGCAGGCATGGCTGGGTGAGGTGGCCACCAGCTGAGAGCAATTCTCCACTCAAGAGTACAGCTGGGAACTGTTAGCAGCCACCACTCCAGAGCTGCTAAATATAAAATAAATAGTGCTGGTCCTGGTTCTTGGTAAACTAGAGTAAGCAGCTGGTGATGGGTTGTGCCAGATTTGTAAACAGGGCCTGGGTGGGGCAGCCACACCATCTTTACAATGATTAGTCACACATTTCAGTAGAGATAATCACCGAATGCTGCCATTTCCTTGTAAAGCAGAGAGCTACTAACCAGTTGTGACAGTGCAGGAACCATGCCTACAGTGAAATCATCAACCTCCAGGGCACACATGCAGAGAGCACGAGAATCACTTGAGAAGCTTTTAAAAGCTGTAGATTCCAATGCAGAGATTCTTCTTCTGGAGCTCTGCTGCAGGAGCTACCTTGTAACAAGCACAACGTTCAAATTTCTTATGGAGATTATGGGGGTGGTCATGAAATCTAAGCTATTTCAAAGATGACAAACACTATTCTATTTAAAAATGTGTTCCACAATCGAAGCTAAAACATAGAACTCATGTTAAAATTCAGCAGTTCCTCCTATAATGATGTTCACAATCATAAGAAGCATTTTTATAGGATATTTTAATTATGCCCTATCAATTTCCTGTTTGGGGGATGCAAGCAATTGCTTTATAAGGAGCCTGGAACAAGGTGATTGTAAGCATCTGAGGCATAGAAAGCAATAGCTCACAGCATGAGCAATAGGATTTGCAGAATTCTAAATGGTAGTTGATTCCATCAGCAGTGAATCATAGCTTTTTTAGAATGATCTTCAGATAGTTCAAGGGAATCTGAAGCTTACTTCCACAACAATTTCTTAAGACTGCTTACTAAATACCTGGCACCATGAGTAAATCCGTATGTTATGGATGGGTCTGGCAGAGAAGCATCTGTTCCTGCAGTTGTGATTGTCCATTTAAATTGACATCAGCATAAATTATATGGCCTTCTACTATAAAAGGCAGTATATTTATCAGTATTCATGTGTGCTTCATAATGCCACCTTGTTGTTGCGGATATAGACAAATCCTAAGATCATAAATTAAACAGTATTTCCAAAGGAACAAAATGAAAGAAAAAGAAGCTCGTCTTATGGCATACAGGTATAATTTGGAAGGCAAGATAATCAAGACATTATGACTAGTCTCAGCTTCACAGCAAGCTCCAGTCTGTGCTATGGAGTAAAACCCTATCTGAGAGCTGAGCATGGTGGTTCATATCTGTGATCCCAGAACTCAAGAAGCTGAGGAAGGAGGATGGTTTTAAGAATCTGAGGCCAAATTAGACTACACAGTAAATTTCAAACCAGCCCAGGCTATCAACTGAGACTCTATTTTTACAACTAACTGACTGACTGACTAATAATTAATTACTTAAATGTAAAAACATAGGAGCCTCAACTCACAGCACTTGTGGTTACCTGCACAACTGAACCCATCAATACTTTATCTATGGGGA
This sequence comes from Meriones unguiculatus, assembly GCF_030254825.1. Lineage (NCBI taxonomy): Eukaryota > Metazoa > Chordata > Mammalia > Rodentia > Muridae > Meriones > Meriones unguiculatus. The sequence continues at coordinate 92,590,626 of NC_083369.1, read as the reverse complement.
GGGGTTCATGAAGCCTCACTCCTAGCTGAGGATCTATTATTTATTGGCAGTTAATAGTTGCTAGAGGAAAGGGAATTTTCTTTCTTCAGGAGTGTGCTCCATGCTCTACTAAATATCCTCACAGCCATGCTCATGCAAGCAATTCTAATTAAACTCAGTCAGAAAAAGAAACATGGAAGTAAGAAGGATATTTGTTGGGAACAATAAGGGGTTCAGAGAGAGTAAGAGGAGGATAAGAGAGAGTAATGGAGGTGAATATGCTCAAAATATACTATATGTGTATGAAATTGTCAAAGACTAAGTAAAAATATTAAAAATCAAAATGGTAAGATCTTGCTAAAATATGTAGTAGATAAATAAATAAATACATAAAACAAAACTAATACAACAAATCAATGGTCAATCAAGTACTCTTTTCGTGTGTTGACTCTAAACTGTGAGAACAAAGGATTACTTAGGAAGATCTACTTAATTAGATGAAGTGTCTTCCCACAATTAGTCATAACTAAACAATTAGTTATATACTGCTGCATATGTTTCTATCTTCTGTCACTTTATTACATTAGCAAACAGTACTACACACTTAGATAAAACAGTTATTTTGCTTATTTTAAAACTAATATCTTAATATTATTTTATTTTTAAACGTTGCATTTGTTTTTTTTTTAAGTTAAACAAATTTCTTACAAATAAACAAATATAGTTTACAATTAACGTATTTACCCACACCAGTCTCTTTGTTCTCCACATACCCATTTGTGTGACCTGTTCTTTAAGGCTAAATGGAAACTGAGTTTCATATGGTTCTGTTTCAGGAAAGCTGACACGTAAGGGAGTATGTTATGATTCTATGGGCCATTAAAAACAAACATTTTAATGATTACTGAGATTGAAATAGCATTTGTGTTCAAAGCAAATGTGAGGCCCGGGATTGGTTGTTTCCAAAGGGGATATCATAGAGGCTGACCTCTCAAAGACTTATTTATAAATATATTATACCTTTTCAAAAATGTGGGAAGCACCTGGCTGTTTACACTCGTAGTAATGACCGACTCTTTGTCTGCTTCTGACATACAGTTAAATGAGCTTGTTGTTTGTTGATAAATCCTCAGAGGACTCAGAAGGTCAAAGTAAAGAACCAGTGTTGTGGGGCAACCCATGATCATTTGTCTTACATCCTTGGGGAAAAAGCAGCCTAAGTCAAGGTGATGAGTCAGCCATAGGCAAGAATTGATCCATGGACTTCATTTTTCCAGCTTCTTTTATGTGCTTCTGAAAGCAAGCAGATTAGACAAATTATGACTCTGAGAAGAGGTTCAAAAATAATAATAAGGGATGAGTTGCTGAGGCAGCCAGGAAGCTGTGATCCTGTGAGGCCATTGTGTTGCCTGGACGTAGTATTCTCTCAAGGAACAGAGACCAAGCAATGAGTATGGATGACTTTTGACAGGCATACCTTCCTTACTGGGTGTGTTCTCTGGCAAGCTGATTTTGGGATAAAGTATAGGAGATTGTGTGCTTATTCAGGATTGTACTGTTGGGATTAACACCTGAGAAAAAAAGAAGATAAGGAAGCAGGAGTGGGTAGAAGGAAGCCAACTATGCCAGTTTCTCAATAATGGCCTCAGAGACCCCACAAAGGAACTCTGGATATAGAATGTTGCCTCAGAATTGTCTTCAGGTGGGCCAAGATGGGTGGAAATTTAAATCCCTTCACCTGTCTGTTACCATATATGGTCACCCCAGAAATTCATGAAACTACCTGATGGTTGCAGTTATTGTCGTCAACTGAGACAATCTCTATGGGAACTGTGAACGGAGGGCTATCTACTATCAATTACTCTCACAGCTGGAAGAAGGATCACTATGAGTTCTGGATCAGTCTATGTTGCATAGTGAGACATTATCTCAAAACCCACAAACACAGTCCAATGATATGGCTAAGCAAGTGAGGACACTTGCATGCAGGTCTGAAGACATAAATTCAATTCTCAGAACCCTTGTAAAGGTAGAAAGGAAAAGCTGATGCCACAAATTTGTTCTCTAAAATACCCCCCCATGCACAGTGGCCCATGCATGTACACTCACATTAACAACATAAATACAATTAAAATTAAATACAAGACAGGTGGAAAAGAGCATTTAAAAATCCACACAGCAGCAGGAATACAGGGGAAAGCACAGTACTTAGATAAGCATTATGGAGACTGACCTTGACTAAGTGTCTATACATTTTACATATAGAATCTCATGAAATATTTTTGTAGTTTACCCATGGTAGGCATTAATGTACCCTTTTATGGACAAATAAGCCAGTTCTAAAAGAAACTTACTCAAAATTATACAGCTGCTAAGTGACAGTGATTCTAGAAACAAATTCTAGTTTACTGGATTATAAGACTGAGGCAAACTAATTTCTCTATTCCTCTACTCCTTGGTTTCTTAAGTATTAAGATAGAAATGGCAGTGTCTACTACTTCTAACTGTTATTACTATTATATATATTGTTAGAATCCTCAGAGTTATGTCTGGCAAACCTTATGTGTTATGAAATTGCTTATCAATTGAAATGGTCGGTGCAGTTCCAAAGCCTATTCTAAAGACTGTTATGCTACCCTAGCATACACAGTCTTGGGATGTGCCTTTTCTCAGAGAGGTAGGCAGACTAAATGATAAGACATAGCTATGTTTCCAGGCAACTAATCAGTGACTCATTCACAGATTGTGTGCATCTTTGTATTTGTGCTAGGCAATTTTCTAGGTAATAGAGCCTAAATAAGGAAGAGACCAGCCAAACGTTCAGATATTACAGAAGTTATATTCAGGAGGGGAGACTGACACAAAATAAACATGCAACTGCATGCAAGCTTATATATAAATATATGTATAATGTATATATATGTATATATATGGAGGTATCAGTAAGAAAAATGAACTGAAAGCAGAAACTAGGGTTCAGGGAAGTATGGTAGTGGTACTGGGGGAAGGGATAAATGTGTGCTATTTTAGAAAGAAAGATAGAGAAAATCATGACACTAGAACAAAGGCCTCATTGAAATGAGAAGGGAATCTGCTGGTAATTGAGGAGACAAGATACAATAGGGAACATAATTAAGGGAAATGGGAATGGACCTCCAAAGTTGTCCTGAGCTAGGGATAGAAATTGCTCTTGGAATGATAAGGTCTTGGTTCAAACAGCATTCTTTATCAGAGTAGGTGCCCAGCAGGAAGCTGACAGCTGAAGACCTCCTCCCAGCAGCATCACTGGCATCAAGGGCACTAACTGCTTTATCTTAAAGGGCTATCTGGGTGTCATATCCCCACTTCCAGCCCCTGGTACCTACTTCAGTTGATTATTCCATTATCAATGTAACTTTTGTATAAATCAGTTGTTGCCTCCAAAAATTAATGCAGAGCATTCTAAAATTTCAACAACATTCTTGGGAAAAAGTGCAAAGGTTAAAAATATGACTTTGGATTTAAGTAGCTAGATAGACAATGCAATACTGGACCAGTGATCTCTGGTTCACACAGAGGCAAGAACAAAAGTCTGCATCTGAAAGTTCTTTGGAAGAGAGCATGGAAAATGCGATACCATAAATTCTTGTGCAACTTTATACCACATTAGCACTGCCCACATACTCTAAAAGCCATGTGAGGAAAGAAAGCTGTCATTAAAATAAAAAATTGCTTTGTGATATTGGCAATGTTTTGTTCTGAAGCCAGGTTCACATTTCCTGGTTTCTGAATTCTAACCAATAATTGTTACTTTGTTCAGAAGATGGTGGCTGGAGATTGTGGTAAAAACGAAGTCTCTGCCCTTTAAAGAATCTTAATCATGATTTTGGCAGAATGGAAGCCTTGGACTTAGTAAACTGAGCAGCCATTTCCATAGCAGAGAAAAAAGCTACTGTTTGAACCAAGGAGGGAGTTTTCAGCTGTTGTTTGTTGATGTGAGCTGAGAGAAACAAGATGACAGATTGGACAAGCTACACACCATGCAATTTATGCCCTTCACGGACTGTCAAACATTAATTTAATTTAATTTTAATCATTGCCATCTGGTCCTTATATAGCAAGACAGTTCCAAATAGATGTTTCCTTATCTTGAACAGAGCTGTGTTTTGGACAACAGCCACTTCCATGAACCCCACAGAGAGGGCAGAAACAGCACCAGAGGGGAGATTTGTAGTGTTATCAGGCACGTAGCCATCAGCAGCCCAGGAAGCTGTAAATGGGATCTGTTGTTGGAGTTAGTCCCACTATAAGTCAGTAGACCCTTGTGTAGCCCATCATGGAGGCTTAAGTACCAGGGCATGTACTTGTATTCCTGAATATTAGCAAAGAGCTGGGATGTTTTCTTCGGTGAGCAGAGTCACATGACTGTGGCTTATAAGGCTAGAGAAGCCAAAGTGACTCTTGCATAATGATTAAGCTCTGGTAATTCAGATACAGACTGGAAACAAGTGGCCTTTAAGGTTCCCTCAGCCCTGAGAATTCGTGATTCTTTGTATAGATAATGGCACCAGATCTAGTAAGGAGTAAGAGAAGTATAAAGCCCCACGAGTCAAGTCAGTCCCAGAGGAGATTTTCAATTTTTTCCAGTCTCCATATTGAACCTAGGGTTATTTGTGGGTAGTCAGCAGTAGGATGGTTGTCAATGATCTCGTAAGGATTGGAGAAAGAAGCCCTTCATTTTTCTTAATGCTAACATCTTCATTGCTGAGTAGCTTTTTTTTCACATGCCATAATGACTTTATTTTTTAGTATATTTTTATTTATTACAATTTTTCACTTTGTATCCCAATTGTAGCCCTACCAATCACACCCTCCCTACTTCATCTCCTCTCATGCCCCTTCCCCAGTCCACTGATCGGGGAGGTCCTCCTCCCCTTCCATCTGACCCAGGTCTCATCAGGACTGTCTTTCATAGTCTTCCTCTGTGGCCTGGTAAGGCTTCTTCCCCCTGGGGGGGGCAGTGATCAAAGAGCCAGCCACTGAGTTCATGTCAGAGACAGCCCCTGCTCCCCTTATTAGTGAGGCCATTTGGAGACTGAGCTGCCACAGGCTACCTCTGTGCAGGGGGTCCAGGTTAGCTCCATGAACGGTCCTTGATTGGAGTATCATCTCAGAAAAGACTGCTAGGTTCAGATTTTTTTGTTCTGATATTCTCCTTGTGGAGTTCCAGACCCTTCTAGGTCTTTCGTTCCCCCCCCCCTTCTTTCATAAGATTCCCTGCACTCTGCCCAAAGTTTGGCTGTGAGTCTCAGCATCTGCTTTCATACCCTGCTGGGTAGAATCTTTCAGAGGCCCTCTGTGCTAGGCTCCTGTCTTATTCCTTATTTTCACCTTCTTCAGATGTCTATCCCATTTGCCCTTCTGAATAAGAATTGCTCATCTTACCCAGGGTCCTCCTTCCCTTATCCTTCTTTAGGTGTACAGATTTTAGTATGATTATCCTATATTATGTCTAATATCCACTTATAAGTGAGTATATACCATGTGTGTCTTTCTGCTTCTGGGACATCTCATTCGGGATAATCTTTTCTAGATCTCACCATTTGCCTGCAAATTTCATGATTTCCTTGTTTTTAATTGCTGAGTAGTATTCCATTGTGTAAATGTACCACAATTTCTGTATTCATTCCTCAACTGAGGGACATCAGGGTTGTTTCCAGGTTCTGGCTATTACAAATAAAGCTGAGTAGCTTCTTAAAAGCTGGAGGATGGCATTTAGCAAGCTAGTCCTGACTCCAGGAGTTAAACACTGAAGCTTCTTCTTTTCTTCCTCAGCAAAGAGCATATCATTTTGTGCAGAGAACATTTTTCCCTTTCCTTTGAAAATAGAAGCTGGTCTCTCTCCCCTGATCTTCCTGTAGACATCTGTTGCAGTTCACTCTCCCCTAAGCAACATAGCTGCCATCTCCATGACATCAGCCCAGAGATCATTGTTATGGAGCCTGTGCACTGTAAATAGTCTATCATAGGAGGAGAAAGGGGCAGGGAATCTCATGAAACCCTCTGAAAAGTATCTAGCCATTCCTAGATACATCGTATCATACACATACATAGCCAGGTATGTGTGCAGTTCAGCCCTAATGACATTGTGGTCTCAGGAACTTGGGGTGGCCTACAGTATACATACTGAGGGAGACTAGAGGAAGGGCCTTCATTTACATGGATATGAGAAAGCTGTTATCCATTTTGGGTGGAGACTTTCCAGAGTAGCTGTTTTGGGGTAACTCATACTTCACACAGTAGCTCCTCACACGTTATATAAGTAACCCTGAAATGCTCTTTGGTCCTTCCCACCAGGATGAACTGTAATGGAATCATATTTTGGTGTGTCACTGTGACTCTAAGAGGAGGGGGTAGATAGATATTGTTCCTGTCTTCCCCAAGCAAGAGAAAATGGCAATATAATTTTATATACATGCTTATTGTCAAAAATCCAATAATTGGTATCTCTCTCTCTCTCTCTCTCTACACACACACACACACACACACACACACACACACAAGATCATGTCATGGTTAAAGAAAAGCAAAATCTCTTGTTGAGTGATTTTCTTCTCCAGTCAGATATCAAAATGAGAAGAAATATTCGGAGGCTTCAAGTAGGCAAAAGGAGAATGGTACTATGAAAATTTCCCATTTCAAATTTCAACACTCCGTGTTCTTTCCAACTCCATCTATGTCTCTCCAACTCACGTCTTGGCAACCATCAAGGACAAACCTTCCAGCACGTCTGAAATAAAAGGCCATCTTCTATGGGTGTCTATAGAATGGAGTTCTTCTATTCTTTCTATGAAATTTTTTATTATAAAAGAAGAATAGAAAGTACTTTTCATCATAGAAGGCAAAGGGAAAGCACAGCATGAACAAATGTACAAAAGAGAAACCTAAGAACCATCATAAAACAGAGAGTCATTTTTGTCCCCTTTTCCTAACTTTAATGAGTGCCTTGTACCATGTTTTCAGGAGTGCCTTGCTTGGAGGAAAATCCATTCACAAGCTCTAGAGGTCTGCAGAAACAGACTAGCTAAGGAGCAGTGAAAGGAACCCAGTGTGTGTCAATGAAGAAAGGATGTCTTCGATCAGTGGGAAGGTGGGCTGGACTTATTCTCTATTTTTGTGGAAATTAAAATTAGAGAGGATTAAATGTAGAAAGAGTCACAGAGATGATACCTGCAGTTAGAGAGAATGGGGAAGGAAAGAGAATAAAAGCAGCTAACACTTACAAAAAGGTTTATTTATATTTTACATGTATGAGTGTTTTGCCTGTGTATATGCATGCATGGACACTGGCTTTGTGCTTTCTGCTCAAGGAGGCCAGTAGAGGGAGCCATATCACCTATAACTAGATGTTGTAGGAGCTGGAAATTGCACCTGGGTTCTCTGCAAGATCAGCCAGTGCTCTTACAAGCTGAGCCATCTCTTGAGTTCTCAGGGCAGCAACTCTTTATTGAGTATCTATTTTACATCATAAGTTGTACTACTTTCCTTGTATTACTACATTTATTTACAGCATCTTAAAAGATAACTTGTTAGAGGCACTTTGGTGTAATTCCAGCACTCTAGGAGGCAGAGACAGATAGATCTTTGTGAGTTCCAGGCCAGCTTGATCTACAAAGTGAGTCCAGGATAGCCAATGTTACACAGAAAAACCCTTGTCTCGAAAAAAAAAATAGTGAGTTTGTTATGCAGTTTCTCTCTCCCCTGACTAGTATTAAAATCATTGAAACTAGAGTATTATATTTGTTTAAAAAGCTTTACAGAACTGAGTAGTTATTACTCTATTCTTAATCTTCTAAGCTAATTTGTCTTCCTGCCAGTATATATATCAGAGATACTTGCACTTTGTAGCTTTTTCTGCTCCAGCTCCTCTCTTGAATCCTTCTGGACCTCTGCCTGTGGCTGAATCCCCTACTTCCTTCTCTGACTCCTCCTCCCTGAGAGGGCAGGAAGTCAAGCCCCATTCTTTCCTATACTTATTGACTGGTTGTAAGCTTCTTTATTGGCATATCAGGGGACAATTGGACAGCAGTGCTTATACAACATTGAGATAGGAGATTCTCAGAACAAAAATTTTAACCAGATATGGGGGGTGGGTACAGAAATCAGCATTTGGGAGTCCAAGATGGCGGTGACAAGTGTGTACTGTATCTGAGAGGCACAGGATCTGAAACTTTGAAATTGATGAGCAGAGGAGCAGCTGAAGCCAGAACATAGACATTGAGGCTTCCTGGGTTAGACAGGACAACCTGTGAGCTGGGACAGTTTGGATCAAGGTCACCCATGGCTGTCGCTGGGGACTGAGAGTGGCAAATATTCAACTGCCCTACATTTCCCCTTGCCTCAAACACAGGTCTCCCTGCTCAGTAGAGGCGGCACTGATCGCCTTAAGCAAGAGCCTTTATGTTCAGTGACTAAGACAACAGAAGCGGGGCCAATAAAGGCCTACTGGTTCGGCAATACTGTAGGCTCCTATATGGCTGTACGGGCTTCCCAGGTTGGCTGCTGTGACTAGCCCAAGCAGGATCCTCCTTGCTCTGTGACTGAGACAGGAGAGGCGGTTGTCGGTTGTCCCAGTACCAGTCTCCCTGTCCAGCAGACAAACAGAGGACACCACTGGGCTGATGGATCCCCTATACACTCATTTGCCCCTGCAGGACCATATATGGACCGTAGTGAACAGGCAGATCCCCTGTGCTTTCCAAATAGGCCCACAAGCTAGTGAGTGCACCTTAAAGTGAGTGCGAGCAGAGCCCCAGATCCAGGGTCCCTCTACTCTAGCAGGCAGACATCAGATCCCTCCCATCTACACCCAGACTGTGGGCAACATAGGGTTCCTTAGGACAGAATTCTCAACATTGAAGCTCCTGTTCTGTGGATCTACCAGTGGAATCCAAGAAAACAATTCCTGGAGCCCAGACAGATCTGAATACCAGGAGGACAGTAAGACAGGCCTGAAGGCCACTGAGGTATTCAGAGCAACTGTGCATGTGCATTGCACCTGTGAACAGCTCCAACACCCCCTTACTGTGCTTAAGCCCCACACATCCAAGTATCTACACTCTCTAGTACCCTGCCCCTCAAGGTACACTTCCACACAAACACTGGCGCTTGTGCACATGTGCCCACAACCTTTCTCCCTAGCTACAGCTGAAACACCAAGGTCTACTCTCGAACTTGTGGACCTCTCTCCTCTTCCTGAAGAATACTCCAGACACCAGAGACAAATGGACCCAGTCTGAAGTACAGAATCCAGGAACAAACAGTGAAATTTACTGAAAATCAGGTGGCTAGAGGTTGGTGTAAGAACACATCGAACAAAAATCAGGACACATGGTTTCACCAGCAACCCCCAAAATCAATGTATACACTAATTCAAGGGAAACACAGGAAAGTGATTTTAAAGCCATTATTATCCAATTATTAGAGAAACAAAAAGAGGAAAAGAACAAAACTCTTGAAGAAATATCCACACAAATAGAGGCAAATAAAGAGGAAATGAACAAAATTCTCAAAGAAGTAAAGGCAAATGTAGCCACACAAATACAGGCACATAAAGAGGAAACAAATTAAAAAAATAGAAGGCATCATGGAAAGACAGGAATCCACATTCAAACAGATGAAGGAAATGGTGCAAGACATGAAAACAGAATTAGAATCAATACAGAAAATACAAACAGAGAAAATCCTGGAGCTGGAGAACTTAGAGAAAAGACTAGGAACCACAAAGTTAAGCATCATCAATACAAGAGATGAAAGAGAGAATCTCAAGCATTGAAGATACATAGCATAAATTGATTCATCTCTCAAAGAAAATGTAAAATCAGAAAAGTTCCAAACACAAAACATCCAAGAAATCAAGGATGCCATGAAAAGACAATATCTAAGAATAATAGGAATAGATGAAAAAGAAGATTCCAGGCTCCAAGGTCCAGAAAATATTTTCAAGAAAATCATAGAAGAAAATTGTCCCAACTTAAAAAAAAAGAGATGTCTTGAAACATACAGGAGGATTACAGAACACCAAATTGACTAGACCAGAAAAGAAACTCCTCACATCACAACATAGTCAAAACAATAAATCTATAGGACAAAGAAAAAATATTAAAAGCAGCCAGGGGAAAAACGCCAAATAATGTATAAAGGTAGACCTATCAGAATCACACCAGACTTCTCAACAGAATTTATGAAAACCAGAAAGGCCTGGGAAAATGTAATGCAGACTCTAAGAGACCACAGAACCCAACCCATACTACTATACCCAGCAAAGCTTTCAATCAACATAGATGGAGAAAACAAAATATTCCATGACAAAACTGAACTTAAACAATACCTACAGAGTAACCTAGCCCTACAGAAGATACTAGAAGGAAAACTCCAATGCAACAAAATCAAAGACACCTAAGAAAACACAGGATATAGATAACTTCACAACAGAGCACTGAAAGAAAACAAGCATTGAAACAAAGAAACACCACCAAGTCCGCAATAAAAGGAAGTATCATTCATTGGTCACTATTATCTATCAACAAAGGACACAGACTAACAGAACGGTTGAGGTTGCGGAAACAAGATCCAACATTTGGCTTCATCCAAGAAATACTCCTATGCAACAAAGATAAACACTATATCAGAGTAAAGGGCTGGAAAATTGTTTTTCAAGAAAACAGACCCAGAAAAGAAGCTGGAGTAGCTATCCTAATATCTAATAAAATAGACTCTCAAACAAAATTAATCAAAAAAGATGAGGAGGGGCACTTCATTTTCATTAAAGGAAAACTCCACCATGAGGATATTACAATCCTGAATATCTATGCCCAAATACAAAAGCATCTGTATTGTAAATAAAACATTATTAAAGCTTAAATCACACATCAATCTCAATACCTTAATAGTGGGAGACTTCAACATTCCACTCTCACCAAGGGACAGATCATCCAGCAAAAGCTAAATAGGGAAATAAGGGCACTTACAGAGGTCCTAAATCAAATGGTTCTAATAGATGTCTAAAAAACTTTTCACCCAAACTTAAAACAGTATACCTTCTTTTTAGCACCTCATGAACCTTCTCAAAAATTGACCATATGTTCGGGTACAAAGCAATCCTCAGCAGATACAAGAAGACTGAAATAATGCCTTGTAACCTATCAGACCACTATGGCCTTAAACTAGACCACAAAAAACAACAGAAATAACAAAAATCCTATATACACATGGAAACTAAACAACTTTCTATTTAATGACAGCTTGTTTGGGGAAGAAATGAAAAAAAGAAATTAGAAACGTCTTAAAAATTTCTGGCTTTCCCCAGGGTCAGAAGATTGTTCAAGGTTCCTGAATAAACTGCATTGAGAAGAACAACAACAAAAAAAAAAGATTAGAAAGAAGGAGAGGAGGACCTCCCCTATCAGTGGACTTGGGGAGAGGCATGCATGCAGAGGGACCGGGAAGGGAGGAGGAAAGGACTTATGGGGGGATACAAAAGGAATAAAGTGTAATTAATAAAATAAGTTAAATAAAAAAATTAAAAAAAAATTCAATGAAAATGAAGGTGCAACCTACCTAAACTTATGGGACACAATGAAAGCAGTGCTAAAAGTAAAGTTCATAGCACTAACTGCCTCCAGCAAGAAGCCTGAGACTCTGCCCAAAGATTTGTTTATGAGTATCTGCTTTGATACAATGCTGGGTAGAGTCTTTCAGAGGCCCTCTATCATAGGCTCCTGTCCTGTTTCCTGTTTTCTCCTTTTTCCATTTGCCTTTCCGGGTGAGGATTGATCATCTTAACCAGGGTCCACCTTCTAGCTCAGCTTCTTTAGGTCTACAGAGTTTTGTAGGTTTATCCTATATTATATGTCTAGTATCCACTTATAAGTGAGTATATACCATGTGTGTCTATCTGCTTCTGGGACACCTCACTCAGGATGATATTTATCAGTTCCAACCATTTGACTGAAAATTTCATGATTTCCTTGTTTTTAATTGTTGAGTAGTAGTCCATTGAGTAAATGTACCACAATTTCTGTATCCATTCCTCCATTGCGAGGCATCTGAGTTGTTTCCAGATTCTAGCTATGACAAATAAAGATGTGATGAACATGGTTGAACAAATGTCCTTGTTGTGTCCTGAAGCATATTTTGGATATATGCCTAGGAGTGCCATAGCTGGATCTTGAGGAAGCACTATTTCTAATTGTTTGAGAAAGCACCAGATTGATTCCCAAATTGGTTGTACAAGTTTACAATCACACCAGGAATGAGGGAGCCTTCCCCATTCTCCACATCCTTTCCAGCATGTATTGTCACTTGAGTTTTTGATCTTAGCCATTCTGATGGGTGTAAGGTAAAACTCAGGGTCATTTTGATTTGCCTCTCCCTGATGACTAAGGATGTTGAGCATTTCTTTAAGCGTTTCTCTGCCAGAATACAAGTGGGTTCCCAAGTAAGGGGAAAAGGGACTGTCTCTGATAGGAACTCAGCTAGTTCTTTGACCGTCACCCCCTGATGGGGTTGCAGCCTTTCTAGGCCACAGAGAAAGACAATGCAGCCAGTTCTGATGAGACCTGATAAGCTAGGGTCAGATGGAAAGGGAGGAGGACCTCCCCTATACATGGAGATGAGGGAGGGAGGATGGGATTGTGCGGGGGTGAGGGAGGAGGCTACAGCTGGGATTCAAAGTGAATAAACTGTAATTAATATAAAAATAAAAATTTAATAAAAAAAGAAGTCAGAGACACCTCTTACAAGCAACTTAATAGCATACCTAAAAGCCCTAGGGGGAAAAAAAAAAGCAGACACACCCAAGAGGAGTAGAGGATTGGAAATAATCAACCTCAGAACTGAACTCAATGAATTAGAAATGAAGAAAACAATTCAAAGAATCAATGAGACCAAGAACTGGTTCTTTGAGAAAATCAACAAGATTGACAAACCCTTTGCCAAAATAACTAAAAGGCAGGTAGAAACTATCCAAATCAGCAAAATCAGAAATGAAAAGGGGAACATAATGACAGACAGTGAGGAAATCCAAGCAATCATTAGGTCTTTCTTCAAAAGTCTATATGCCACAAAATTTGAAAATCTAAATGAAATGGACAATTTTCTTGATAGATTCCATCTACCAAAATTAAATCAAGATCAGGTAAGTAGATTAAATAGTCCTATATCCCACAAGGAAATAGAAGCAGTCACCAAAACTTTCCCTTCCAAAAGAAGCCCAGCACCAGATTGTTTCAGCACAGAATTCTACCAGACCTTCAAAAAAGCGCTAACCCCAATGCTCTTCAAACTATTCCAAATAATAGAAACAGAAGGAACATTACCAAACTCATTCTATGAAGCCACAGTCACCTTACTACCTGAACCACACAATAGATCCAACAAAAGACATATCTCTTATGAATTTTCTTGCAAAAATACTTAATAAAATACTTGGAAACCGAACCCAAGAGCACATAAAGATATCACCCACTGTGAACAAGTGGACTTCATCCCAGGCATGCAAGGGTGGTTCTATATATGGAAATCCAGCAATGTATTCCAACATATAAATAAACTGAAGGGGAAAAACCACATGATCCTCTCCTAAGATGCTGAAAAAGCATTTGACTAAATCCAAAACCCATTCATGTTTAAAGTCTTGGATCAGGGATAAAAGGCACATACCTAAACATAGTAAAGACAATATACAGCAAGTCTATAGCCAATGTCAGACTAAATGGAGAGAAACTTAAGTCAATCCCACTGAAATCAGGGACAAGGCAAGGCTTTCCACTCTCCTCATTTCTGTTCAACAGAGTACTTGAAATCCTAGCTAGAGCAATAAGACAACTAAAGGAGATCAAGGAGATACAAATCAGAAAGGAAGAAGTCAAAGTATCACTATTTGCAGATTATATGATGTTATATATGAGTGACTCCAAAATTTCAACTCCTTCAGCTGACAAACACCTTCAGCAAATTGGCTAGATACAAAATTAACTAAAAAACATTGATAGCCTTCCTGTATAGGAAAGACAAAAAAACAATAAAACAAAAAACAAACAAACAAACAAAACCAAACAAACAAAAAACTAAGAAAGCAATTAGGGTAACACCACCATTCACAATAGCCACTAACGTAAAGTACCTTGGTGTGACTCTAACCAAGCAAATGAAAGACCTGTTCAAAAAAAAATGTCTCTGAGGAAGGAAATTGAGGAAGATGGAAAGAACTCTATACTCATGGATTGGTATGATTAACATAGTGAAAATGGTCATCTTACCAATAGCAATCTACAGATTCAATGCAATTCCCATCAAAATAACAACACAATTCTTTACAGACCTTGAAAGAACAATTCTCAAATTCATATGGAAAAACAAAAAACCCGGAATTGCTAAAACATTCCTGTACAGCAACAGATCATCTGGAGGTATCTGCATCCCTGATCTCAAGCTGTACTACAGAGCAATAGTTATAAAAAATGCATGGTACTGAAATAGAAACATAATAGTGGATCAGTGGAATCTAATTGAAGACCCAGAAATAGACCCACACATCTACAGATGCCAAAACCATACAATGGGAAAAAGATAGCATCTTCAGCAAATGGTGCTGGTCTAACTGGATATCTACATGTTGAATAGTGCAAATAGATCCATATTATCACCCTGAACAAACCTAAAGTCCAAGTGGATCAAAGACCTCAACATAAAACCAGACACACTAAATCTGTTAGAAGAAAAAGTGGGGAAGATCCTTGAACTCATTGTCACAGGAGTCAACTTCTTGAACAGAACACCAACAGCATAGGAACCAAGATCAACAATCAATAAATGGGACCTCATGAAACTAAAAAGCTCTGAAAAGCAAAGGGCTCTGCCATCAGAAAAAAAAAAATGACAGCTTACAGATTGGAAAGGATCTTCACCAACCCTATGTCTGACAGAGGGTTAAAATCCAGAATATATAAAGAATTTCAGAAGGTAAACACCAACAAATCAAGTAATCCAATTAAAAATGGAGTACAGAGCTAAACAGAGAATTCTCAATAGAGGAATATCGAAAGGCAGAGAAACACTTAATGACATGCTCAACATCCTTAGTCATCAGGGAAAAGCAAATCAAAATGATCCTGAGATTCCAGCTTATACCCATCAGAATGGCTACAATCAAAAACTCAAGTGGTGACACATGCTGGAGAGGGTATGGAGAATGGGGAAGGCTCCCGCATTCCTGGTGGGATTGTAAACTAGTACAACCAATTTGGGAATCAATCTGGTGCTTTCTCAGAGAACTAGGAATAGCGCTTCCTCAAGATCCAGCTATACCACTCCTAGGTATATATCCAAAATATGTTCAAATATACAAGGTCATATGCTCAACCATGTTCATAGCAGCTTTATTCGGAATAGCTAGGACCTGGAAACAACTCAGATGCCCCTCAATGGAGGAATGAATACAGAAATTGTGGCACATTTACTCAATGGACTACTACTCAACAATTAAAAACAAGGAAATCATGAAATTTGCAGGCAAATGGTGGCAACTAGAAAAGATCATTCCAAGTGAGGTATCCCAGAAGCAGATAGACACACATGGTATATACTCACTTATAAGTGGATACTAGACATATAATATGGATGAACATACTAAAATCTGTTAGACAAATGATATAGGATGAACATAATAAAATCTGTACACGCTAAAGAAGCTAAGCAAGAAGGAGGACCCTGGGTAACATGATCAATCCTCATTCAGAAAGACAAATGGGATGGACATTGGAAAAGGGAGAAAACAGGGAATAGGATAGGAGCCTACCACAGAGGGCCTCTGAAATACTCTACCCAGGAATGTATCAAAGCAGATGCTGAGACTCATAGTCAAACTTTGGGCAGAGTGCAGGGAATCTTATGAAAGAAGGAGGAGATAGAAAGACCTGGGGGGGAGGGGACAGGAGCTCTACAAGGAGAGCAATAGAAACAAAAAATCTGGGCACAACTGGCACAACAACTATGACATCATCAAGTCACCAAGATAGGAGCAAACAAAAGCCTAATGTCTCTGAACATAGGCATTCTATCTGTTTTTAAGTCCAAAGAATGAGAGGGGCCTAACTGCTCAGTGAAATGCATTTCCCTAAATTCAAAAGTAGCATCTCACCCCTGCGTGATACTGGTATGTAGTTTCAGCTCTCCACAGTGTCTCAGCTGTCCTTCTGGTGGCCTCTCTTCTCTACGGTGTATGAATTCTCCAAAGAATCCCTGTTTTGCCGAGACACATAAATGATAATCTCTCATGGTTAGAACAGTGAGATGGTGACGCAGCATGTGTATCAATGGAAACAACAGCTTTCGAGCTCCTAAACAGATGGGGCTTCTTGATTCTGGTGGGTACCAAGGCTGTACTTCTTCAGTGCAGTGCTGTCATCTCCCACCCTGAGACCTGTCAGACTACTTTGGTAGAGTCAACACTGTTGCTATGTAAATAACCATGTGCACTTTTCTCTTCTATATATTCCTTTTGCACCCATTATAAAATTCTTTCTGGACATTAAAAAAAAGGGGGTACTTCCAGGTTTTGTAAAGAGAAAAAAAAAATCTGGGCACAGAGATCTTTTCTTAGACTGATACTCCAACCAAGGACCATACATGGAGATATTCTAGAACCCCTGAACAGATGTAGCCCAAGGCGGCTCAGTCTCCAAATGGGTCCCTTAGTAATGGAAATAGGGACTGTTTCTGACATGAACTCAATGGCTGGCTCTTTGACTGCCTCCCTCTGATGGGGGAGTAGCCTTACCAGGCCACAGATGAAGACAATGCAGCCAGTCCTGATGAGACCTAATAGGCAGGGGTCAGATGGAAGTTGAGGAGGTCCTACCCTATTAATGGATTTGGAGAGGGGCATGGGAGGAGATGAGGGAGGGAGGGTGGGTAGGATTAGGAGGGAATGAGAGGGGGCCATAGTTCCATACAAAATGAATAAATTGTAATTTATAAAAAATAAATTGATTAAAAAAGAAATCAGCATTTGTATTACACAATAACCTTATGCCAACAATAAGTAAAGGGTATTTTTTTTTTGTAGCTAAAAAGAGTAAGAGCTAGAGAAGTTAAGCAACTTTCCCAAAGCTACACACCTCTTGGTAGGTCGACCAGATAGAATCTCAGATCTGTTTGGCTTCTAGTGGCCTGTTCCCTCTGTAACACACTACCTGGAGATGGAATGAGTAGTCTTTATATGCTAATGTGCTTCATGGTACTGGGATAAATTAAAGCAAGCTGAGCTGGTACACATAATTTCTGACAATCCATTCAGATACCTCTTGCAATAAATTTCCTAACTGAAACTCATCACTCCGTCTTCTAGAATGTCTATTGTGTTCACAAGTAGAATGACGTTTTTGGCTCAGCCACCATTCTCAGCAAATGTAACTGAAGATATAGTGCAATGAAAGTTAAAGGATCACATCCACATTCTCTCAAAATTCATCATCTTAACACTGTGTGATCCTTCCATGAGATACTGTGGGATCCTTCAATAAGAATACACAGTTTTTCTATTGTAGGAATTTCATTTGTTTATGGTTTTTTTTTTTTTTTTTACAGAGTAAAGTGAACACGCTACCAAATGAATAGAATATCCAGCTCTCAGCCAGGGATTGAAAATGTATACAAATATTGCCAGATATATCTGGGAACACAAAAAGAGTCCCAATTGAGAACGGTTCCTATAAGGTTGAGGTGTACATAGTAAATGTTTGTGGAGGGGTGTAGAATGTGATGAGGCAGCACTGTTGGGGTGGGCTGTGGGAGAGATTCACAGTTGAGCTGCAGACTTTAGTGGTAGGGACAGCTGGGGTGAAGAGGAGTGTGTGTGTGTGTGTGTGTGTGTGTGTGTGTGTGTGTGTGTTGTACTGAAGGAGAAAAATGATCCAACCTTGTCTCATAACACTGCCTAGTTAGGCAGTCTGTTGTCTAAAATACATTCACAGGTTAGAGCTAAACTCTGAATCCCTCATAGTTCCTTTTACAAAATGAGAAATACACAGAGACAGTTTTGCTGTTTGTGCACCATCAGTTTTTCAGGTAAGTTTAGTTTGGATGACAATTCCTTAAGCAGCCATTTCACAGCTTTTCAGGTTCTGACTTGCTAGGAATACTTTGAAATTTATTTCCTCATATTGGAGCTATTATAAAATCAGGCTGGAGCCAGGCATAGTGGCATATGCCTTTAATACCAGTATTCTGGGAGACAGAGGCAGGTGGATCACTGTGAGTTCAAAGCCAGCCTGGTCTACAAAAGGAGTCCAGCACAGCCAAGAAACCCTGTCTTGAACCTCACCCTCCCCCCTGAAAAAAAAAAAAGAAAAATCAGGCTGGGTGGTGGTGGTGCAAACCTGTAAACCCAGCACTGGGGAGGCCGAGGCAGGTAGATTTCTGAGTTTAAGGCCAACCTGATCTACAGAGCTAGTTCCATTACAACCATGGCTACACAGAGAAACGCTGTCAAAAAAAAGAAAGAAAGAAAGAAAGGAAGGAAGGAAGGAAGGAAGGAAGGAAGAAAGAAAGAAAGAAAGAAAGAAAGAAAGAAAGAAAGAAAGAGAAAAAGAAATCAATATGCTGTCCTAGTATGGAAAATAGTGTCAGTCAGAGGAGAGAGTTAGATAAAAGATGCAAATGCCTTCTTAGCTGAAGTTCTAGGCCAGATTCGCA
Organism: Meriones unguiculatus; assembly: GCF_030254825.1. NCBI lineage: Eukaryota > Metazoa > Chordata > Mammalia > Rodentia > Muridae > Meriones > Meriones unguiculatus. Next base: position 92,571,912 of record NC_083369.1, on the reverse strand, counting down.
TGGTATGTGGACAATAGAGACCCCTGAGAGCATGACAGATTTTAGAGGATGGTATTGCAGAAAGAGAGGTCTGGTATTTGACGGAAATCTAGCCAGCCAGAGTCTGGCAAGCATGGCTCTGGATGGCCTTGTCCTTGAATCCCATTCCCTCAGCCTTGATAAAAACTGCTAGATTACATTCCTAAAGCTAGCCACCAAGGTCTACTTCCTTATTTGGCTACTTCCTGAGTCTGATTGCCAAGGTCCAACTATCAAAGTTTTGAACTCCAGCAATCAAATGCCCCCTTTGGTTCACCTAATTAACACACCCCAATCAAAATATACCACGGCATCTTAGCCCATTCTAAACAAAGACACTCCACTGTTTTTTTTATTATTATTAAAAGTTAAACCTGAAAAGTCATTTGCTGCTGTTTTTTTCTGCCTGAGTGAAAAGCCAGCCACTTTTACTCCCCATCCCCCACCCACCCCCACTTAATAAAGGATCTCCCTGAGAAAACAGGTGTTTGGGTGTGGTTTGTGCTTAATGTGGGGTCTCCTTCAGTACTGCCTCCTAATCAAAATTCCACCCACACATAAGAGGGATAAATATAGGGTATCAAGCTTGACAACAGCTTTATCCGTTAATTTTCTTGTAAAATGAGGTCCTAGTAGGAGTCTCTCTGTACCATTAAATTCTAATACCTCCCACAGCCAAGAGGTGTAGCAGGTTATACTTTTTCTGCCTAACTACCCTTATATCGTTTCTGCCAGTTTGCTAGGCTCAACACCCAGTGCTAATGTGTACCTTGAATGATGATTAGCACCCATGACCTTTAGTGGCTTGTTCTTGGATTAATGGATTTACTTACCTAGAAAGGAAGGCCCTGGAAGTTTCTATTACCCTGGGGAGGCTCACAACTGGTGGGCTGCATTAGGAAAGCCCTGTCTCCATGCTTCATGCTGAAATCAATTCCAAGGGTAGTTTGTACTCTGGAGCTCTATCTTGAGATTTGGATAAAACAGAGACTTTCTCAAATTGCAGCTTAATATTTTTTTGACTTCTTTTCTTTTTCTGTCCTGTTTCCTCATCACCGTTGTTCTTCCCTTGGAGTAGTTTTCCGATAAATCACCCACATAGGAATCCTCATGTCAGTATTTCAGGAGAGTTTGACACAGAAGCATTCTAGGTCCATTTGAGTTGAAGAGGAGATAAATTCTGTGAATTGTATCACTCAAATGAAAATTTCATAAACTTACCATCACCAACAAGGTAGGTCATTACATGTTTCTTAGATCACAGTCTTGAGTTGGAGAACTGAAAGAACAACAGAGCTCTGCCATTTATGTATCACATCCACAGCCAGCAGGACCCCAAGTGGTATTAGAGAAACCTGTTTGGCCAAGGGTTGGCAGACAAGCCTGCTTGCTAAGGTTTTAAATGACTTGGATCCTGGATACTCAAAACTATGTCTCCGTGTTTTGCTTGAAAGCCACGGGGAACCACGATTCAGCCGAGTGACTCTTTAGTGAAAGGTCTCAGAATTTTTGTTACAAAATGGATTGATGCTATACCCCCATGTATTGAGTTCTACTGGTTTTCTCATTCATTGTGTAATTTGGCTTGATAGCCCATTTTAAAGGCAAGAAAACTGAGGCTAAAAGAGGATATAATACTAACATGATTCTGACAACAAAGCATTGAACCACCCAACACTGACTCTGACTCTGATTCTATTCTCTCTACAGAAGGGACTACCACATATTTTTCATATTTTAACCTGAGCATTGAAAGGAGACTGCAGACTTCGTTTTAAATTTTAAAATGAATGTTTTTAGCAGCAGAGAAGTTAACTTTGAAAGCAGTTGCAAAATAATTGTTTTTTACTTTCATTTACAGTAAGGTTCCAAGTTTGGAGCAGAAGTTTTTTTCTTTTTTTTTTCTTTTTTTCTTCCATGGGGTTCAGAGTTTTACCATATGCCTATTTGACAAAAAGACACATGGAAGTGTTCTAATTGTGAAACAGCTCAAGACAAATGGCACTTAGCAAACAGAATGCTCACTATAAAATCATAAAGCCTAAAAAACCTTATGAGACCATTAAGTTCTGTCTTTACCTTTCAGTGAAGACCAACTAAACGTATACTCTTCTGTATGTTTAATTTCAATAAGATTTATAAATATACGTTATTTAATTTTTATTCTGAAGATAATTTGAATTCTGATTCACGTTACGTTTCACCTAATGGCGGAGCGCCTAGAATCATAGGACTCCAAGACCTAGTGAGACAAATGGCTTTTACAGCATTCCAAAGAACTTTCTAGGCACACGGAGTGCAAGAAGTGAGTACTATCTACTGCAGAGAGAACAATGTGTTCTCTTATAACTTGTAACTTATAACAGAAGTTCTGACTGGAATTATTATGGAAGTGGGAATAAGGTAAATGTGCTGATGTCTGCCTGCAACTGCATCAGCTGGAAAATTCAGGGTCATCCTTCGATAATTAGGGAGTTGGACGCCAGTTTCAACTGCATAAGAGGGTCTCCCAAAACAAAACAAACAGATAAAAAGAAACAAATTATTCCCAAGCTCAATACTTTCTGTGTTACCATTTTCACATTTATCTATAAAGAATGCGGTGATGATAGAATACATATTCCAAACAAGGAGCCGTGGTAAGGTGATAGGGGTGTTATCAACAATTATATCAGAGCAGTAAGACTGTTCTGAGAAAAGGCTACTCACTGAGGCAACGAGTGACTATAAGCAGAGGAAAAGTACTGTATCCAGTTTTAAATTAATAAGCAAGGGAGTTTTAAGTCACAAATGATTAAAAGGTTTTCAGTATGAAAAACTTTGGTGTTCTTACCTCACCATAGAATTATGGTTAAAAAAAACCAAACAAACAAAAACGGGACACAGAACAAATAAAAACTCCATTCTAATAACTACAAGATATAAGAAAATTAAACTCTTATCTGAAAAGGTTGTGAGACTGCGCACCATACAGTCCAACCCACTGCGCTCTTAGAAACTCCCAGGTCCACCCCCTAGGTTTATAACTAACCTTTTTTCCTGCCTCTCTACTCAGAACTTCGGGACGATCTGCAATATCCTCTTTCTGGAAGCAGTTGTCTTCATAAGCTCCATCTTGTTCACCAAACATGAGTGCCCGGAGCCGGAGCCGGAGCCAGAGCCATCGAAATTACCCCACTGAGGTGGGGGCCATTATTGGCCGCCTGATCAGCATGCATCTTCAGGCTTCAGATACCTATCTCTCTCTGGGATTTTTCTTCAAAGGTAACACATCTGTGGAAGGCCTGGTTCACTTCTTCCGAAATCTGTCTGAAGAGAAGCGCCAGGGTGCCTATCTTCTGATGCAAAGTCAGCAGAGCAGCTGTGACCTCTACTTTACTGGGCAGACACTGCCCTCCTATCAGTGTGATGGGAGCCTGGATGCCATGGAAACTTCCTTGGCCTTGGAGAAGAACCTGAATCAAGTCCTTCTGGATCTGCACGCCCTGGGGTTTGCTAACTCAGACCTCCAACTCTGCCACTTCTTGGAGACACACTTCTTAGAGAAGGAGGCGAAGCTCATCGAGAAGATTACCGACAACCTGAGGAACCTCCGCCAGCAGGCGACTGAGGTTGACAGCCTGAGTGAGTATCTCCTCAAAAAGCTCACGTTCAATGGTGACTAGACACTTCCTGGAGTCTATGGCCCATGCCTTTGCAGGGCTGCCTCTGTCTTGCTGATAGCAGCTTCTTGCCCAGCTCAGCATCACCCGCTAAAGCCAAACGCCAAATGGAAACAAAAACGTTTCTTTGTGTAGACAAAAACAGCTATATTGGGGGTGGCATGAAGGACTGATTGTCTGACAGTCTCTAGCAGTGTTAAGTAAACCATTCTTTTCTGAGTCATCTGTATACTAAAGAACCAAACCTGTGTTTTGCCTGACCAAAAAGCCATAAAATTGTATGCAATATTAATGGTGTTGTGATTTGAACCAATTCTGGCTGCTGGACTGCGCTCCAGATATATTCTAAAAATGTGTGATTAATTTTTTGCCTAGCAGCAAAGAGAACTATCTGGACTATATCATATTAAACCTTGCCAAGTTCCCACCAATCACCATATAATCGCTGTTCCTTATGTCCAAGTTGATGTGATGCCATCCGCTTATTCCGGGGAACCCAAGAAGAAGCAGCCCCGTGAAAGCCATCAGGACATTGTCATTCTGTTGTTGCTGAGAACACGACTATCATACCATGTACTGATCTTGCCATGAAGCTTCTCACGGAAACTTTGGAGTGGACATATCACTAATTGCCTGCTGAACTGCTTAAGGCTAACTTTGCAATCCGAATAGAGTAAATAAATAAGACTGTGTAAGCATTACCGTATGTTACATCTTTTACTAATGCGTATGTGTTATGGGTTCTTTTATGATGCCACCTTAGGGTCAATCTTTCTAGACTACAACAGAGAATATATAGGTAAATAAAAATTATCACTAAAGATTAAGTTTCTGTTGTCTATTTTAAAGGAAAGAGGAGAAAACTTAATAGCAGCCCTAAAAGAGCCAAAGTGGTTCAAGTAAGTCAGATAGAATCTGAATTTCAGAAGCCAAAACAAGGAAAACAGGGTGGGGAGGGGAAGAGGGTGTTTTGTTTTTCTAGCCACTTTTTTTTTGCCCTAAATTTATTCCTTTTCACCCTGCAGATAACAGTATCGTACGTGAATGTTGTTTTCCTTGAACCTTGGAAAGCTGAAGTTGTAAATTTTTCTCAAGCCTTGGACTTGGGTGGGAGTTGCAGATGGCCAGCGGGAATTTGAGATAGCTTTGAGGATGGGAGGAAACAGGATGGGAGCCTACCTCTTAAAGGCTCCACCCAACAGAGGATCTAAGCAGATGCTGAGACTCACAGCCAAACTTTGGGCAGAGTACAGGGAGTCTTACGGAAAAACGGGGGATAGAAGGACACTGAGAGGACAGGAGCCCCACAAGGAGACCAACAAAACTAAAAAATCTGAGCCCAAGAGGTTGTGTAAAAGGGATCCAGGCAGCCCTCATGAGACTTGATAAGCTATGGGCAGATGGCAGAGGAGGAGAGCTCCTCCTTTTAGGGGAATGGGGAAGCAGATGGGGAGAAGAGGGAGGGAGGGTTGGAAAGGGAGTAGTTGAGGAGGGGGGCTTCAAATGGGATATATAATGAAAAAATTGTGAAAAAAAATTTAAAAAAAAGTTGAATTGGGGATAGTGTTAGGGTTGCCTGTTGACACACCCCAAGTTAAACTAAACCAGCTAGTACAAAAAGAAAAGCTGGGAGAGAGAGCAGAGATCAGTGTATAATTTTTTGCCTAACGATTTTTTTCATGGCAGGAAGACCAAACACATGCGATCATTTCTTTTAGTTTGGAAGAGTTAGAGGCATAGAAAACATTTTTTTTTCCTTTTTTATTTTAATTTTTATTAATTACACTTTATTCACTTTGTATCCCACCATAAATCCCTCCCTCCTCCCCTCCCAATCCCATCTTCTCCCCCCCTTCTCCACACATGCCCCTCCCCAAGTCCACTGATAGGGGAGGTCTTCTGATCCTAGTCTATCAGATCTCATCAGGAGTGGCTGCATCGTCTTCCTCTGGGGCCTGGTAAGGCTGCTCCCCCCTCAGAGGGAGGTGATCAAAGAGCAGGCAAATCAGTTCAGGTCAGAAGCAGTCCCTCTCCCCATTACTATGGAACCCACTTGGACACTGACTGCCATGGGCTACATCTGTGTAGGGGTTCTAGGTTATCTCCCTGCATGGTACTTGGTTGGAGTATGAGTCTCAGGAAAGACCCCTGTGCTCAGATTTTTTTGGTTCTGTTGCTCTCCTTCTGGAGCTCCTGTCCTCTCCAGATCTTACTATTTCCCACTTCTTTCATAAGATTCCATGCACTCTGCCCAACAGTATATACTCATTCATATAGACATATAATATAGGATAAACCTAAAGAAACTAATAAAGATACTAATCAGGAGGGAGCACTCTGTCTATAATGCTCACTCTCCACCCTGAAAGGCAAAGAGGATGGACATCAGTAGAAAACATTTTACAGAGTTTAGGACAACTGTTTCTGTTCAGAAAAAAAAAAAAAAAAGAACAAAAAAAACCTTGATCTTTATGTCTTTATGTTTTGTTTAAAGTATCTTTGTCGTTGTATTTATTTTTGTTTGATACATAGGAATGTTTGTATGTATGTATGTGTACCAGGTACATTCCTGGTGCCTGCAGAAACTAGGGCAGTGGGTTGGATGCACTTTATCTGGAGTTCCAAATGATTGTGCACTGCTGTATTGGAAACCAAACTGGGGTCCTCTGCAAAAGTAGCAAGTGACCTTAAGTGCTGAGCCATTTCTTCAGTACTCCCACAAAGCTTTTGATGGTAAAAGGACTATAATAAAAACATTATTCTGAGACAAAATAATTTTTTCATTTGCTTGTAGTAAGGAGTAAGAGGTATATGGAAGATGATAACATTTGTCTCAGATTGGATTAAGCACTAAAATCTCTGTACTTGATATATAGGAAGAAAAAATTTCAAATTAGAACTTTTGAGTGCTAATAAAGAAAAAAGTTGTAGTTTCAGTTTATTTCCTGTTAGTAACAATGTTTTTGTGAGGCCATTAAAACTTCCCAGATAGGCCAAAATATTCTATGGTCATCAAAGAATGCTAGAAAAAGTGCAATTTGCTGAGCAAAGAATAAATGATTCAAAGACATGATAAAATGTTACTTTGGCTCTTAAAAGTGGCTAAGGTCCTTTGCAAATTTATCTGTGGAAAATGAGGGTTTGTGACATAACATTTCTAGAGATTAATTTAGAAACAAGTCCCACAGTAATTTTCTCTGTGGGTAAGCACTTTGTGCATGCATTTGTACAGAGACTTATAATAAATGGTTTTTATAGTCTCAGACCAGATTCATTATACCAGTCTTGAGTCTGTCCTTGATATACCATACATAATTAGTTTTTTAAGTCAAGCTCTCTATCATCTTCCTGTCATTGAAATTTGGGACATACCAATTGATAATTATTTTTTTATTTTGCAAAATATTTAAATTTTTTTTATTTTTTTCATAATTTATTTATTCTATGTCCACAATTGAAGCCCTCTCACTCAACTCCTCCCAGTCCCACCCTCCCACCCTCTTCCCCCCATCTGGTCCTCTAGTCCACTGAAAGGGGGAGTTCTCCTTTGTCATCTGCCCATAGCTTGTCAAGTCTCATCAGGCCTGCATGGATCCTCTTCCTCAGTGGCCTTGCAAGGCCCCATTTCTAAGGGCAAGTGATCAAAAAGCAGGCAACAGAGTTCATGACGGAGGCAGCCCCAGCTCCCCTTAGTCAGGAATCCACATGGAGACTGTGCTGCCAATAGGCAACATCTGAGCAAGGGGTCTAGGGTTGGTGCATCAGTCTCTGCATGAGCCCCTGGGCTCAGATATTTTAGCTTTGTTGGCCTCCAAATTCTCAACAGAGGAATATCGAATGGCAGAAAAACACTTAAAGAAATGCTCAACATCCTTAGTCATCAGGGAAATGAAAATCAAAACAACTCTGAGAATCCATCTTACACAGATCAGAAAGGCTAAGATAAAAAAAAAAGAACTCAAGTGACAACACATGCTGGTGGAAGTGTAAACTTGTGCAATCACTTTGGAAATCAATCTGGTGCTTTCTCAGAAAATTGGGAACAGCACTACCTCAAGATCCAGCTATACCACTCCTGGGCATATACCTAAAAGATGCCCCACCATTCAATAAGGACTCAACTATGTTCATAGCAATTTTATTTGTAATAGTCAGAATCTGGAAACAACCTAGATGTCTCCCAATGGAGAAATGGGTACAGGAATTGTGGTACATTTACATAATGGAATACTACTCAGCTATTAAAATGAAGGAAATCATGAAATTTGCAGGCAAATGGATGGAACTAGAAGAGATCATCCTGAGTGAGGTATCCCAAAAACAGAAATACACACATGGTATATAGTCACTAATAAGTGGATATTAGCCATATAATAGAGGATAAACATACTAAAATCAATAGTCCTAAAGAAGCTAAACAACAAGGAGGAACCCTAGGGAGGATGCTTAAATCTCATCCAGAATGGCAAACAAGATAGGCACCAAAAGTGGTGGAAGAGAGGAAATAGGATGAGACCATAGTAGAGGGTACTCTTACAGGCTCTACCCAACAGGGGACTGAAGCAGATGCTGAGACTCACAGCTAAACATTGGGCAGAGTGCAGGGAATCTCATGAAAGAAAAGGAGAGTGGGGATAGAAGGACATGTAGAAGACAGGAGCTCCACAATTGATCATTCTTTTCTTCTCAGTTTTTGATGAGTTAGAATAGATGAGAAACCGGAGGAAAGACAAGATAGCTTTGCTAATGCCAAAGTTGAAATGGGGATTGTGTTGGGGCTTCTGGTTGCCACACCCCCAAGTTAAACTAAACCAGCTAGTACAGAAAGAAAAGTTAAGATAGAGAGCAGAGACCATGCAAGGCTAGACAGAGGCCAATTCAACCTTTTCTGCTAATTTCACTGAGACACAGGAAAATGGTGGTAGAGCAAAAGTGCAGGAAGAGTGTGGTTGACCCAATGCCAATACATTGCAGTTCTCCTGTCTTCTAGCCAATATGCCCCAACATACAGCATACTGTCAATTTATCCATATTCACCTTTCTATCCCTTCCTTAGTGACAAACTGTAAGTATTCTTTCATTTATAGAAATGAAACCTTGGTCTTCTGAAGTGACAGCAGCAATTCTCTGCCCACCATCAAAAATGAATGGATAATAAAAATGTGGTATATATACACAATAAAGTTGTATTCAACCACAAATAACAATGAAATCATGAAATGTACAGAAAAATCAATGTATCCATAATTTATTATATTAAGAGAAATAACCCAGAATAAAAAGACAAATGTTGCATGCTCTCTCTTAGATGTGCATCTAAACTTTTTACATATATATTTACATATATACGTAATATATATATGCGGAGACAAAAAGATGACAGAGGGAGGAGGATCAACAAATACTAAATTGTGTTTAAGATGCAACAATGAAAACTAATATTTTTGTATAATATTTCCAAATAAATAGATTCAATCATTAAAAAAGAAACCCAGCAAATTATTCTTCCCAAAATATAATAGCTTGAATCTCACCACGAGAAAACATCACATAGATCAGTCTTAAGAGGCATTCTACAGAATAACTGGGCAGTAATGGAAGTACTCAGCATCAAAAAGAGATATTGTCTGAAGGCAATGAAAACTATAAAGCAGAGCAATTAAATGGCATGTAGTTATATTAGAACAGGCTGATGTAGAAAATGAATGTGCAGGCCTCAAAGTTGATACTGAAATTGTATCAATGGTCAGTTTACTATTTTGGATAATTGCATAGAGGTTATCTTTCATTTTAGAACATATATACTTAAATATTTAGAACTACTTAGCTTGGTAAAATACCTCCTTCAAATGGTTGAGAAACACTAGTGGGTTGATTTGGATAGGAGTCACTATACTACTAATTCAACGTTTTCTGTAATTTAAAAATTATATCTAAAATTGCCTCTAATCAATTTCAGAAAATTTAATGTTTATAAACATACACATGTACATTCATGTAGGTGTGAGTGTAGGTATAGCTGATTGGACCAGATCCAACTTCTCATGTTTGTTTGCCTCTGGACACTAGAATGTCGCCTATCATTGCTAGCATGTACATTCTGTCAAAGAAGGGAGGGATATTGTTTTGTTTTTAAGTTATTAAGTATATTTCTCCTCTGCTGTGCAGTGAGCGCTTCAGATAAAGACTGATGTCCTCATCTTCACAACTTTGTATCTGACATAAAATGTACAATAATGTATACCAATGCTCTAGAATTTTACTCATGGAGCAAATAACAAAAAATACATTATATCTAGATACATTTTATAGACTATCAGGTTTGCTATCTCACATTTATATACACAAAAATAACAGTTTTTAAAAAGAGAAAATAGCCAGAATGGGAGGCAAAGAAAAGGAAACCATACTATTTTGTTGATACACAAGTGATATTGCTACTGCCTTTTTTGTTGTATGTTTCCAGATCTTATTGGTTATATCTCAGAAGAGGTGATCTATGCTGGTTGCCTTTCTGGTAAGAAAGAAAGAAAGAAAGAAAGAAAGAAAGAAAGAAAGAAAGAAAGAAAGGAAGGAAGGAAGGAAGGAAGGAAGGAAGGAAGGAAGGAAGGAAGGAAGGAAGGAAGGAAAGACAAACTATTCTTTCAGACATTATTATACCATTATGCCTTTGGGACTAGGCAAAGCTTCAAGATTTAAAGTCTTGTCCACCTAAAATATCAGAGAACTGTTTTGATTTGCATTTCCCTGATGACTAAGGATGTTCAGCATTTCTTTAAGTGTTTCTTTGCCATTCCATATTCCTCTGTTGAGAATTCTCTGACTGACTCTGTACCCCCATTTTTCAATTGGATTATTTGGTTTGTTGGTGTCTAATTTCTTGAGTTCTTTATATATTATGGATAATAGCCCTCTATAGGATGTAGGGTTGGTGAAGTTCTTTTCCCAGTCTGTAGGTTGTCATTTTGTTCTGTTGACAGTGTCCTTTGCTTTGCAGAAGCTTTTCAATTTCAAGAGGTCCTAGTTATTAATTGTAAAGCTTAGAGCCTGAGGTGTTGGTGTTCTGTTCAAGAAGTTGTCTCCTGTGCCAGTGAGTTCAAGGCTCTTCCCTACTTTTACTTTCAATGGATTTAGTGTGTCTGGTTTTATGTTGAGGCCTTTGATCCACTTGGACTTTAATTTTGTGTAGGGTAATATATATGGGTCTATTTGAGTTTTTCTACATGGGGGTTTCTAGTTAGACCAGCACCATCTTTTACACTGATCAGAACGGCTAAGATCAAAAACTCAAGTGACAATACTTGCTGGAGAGGATGTGAAGAAAGGGGAAACCTCCTTCATTGCTAGTGGAAAAGTAGACTTGTACAACCACTTCTGAAATCAATCTGGTGCTTTCTCAGAAAACTGTAAATAACACTATCTCAAGATCCAGCTATACCACTCCTGGGCATATACCCAAAAGATGTCCCATCATTTAATAAGGACATTTGCTCAACTATGTTTATTGCAGCTTTATTTGTAATAGCCAGAATCTGGAAACAACCCAGATGTCCCTCAATGGAGGAATGGATACAGAGAGTGTGGTACATCTACTCAATAGAATACTACTCAGCTATTAAAAACAATGAAATCCTTTAAATCTAAAAAAAAAAAAATGAAATCACGAAATTTGCAGACAATTGGGTGGAACTAGAAGAGATCATCCTGAGTGAGGTAACCCAGAAACAGAAGGACAGGCATGGAATACACTCACATATAAGTGGATATTAGCTGTATTATATAGGGTAGCCATCTACAAACCTAAAGAAACTAAACAGTAAGGAGGACCATAGTGAGGATGCTTAAATCTCATTCAGAATGGCAAACAGGATAGACACCAGAAGCAGTGGAAGAGAGGAAACAGGATGGGAGCCTACTCTAGAGGGTTCCTCTGAAAGTTTCCATCCAAAAGGGGGTCAAAGCAGATGCTGAAACTCATGGCCATACTTTGGGCAGAGTGCAGGAAGTCCTATGGAACAAGAGAGGCTTGGGGATAGAGGGGCATGGAGGGGACAGGAGCCCCACAAGAAGATCAACAAAACTAAAGGATCTGAGTCCAGGGGGTCCTGCAGAGACTAATGCACCAGCCGAGGAGCATTCATGGAGAGGACCTAGCCCCCCTGCTCAGATGTGGCTGATTGGCAGCTCAGTCTTCATATGGCTCTCCCAGTGAGAAGTACAGGAGCTGCCTCTATCGTGAACTCAATTGATTACTTGCCCCTGGTGATGCAGCCTTGCCAGATCACGTATGAAGAAGACTCAGGCAATCCTGTTGAGACTTAACAAGCTAAGGGCAGATGGCAATAGTGGAGAACTCCCCCTTTCAGTGGACTAGGGGAATGGGATATGGGAGAATAGAGGGAAGGTGGGACTGGGATGAGGTGAGGGAAGGGGATTCAATTGGTATATATAATGAATAAATCGTGAAATAAAAAATAAAATTAAAATAAAAAAGATCAGAGAGCAGAAAAAGAGGTCCAGTTTGGCTCTGCTTTAATGTCTTCACTCCATCCAGTTCTCATTCCTTAAGTGTGAGAATGACTAGCATAAAAATCACACTTTTCTGAGCCTTTCCTCATCTCAGAAAGTCATTGTCTGATGTGCAGAGCCCATCTGATGTTCACAAAAAAATCCTCTTATTGCAATCTGGCCAAATGCTCACAGACAGGCTATGCTGATCTGTGGGACATAAACTGTTTCACAATACACCAGCTTCAAATAAGTTCTTGTGAGAACACGATACAATGAAACAAAAACAAGCCAGTTTATAACTCTACCTAAGCAGAGACAAAATCAAAGACATATGCTCTTCACAAAGCACCTAATTTTAGGATCACATCCTCTTTCTCATCGCTTCAACTCTAGAGTAATCCTTGCTTCTTTGGCTTCTTTCTCTAAGTCACTACCTGAAACCCCCAAACACTATTACTGTCTCCAAGGTGCACCTACAGAAATACCCTTCAATCTCTGTGATAAGTGTTTGCTCTTATTACATGAGTGAAAATTCAACTTGTGCAGCTGCAGGGATTCCTGTCCATCTCTGGCTGAAGAACATTGGTACTTGATTCTGAGGAATATTTACCACCACCATACATACACTCATGGTACCAATACTTGGGAGACATTTTAAGTATACACACAGTAGACATTCTCAGTTTGTTTTGTTGAATCTAAAAGTATTTGTTACTCACATTCAGTTATATTCCAAAAATGTCACTGAGCATGTACTTTTTGCTAAGCATTGAGCTGTGTGTTACAGATAAAGAGATCCCTGATGCAATTCATTTTCTCAATAAGTTCATACTCTGGAATCCAATACCAGCACACAAAACAAATTTAGTGGCCAGAGCTGCAGCTCAGTGGTGGAATACGTACTTTAGGCAAGCTTCAGGGTCTAGGTCCTTTTCTTGGCACCACAAAACATAAAATTGTATAGCAGAGGAACTAGATAGTGGTTTGAAAATGGACATGAGTATTCCAAGGTGGAACTTGAAACATTTTATGAATGAAGAGTTACTTAGCTGATCCTGTAAGACAGTGGAAGAAAGGATGTTACAGACAGAAAAAGACACAAAGGGAGACACTTGAGGAATGGCTAGAATGTGTGGCATGAGAAAGTAGAAATCAAAGAGCACCCCTCTGCCCCGCATACACATAGAATTCATAGAGGCAGGGCTATCATACAAATAAATACAAGAACTGGTCCATATACAAAGAGTTTTATTACTGTAGATGAGATAATACTCACACATTAAGAAAATGAGAAAACAAAACCAGTATAGAGCTATGACTCTCATATTAATCTATTTCAGAAATTTTCTATAAATTCTTGGCATGAAGGAGCATGCTTGGTCAGCAAGTGAAGCAGGCCCAAAATGTCACATGTTACCTTTCACTCCATCCCTCATAGTTGAGCACAAACCAATAGACAATACAATTTAATGGATAAACATCTCTTTTCTCAAGTGTCAGCAGACAACGTTGAGGCATGTTTTGTATAGTATGTCAGAGAATGCCCAGCAAGATTTATCACCATTGTGCAAAGTGTTAAACCTCCACTTACATGCCATTTCAGAGCTTTCTTTTCTCACACTCCTGATCTGAAAGCCTTTTCTGATCAATTCACTGCTCTCATATCTTTGATCAAAGACTTCTTTTTTTCAGACCCTCAGACTAAAATATTGATGTTATGTTTTGAAATTTAAATGGCCTCTAAAGGCTATGTACTGAAGGCTTGGTTGCCAGCCTGCAGACTGTTTGGGAGGTCATGGAATCTTTAAGAGGTAGGATCTAGTGGATAGAATTTAAGTCACTGGAAACTTGCCTTTGAGTAACATGTTGTATTCCAGATATTTCTTCTCTTCTAACCCCATACCCTGGGTGTGTGGGGGTGGGGAGAGCTTGCCATCTCAGTGTAAGATGACTGTCTCTTTATGGGGTCCAAATGTAGATGTTGTGCTCTTCCTTGATCTGGTGTTTTAGATGAGTTCTTAGGCTTTTTCCCCCTGTATATAGTTTTAATACACATATGTGCTTATATACCCTGAGCTACTGTGATAAGTTTACAGGATGGTACTTTTCTACTTTTAGGAACCACTTTTGACAGGTGGCAGTGCTTATATTCACAATGAGATGTAGAGTAAATCTACCTTCGTGACTGCACTCAAAACAGAACTAAGTGCTGCTCATAAAACAGACTCACCTAAGGCAAGGGCAAGCCACTCTACCAGCTATCGAGTAATATAGAGCTGGGTACAGCCTGATCTCCATGTGGTGGTTCCAATGGGAATTCAAATAAGGAAAATTCTTATGAGAATGTAGATAGTACATGTGTTCATGAAGTTTCAGATAGGGACAAGGAATCTGTTGGAAATTGGACTGGGTGTCATTCATCTTACACTGTGGCAATGGACTTGCCTATATTTCTCCATTGATCCAGTTGTTTCAGGGTTCTTGGCTTCTTTTTAATGCATCTTTTCAGCACCTGAGCCTTTCTTTTTGGGAAATTTAAATGTGTGCTTTTCTGTAGTACTAAGGTAGGCCGAACCAAAAGGTGGTAAACTAATTAGTCAGGGTGAGAAAGGTACAAGCTGCACAACATTTTGAAACTACTATGAATTTTGCTTATCATTGTTTTCTGTCTGTGTTGCTGTTGTTGTTTTGTTTTTTGAGACAGGATTTCTCTTTGTTACAGTCATGGCTGTCCTGGAGCTCACTTTGTAGATCAGACTGGCCTCAAACTCACAGAAATCTGCCCGCCTCTGCCTCCCATGTGCTGGAATTAAAGGTGTGCAGCACCACTCCTAGCCTGTTTTCTGGAATTATAGAGAAAATCACAAGAAATGGAGAAGAGGTGAAAAGCTTTCTGTAGTACTACCAAAAAGTACACATTTAAATTTCCCATCAAGAAAGGCACAGGTGCTGAACAGATGAACAGCATTAAAAAGAAGCCGGGAGCTTTGCCCTGAGACAACTGGATCAGTTTCTTGAACCTGTCTAAGGAATTGTCCGGACCCTAGTCCTGGTGGGCTCAAAAGACTTTACAAATAGAGCTCTGTGGTACTCTGCTTACACAAAGGTGACTAGGGAATTATTTCCTTGGGGTTTGTTTCTCAAACATCGAGTGGCAAGCTCTTCTGGCCACAGCAGCCACAGTTTCAGAGGATCCAGCATGTGCAGCTCATGTCAGTGATAGGTCTTGGCATCATCCACATGAATTTGTATCAGTGTAAAATGCAAGAGCTGCGAGGTTATCTACTCAAATGTCAAAAGAAAACTTGGAGCTGGACACGGTGGTGCATATCTGGAATCCCAGCACTCAAGTGGCAGAGATGGGAAGACTGCTCTAAATTTAAAGGCAGTCTGTTCTTTATAGTAAGTTTCAGGTCAGTCAGGGCTACGTAAGAAAACCCTGTTTTGGAACTCAATGGCTGGCTCTTTGACCTCCCCACCTCCCCCAGGGGATGAGCAGCCCTGCTAGGCCACAGAGGAGGACTTTGCAGCCAGTCCTGAAGATACCTGATAAAACAGGGTCAGATGAAATGGGAGGAGGTTCCCCCCCTATCAGTGGACTTGGAAAGGGGCACGGTGGAGATGAGGGAGGGAATGAGGGAGCGGGATACAGCTGGGATACAGAGTTAATAAAATGTAACTGATAAGAAAAAAAAGAAAACCTTGTTTTAAAAAATCTAGAAAGAAAAGAAGCATGAGAAGCCTGTAAGTATGTGGCAGGGTCGTTCTCTGGACACACAGCCCTTGAGATGGCAAAACGAGCAAGCAAGCATACAAACAAACAAAGAGCAGTAAGAATTAAGCTAAAAATCATAAATGAGAACATTAGGGTACCAAGAACTTGAAATATCTGCTAAGGGAAGGTGCAAGGAATGGATGGTACAATGTCAACAGAACAGCCATCTAGCCCAAAGCTGACAATGCTGTAGACCGGGCTGCCTTTGAAGTGCACATTGCACCAGCATGTGCCCTCAACCTAGACCAGGAACTCCAGAATCTAATGTTTATCTTGTTGACTTTGAGTGTTGCTCTCATCCCCATTCCTCTTTTCTGGACTTTATTTCATACAGCATATGGCAATATTGGGAGGTGGTAGAGACTTTAAAAGTGGAGCCTTGGAGGAAGCGGGAAGCATGTTCTTGAAGGAAGGTTTGGAATCTGGATCCCTTCCTCTCTCTCTGTTTTTTGACTGCCATGATGTGAACAGCTTTGCTCTGCAGTAGTTATCTGTTTTGCCACAACCACAAAATGATAGGGTCAACAACCGTGGATTGAAACTGTTAACTTAAAATATATCTTTCCTCCTAATATGCTGGTTATCTCAGCATATGTTTTATCACAGTATCTTAAGGTCACCTTTTTACAGTCTTTAGCTCTTTATCAGTTCTAACAATTACTGGGATAACCCATTCTTTTCTCCTTATCACTCTGCAATAACACTGTTGTCATTATCCTATCCTTAGGGAAGGAACAGTCTAGCCTTAGAGTCCACATAGTTATAAGAAAGAGTTGAATAGAAAGGACCATATCCCTATGCAACGTTGCTGTTCTTTAGGCTCAGTTAGTTAAGATGTTTGCTTTCCATTTTTTCATATAAAATGGTCATGGTTTGGTGACACTGACTCCATTGCCATTCACTGTAGTTTTATTTTTTTAAATTTTATTTATTTTTTTTATAAATTACAGTTTATTAACTTTGTATCCCAGTTGTAGCACCCTGCCTCAGCCCCTCCCAATCTCACCCTACCTCCTTCATCTTCTCTCATACCCCACCTCCAGTCCACTGATAAGGGCAGTCTTCCTTCCCTTCCCTCTGACCCAAGCCTATCAGGTCTTATCAGGACTGGCTGCATTATCTTCCTCTGTGGCCTGGTAAGGCTGCCCCGCTCAGGTGGAGGTGATAATAAAAGAGCCAGCCACTGAGTTCATGTCAGAGACAGTCCTTGTTCCCCTTACTAGGTAACCGACTTAGAGATTGAGCTGCCATGGACTACATGTCTGCAGAGGTCCTAGCTTATCTCCATGCATGGTCCTTGGTTGGAATATCAGTCTCAGAAAACACCCCTGTGGCTAGATTTTTTTTTTATTCTGGTGCTCTCCCTGTGGAGCTCCTGTCCCCTCCAGGTCTTTCTATCTCCCCATTCTTTTATAAGATTCCCTGCACTCTGCCCAAATTTTGGCTATGAGTCTCAGCATCTGCTGTGATATCTTGCTGGGTATAGTCTTTCAAAGGCCCTGTATGGTATGCTTCTGTCCTGTTTCCTGTTTTCTCTCTCTTCCAATATCTGTCTCATTTGCCTTCCTGAGTGAGGATTGATCATCTCACCCAGGGTCCTCCTTCTTGCTTAGTTTCTTTTTTTAAAATATATATTTTTTTATTTATTACAGTTTATTCACTTTGTATCCCAGCTGTAGCCCCAACTTTGTCCCCTCCCAATCCCTCCATCCCTCCCTCTCTCATTCCTTCCCCTGCCCCTTCCCAAGTCCACTGATAATGGAGGGCCTCCTCCCCTTCCCTCTGACCCTAGCCTATCAGGACCATCTTTCATTGTCTTCCTCTGTGGCCTGGTGAGTCTGCTCCCTCCTTAGGGGGAGGTGATCAAAGAGCCAGCCACTGAGTTCATGTCAGAGACAGCCCCTGTACCCCTTACTAGGAAGCCCATTTGGAGACTGACCTGCCACCATGCTACCTCTGGGAGGGGGTCTAGGTTATTTCCATGCATGGTCCTTGATTGTAATATCAGTCTCAGAAAAGACCCCTGGGTCCAGATTTTTTGGATATGTTGTTCTCCTTGTGGACCTCCTTTCCCCCACAGGTCTTTCTATCTCCCCCCTTCTTTCATAAGATTCCCTGCACTCTGCCCAAAGTTTGGCTATGAGTCTCAGCATCTGCTTCGATACCCTGCTGGGTAGAATATTTCAGAGGCCCTCTGTGGTAGCCTCCTGTCTTGTTCCTTGTTTTCACCTTCTTCCAATGTTTATTCCATTTGTCTTACTGAATGAAAATTGAGCATCTTACCCAGGGTCCTCCTTCTTGTTTACCTTCTTTAGGTGCACAGAGTTTTATAGGTTTATCCTATATTATATGTCTAGTATCCACTTATAAGTGAGTATATACCATGTGTGTCTATCTGCTTCTGGGATACCTCACTCAGGATGATATTTACCAGTTCCAACCATTTTCCTGCAAATTTCATGATTTCTTTGTTTTTAATTGTTGAATAATATTCCATTGTGTAAATGTACCACACTTTCTGTATCCATTCCTCCATTGAGGAACATCTAGTTTGACAAATAAAGCTGCTATGAACATGGTTGAGCAAATGTCCTTGTTGTATATTTGAGTATATTTTGGATATATGTCTAACAGTGCTATAGCTGGGTCTTGTGGAAGCCCAATTCTTAATTGTCTGAGTAAGCTGAGTAAGTGCAAGACTGATTTCCAAAGTGGCTATTGTGAAGAGTGTAGTTTCCCTAATTCCTTTCTCATCCCCTTTATCATTCATATACAGGAAAGCTACTGATTTTTAATTAGTTTTTTATTTTATATTAATTACAGTTTATTCACTTTGTATCCTAGTTGTAGCCCCTCTCTCCTCCCCTCCTAACCCTACACTCCCTCCCTCATCTCCTCCTAAGCCCCTCTGCACTGATTTTTTTTTTTTGAGTTAATTTTGTATACAACCACTTTGCTGAAAATGTTTACCAGCTGAAGGAGTTCTCTGGTTGAATGTTTAGGGTGGCTCACACGTAGCTTTCCAATTATGAATACAACATAGCTTGGTGAAAATATTCATAAAGCCATCGGTCACTTGAGGCTCTCTTCATAATGAGAACCTTAGCGTTGGGTCCCACTACAAGTGTATTCATGTAAGCATCCAGGTCATGGATCTACTGAGATTGGAGAGAAACACTTGAGCTTATTTCTCTGAAGGAAATATTAATGAGCTGGATATCTATTCTTAACTCAGGTCTCATTCTAATTATTAGCTGCTTACATCAGTAAACTTGTATTTAGGGTCACACCTGTTGCAAAGAGGATCATGTTTCTGTGTGCCTGTAATAGCAGTCTGTATCTTTAGGAGCAGCCAGTATTTGACATTGAATCCCTTCTTGTTACAACATTGACTGGAAAAAATAATCTTTTTAGCATGGCATGAGTGAGAAAGTAAAATTTAAAGAAGATTTAAAAATAGAAAGATGAAAGATAAAATGAAAAAAATAGAATGTTTTATATTTTTAATTATTGGATAAATCTAGTAATGATTTTGAGGAATATATTGAAAATAGTTTATGAAATTAAAAGTTTAGAAAAGCAACATGTAAAAATCTACAATGGTAGTAGTGATTAAGTGGACACATTTATATGATTATAAAAGGTATGTGTCAACTTTACACTTTTAATATTGGTTTTTGTAAATTATAGTGTAATGAAGCTAATTAAAGCCAGTAACATTCATATATACAAGTAATAAAATTTTAGAGAATGTAAAAAGTAATTAACCTATTTATAAGACCTCATTATTTGTAAAACAAATAATAAGTTAGAATATATAACAGAAGGAAAGACTCCTTAATTAAACAAACTAAACAAATTAAATAAATTAAACTAAATAAAAGTAATACCCATTTGAAAACTTATTCCAAACATGTCAAAGAGCTATTTGAGAAAAACTAAAACACGGCTAGGTTACACAAATACATATCAACAAATGAAGACATACTATTCTCTGGAATAGTTTAAAGTTCTTAATTAGTTTTCCTTTTTTATTCTAACACCAGGCAATACTTCATCTCATAAAATAGAATATTGGATGGACTGAATGCTGAAGGCTGATTTTATAGAAAAAGGCTATAAAAGGTAGGGGAAAATGTGAACTAGTGATTTCCATTTTATTTCCCTTGTAACGTGGGTTTAGGGATATAGAACAACAGAAGAACATATGATGGATTGACAGCCAATTACCTCAGGTTCCTTTTATTAGGTTTAGAAGATATAAGAGGATATTTAATTTTAGTGTTTTAAGTTGCCCTATTAAAAAGAAAAAAGTGCAATTATTTTAAAAATATCATTATTATCTTCTGTTATTTCCTTTCCAGTGATTAGGCAAAGAAAGCTCCCCAAATATGTATCAGGATGTCCAAAAGCAAAAGTGGAAAGACAATCAGGAGAGGAAGAAAAGAAAGGAAAGGAGGAAGATAGGGAGGGAGGAGAGAAGGTGGGAGAAAGGAAAGAAAATGAAGGAACTGAAGAAAGAGTAAAATACATATGCTTAAGTAAGGTTCAAAAATATTGCAAATATCTACTTACTCTTAGCTTCACAGTGCATATGAGCCAGTGGGTCTTTAATTAATTAAATAACTTTCTGAAATTTGCAAGTAAAGATGCCATATATTTATTATACATGTTTTGAAATATGTATATACTCCAGAATGCCAAAACAAATCGATTAGTGAAAGGACCACCACTTATAGTTACGGAGTGTGTGTGTGTGTGTTTGTGTATGTATGTGTGTGTGTATGTGTTTGTGTGTGTGTGTGTGTGTGCTGTGAAAACAGTATCTGAAGTCTCAGTAATTTTTAAGAACATAATGCATTGTTATTAACAACAGCCTCCATAGGTCACTGGGGACTATAGTTTTCTTGTCTTACTTTAACTTTGCATCATTTGGTCAGTGTCCTCCCAGTGCACTGACCCTAGCTCCTGATAACAATCATCTTGTCTTGTCCTTTTATGGGCTCTACTGTTTTAGATTCTATGTATTAGTGAAATCATGCAGTAGGGAAGGGCAGCTCTGTCCTAGACTGAATAAAAAAGGAGAAAGTGAGCCAAATACATGCCTTGATTGTTCCCTGCTTTCTACCTATGGATACAATATGATTTGGTGTCTATTCTATTTCCCCTTCTGAGTGAGATTTAAGCACCTCCCCTTGGTCCCCCTTTTTACTCAGCCTCTTTGGGACTGTGGATTGTAGTAAGATTATCATGTACTATGGGTCTAATATCCACTTATAAGTGAGTACATACCATGTGTATCTTGTTGGGTCTGTGTTGCCTCACTCAGGATGATCTTTTATTGGTTCTACCCATTTGCCTGCTAATTTCATGATTTCCTTGTTTTTAATTGCTGAGTAGCATTCCATTGTGAAAATGTACCACAATTTTTTTTTTACCCATTTTTTGGGTAAGGGACATGACCTCTTCACCATGACAAACTGCATGTGAGCGCATGGATTGTATATCAAATCCCTGCAAAATTAGTTTTGTATTATTTGGCTTTCTATTTTCTAAGCACATGTGACACACACTAGGATCCTCCCAACTCACTGTTTTATAATAGGCAGAAAATAGTTCCTTGAATGCTGCCTGGGAAGTAGAAATTTAGATTCAGCTACCTCTAAGGAATCTTCCAGCTATGTAGGTTAAAATTGCAAGGCCCTGATCTCTACTACTGAAAATACACTACTGGCTGTGTTCTAGTTTCCTTATCAACTCGACTTGCCTAGATTCATGTGAGAAGGGAGTCTCAGTTAGGAGATTGTCCCCATAAGATTGACCTTGGGGTATGTTTGTGAGGATTGTCCTGATTGTTGATCCATGTAGGAAAGACCAGTTTATGATAGGTGACACCATTCTCTAGGCAGGTAGTCCTGGACTGTATAAGAAACTTACCTAAGCATGAGCCTCAGCAAGCAGCTTTCCTCCCTGGTTTTGGCCTTAAGTTCTTTTTTTTTTTCTTTTTTTTAATTTTTATTTTTTTCTTATTAGTTACATTTTATTAACTCTGTATCCCAGCTGTATCCCGCTCCCTCATTCCCTCCCAATCCCACCCTCCCTCCTTCCTCTCCGCCCTTCCCCTTTCCAAGTCCACTGATGGGAGGGACCTCCTCCCCATTCATCTGACCCTGTTTTATCAGGTCTGCAAAGTCCTCCTCTGTGGCCTAACAGGACTGTTCCTCCCTTGGGGGGTGGGGAGGTCAAAGAGCCAGCCACTCAATCCTCATTTAGAAAGACAGATGGGATGTGCATTGAACGTATGACAGGAGTCTACCGCAGAAGGCATCTGAAAGACTCTAACTAGCAGTGTTTTCAAAGCAGATACAAAGACTCATAACCAAACCCTCGGCAGAGTACAGGGAATCATATGAAAGAAGGGGAGTTAGTATGATGGGGAAAGGATAGGAGCTCCACAAGGACCAAATATATCTGGGCACAGGGTCTTTTCTGAGACTGATATTCAACCAAGGACCATGTATGGATATAACCTAGAACCTCTGCTTGGATGTAGCCGTGGTAGCTCAAGTAAGGGGAACAAGGCCTTAAGTTCTTACTTAACTTTCTGTATTTACTTCCTTCAAAGTTGAACTATAATCTGTAAGATGAAGTAAACCCTTTCTTCCCCTAAATTGCTTTTGGTCAGAGTGACTTTTAATTACAGCAGCAGAAAGGAAGTAGAAGAGAATGAAAATAAGTGATTCCATCAGTTGGTAATGTACTAGCAGATTTAATGCTTTCTTAGGGCAAGTTTTTAATTGCTTTCTGCCTTCCAACCCATATTCCCATTTCTACTTTCCACCTTTCATTTCAATATCCCATGGAAGGAAAAATAGTAAACCTTTTGCAATATCTGCCACTTTTTAGTTGAAGAAATGGAATTTATGCCATTACCTTAAATGATAAATTCTGTCACCAGGATATTTGTAGCTTTCAAGGAGAAACACTTAAAAAAAATAGTTTTTAGTACCACCTACAATTGGAAAGCAAGAGAGCCAAGACATCTGAGAGTTAATTGTTGTTACCAGGATGTCCACCCATTCTGATTTAAACAGGACTGGGCTGTTTTTAGGGACACAGAGCTTTCTGGGCTAAACTGTCCCCATTCATTGCCAAATATTGTTTCACAAGGATGGGGAATATGTATTTTCCCCTGTGGGTCAAATGACATTGTGCATTGGCATTTACTTTCTCTTTGTTTTTTTTTTTTTTTTTTCCTCTACCCTTAGCATCATAGCTATTGACTGTCATTCAGTGTCATCCATCCCTTTGTTTTCTTGCCTACTCAAAGGATTGTTTCAGGCTGCTGAAGGAGGTGGAGGCGTTGCATCCTTTTCAGCTTTGTTTTTAACATCTCTGATTTTTGATCCAACATTCCATGTCAATGAAAAGAATGAAGAATTGGAGAAAGATTTCTTGGGTGGTTTCCATCTGCGTGAACATTGATTGATGTTGGTGAGTATACATGGGGGAGGCATGTACTGGGAAACATGAAATCTACTAGGAGGTGCTGAACATAGCTTTGTTTAAATAAGCCATAAACCAGCTGGTGCCAAATTTACACTGTCCCTTATTGATTGATTAATTGGTTGAAACGAGCACAAAAACAAAAGCTTTATTTTTGAAGGCATTAAAAAATGCCTTTATTCAGTCAGAATTTCTTTGTTGTTTGTTTAGCTCTACAGGCATCAAGTACCAATCATACTGGAAACACAATGCTCTAAAGGGGATTATTGCCACCAGCCTAGCTTAGTATATTAGCCTGGAAAATCAACATAGTTGACAGATTAAGAGTTATAATTCCTGTTAATTATTCCCTGAGCAGCAGCTTTCAAGTATGACACAATATAACAAGACTTTCTTTCTGTTTCTAAGCAGCAAGATTCTTTTTCCTAACCCACGTTTTTATCTTTTGGCTTTAGTGTATCAGAAATACAGACCCAGCTTTATCCAAGTCTTCTGGTTCAAGATCTCTTAAGGGCTGCAGGCAAGAAGCAGACAATAAGTACAACTTTATCTCAGTGTTCTTCCGAAGAATGATTGCTTGCAAGTTCACTCGTCTCAATGTTGACTTGTTCTCCTGATCTGAGAGCCTTGGAGCCTCATAAGGGTCTTTACTAGAAACGACTCAATTTCCCATCACCTGGGTTGCCCCCAAATGGCAGCTTGCTCACTGAAGCCAGTGGGATGATCTGCTACCAAGTTTAACATAACTAACCAAGGACTTGAACTTAGTTTTACAATATTTTATTTGTAAGAAGCAATAAGCTCCAGCTCATATTCATGTAGTGGGGATTATACATTTATATTTCCAGTAGTAGGCACGAACCTCAGGGTCCATATTAAAAGTCTACCTTCTCCAAAACAATGTACCACTGAAAGGATTATAACAACTCAGTTGATAAGCTACCTTTGATGCTCTGTTTGGAGTCTGAGCATTGCTACCTACTCACAATAGACTGCAAGAGTCTTAGTTTTTAAAACTGTAGTTTCCTCTTCTGTTAAATCATAATGCTATTACTTTGCTCTCAGAATGGATTTGAAGGTTAAAATTTAGCATTGTGTCTGGCACTTGTTAGAAACAGTTCTCCAGTAGCTGACACTAAGAGACAAGCAAGTGGGTTAGGGAGTAGAAATGAAACCAAGATAAGCAAGGCTCAGTGAGACCTTGGCAGAAAATCTACACAAAGAAATCACTCCACTATCCAAAGGCTACTTCCACAGAGAGAATTAGGCCAAAAAGATATATCTTCACAAAGGCCACTCACTATCTGTTCTTCCGTATTCCTACACAGTCATCCTGGGAGTAGTGTGGGAGGAGGATGAAAAAGCCCAAATGATTCTTCTGACACTGAGGATAAGGCTGCAGTTTCCCAAGGGCAGCTTTCTCTGGAAGAACTCACCAAAGATACTGGCCTGGCAATTCGAAAAACACTGAAATCTGTAAGGGAAGGTCATAAAAGAGTGAGATTATAAATAATAGCTTAAAATAATATGCATGGAGCAATGGCATGTAGTATAGCCACATGTAGCTTAATAATGATAGATTCTGATAAGTCCTCTGGTAGTTTTATCATGGATGAGCATTTTAATGGGTATTAATTAATACATGCCTATATGACATATGATATATACTCTATAGCTTACCTAGACCATATGGTAAATATAGTAAAAAACTTCATAAAGATGTTTTAGTCAATGCTGAATTACTGTATGACAGCAGTAGTATAAGATTATGATGAAGCTACAAAATTCCTATCACCTTGTAGGTAGGCTCCATGACACTGTAGCACAGAGCTGTGCACTCTGCCAAATGAATTTAACTTTGTTGAAAAAGAAAGGAGAATAAAAAGCACCTGCCTATTACAAAATGCAAGGTGAATGATTATGAGAATTAGAAGTACAGCAGTTGTAAAGATAAGATACAGGGCACATATTCAGCTATTACAAAGGTGGAAAGCTTACAAATTTACAATTTACTAGATATACGGAGAAGCAAAAATGGACTTCGAGCTTTAAGAAATGTGATAATTAATGGAAGGTCATAGTGAAGTCACCACTGAATCTATTGAATTTGAGATGCTGCTGTATTAACTGGTGAATCATATCTATTAGGAAGTTGTACACATATGAACAGAGGTTGAGAAGTTAAGTGACTTAAGAGATGCAGCTTTGGTAGGCAAAAACTATGGACACTGATATGCTTATCAAAATAAGAAAGAAAAGCAAGAGCCAAAGATAAAGTCCTGGCAAAATTTTAGGATCAAGAGGAAGAAGGATATTAAGTTAGGGCTCTGCGAAAGACTATTCAGAATACAGAAAACATTAGTGGTATAAAAGTCAGGGATAGGAGGGTCAAGGATAATATGCAAAGATTTCTGTGAGATAAATAGGAAAAAGGGAAACAATGGGATTTACGATCTGTGGACAATCACAGTGAGCAAGCCATCTGTAATATCAGTGAGTGCCTTCAGTACAGTAACAAGTGTGGTACCTCCATTTCAAAGAGATGAGCAGTAAGAAGGCAATGGGAATTTCTTTCAAAAAGTTTGAGTGCATTTAGTTTTGTGGCTTGTGAGAGGCAGGAGAAAGTTATATTTAAAACAAGGTAGACCCAAAAGCACAAAGGGAATGGCTATCAAACTAGTGGAAATTAAAATTATAAATAGATAAAAGCAAGTTCAAAAATGTCACCAGAATAAAATGACTTCAACATTTGAATTCTGGCTGTCTTTGTAGATTCTACTCAAGCAAGTAAAACCATTTGTGGCAGCTTAGTGTCATTGATGTTATTATCACACCCCCACTCTTCCCTTTCAGCTTCGAAACTGTCAAATCCTGATTTAAATATCATCGCTAGTAAAGTGCCTAATTTCTGATGAAGCTTGCCATTTGAGAAAGTAATATGCAAAAGATGACTAGATCCGGATGCCTGACTAGAGTGAAAGCTCACCAATCCACCCACATACTAATCACTAGGGAAGGGAGCAATCATCTGCAAACAAAATGCCATTTACAGACATAATTTCTGGTTTCTGTAGGAACTAAAATTTGTATCAGCACACAGATAATATAACTAGCAATTGGACGTCATGGTTTCAGTCCCTCTTCAGATATTTAAAGGGAAAGATGAGGGAACAAGTTTGTTAGTCAAAGGTTCCACATAGAACCCTAAATGGATGAATGCTGAAGTTATTACTGGACTATTTTCATCTTCAATGCATTTTTTTTTTGTTTCTGTTGTTTGGATGCTTTTCCCCAGACACTGGGGATTTAGGTTCATTAAAGTAGACCTGGTAATGAAGTGGATAAAGCTAGGTCTGTGACATCCCTTGTTTATCACAGTTTATTGCAACTATAAAACTGAGGCCCTTAGATACAGAAAGTCCTTGCTTTGTGCAGAGCCTCACTAAACTGTTCAGCCATCTTCCTGCTCTGAGATTTATAAATTCCATCCTGAACAAACTTAGAATTTAGTCATATGGTATACACATGGAACACTTTTTTCCCTCACCAATCTGTAATAGACATGAAAAAAAAAAAAAAAAAACAATCTAAGGACCAAACAATGAAACAAGAAACAACCCAAAGACTTTACGGTACAAAATATTGCTGGGATAAATGAGCCTTGAATATGCAGATTGAAGTGACATATCCTGGAAAAAACAGGTATTGAATGAATATGCCAGTGTATAACTAGGTATAGTTTTTTTTTTCCTACCTGTTCTATCTCCCAAATAATGACACAGAGAACAATTACATTTATTAATAATCCTTAAAGCACTAAGCTGGGCAGATATTCATTTATTCTAACCTGTCTACACTGGCCTGATAGTTCCTAGCCACGTGTTCTATGCTTCTTGCCATCTTAGTCTCAACCTGATGGCTCTTGTTCCATCTTTGTCCTCAGGGTGACCTCCTCAATTTGACCTTCTCCTCAAGCTTCTTCTTCTTCTTCTTCTTCTTCTTCTTCTTCTTCTTCTTCTTCTTCTTCTTCTTCTTCTCTCTCTCTCTCTCTCTCTCTCTCTCTCTCTCTCTCTCTCTGTTTTATTTTTGCTACTTCAGTAATAGGAATAACAGAAATATGCCCTCTTCAGAGTTCTGAAGTTTAGTTCAGAACTGAAATGCTGACACAAATCAGGGAGCACCCTTCTTCAGACTCTAATGAGTCCCTCCTGCAACTCTGGAAACTTTGATCATTCCTTCCCTTTGTTTCCTGTCTTAGACCTGGGGGCTGTTTTCTGCAGATAAGATACTGTTTGGGTTGCAGAACCTCTTGGTTCTGTTAATTCTTGGACATTTATTCAAACAATTACCTATTCTCAATATTTTCTTCTCAAATGCAGAGTGTGATATTTCTTTTTTTTTCTTGAAAAAATGGGGTTTACTGATTTTTTAACTGCAAATAGTCTTTATAAAAGTTTTTCTTTTTCTTAAATAAACTCACACAAAGAAAGAGAACTAGAAAGCGATGGTAGTGACAGCAAGAGGATATTTATTTTTACGATGACACATTGACTGACAACATGGTGAGAACCAAAACATGAATTTCCTCAAAATTAATTTTCTTTCTTTCTTTCTTTCTTTCTTTCTTTCTTTCTTTCTTTCTTTCTTTCTTTCTTTCTTTTTCTTTCTCTCTCTCTTTTTCTTTCTCTCTCTCTTTTTCTTCTTGTTGTTCTTCTTCTTTAGTTATTTATTTTTAGTTTTAGTTTTTTAAGACAGAGTTTCTTTATGTAGCTCTGGCTATCCTGGAATTTGCTCTGTAGACCAGGCTGGCCTCAAACTCAGAGATCCACCTGCCCCTGTTCTTCAAGTGCTGGGATTAAAAGTGTGCACTGCCACTGCCTGGCTTTTCCTTTCTTATTTAAAATTTTTATACAATCTATTTTGATCATTTTTCCTCTGCTGAATGATCCCAGATCCTCCCCACCTATTTACCACACAGCTTTATGATCTTTCCTCTTTAAAAAACATAACAAAAAATTTAAAACAAACAAACAAAAAAACAATAAAACAAAAATGATAAAAATTTCAAAGAGGACACTTTAAAATATAAAGTAATCTACAAATATTACAGCAATGCTTATTCACTGTTAAGGGAAAAAGAATCTATGAATGTTATAGCAAGATAAAATATTGTTCAAGTATAAAGCCAATAGCTATTTTTAGGTATGCAAGGGTTCCGAAAATCTTTTTGATGGTACTGAAATAAGTTTTCTCAAACAAGATATTGATGGAGACTATGGTAAACGAACTAGTAATAGGCTTGATGTTAATATATGTCTAATAATAATGCAGATGTCAAAAAAGAAAATTTGAATATTAATGAGATCAATGTGCTTATTTATTTTTACATAAAGAATTAAGTCATGGCTGAGTGATTGATACTACAGGGCACAAAGCATCTTCAGTGTTTTTCAGTTTTCACTCATAAATTAATATATAACTAACACTGCTAAAACACAGATTTGCATAAATATATAGTACAAAATGACAGAAATATGCATTTAGATTTGGAATTTGGTTACTGTATGTTTAGAAACTTTTTGTTGTTGGCAAATAGTTCACAACCCCTCACAGTTTAAGAAACTGGATTCTAGAGAAAGTAAACATATACACATCCAAGAAGGCTTTCTAATATAGTAAACCCACCCCTATAATAGCTAACCTACTTGTAGAGATAGAGGCATTAACCCACCTCATAATTACTTCTTTGGGTCATCTCATCCCCTAACATCCTCATAGTGATAATTAAATATTTTAATATTTTATTCATTTTTATTTTGTGTCTATAAATGTTTTGCCTAAATGTATATATGTTTAACATGGGTGTCTGGTGCCCACAGAGGCCAGAAAAGGGTGTCGTATCTCTTAGAACTGAAGTTACAACTGGTTGTGAGCCACTACATGGGTGTTAGGAATAGTAGCCGATGCTTTTAACTCTTGAGCCATCTCTCTAGCCCCGTGATAATTTTTACACATAATTTTTTTTATCAATTAATTTGTTTATTCACTTTACATCTCGGTCATAGACACCTACTTCTCTTCCCACTCCCACCCTCCCTCCAGCATGCTCCATTCTGAAGAATAGGGAAGCCCCCCCCCATTCCACCCCAGCTTTCATAGTAGAATGAGGACTGAGTTCATCTTTTCCCCCTGTGGCTTGGTAGGGCAGTCCCATCGGGCAGAAGTGATAAGAAAGCAGACAACATAGTCTGTGTCAGAGATATACACCACTCCCTTCACTAGCGGCCCCACATAAAGCCTGAGCTGCCCATCGACTACATATATGTAGAGAACCTAGGTCCATTTCATGCACGATCCTTGGTGCTTCAGACTTCATAGGCCTCTCTGGGCCCTGGTTAGTTGGCTCTGTCGGTCTTCCAGTGGAACTCCTGTCACCTCTAGGCCTCTTTATCCTCTCCCACTCTTTTCCACTAGATTCTCTATGCTTCTCCCGTGTTTGGCTGTGAGTCTCAGTATCTTTTTCAAACCGTTGCTAGGTGGAGCCTCTAAGAGGACGACTCTGGTAGGTTCCTGTCTGCAAGCATAGCAGAGTATCGTTAATAGTGATAGGGGTTGGTTTTTTTCCATGGGATGGATCTTAGGGTTGAGCCGGGCATTGGTTGGACACTCCCTCAATCTCTGCTCTATCTGTTCTATCTTTGTCCCTGCAGGCCTTGTAGGCAGGGTAACTTTTGAACCTAGGCTTTTTTCGGTGGGTTGGTGTTCTCTTCAGTCTTGTCTAGTTAGTGGGAGTCCTTTTTAGTCTTCATGGCCCCTGCTACTAAGAGTCTTAGCTAGAGATCTTCTCATATCCTCCGAGAGACCTATTCTAACTTAGGTCTGCAGCTTGTCACAGAGATGCCCCCAAACTCCATTTCTCTTTTCTTTGAAGGCCTACTGCCCTCCAACTCCTGCTTTCCCCAGGTCTGATCTCTTGAAATACACCCTAAAGATGCTTCACCATACAATAAGGATGTTTGCTCAACTATGTTCATAACAGCTTTATTTGTAATAACCACAATCTGGAAACAACCTAGATATCATCCTGAGGAAGTTAACATAGACCCAGAAAGACACACATGGTATGGACTTACTTATAAGGGAATTCTAGTCATATAGTACAGAATAGGCATACTACAATGCACAGACTCCAAGAAGATAAGCAACAAGGAAGACCCAAGGAAGAACCTGTACATCTCACCCAGAAGGTGAAACAGAATAGACAGAGGTAGTGGTTGAAGAATGGGAATACGATAGAAGAGGTAGCACAGAGAGAAGGAAGGGTAATAAAAATTTAACATGAATTTTGGAGAAGATACTCATTCTCAGCATCAGTAAGTTTTTTTTCAATGTTAACTGATGTGTGTAGTGAGCTACCTGTATTAATTTTCCTTTTATCAAGTCAAGTTTCATTCCTGAAGTCAACTAAGCAATGATTTATTTATTTATTTTAGTCATTCTTTCATTCCTGCTTTTGTTTGGGGTTAAAAAAAACCCACTTGGTTTTGTTTGGCTTTATTTTTCATGGTCATCTTTGTATACAATTCAAGGTTGTTAAAGCAATGTCCAAGGTTCCTTCATATATACTCAGCAATGAAAACAAACCATGATTTTCTATTCTTCTTGTACTATCCTTGATTGATTATTGACTCAAGGTTATGCTAGCCTTATTAAATGAATTGAAGTGTTTTCTTTTTATTTGATTCATGGCTTATACTCGACATCCAAATATAAGTACTGCTTATGTGCACAGAATTGGCCAGATTCCCATTTAAGAAAGGCTCTTCTTACTGTCTATGCCTGGCATGAATGATGGATTGGGAACACAATGTACAAATGTATTGACTGGACAGAACTTACTAATTATCATAATTAAACCTATATTTACTACTTTTTCTGCTTTCCTTAATTCCTGAGGTGAATTTGTTAATGTTTTTCTATAAAAATCATACTTGTTAATTTCTTCTTGTCTTCATATTTATATTCTTAGGTGGCATATACAAATTTCATAAGTTACATATTCTTCTTGATTTAAAATATGTTGAGAAAGAAACATGTTTAACTTCCTTTTGAGCAATACAAATACCCTAAAGATTTCTCTTAAGCTTTCCATACAGACACAGTTGTTCAGTATGCTATTTTTGTGTTGTTTAGATGTCACTATCAGTCTATTCACTTGTTTTAGATACTTAATTTGATTTCACCCATTAGCATTTGTCTTTAGGTCTGAGATTATTTTCTCCTACTCAGACATGAAAGTCTTCTGAACTATAGTGGGTGTGGTGGCTTAAATCAGAACAATCCCTTATAGGTGCCTATATTTGAATGTTTAGTCATCAGGAAGTGGCACTTCTTGAGAAGGATTGGGGGTGTGGCCTTACTGGAGGAAGTGAATCACTGGGTGTGGGATTTTAGGTTTCAAAATGCCCAAGCCAGGTTCCAGTGTCTCTCTTCCTGCTGTCTGCAGATCTGTAGAACTCTCAAGCTGTTTCTCCAGCACTATGTCTGTTGCATGCCACCATGCTTCCTACCATAATGGTAATGGCCTAAACCTCTGAAACTGTAAAGAAGTCTTAATTAAATGCTTTTCTTTATACAAGTTTGTGTGGTCATGGTGTCTTTTCACAGCAGTAGAACACTGACAAAGACAGTGGGAATAGAAGAGCAGCACAGTGTGAGATACCAAAAGTGATCCTTCTTACTGCAAAAGTTTTTTTCTTCAGTAAAGCATCTTCCTTTGGTGGAGCCCTGCCAGACCATCCAAAATTTCAGTACCATATTGAGACTGCTGCAACACCCAGAATTCTGGACCTAGCATGTATCAGATTGTCAGCCTTTCTACTGTGAGGTAGCTACTGCGGTCACTCTTACTCTTACCTGATCACTCTTAGCAGGCACAGAGCCTGGTAGCCTTTACTGCTTCATAATATCCAATTTTTCAATCTCTTTCCAAATCTTATTTCTCTCCTTCAGTAACACAGAAACACCCTCTACAAGTTAGCTTGCTAAGGAGATATCTGATGAAAGAGTGAAATTTAACTTAAAGTGATTTTCTTTAGGCTTCCGTCTTGGCTTTGAAAATGTGAAACACGTTCTCTCCAATCCACTAAGAGAAAGGAAAATGGTAATGGTAAAGAGACAAAACAACATACTTTACTGATACTAAAGCACCAAGGGATGTCCATCTCAATCTTCAGATCTAGTTTCCACATTGTTTTGACTAAAAGAGGTGTGGGATAGACTCTATTTTTGTTGTTAGTTCCTTTCATTTTTAAAGCTTTTATTTCTTTGAGAATGTTTTACCTTGTGTTTAAATCATGTTCACCACTTCTTCAACTCTCCCCAGATCCAGTGTCCTTCCTTACCCACCTGACTCCGTGTCCTTCTTTTATGTTGTCCATTAAATCTAATCTGTGTTGTCCATGTATTCGTGGATGTGTTGTCTTCCATTGGAGTGTGGTTAATTTACCAGAGCCTATACTCTTAGAGAAAACTGATCCCCCATCTCCCAAAAGCTATCAGTTGCCAATTGCTTCTCTGCTAAGGGAGAGAATTTATGTCCACCTCTCTTCTCAATTTTGAGATTTGGTCTGGTTTCAACTTGGTCAAGACTTGTACATGCTGTCACAGTCACTGTGAGTTCATATGTACAGCTACCCTGTTGTGTCCAGTGGACACTCTTTCCTTATATTCACTCACCATCTGTCGCTCCTATACTTTCTGCTTCTTCTATAATGATCCTTGAGCCTTGAGCCGAAATTCCAAAAGGCAGAAGGGACAAATGGCTATCTGTAGTGCCTATTAACATACCAAAACTAGGTAACTCTAGGCTCTCTCAGTATCACAAATACTTGTTACATATTTGAGAGTCTGTGCCAGTGTCCTAGTTCTCACCTCCTCCCCTGCCCTGAACTTCCCCAGCTCAAAGGCTTATCTCTCCCCAGCTATTCATTTTTACTTGTGGTTGCTCTGTCTTATTCACCCTCACTCTCTATGCTCTTCTACATTCTCCTTCTTTCTATGTAGCTCCTCCAGCTCTGCTCCTGCTTCTTTCATGGCCAGGTCAGATCTGCTGGTCATGTTCCATCTACTTATTCTTCTCTTTACTCTGGACTTTTCCAGACCTCTACCTGTTTTCTCACTCTCATATTTATGAAAAACCTTTCCCCTTAACCATACCAAGGAGCAATCAGGCCATCAGTTTATACAGTGTATGTTATGTTTAGGGGTATACATTCTTCAAGTCTCTTGTTCTCTGTACCTTGGGCAGTTGTGGGTCTATTTGTTAATCATTATCTACTAGAAATAGAAGCTTCTCCAATTAGCACTGAGAGATGCATTAGTCTTCACAAAAGAATGGGAAAGCTAGTGTCCACAGCCTGTAAATCTGGGATCTAGCAAGGCACAACAGGTGATTGGAGTAGCTAGCAAGCAGCTGCAGAATGACCAGAATTGGAAAGGGAATCTGTACATGTGATTTTTTTTTAAAAAAAATTCAAATTATTTTCCTTACAGGAGATTGGATTTTTGGACTTAAATTTGGTATGTTAATTCATATTTTGTCATAAACTTTAGGCATTAACTCTAATTTTGGAGAAAGAGGACATTTTCATTCAATATCTGGCTTTGCAGAGAAACGTTATTTCTGAGAGTTACTGAATCATTACTGTCAGTTGAGTCTACAACTCTGCTCTTCAATGTACTATGCTTTACCTTAACTAATTAAATTAAATGCTTAAAAGAATAGTGATTCTTTTTAAAAACTTTATGTGGAGTGTGTGTGTGTTATGTGCACATTTGCCATGTATGATCCTGTGCAAGAGCCTGTAGAGATCACTTTCTCTATTGCTCTCCACCTTAGTTTTTCAGACAGAGTTTCTCACTGACCTTGAAGTTCATCAGCTAGGTGAAGCTGGTTGGCCAATAAGCTCCTAGGATCTACCTATCTCTACCCAACAATGATGGAATTACAGGCACAGTTGGCCATACCTGTTTTCTTCTGTAGGTGCTAAATTTGGATCCTCTTATTTCCACAACCAGAGTCCTTACCCCCTGACCAATCTCCCAGCTATCACTAAATAATCTTGAGATCTTAATTCTTATATAAAAATTTACTTTCCTGCTCCAGACAGGGAAGCAGAAAGGCTAACTGCAGATCTTCAGCCCTCAGTCAGCAACTCCAAATTCACCGGGCCCTGATTTGTTGGCTTTGTTCTCCTTGTGGAGCTCCTGTCCCCTCTGGAGACCCTTGCTCAGATGTGGCCCATAGACATTTCAGTCTCCATGTGGGTTCCCTAGTAAGGAGGGCAGGGGCTGCTTCTGACATGGACTCTGTAGCCTACTCTTTGATTCTTCCCTGTGGTGGGGGACCCTTGCCAGGCCACAGAGGAAGAGGATTCAGGCAGTCCTAATGAGACTTGATAGGTTGGGGTCAGATGGTAAGGGAGGAGGGCTCCCCTTTTTGTGGTCTAGGAGAGGAGATGTTGGAAAAAGAGAGGGAGGGGTGGGACTGGAAGGAGATGAAGGAAGGGTTACAATCAGGATATAAAGTGACTAAATTATAAAAAAAATAAAATAAAAATAAAATCTGAAGAAGAAGAGGAAGAAGAAGAAGAAGAAGAAGAAGAAGAAGAAGAAGAAGAAGAAGAAGAAGCCTATCAAGGTATAAGAAGCATACAGAACACCAAATAGACTAGAACAGAAAAGAAAGTGCCTGTGTCACATAATAATCAAAACACTAAATGTACAAAATGAAGAAAATATGTTAAAAGCTGCAGGGGAAAAAGACCAACTAACATAAAAAAATACCCATTCAAATAACACCTGACTTCTCAATGAAGACAATAAAAGCCAGAGGGGCCTGGATAGTCTACATTCTCTAAGAAACCACTACTACAGCTTCAAGCATATGTTGATCCTCACACACTGATAGTAGGAGACTTCAGTATCCCAGTCTCATCTATATATATATCATCCAATCAAAAACTAAACAGAGAAGTACTGGAGAAAGTTGATGTTATAAACCAAATGGACCTAACAGATATGTACAAAACATTTCACCTAAACAAAAAAGAATATACCTTATTCTCAGCACCTGACAGAACTTTTGCCAAAACTGACTATATGCCCAGACACAGAGCAAGCCTCAACAAACACACACACACACACACACATACACACACACAAATTGAAACAACACTCTGCAACCTATCAGACCACCATAGATTCAAGCTGGATATCAACAACAGAAACAACAAAAAGCTTACAGACTCATAGAAATCAAACAGCTCTCTACTGAATGAAAAAACGGTGTAAGACAGAAATTTAAAAATAAATGAAGCTGGGTCTTAACTATTCCCAGTTTTTTGTTTTTCTTTTT
Organism: Meriones unguiculatus; assembly: GCF_030254825.1. Lineage (NCBI taxonomy): Eukaryota > Metazoa > Chordata > Mammalia > Rodentia > Muridae > Meriones > Meriones unguiculatus. The sequence goes on along the minus strand of NC_083369.1, from coordinate 92,536,022 downwards.
AATTAATTCTATTTACATCTCTGTCATAGGTCCATTTCTTCTCTCCTCCCAGTCCTACCCTCCCTCCGTGCCCTCTCTCCCCTAAATGAGTTTATGCCAGGTGTGAATTTCTGCTTCTTGTTTACCTCACCCAGAATTATCTTTTCTAGTTCCGACCATTCGCCTACAAATTTCATGATTTCCTTGTTTTTAATAGCTGAATAGTATTCCATTGTGAAAATGTATCACAGTTTCTTTATCCAGTCTTCGGTTGAAGGACATCTAACTGGTTTCCAGTTTCTGGCTATTATGAATCAATTTTCTGTAAACATTGTAGAGCAAATGTCCTTGTTCTATGTTGGAACATTTTTCTGGTGTATGCCCAGAAGTGATATAGCTTGTGTTGAAGTATGGGTATTCCCAGTTTTCTGAGAAAGCATCAGATTGATTTTCAAACAAATACATTGATCAATGGAGTTGAATTGAAGAACCATACATAAATCCACACACTTATAGACACTTCATTTTTTAAAAAAAAGAAAGTAGAAATACACACTGGGAAAAAAAAAGACAGTATCTTCAACAAATGGTGATATTCAAACTGTACAGCTGTATGTACAAGAATGCAAATAGATCCATATTTATCACCCTGAACAAAAAACAAGTTAAAATGGATCAAAAACCTCAGTAAAACACCAGATTCAGAAAGTGAGGAAATCGCGTTGAACACACTGTCTTCCTAAGGAGAACACCATTAGCATGGATACTAAGATCAAGAATTACTAAATGGGACCTCATGAAACTGAAATACAAGGCAATGAACTCATTCATTCAGGCGAAGAGGCAGCCTACGTAATGGGAACATATTTTTACCAACTCCATATCTGATAGAGAGCTAATATTCAAAATATATCAAGAACTCAAAAAACTAGATAGTAAGAAACAAACAACTCAATTAAGAAAAGGTATGCCATTATTGCCATCTGTCCATAGCTTGTTAAGTTTCATCAGGACTGCCTGGACCCTCTTCCTCCTTGGCCTGGCAAGGCTGCATCACCAGGGGCAAATGATCAAAGCTCTAGCTCATGATCCAAATATATTACTGGGCATAAATTCAAAGGTCATTTCATCCTACCACAGAGACACTTGCTTACTTATGTTCATCACTGCTCTCTTCATAATAGCCAAAATATCTAAAGAACACACATGTCCCTCAACATAAAAATGGATAAAGAAAATGTGGTTATTTACACAATGGACAAGAGCCTACCATAGATATTCTCTAAAAGACTCCATCCAGCAGGGTGGAGCAGATTCAGGGACTCACAGCCAAACTTTGGGCAGAGCACAGGGAGTCATATGGAGGGGAGGTGGGGAAAGGAGTGGAAGGGGACAGGGAGCTCCACAAGGATTCTAACAAAGCCAACAAATCTGGGCCCAGGGGAACATGCAGAGACTGATGCATCAACCAAGGACCATGGAAGGGCCTAGGAAAAACTAACCCTCCTGCTCAGATGTAGCCCATAGGTGGCTCAGTCGCCATGTGGGCTACCTAGTAAGGGCAACGGGGGCTGCCTCTGATATGAGCTTGATTGACAATTCTTTGATCACTTCCCCCTGGCTGGGTGACCTTGCCAGCCTACAGAAGAAGAGGATCTAGGCAGTCCTGAAGAGTCTTGATAGACTAAGGTCAGATAGTAGGGGAGGGGGATTCCCCCTTTCAGTGGACTAGTGAAGGGAGATGGAGGGCAGGGCAAGGGAGGGTGGGACTGGGAGGAGATAAAGGAGGGGGCTACAATCTGGCATGAAGTGAATAATATAAGTAATAATATAACATTAAATATTAAATATATAAAATATAAATATAAAAAAATAAATAAGTTTTGTTGCTGAAAAAAGTGAAATCATGAAATTGGCAGGTAAACTGATAGAACTAGGAAACGAATCATCTTGACTGAAGTATACTTGACCCATAAAGAGAAATGTGTAATGTAATCACTTATATGTGGATATTAACTGTCAAGTCAATGATAACCAAGCTATAATATGTAGAATTAGAGAGGTTAGATATTGCATAATGGACTAAGGGAGACAGATAAAGGAAGTCAGATATTATTAGAAGATGAAAATAGAATAGATAGTTATAGTTGGGTAAATATGGTGGGCTAGAATGGGAGGATCAAGTAGGGAGTTGGAGAGAAGAAAGGGACAAGATAGGGAATAGGGGAGAGATAGTAAAAAATTAAGGGTCATTTGAGGGGTATTATGGAAACCTAGTATAGTAGAAGCTTCCAAAATATATACATATATGAGGGTAATCTGAACGAAATCACCAAAATAATGGGGAAGACAAAGCCCCAACTGGCCACCTCTTGTTACCAAATGAAGATTCCAGTACCAGGATTGGGTTAAATCTAATTGAGTTGTTAAGCGAAGAGTTGCCATGAGAATCCCCAAATAACCCAGGTTGTTGTTAAGACTGTAGTTTGTTCTCGACATAGTGACAGCAAGTAATACCTAGACAACTCATTAAATATGGAGAAAACAAGCTGGTGCCTATATAAAACCCTAATCCCTACTTTCTAGCATCTTTGGTACCAAAAAAGAAATGTAAACAAAACCACAAATCCTTTGACCAACACTGGTGTCCTGTCTTCAAAATATGGTAGTGCCATGGTGGTACAAAGCTTGTGGGGGTAACCAAACAATACCGTATTTAGCTTAAGATCTGCTCCAGGAGTTGTTACCCATCCCTACATTGTTTGGGTGATTAAGAACTGGGTTCAATTCCCAGCACCCACATGACAGCTCATAACTGTCTCTAGCACCAATTAATTCCAAGGGGTCTGACACTTCCACACTAATGCACATAAAATAAAAATAAATAAATTTAAAAAAGAACCTGAGACTAGTTAGCACAGAGACCTAGGTAAAACCAAATAATGCTGCTCTAAAAATATCTTAGCAATAATAATTGTTAATGACATTCTACTATATTCATAGATCAGTGCCTTATTCAGCCATTATCAGTGAACTTCCTCCTCCAGCAGATGGGAAGAAATACAGAGACCCATGACCAGACATTGTGCAGATAGTGAAAATTCTTGGAATACCCAGTCATAAATGGGATGTCTCCAACAAACCTTCTCAAGATTGGTGAATCCTGCAGAAGAGGAGGCCTAAAGGGGGGGAAGGCCAGAGGAAATGGAGGAAACCAGGTAAACAAAGACCTCTAAGTCAACGTGATCAAAGCTCATATGTACTCAGAGACTAAAGCAGCATGCACAGGGCCAGTACTGGTGGGCATCAGGTCCTTTGCATATATATTACTGCTTTAGTAGTGTTCTTATGGGATTCCTGAGTGTGTGTACAAACAGGTCCCCAAATCTTGTACTTTCTCTTGAGCTCATTTCTTTGTTTGATTTTTTTGTCCAATTCTGATGTTAGTTTCTATTTTATCTTATTGTATCTAGTTTTGTTATTATCTCTTAGAATTCTGTGTGTTTTCTAATGAGAGACAGAAAGGAGTGGATCAGTGGAAGAGGTGGGTTTAGGAAAAACTGGGAGTGGTAAAGGGAATGGAAATCATAATTATTATATATTATGTGAAAAAATTCTAATGTCAATAAAAGGAGGAAATGTAAAAGTAAAACTTACTACTTTACAGGTATTATAGTTTCTACAATTATATCTATTATAGTTTCATACACAATATGCAATATATGCAGACTGCAGAGTTCAATATACTTTATCCCCATCTTGAGTATTCCCCTAAAACAAGAGCAAACAAATAAAAACTTCAACTTCTGGTTAGCTTTCCGAATTAGAATGAGTACACGCACAAGCTATTGATTGTCTGAGATGAGCACACACAGGCATCATCCATTAACAACTCTAATTAGGGGATCCATCAATTAATGCAAAGCAGGCCTTGGGCTGAAAATAGACATGACAGAAAGCAGTCAGGATCTACTAATTAGCTAATCATTAATGGACATTTGGAAGTTGAAGGGCATTATGACTCCCACAAAAACAATGAAATTGTAAAGAAAAATACCACATGCTTATTATAAAAGAAGTTTAAAAGATAAATAAGCACAAACCAAATATAATCCTCTTAGCAAATACCCCACTCCACTCGGTGACACTATTAATATTTTGTGAAATAGTTTTCTAGAAAAAATTGTCATATGTTTCTGTATGTTTTTATGTATATACGTTTAGGATGCATGCCTTGTGTCTGCAGTGGTCAGAAGCTTGTATCAAATTCCCCGAAACTGAAGTTAAAGACAGCTGTGATCCACCATGTTTCTGCTGGGAATCCAACCCACACCTCCTGCAAGAACAAGTCCTCTTAACTGCTGGAATACCCCTCTAAACTAACTCATGCACTTTAAAAAATCCCATTTATCATGGTTCTGAGTACAACATACATTTTAGTTTTCAAATGCTTTTCACAGTAAAATTTTCAATTGTTTCCATTTTATAGGTCACAAAAAAATTAGCCCCTGTCTAGCTGTAGATATTCACCTGAAATGATCATCCTCAAGCACACAATGCAAAGAGGTTTATCGATCCTATTGAAAAGCAGCTAGAAAATTCAGTTAACTATAGTTTTAGGGAAATTCTCCAATATTGATGAGGAAGAGGATATTTAAAGTCACGGTATTAACATGTTTTGTTTTGTTTGCTTTATTGTTCATATGCTGCTATTAAAGCCATGGTAAGCTCATTTTAGTTTTCTTCTGCATGGCTCTTCTTTATTGTTGTCTTTGTAATGTTTCCTTTAATTGCTAAGCAGGACTGCCACCTAGCTTCAGTTGTCTAAGCTTTCAAAATGCCAGAGCTCTCCTCAGATGGTCAAAATGGAGGGCCTGTCAAATGACCTTATTAGCTGCTTTTATCACCGGGCAAAGAATCTCTTCATTTGGAAAATTAGGGTTCAGATTTGGTTATATTATCATTGTAGACAATGAAGTTTTCATTTTTCTCTTTCCTTCAATTTTCAATGAAGAAAAAGTCAGAGCAGTTTCTTCTCGTGTGTTTAGGAGATAACATGAATGAACAGAAACCTTTGTCATGCAGAGGATGAAGCAAAGAGGAATGTGTCATGGTTCTTGGTTAAGGGTAATGAGGGCATCCTTCTTTTACCAGGATATTGATTCTAAGTTGCAAACATCACCCATAATATCAGGTACCTCGTGATAGAAACAGTTGTTTTAATGGCTATCACAATCAATAGTTTTTAACCCTACTTGCACATTAGAATTTTTTGGGAAGCTTTTAAACTGCATCAATTACTAGCTCTCATCTTCAGAGACACTGATTTAATTGTTCCAAGATGCTCTTTAGGCATTGGGTATTTACAAGCATCTCAGTGTTTCTAACAAACACTCATAATTTCAAATCATAGGTAGAAATAAATAGAAAACAGGAGCTTCATTAAAATTTAAATATATAATTTAAAGCATGTAGCATGTCACACTGAACAGATTTTCAAACTCTGAAGAAGGAGAAAGGTGGTGGAGGGAAGACTTATGGAGTGTTGGTCTTCTGTGATATAGTACTGTTGCCTTACAGCTGGCATGATCATATGGTTGATTGTACAGATAAGCACACATTATATAGTGAAATGAAGCTATTAGCATTTATACAGGACAAAAGTTGTTAATTGTAAATTTTCAGCCTACCTAGTGTCACTGTGTTTGGAACTATGTTTGCCTCTCCTCTTGATTTCATTAACTACTCAAAGTTAAACTACGATGCTTTAATATTTCACTGATGTGGAAGACTTTAAGTCACTTTTTGAAGGCATATGCTGCCACCATATCACATTTTGGCAACAATTTTGTAAACTTATTTTTAAGAGTTTAAAAATTCTCTTCCCAACATTTTAAATTGACCTCTTCTTTAGAGAAATGGAACTTACATATGTGGGCATTAAAACAATTTAACCAATATTGGATACTCTCTAGGACCAGAACTTCAGCCAAAGTTTAATGAAAAATAAGTTATAAACTATTTGCTCTAATTAAGTTTTGAGATTCTATGTAAATTTTACACACAAACTGGGTCCTCTTTCCATTAACAAAGATAATTAAATGTTAATGGGACTTAAGACAGTCGTGAATTCATTGTCTTAATTAATTACCTTTATTGATCAGCTTTGTTCTTCTGGCTAAATGAAATGTCAGTGAAGGCGACTCAAAGAAGTAGAAAATTCCTTGTAAATGGAAGTCATTATTATATCACAGTAGTTATAAAGTATTTTAAGTGTGTGTGTGTGTGTGTGCGTGTGTGTAGACAACTTTTGGAGATTTCTTGTCTTCTTTTACCTTGTGGATTCTAGGGATTGAGCTGAGGATGACAGGCTTGGAGACAAACACTTTGATCTGCTGAGCCATCTCACATTTCCTAAATCTGTATTTTAAAACAATCAAACTAAATTAATGCTCAACTAAAAGGAAGCTTGATGGTGTTCAATCAGAGGATTGGCCTCTTGCAGGAGCAAATTGATACCCTATGGCAAATCGCTCAACCTGGCTGTCAATGAAAGTATGCTGGACTTTGTGTCACTAGCATACAACATGAGAATTTTTCCTGCGCTGCAAATCTGTCTAAACAATTGTCGAGCTATATTTTAGGTAATTGGACTGGAGAATTCGATACTACGATGGAGCAGCTGAGAGTGGCCATTGTCACAGTAAATTCTACCGGAGTGGACGCAGGACTAGCCAGAGGATTATCAACATGGATTGCTGCAGCCATGAATCATCTGAAGGAATGGGCGGGCATGGGAGAGTCAGCAGGCCTTCTGGTGTTGGTCTCCTTGGTTTGCCTGTGGTATATATGCAAGATTAGAGTCTCACAACAGTGTGATGCAGCCATGATCATTCAGGCCTTTACAGCCATTGAAGCAGGACATTCTCCCCAAGCATGGCTGGATACCATAAAAAGCTAAAATGATACGCTCAGGATGCGAGGCTAAGCACTGCACTCAGGGTCAGCCGCTTTGGACCCAGAGAAGAGCATGTCTGATTGCATGCGGGTTGATGCCCCAGGTCCCGCCTCTGAGAAAAAGGTATCGGACGGGTCTGATGCTCTTTGGGTGGATGACACCTAAATGAACATCTGTACAAAGTCCCTATTTATTTCTAATATCAGAGATCAGACCTCTACTCTTGCCTGATGCGTCTAAAACAAAAAGGGGGAACTGTAGAGAGCTGCGGAATGCCGTGCCTTAAAGATGGAGCTGGTTTCCGCCTTCCACCTTCCCGATGGTGAGTGCTCTCTGTCATGAACAACTCCACATTTGGCTAAGGCCGAGGATCTGGCTTGCTTCCATGTAGGTGGACCTATCTGCATTGCCCCCGTGGCACGCCTGGGTTGGCTACCCAGAGGTTATTTAAGCTGTGGGCTGGCTTTCCCCGGGGTCCGAGGATTGTTCAAGGTTCCTGAATAAACTGCATTGAAAAAAAAAAAAAAAAAAAAAAAAAAACAATCAAACTAGTTTTCTATTACAGTCTAACACATTAGTGTTCTTCCAGAAGTTTTCTTTCTAGTTGAGGGAGATTAATATAGTTTGCTGTCTGCCTGCTACCGTAGGATGTTTTTTTCCCCCTCATAAGATGGTTCTATCCAAAGATGATAGTTATGATATGTCTTTATTTCTGCCAATGAAAATTTACATATTAAATATTGTCTATTATTGTACAATAAATCATTACTAATGCTATTCTATTTTATTTTTTATTTATTACAATTAATTCACTTTGTAGGCCAGCTGTAGCCCCTTCCCTCATTCCCTCCCAATCTTACCCTCCCTCCCTCATCTCCTCCCATTCCCTTCTCCCAGTCCACTGATAGGGGAGGAACTTCTCCCCTTCCCTCTGACCCTAGCTTATCAGGTCTCATCAGGACTGGCTGCATTGTCTTCCTCTGTGGCCTCGTAAAGCTGCCCCTCACCTCATGGGTAGGTGATCAAAGAGCCAGCCACTGAGTTCATGTCAGAGACAATTCCTCTTCCCCTTACTAGGGCATCCACTTGGAGACTGAGCTGCCATGTGCTACATCTGTGCAGGGGTTCTAGGTTATATCCATGAATGGTCCTTGGTTGGAGTATCAGTCTCAGAAAAGACCTCTGTGCCCAGATTTTTTGGTTCTGTTGCTCTCCTTGTAGATCTCCAGTCCCCTCCAGGTCTTTCTATCTCCCCCCTTCTTTCATAAGATTCCCTGCACTCTGCCCAAAGTTTGGCTATGAGTCTCAGCATCTGCTTTGATACCCTGCTGGGTAGCATCTTTAAGAGGCCCTCTGTGGGTAGGCTCCTGTCTTGTTCCTTGCTTTTACCCTCTTCCGATGAAGTCAAGACAAAATACATGATAGAAGTATAGCTGCTGAGTTAAAGAATATTCTAAGCAGAATCTTACTTTCTGTAATCACTATTTTTATAGATTTATTTTTTATGTGCATTAGTGTTTTACCTGCATGTGTCTGAGAGAGGTGTTAGATCCTCTGGAACTGCAGTTACAAGCAAGTGTGAGTTGCCATGTGGATGCTGAGAATTAAACCAGGTTGTCTGGAAGAGCAGCCAGTGCTCTTAACCACTGAACCATATCTTCAGGCCCTGTATTTACTATTTTTAATAAAGCCACGTGTGGTGGTTTGAAGGAGAATGGTGTTATGTAGGCTTATATATGCACATGCGTACTCCCCAGTTGATCAACTGTTTGGAACAATTAGATAGTGTGACATTGTTGGAGTAGGAGTGCCGTTGTTGGAGGAGGTATACTGCTGAAGTAAGCTTTTAGATTTCAAAAGCCCACACCAGGCCTAGTCTTTCTCTGTGTCTGCTACTTATTCATCAGGATGTAAAGCTCTCAGCTATTGCTACAGCACCATGCCTGTCTACTTTCCACCATGGTGATAATGCATTAACTTAAAACTGAACGCAAGCTCCCCACCAATTAAATGTTTTTTTTTCTTTAAGTTGTCTTAGTCATGGTGTCTCTTTACAGTAATGGAACAGTAACTGAGACACCATGCTAACAGAGTTAATCACCTCTCGAAAATGTCTTTTTGGTAGTCCAATAGTTAATGAATGGATGAATACATTGTATTATATTAAAAAGATCACCAGTTCTCAAAAACATTATGAGTGAATGGTGCTAGACACAAAAGACCACTTTATGATTCTAACTCTGTAATAGTTGAGGAAAGAGAGGTCTAATATATAGAATATAAAGCATATCAGTCTGTGCCTGAAAGTGGAGAGGACTGACAAGAATAAAGTAAAAGAAAGCTTTTGGGGATTTGGAAATATTTTGTACTTATATGGTGAAACTTACAAGAATTTTTTATATAGCCATCAAAACTAACCAAAATATGCATTAAAAATAGGTCTATCTCTGGAACCAATGATCTGGAATAGCATGTATAGATGCTTACCACCAGGCTGGACAACATGAGATCAATACCTGGATACCTCAAGGTAAGAGAAAACTGTCTCATGCAAGTTGACGTCTGACCTCCACACATATGCAGTAGTACATGACTTTACCTACAAGGAGGAAAAAAATGGGAGGAGTGAAATAAATGAGATTCTATTTCAATTAAGAACTAAAGAAGCTGAAAAGCAGCAAACCAAGTAATCCACTTGAAAATGGGGAACAAAGCTAAACAGAGAATTCTCTGTAGAGGAATACCGAATGGCAGAGAAGCACTTAAAGAAATGCTCAACCTCACTAGCCATTAGGGAAATGCAAATCAAAACAACCCTGAGATTTCACCTTACACCCATGAGAATGGCCAATATCAAAAACTCAAGTGACAACACATGCTGGAGAGGTTGTGGAGAAAGGGGAACTCTCCTCCACTGCTGGTGGAAATGTAAACTTGTACAACCACTCTAGAAATCAATCTGGTGCTTTCTCAGACAACTAGGAGTAGCGCTTCCCCAAGATCCAGCCATACCACTCCTAGGCATATATCCAAAAGAGCTCAAGTACACAAAAAGGACATTTGCTCAACCATGTTTGTAGCAGCTTTATTTGTAATAGCCAGAAGCTGGAAACAACCCAGATGCCCCTCAACTGAAGAATGGATGCAGAAATTGTGGTACATCTACACAATGGAATATTACTCAGCAATGAAAAATAAGGAAATCATGAAATTTGCAGGTAAATGGTGGGACCTGGAAAGGATCATCCTGAGTGAGTTGTCCCAGAAGCAAAAAGACACACACGGTATATACTCACTCATATAGACATACAACATAGGACAAACCCACTAAAATCTGTGCATCTAAAGAAACTAAGCAAGAGAGAGGACCCTAACTAAAATGGTCAATCCCCATCCTGAAAGGCAAAGAGGATGGACACCAGATGAAGAAGAAAACAGGAAACAACCTAGGAACCTTCTACAGAGGGCCTCTGAAAGCCTCTGCCCTACAGACTATCAAAGCAGATGCTGAGCCTGATGGCCAACTGTTGGGCAGAGCGAATGGAATTTTATGTAAGAAGTGGGAAATAGTAAGAGCTGGAGAGGACAGGGTCTCCACAAGGAGAGCAACAGAACAAGAAAATTTGAACACAGGGAACTTCCAGAGACTCATACTCCAACCAAGGACTATTCATGGAGATAACCTAGAACCCCTGCACAGATGTAGCCCATGGCAGTTCAGTGTCCAAGTGGGTTACATAGTAATGTGAAGAGGGACTGCCTCTGACATAATCTGACTGGCCTGCTCTTTGATCACCTCCCCCTAAGGGGGGTGCAGCCTTACCAGGCCACAGAAGAGGACAAAGCAGCCACTTTTGATGAGAACTGATGGACTAAGATCAGAAAGGAGAGGAGAACCTCCCCTATCAGTGGACTTGGGGAGGCGTATGCATGCAGAAAGGGGAAGGAGGGTGGGATTGGTAGGGGAGGAGGGAGGGGCTTATGGGGGATACAAAATGAATAAAGTGTAATTAATAAAAAATTATAAAAAATAAAAATTATTTAGAAGAAATATGTAAAAGAATTTAAGAATGTAGCTATATTTCAGTGTATATAAACAGCATGTAAATATAGTTCATTAAAATGTCTTCTTTTCAAACAGGTAGCCGTTGGTTCTTGACAGCGACTAAATAATACATTGAAACAGTCTTGTGCATTATATAGACTAGTTGATCTGCTTTTATCTTTTGCACATGATTATCTACCCAAATGGTAAATTTTAAATGTGAATGCTGCTTTTCTGTTTACTCCTTTCTTTACCTTCTCCTCAGGATTATTTTTATTTAACTTCATTTTAATTCTTGCTACTTTTTAAGGTTTGCAATGTACCTAGAAGTACGGAAGTGCATCTAGTATAAGGTAAAGGATGTTTTAAAGTAAAATGAATACATTTCTTTGTGCTTCCTTTTGCTATACCTAAAGTAACATGTAATTTTTACCTCAGTATCATTACATGTATTATAGTATTTTCATACATATACATAAAAATGCTGGCCACTAAGAGACTTGGAAATTCAGTGGAACTGGTCGATTTCAGAAGGTATCTCATTACTGTGGTAAGTTAACTAAATAAAATATTTTTTTAGATTCTGCGTTTTCCTGAAATAAGTAGAAATTCAACCAAATAGACTTACCAGTGGATTCCCTGTATTTGAGAAATCTTGTCAAAATTAATTCTATATAAATATATAGAAAAAGTAACCTGTGTATTTAGGTATTGGCCCTCATTGTTATTGGTGGCAATGGAGATTAAAAAGTCCTTGTATCCAGAGGCCCCCAGTTGAAGGCTTCTGTCCTGCTCCTTGTCTTTTCCTACTTCTGAGAATCTATCTTGTTTGCCCTTCTGAATGAGGTTTCAGCCTCTTCCCTAGGGTCCCCCTTGTTTAGCTTCTTTAGGACTATACATTTTAGTACATTTATCCTATATTATATGGCTAATATCCACTTATAAGTGTGTATAAACCATATGTGTCTTTCTGCTTCTGGGTTCCCTCACTCAGGGTGACCTTTTCTAGTTCCATCCACTTGCCTGCAAATTTCATGATTTCCTTGTTTTTAATTGCTGAGCAGTATTCCATTGTGTAAATGTACCACAATTTCTGTATCCATTCTTCAGTTGAAGGACCTCTAGGTTGTTTCCAGATTCTGGCTATTATGAATAATGCCGCTATGAATATAGCTGAGCAAATTTCCTTGCTGTATCATTTAGCATCTTTCAGATATGTGACCAGGAATGGTATACCTGGATCCTGAGGTAGCACTATTCTTGATTTTCTGAGAAAGCACCAGATTGATTGCCAAAGTGGTTGTACAAGTTTACATTCTCACCAGCAATGGAGGGATCCCCTTTCTCCACATCCTCTCCACCACGTGTTATCACTTGCGTTTTTGATCTTAATCATTCTGATGGGTGTAAGGTGAAATCTCAGTGTCATTTTGATTTGCATTTCCCTGATGACTAAGGATGTTAAACATTTCTTTAAGTGTTTCTCTGCTATTCAATATTCCTCTATTGAGAATTCTCTGATTAACTCCGTGCCCCATTTTTAATTGGATTACTTGGTTTGTTAGTGTTTAACTTCTTTATTTCTTTATATATTCTGGATATCATCCCTCTATCAGATGTAGGGTTGGTCATCTTTTCCCAGTCTGTAGGCTATCATTTTGTTCTGATGACAGTGTCTTTTGCTTTACAGAAGCTTTTCAGTTTCATGAGGTCCCATTTATTGATGTTGAGCTTAGAGCCTGTGCTGTTAGTGTCCTGTTCAGGAAGTTGTCTCCATTGCCAATGAGATCAAGGCTTTTCCCCACTTTTTCTTCTAACAGATTTAATGTGTTTGGTTTTATGTTGAGGTCTATAACGAAGGTCTATATATTGAGACACACAGCCAAACTTTGGTCAGAGTGTAGGAAACCTTATGGAAGATGAAGGAGATAGAAAGACCTGGAGGGCACAAGAACTCCACAAGGAGACCAACAGAGCCAAAAAACCAGGGCCCAGGGGGACCTGCAAACACTGATACTCCAACCAAGGACCATGCATGGAGAAGACCTAGACCCCTGCTCAGAGGAAGCCCATAGGCTGCTCAGTTTCCATGTGGGTTCCCTAGTAGGGAGGGAAGAGGCTGTCTCTGACATGAATTCAGTGGCTGCCTCTTTGATCACCTCCCTCTGGGGGGTACATCCTTGCCAGGCCACAGAGAAAAGATGATGCAGCCAGCCCTTATGAGACCTGATAGGCTAGGGTAATATAGAAGGGGAGGAGGTCATTGGACTAGGCAAGGGTATAGTGGGAGATGAGGGAGGGTAGGTGAGACTGGCAGGAGATGAGGTACCAGGCTACAGGCAGGATACAGAGTGAATAATTTGTAATAGATAGATAGATAGATAGATAGATAGATAGATAGATAGATAGATGATAGATAGATAGATAGATAGATAGATAGATAGATAGATAATTTTTAGAGTCCTTAAATAACAAGATATTTAGGAATATTTAAAATAAACTTTTCTTTTCTAGAATCAAAACTGCCTCGTGATATTGATGAAATGTATTGCTCATGGAAGATTTGCCATTGGGAAATGTTCCCAAAGAAGTGAAAATAAGAGAAATTCTAAATAGGGAGTTAATGAAATAAATTTATTAAAGCCCTGTTAAGTACTTTCATGTCTTATATAGGAAGTATTTCAGAAACATATAGAAATGAGCCCTTGTAATGTTACAATAAGGATAAGAATGCAAAAATTCTGAGACTGTATGTGGTCTGTATGTGACTACAATATGAATGTGTGGTGCAGACCTGAAAATGAAATTTAAATTAAGAAAATAACAAATTGAAAATTGTTCAGAAATTTAAAGACTATTATAAAATACATACAATGTAGAACAGCAATCAAAACTTGCAATTTTTCTATCATTTAAAATATTTTTACTCTTAATTAAATATCCTTTCTTTTAAAGAATTTTTATAACCATGAATATATTTTATCTATCTACTAAATTTTTTCTCTACTTCAACATGAATGTTCATAAGGAAATAATACTATCATATAAACACTTAAGTTGAACACAGTGACAAGGTAAGACTAAATTTGAAATATTGTGGGTTGGCAGCAAAACCTGCTATCTAAATTACTCTGCCTTTAACTCTTACTCCTCTAAGCATGGTCCATAACTAGAATCTATAAATAGAGATTGAGCTCACACCATGATATTGGAATCAGAATTTGAATGTTCATAAAAGCCCCAGAAAACATGGATACAACATGGTTTGAGAAATTCAGTCATAAATGACTAATATATTCAGACATCTTCAAGAAATTCCCAGGATGAACATTCATTTATGTTTCAGAATATTCTGTACTAGCTGGAGGTGGTGGCACATGCCTGTAATCCCAGCAGTCTGCAATGCAGAAACAGGCAGATCTCTGTGAATTCAAGGGCAGCCTGGTCTACAAAGTAAGTCTAGGACAGCCAAGGCTATACAGAGAAACCTTGTCTCAAAAACAAACAAACAAAAAAAACAAACAAAAATGAGATGTTGAGATGAAATTTACTGAGATGCTGCCGCTGACTTGAGTTCAACTTTAGAACTTGGAAAAACAAAATCTAGTCATGGGTGTTACGAGCATGGGCACACATGTCTTTCCATAATGTCAGAATTTATTAACAATCAGTTCACAAACTATGTCAGTTTTGTTGACTGTACTTTACCATGTACGTCCTGTTTTCCTTGATAGTATCACCACTGTAAATCACATTTTTTTTTTCAAAAAGCTATTAATAATATTAACTTGCAGCTCTCTGGTGACACTTTACATTGTGTGTGTGTGTGTGTGTGTGTGTGTGTGTGTGTGTGGTGTGTGTATGTGTAAAACAGAATGGGTATGTGGATATAATAGGGTAGAAGAGGCTGCAGAGTTCACTGAAGGCAGAGGTAGACACAAATGTAAAGAAAATCACTGCAAATGGTTTGATAAGATATTAATGAACCCTGATGGAACACTGCTGGAGAGTTGTGCAGAATTAACCTAGTTCAAGTCAGAGCTAGTTCAGGCAAATAGAAGCAAGATACAAAACAGTCTAGGGAGATAAACAGCAATTCAAGTTGTCAATGTTAAGCAATGCGACTGTGTGATATGAGTTCCTAGAGAGAGTGAGGAGACCCCTGTCAACTTGTCAGTGGGGTTTTAACTAGTGCAATGTTAGTTTTCGCTTCTTTTCTAAAGCTCTCCATTTAGGTGAAAGCGTCACATCATCTGTTGGTCTGGTGTCTTCAGTAAGTTCACAGGCCTTGTTTTTCTAAGATGGCTTCACTAGACCTATGTGCCCGCGTGTTCAAAATTAACTTCAATTGGTTTATACATGGTCCTTTCTCTTTTGTTGGAGTATGTTGTCAGCTCATCTGAGTTTGTGGCCCCATGTGTAGAAGCAAGATTCAGAATCATCCCACCTCTGCTTTTGACTCAAAATGGACTTAACTAAAAACCAGGTTGGCTGCACAGACTTTCTCCCCTCTCTGCTTTCCCAGGCTCAATCTATCAGTCTCATCACTGAACTTCAATAGAACACTAACTGCAGCCTTCCTTCCCCCATGCCCACATATCTTGTGTATCCCACAAACCTTCCTCTCCTAACTTCCCTTCCCCCACTTGCTGCTTTGTCCCACACCCAAGCTACAGTGGGCACTCCTGCTAACCCAAGGGCCACTCCTACCACAGCAACAAGTAGGAAAAGGCAGACCCACACCCCTCCTATTGCTCCTGAGATCCAGTCCCCCCAAGTCTCATTACCAGCTCTGTAGCAGGAAACCTGCTGCCATCCTTTCCTCTCTGACATTATTCCCAATGGGACCTTCTCCCATAATCTTCTTCCCCAACTCATCCCAGTATCCCAGCCTCTAGCACCAGCAGATATTCCCTCTGAGCAAAACAGGTGAGCAAGTCAGGAAAACAGGCAATACACAGCCATCACACTGTCCAATAATCCAGAGAGGAAACACAAACCAAGGAACAAAACGCTTATTCAACAAAGACAAATCCAGAAATCCACACTTAGGCATGTTATCAACCAAACCCAGATGCCTAGACACCAGGACAAGAATACAATAACAGCCAGGACCTATATAGGACCTTTTACCTATACCTATAAAGGTAAAAAGAAGCATACAGAACACCAAATGGATTAAACCAGAAAAAGAAAACCCCCTTGGGACATAATCAAATATTAAATGTACAGAACAAAGAAAGAATATAAAAAGCTGCAGAAGAGGAGGAAAAGAGGATTTTAGGAGCTGGAGGGGTCAAAGACACCATGAGAACACATCCACAAAGTCAAGTAAGCAAGGCTCATAGAGGCTCACAGAGACTTAAGTGACAAACACAGATCATGTATGGGTCTGAGCTATATCCTCTGTATAAACATTATGGTTGTGTAACTTGGTGCTCTTGTGGGACTCCTAACAGTGGAAATGGGGAGTATCTCTGACTCTTCTGCCAGTTCTTGGGACAATTTTCTCCCTATTGTGTTGCCTAATCCAACCTTGATATGAGAGTTTGTGGCTAGTCTTATTGCAAATTGTTAAGCCATGTTCAGATGACATTCCTGAGAGGCTTACTCTTTTTTTTTTTTTGAAGGAAAATGAAGGAGGTGGAGATTGGTATGGGTGGAGGGAGGGGAAACTGCAGGCAAGATGCAATGTATGAGAGAAAGACTAAATAAATGAATAAATAAATAGAGAAAAATCTTCAAGGGAAAAAGACCAAGTAACCAAATCCACATCTGACAGAGAACTGATAGCCAAAACATATAAAGAACTCAGGAAACTAGGTATCAAAAGCCTAAATAATCTAATTAAAATGGGTTACAGATCTAAACAGAAAATTCTCAACAGAGGAATCTCAAATGCATGAGAAACACTTAAATGTTAAGCCCTAACTACTTTGAGATCTCATCTTACTAAGATTAATAAAACAAGTAACAGCTCATGCTGGTGAGAACGTGGAGCAAATGTAACTCTCCTCCATTGTTGGTCGAGTGCATACTTGTACAGCCACTATGGAAATCAATATGGTGGTTCCTTAGAAAATTGCAAATTGATCTACCTCAAGACCCAGCTATACTACTTTTGGGCATATATCCACAAGATACTCCATGATAGCACAAGAACACTTTCTCAAACATGTTTATTTTGGCTATATCTATAATAAATAGTCCCAAACTGGAAACAACCTGTATGCCCCTCAACAGAAGAATAGATAAAGAAAATGTGGTACATTTACACAATGAAGTACTACTCAGCTGTTAAAAAAATGACGCCATGAAATTTGCAGGCAAATAGATTGAACTAGAAAAAAAATAACCCTGAATGAGTTAACCTAGATCCAGAAAGACATATGGTATGTACCCACTTTTAAGTGGAGATTAGACATTAAATGAATGATAACTACAATCCATAGACCCAGAGAGGTTAGGTAAGGAGGAAAGATCTAGGGGTGGGATGCCTGGATATACCTGGGAGGGGAAAATAGGAGACAATTTACAGGCAGACTAGACTGGGGTAGATTAGGAATGGGAGGAGGTGGATCAGGTTGGAGAGAAGGTAGGGTGGAGGAAGCGAGTTTGGGGAGACAAGGCTTGAATTGGGGGGTATTTGTGGGGTAGAAACTTCCTGGAATCTATGAAGATGTTCCTAATGATGATTCCTAGTAATGGGTGATACAGAAACTCAACTGGCCAGGTCTTGTAGTCAGGCAAGACTTCTCATAGTGAGTCTGGGTAGCATTCAAATGAGTTGTTGGACAAGGTGGTCCTATGGAATCCCCAAACAACCCAGGGTGTTGTTAAGACAAAGGGTTGCTCTCCACAAGCTGACAAAGGGGCCCCATTGCCAAGGACAATACTGATAGAACCCATCAAACACAGAGAAGCCAAGCTGGTGCCTACATGAAAACTTCACCTCTAAGTTCTAGTGTCTTTGCTGTGGGAAGGTACTCTGCAGGCTACCAAAAGAGAAATGTAAAAGCTTTACTTGACCTACAACATGAAATCTGTGCAAGATATGATAAGGCAATGGTAGCACAAAGATTATGGTAGTAACCAGCTAATGTCCTAATTGACTTAAGACCCACTCCACCATATAAAATCCAAAACTGACACTGCATGATTAACCAAGAACCAGAAACTAGATAGCCAAAAAAACTAGGATAAAACTAAATACTTTTTTTCTGTCATTCAAACAACCTTTCTTTATTAGCTATTTTCTTTTTTAAAAATTAAGTTTTTTGTTAATTACAATTTATTCATGTTGTATCCCAGCTGTAGCATCATTCCCTCCCAATGTGACCCTACCTCCCTCTTCTCCTCCCATGCCCCTCCCCTAGTCCACTGATAGGATCGGTTCTCCTCCCCTTCCATCTGATCCTAGCCTATCAGGTATCATCAGGACTGACTGCATTTTCTTCCTCTGTGGCCTGGTAACGCTGCTCTCCCCTCATGAGGAGGTGATCAAAGAGCTAGACACAGAGTTCATGTAAGAGACAGTCCTGTTCCCCTTACTAGGATACCCACTTGGAGACTGAGCTGACATGGGCCACATCTGTGCAGGGGTTCTAGGTTATCTCCATGTATGGTCTTGGCTGGAGTATCAGTCTCAGAAAAGACCCCTGTGCCCAGATTTTTGGTTCTGTTGCTCTCCTTGTGGAGCTACTGTCCCCTCTGTGTCTTTCATCTCCTCCTTATTTTTATAAAATTGCCTGCACTCTGCCCAGTTTGGCTATGAGTCTCAGCATCTACTTTGATACCTTGCTGAGTAGAGCTGTGGTAGGCTCCTCTCCTGTTTCCTGTTTTCTCCCTCTTCTAATGTCCATCTCATTTGCCTCTCTGAATGAATATTGATCATCTTACCCAGGGTCCTCCTTTTTCTTAGCTTTTTAAAGTGTGCAGATTTTAGTATGTTGATTCCATATTATATTTTTAATATCCACTCATAAATGACTATATACCACGTGTATCTTTCTGCTTCTGGGATTTCCACATTTTTTTCTCTAATTTGCCTGCAAATATCATGATTTCCTTGTTTTTAATTGCTGAGTAATATTCCATTGTGTAAAGGTACCACAATTTCTGCATCCATTACTCCACTGAGGAACATTTGGGTTGTTTGCAGATTCTGGCTATCACGAATAAAGCTGCAATGAACATGGTTGAGAAAATATCCTTGTTGTATACTTGAGTGTATTTTGGATATATGCCTAGGAGTAGTATAGCTGGATCTTGAGATAGCACTATTCCTAATTTTCTTAGAAAGTACCAATGCCAGATTGATTTCCAAAGCTGTTGTACAAGTTTGCATTTCTTTTTATGTCTTTCTTTTTTTATTGTTTATTATTATTAGTTACAGTTTATTAACTCTGTATCCCAGCTGTATCCTGCTTCCTCTCCCAATCCCACCCTCCTTCTCTCAGCTTCTCACTGCCCCTTTCCAAGTCCATGGGTTGGGTAGGACCTCCTCCCCTTTCGTCTGGCCCTGTTTTATCAGGCATCTTCAGGGCTGGCTGCAAAGTCCTCCTCTGTGGCCTAGCAGGACTGCTCCTCCCTTGGGGGGGTGGGGAGGTCAAAGACCCTGCCATTGAGTTCCTGTCAGAGATAGGAGCCCCACAAGGACCAAATATATCTGGGCACAGGTTTTTTTTTTTTTTTTTTTTTTTCTGAAACTGTTGCTCCAACCAAGGACCATGTATGGATATAACCTAGAACCTTTGCTCAGATGAAGCTCGTGGTAGCTCAGTAACCAAGGACCATGTATGGATATAACCTAGAAACTTTGCTCAGACGAAGCTCGTGGTAGCTCAATTGGTTTCCTATAGTAAGGGGAACAGGGACTATCTCTGACAAGTTTACATTTCAACCATCAATGGAGGGGTGTTCCCCCTTTTCAACATCCTCTCCAGCATATGTTGTCACTTGAGTTTTTGATCTTAGCCATTCTGATGGATGTAAGGTGAAATCTCAGGGTCGTTTTGATTTGCATTTACCTGATGACTAAGGACATTGAGCATTTCTTTAAGTGTTTCTCTGCCATTTGATACTCTTTTATTGAGAATTCTCTGTTTAACTCTGTAACTCATTTTTAAATTTTTTTAAATATTTTTGTATTTATTACAGTATATTAACTTTATATCCAACCTGTTGCCCCCTTCTTCATTCCCTCCCAGTCTCACCTTCCCTCCCTCATCTCCTCCCATGCCCTTCTCCAACTCCACTAATAGGGAAGGATCTCCTCCCCTTCCATCTGACCCTAGCCTATCAGATCTCATCAGAACTGGCTGCATTGTCTTCCTCTGTGCCTTGATAAGACTGCTCCCTACTCAGGGGGAGGTGATCAAAGAGCCAGCCACTGAGTTCATGTAAGAGACAGTCCCTGTTCCCCTTACTAGGATACCCGCTTAGAGACTGAACTGCCATGGGTTACATCTGTGCAGAGGTTCTAGGTTATCTCCATGCATGGTCCTTGGCTGGAGTATCAGTCTCAGAAAAGCCCACTATTCCCAGATTTCTTGGTTTTGTTGTTCTCCTTGTGGAGCTCCTGTCCCCTTCAGTTCTTTATATCTCTCCCTTCTTTCGTAAGATTCCTGTTTTTTAATTGGATTATTTGATTTGCTGCTTTTTAACTTCTTGAGTTCTTTATATATTCTCGATATTAGCCCTCTGTCAGATATAGGGTTGGTAAAGATTCTTTCCCAGTCTGTAGGCTGTTGTTTTGTTCTGATGATAGTGTCCTTTGCTTTACAGATGCTTTTCAGTTTCATGAGGTCCCATTTGTTGATTGTTGATCTTATAATATGTGCTGTTGATATTTTGTTCAGGAAGTTGTCTCCTATACCAGTGAGTTCAAGGAGCTTCTCCAATTTTTCTTCTAACAGATTTAGTATGTCTGCTTTTATGTTGAGGAATTTGATCCACTTGAACTTTAGTTTTGTGCAGGTTGATAAATATGGATCTATTTGCTTTTTTCTACATGTAGACATCCAGCTAGACCAGCACCATTTGTTGAAGATGCTGTCTTTTTCCATTGTATGGTTTTGGATTCTTTGTTCAAAAATCAAGTATTTGTAGGTGTGTGGGTTTATTTCTGGCTCCTAGCTCTTCTATTAGAATCCATTGATCCATCATTCTGTTTCTATGCCTGTAACATGCAGTTTTTACTATTATTGCTCTGTAGTATGGCTTGAAATCAGGGATGGAGATACCTCCAGATGATCTGTTGTACATGGTTGTAAAAGCAATTCTGGGTTTTTTTTTTGTTTTTCCATATCAAATTAAGATTTGTTCTTTCACAGTCTATAAAGAATTGTGTTGGTATTTTGATGTGAATTGCATTGAATCTTTAGATTGTTTTTGGCAGGATGGTCATTTCCACTGTGTTAATCCTACCAAACCATGACCATGGGAGATCTTTCCATCTTCTGATACCCTCTTCAATTTCTTTCTTCAGAAACTTAAAGCTTTTTTCTTTTTCAAACTGGTTTTTCACTTATTTAGTTAGAGTCACAAAAGATATTTTATGTTATCTGTGGCTATTGATTTTTTAAGAAAAAAAAATTAATCACAGATATGAAATGGTTATACACACATGCATGCAAACACACAAAGCTGATGAATAATTTAAAACGTTCAGTCTCTTCATATCAATGAAGTACAAATCACATTTCCAGGATGCCATGTAGCATGAATCCATGATGTTGTTGCTATGTTAGTATCAGATATTGGCTGAAGATATCAGTTCCAAGGAGACTACAGTGGTACAATTCCTAACATCAAAGCCACCCAACTTATAAACTTTTCATCTATAATAAAAAAAGTTAGGAGAGTAAAGGTTGAGAAGGGTCTTGGGGAAAGTGTTTGGAAGACTACTATTTTGTCTGTGGCTATTGTTAAGAGTGTAGTTTCCTGAATTTCTTTCTCAGCCATTTTGTCTTTCGCATACAGGAGGGCTATTGATTTTTTGAGTGAATTTTGTATTCAGCTTCTTTGCTGAAGATGCTTATCAGCTGCAGGAGTTCTCTGATTGCAGTTTTGGGGTCATTCATGTATACTATCATATCATCTGCCATTAGTGATACTTTGACTTCTTCCTTCTGATTTGTATCCCCTTGATCTCCTTTAGTTGTCTTATTGCTCTAGCTAGGACTTCAAGTACTACCATAAAGAGATATGGAGAGATTGGGCAGCCTTGCCTCATCCCTGATTTCATGGGATTGATTTAAGTTTTTCTCTGTTTAGTTTGATTTGTCTATAGGATTGCTGTATATTGTCTTTACTATGTTTAGGTATATGCCTTGTATCCTTGATCTCTCCAAGAGTTTTACATATGAAGGAGTGTTGGATTTTGTCAAATGCTTTTTTGGCACTTAGGGAGATGATCACGTGGTTTTTCTCCTTCAGTTTGTTTATATGGTGGATTACATTGATGGATTTCTCTATATTGAACCGCCCCTGCAAGACTGGGATGAAGCCTACTTGGTCATGGTGCATCCACCATGTCTTTTATGTCTTATTGGATTCGGTTTGCAAGTATTTTATTGAGTGTTTTTTCATCTATGTTCATAAGAGATATAGGTCTGAAGTTCTCTCTTTTTTTTTGTAGGGTCTTTGTGTGGCTTGGGTATCAAGGTGACTGTGGCCTCATGGAATGAGCTTGGTAATATTCCTTCTGTTTCTATACTGTGGAATAGTTTGAAGAGAATTGCAGTTAGCTCTTCTTTGAAGGTCTGGTAGAATTCTGTTTGGAAACCATCTAGCCCTGAGCTTTATTGTTTTTTTCTTTTCTTTCTTTCTTTTTTTTTTTTCCTGAAGGGAGACTTTTGATGACTGCTTCTATTTCCTTGGGTGATATAGGACTATTTAATCAATTTACCTGATCTTGATTTAATTTTGGTAAATGGAATCTATCAAGAAAATTGTCCATTTCATTTAGATTTTCAAATTTTGTGGCAGATACGCTTTTGTAGTAAAACTTAATGATTGTTTGGATTTCCTCAGTGTTTGTTGTTAGGTTCCTCTTTTAGTTTCTGATTTTGCTGATTTGCATAATTTATCTCTGCCTTTTAGTTAGTTTGACTAAGGGTTTGTCTAGTTTGTTGATTTTCTCAAAGAACCAGCTCTTGGTTTCATTGATTCTTTTAATTGCTTCCTTTGTTTCTAATTCATTGATTTTAGCTCTGTGTTTGATTATTTTCAATAGTCTACTCCTTTTGGGTTTGTCTGCTTCTTTTTCTTTCCTAGGGTGTTCAGATGTACCAATAACTTCCTTGTATGAGATGTCTCAAACTTCTTTCTGGAGGCATTCATTGTTATGAACTTTCTTCTTAGCACTGCTTTCATTGTGTCCCATAAGTTTGGGTAAGTTGTGCTTTTATTTTCATTGAATTTTAGGAAGTTTCTAATTCCTTTTATCATTTCTTCCCTGACCAAACTATCATTGAGTAGAGAATTGTTTAGTTTCCATATGTATGTATGCTTTTCATCATTTCTGTTGTTGTTGATGTCTAGTTTTAGGTCATGGTGGTCTGATAAGATATAAGTGATTATTTCAGTGTTTTTGGATCTGTTGAGGCTTGCTTTATGACCAACAATCTGGTCGATTTTTGAGAAGGTTCCATGAGGTGCTGAAAAGAAGGAATACTCATTTGAATTTGGGTGAAAAGTTCTGTAGAGATCTATTAGGTCCATTTGATTTAGGACCTCTGTAAGTGTCATTATTTACCTATTTAGTTTCTGTCTAGATGATCTGTCCCTTGGTGAGAGTGGAGTGTTGAAGCCTCCCTCCATTAAGGTGTTGATATCTATGTGAGACTTAAGCTTTAATAATGTTTCATTTACAAATGCTTTTGTATTTGGGGCATAGATATTGAGGATTGTGATGTCCTCCTGGTGGATTTTTCCTTTAATGAGAATGAAGTGCCCCTCCTCATCTTTTTTGATTTCTTTTGGTTGAAAGTCTATTTTTTTTTTTTTTTTTAGATGTTAGAATAGCTACTCCATCATGTTTTCTGGGTCTGTTTGCTTGAAAAACATTTTCACAGCCCTTTTCTCTGATGTAGTGTTTATCTTTGTTGCAGAGGTGTGTTTCTTGAATGCAGCAGAATGTTTGATCCTGTTTCCACAACTATTCTGTTAGTCTATATCTTTTTATTGGAGAGTTGAGTTCATTGATGTTGAAACATAATAGTGACGAATGAATGTTTGTTCCTTTTATTGTGGAGTTCTTGTGTTTCTATTCTTGTTTTATTTTAATATTTTGTTGTGAAATTATTTACATCCTGTGTTTTCTTGGGTGTAGTTGATTTCATTAGATTGGAGTTTTCCTTCTAGTATCTTTTGTAGATCTGCATTGCCGTGTAGAAATTGTTTAAGTTTAGTTTTGTCATGGAATATTTTGTTTTCTCCATCTATGACGATTGGAAGCTTTTCTGGGTATAGTAGTCTGTGTTGGCATCTGTGGTCCCTTAAAGTATGCATGACATCTGCTTGCCCTTCTGGCTTTCATAGTTTCTGATGAGAAGTCTGGTGTGATTCTGATAGATCTACCTTTATATGTTACTTGGCCTTTTTTCCTTGCTGCTTTTAATATCTTTTCTTTGTTCTGTAGATTTAGTGTTTTGACTATGATGTGACGTGATGTGTTTCTTTTCTTGTTTAGTCTATTTGGTGTACTCTAGGCCTCTCTATGTTTATGGACATCTCTTTCTTTAACTTTGGAAATTTTTCTTCTATGATTTTCTTGAATATATTTTCTGGATCTCAGAGCTTGGAATCTTCTTTTTCGTCTATTCCTATTATTCTTAGATTTTGTGTTTTCATTGCATCCTTGATTTCTTGGATTTTTTTGTATTCACAACTTATCTGATTTTACTTTTTCTTTGAGAGATGTATCAATTTCCGCAATTGTATCTTCAGTGCCTGAGATTCTTTCTTCCATCTTTTGTATTTTGTTAGTGATGCTTACCTTTGTGGTTCCTGATCTTTTCTCCAAGTTCTCCAGCTCCAGGGTTTTTTTTCTGTTTGTGTTTTCTTTACTGATTCTAATTTTGTTTTCATGTTTTGTATCCTTTCCTTCATTTGTTTGAATGTCGATTGCTCTCTTTCCAAGATGGTCTCTATTTTTTTTTGTTTGTTTGTTTGTTTCCTCTCTATTTGCCTCTACTTCTGCCTCTACATGTGCCTATATTTTTTGGCTGTATTTGCCTGTATTTCTTTGAGAACTTTGTTTGTTTCCACTTTATGTGCCTCTAGTAACTGGATAAGCATGGATTTTAAGTCATTTTCCCATGTTTCTGATGAATTAAAATATCTGGTGGTTTTTTTTTTTTTTTTTTTTTTTTTTTTTTTTTTTTTGGTGTTGCTGGTTATCCATAACTTATACTCATTTTTTGTTGTTGTTGTTTTTTTTTTTTTGTTTTTGTTTTGTTTTGTTTTCTGGAGCCTAGACTGCTGACTAGGCCCATCTGTCTCTGGATTCTGGTGTATTCTTCAGGACAATGTGAAAAGTCCACCGGTTCAAGAGTGGATGTTGGTGTTTAGGCTGTAGCTAAGGGAGGAATGTTGCAGGTGCATGTGCACAAACGGAGTGTGCATGTAAGTGTGCCTTAAATAATAGGTGCTAAAGTGTATAGATGCCTGCAAGGATGGAGTGTAAGCACAGGCTAGGGTCCTGGTGCCATTCATGGGCAGAATGTGCATGTGCCAGTGCTCTGAATGCCTCAATGACCCACAGGCCTGTCCTCTAGGTATTCAGATCTGTCTGGGTTGTACCATCTTGGCTCCAGGAATTGTTTGCTTGGACTCCACTGGGAGACTCATAGAACAGGGGCTTCAATGTTGAGAATGCTGTCCCAAGGAAACCTATGTTGCCCACAGTAGGAGTCTGGGTGGGATGGATCTGATGTCTGGCTGCTAGAGTATAGGGACCCTGGATCTGGGGCTCTCCATATACTCACTTGAAGGCCCACTCACTCTCTTATAGGCCTAACTGGAAAGCACAGGGGTTCCCCCTGTTCTCTACTCTGATTTAGGTCCGAAGGGGCAAATGAATGTGTAGGAGATCCGTCAGCTCAGTAGTGTCCACTGTTTGTCTGCTGGGCAGGAAGACCTGTACTTGAGGCAGCTGCCTCTGCAGTTTCAATCAATGTGCAAAGAGCCTCCTGCTTGTGGCAACCACTGCTGCTTCTGCAGAGCAGAGAGGCCCATGCTTGGGGCTAGGGGAAGTGCATGGGGTTCAAATATTTGCCACTCTCAGGCCCTGGAGATGGCCACTGGTGACCTGTATCCAAACTGGCCCAGTTCACAGGTTGTTCCTTCTCATCCAGGAAGCCTCTATGTCGACGTTCTGGCTTCAGCCACCCCTCTGCTCACCAATTTCAGAATTTCAGATCCTGTGCCCCTCAGATAAGGTGTGCTCTGTTCGCTGCCATATTGGACTCCCCCTCAAAACCAAATTCTTTGAGTGTAAAAAAATTAATAAACTGATTCTAAATAATATTCTGTTATATTCGTGTATCTTTGTCTTATCTAGTCATCATCAGAGAGGCTTCCTCTGGTAGTAGATGGGAACAGTTGCAGAAAACCACAGTTGGGCATCATGTGGAGAGTGTGTAAACTGGAAATCTCCATCAAATTTCTCCCTTCAGAGCTCATGGAACCCCATGGAAAAGAAGGCATAGAGGAGGTGAGACCCAGAGGGGATAGAAGATACTAGGAGCACAAGGTTCTCTGAATCAACTAAGGACATATATACTCATGAAGAGTGAAACAGTGAGCACATGGCTGGCACGAGTCTACACCACATCCTCTGTATATGTAGAACAGATTTATCTTAGTATTTTTATGGGACTCCAACTGTGAGAATAAGTGGACCTCTAACTCTTGTGCCTGATATTGGGACTCTTTTCCTGTTGAGTTGCAGTGTCCAACCTCAATATGATAGTTTTTGCTTCATCTTATTATATTTTATTTTGTCATGTTTAGTTGTTATCTCTTAGAATACTTTTTTTTTTTCATTCTATGAGACACTTAAAGGGAGTGGATACAGAGGGGATGGGAGATGGAAAGGAACTGGGAGGAGTGGAAGAAGGGGAAACTATAATCAATTTTCAGTTTTAAAAAAAGGGTTCTAAGTGATGCTTTGTAAGGAGGTACCCAGGGCAAGGCTCAGCTCACAAGCTACTGTGGCACATGATATAAAGAAAAGTAGAACAACACAGTAGCTTAGAACAGAGCACAGCCTCATCTACACAGTGGGAAAATGACTGTCTGGACAGATGTCTAGTATCTTATCTCTTTTCTTGCAGTTTACATTTCTGCTCATTAGTTTTAAGCACTATGAAAATAAATGGGGATTGAAGAGATATCTTAGTGGTTAAGAGTGCTGTCTACTCTTGCAGAGAGCACAAGTTTGATTCTCAGGACCTACATGATTGCACACAACCACTTGAAACTCCAGTTCCAAAGGGTCTGATGCCTTCTTCTGGCCTTCGTGGGCACAAGACACGCATGTTCTTCACAGACATACATGCAGGCAAAATGCCCATACATTGAAAATAAATATTTTTAGTTAAATAAAAATAAATGGAATGAGAAGCAGCTCTTAGATCACTATCTTGCTGGACTCTTGCGCCAACTTGGATCTTCCTGAATCAAGAGAATATAACACAGAGTGAGGTATTAAGAGTACTGTGTAAAAGCTGAAGAGTTAGCATAATGAACAAAGCAAGTTGGCATAAAGAAAGGCCAGATAGTACCCCCAACCACACTCTCTAGAATGTGTAAAATTGACCTATACTTCATCTTAATACTAAAATGTACATCCCTGAGGTGAGATTAAGGATATTAGTGAGACTTGTAATGTGTGAAGTTCTATGTAAAAGTATATGTAATAGAGAATTCATGTGCAAATGAGCCTGTAAGCCCACTGGCATGAAAGTTCCATCATTTGCAAAACATAGCTCTTTGAGATACTGAACTCTCACTTAGCTAGATCTACTTCTCCCCTCCTTTGAAGCTTACTCTTTCTGAATCAACCATCTCTGCTTCTATTGCAATTGTTCTAGATACAAAAACCTGTAATCCTTTGGGAGGTACCTCCTGAACCCTGATGTCTACTGGTATCTCTCCCATGAATCAAAACACAAGAGACCAGAGTTGAAAGTCTAAGGCAAACATGTTTTGTCAATAAGCTTTTGCCTCTAGGTTGAAGTACTTGTTAATCTCAGGCAAGATCACTCTATTCCTTTTCTGCTTTTTCATTCTGCAATTTTCAATTATACCTCTGGCTTGTCTGTGATAATCTCACAGTTGCCAAACTTCCAAGTACGGCTACCAGGGATAGAGTTGTTTGCTCTCATTAGCAGGAAAACAAAACTCTGTTTATTCTTCTTGCTACTGTCAGGGGAACTCTAGTTTAATTCCAACACAAGTCTGGGTGTTGATTTCACACAGAGGGATTACCTTGTATGTCTGTGGAATTTCAAAGGTAGCCTCATAGGAGACATATGACTCAACACCCTGTGACTAGGGAAAACCACGTATACATAATACACTGTAATTTTGTTTTAGCATGTTATTAGCAAGCAGTTGTGAAGGCAAATCAAGTAAATAAAATACCAATGACACCTTCTTATTTATCTGAGTAGAGTGTTGGTTCTGAAGTCGTCCCTAATAATGTCCCTTGTGTACCCTGCTGACTTCTCCTTTAATGGAAGGTCACTTGTAGAAGTAGATGCTGCCAGTGTTCTGTCCATAACTTTTCCAATGCCTTTATCATTTTCATGCTTCTTAGTTCCTTGCAGGCTTATATTCCCAGTAGGCTTCATCTGTATCCCTTAATTGGGTTGTTATTTGTGAAGAGGCAGACATATAGCTTCATGTTGTCACCTTGAACACCTCTAGGAGGTCCCTTAATATTTTAGGGATTCTGACTCAGACAAACACAGGATGTGTGGCTTGCATCATGAAAGAAAATAATTTTAACATTAGCCAGCACAAGGTAAGATTAGAGCTATACTAACAAATTAATAAAGGGGCTAGAGAGATGGCTCAGCAGTCAAGAGTGCTTCTTGCTCTTCCAGGGGACCTGAGCTCATTTTCCAGGATCTATATCAGGAGGCTTTAAGGGACCTGATGCCTTCTTCTGAGCTCTATGGGCACCTGTACATATTTTTCCCTCTCTCCCTTTCCCAGCCCTCTCTCATTCTCTATTTTTCTCTCTCTTTCAAACCATACACACACACACACACACACACACACACACACACACACACTCAAAAAGAAAAGGGCAAACTCACAGCCAAAGCATTAGTGCTGGCTTCCTAAGAGAGAGTTGCAATTAGCTGTCTTAGTACTAGTAATACCCATTTGGTGGCCTTTAAGATAAATCTCAAAGGGTTGCTAAGGAACTCTATCCCCCTCTTGCATGAAATTACAAACTTATAAGATAAAACCAGGAACCACTAAGGTTTCAAAAGGGGTTTCCCCTAAAATCCCCCCAAAAAAGTGTAGTTTTTCATATGGGAAAGAAGAAATGTCTTAAACTGTTGGTTATACTAGAAATCTCACATCTCAGCTGGTGAGAGGTTTTGATCAGATTTTGGGCTGAGGGATTTTGGCTCTTCTTTTGTCACCATCTTTTGGTCCTGCCTGGAAATGAGCACCCCCAAGTGGCTAGGGAATGATTTGCTTTGTGAGAAAAAGAAAATAAATTTTCTGAGAATCTGGGACCCTGACGACAGCCCTTAAGTCAGCAGTGTCTGATGATGAAGGGAATAAACATCCCAGCTTTTTTTCTTTGTTTTATTTTTTTGTTTTTGTTTTGTTTTGTTTTTGTTTTCTTTAAAGTACCAAGACAGGAAAATTTATTCTTGAAACATAAAAGGAGTTTTAGTATGTAAAATTGGAACATTCTCAAGAACAACATGACTAAAACCCTTGTACAAAGTAATATTTAAGCCCTAAATTACATCATGAAGTTAATACAATTTATATAAATATTAACTTTTATGTAACTACTCTTACTATATTTTGACCACTAACCTGTAAGATAATAATCAGATAACATCCTATTTTAATAAGAAACTAATGATTATTTTATATTAATATTAAACCTAAGAGCCAAAATAAATATTTAAGTGTTCTGTGTGGCTTATGGACCAAGCCACCAGGGGAACTAGCATGAAAATGTCCAACTGGAGCATGTTCAAACCATGGAGATCTCAAACTTGAGATTAGCAGGAGTAAGAAGAACTATGCCTTCACTGTCTCTGACATGAAATCAGTGGCTAGCTCTTGGATCACCTCCCCCTGAGGGGGGAGCAGTTTTACCAGACCACAGAGGAAGAGAATGCAGCCAGTCCTGATGAGACCTGATAGGCTAGGGTCAGAGAGAAGGGGAGGAGGACCTCCCCTATCCTTGGACTGGGGGAGGGGTATAGAAGAAGAAGAGGGAGGGAGGGAGGGTGAGATTGGGAGGGAAAGGGGAGGGGGCTACACCTGGGATACAAAGTTAATAAACTGTAATTAGTAAAAATAAAATAAAAATTAAAAAACATTGACTTTTTCAAAAACAGAAAACACGATTAATTGCCCAAAACAAACAAACAAAATCTACCATAAGAAAAAATAGACTGAAATAAAAGAATTAAAATAATAAAAAAAAAAGAACTACAGCCTCTCTGTTCTGAGACTGCATGCCCTCGTGCATGTAGGCTGGTGATCCCCAAATCTCAAGAAAGTCACACCGAGAGGCAAATAGGGTATCAGCAACAGCGCAGGCACAACCAATGAAATTCCTTCACCCTGAAATACCCTTCCCACTGAACAAGGTTTATAGAGTCCCTGTCCACCTTGAATAAACTGGCACAAGCTATTTCATGGAGACCATCTGAGAGCAGCTGCTTTCACTGAGATGTAACACTTGGAAGACTGCTTTGGAGAGGCCTCCTCTCTCTGACATTCACTGCTGAACACTCGGGCACACCTGCCCAGCTAGGTTTTCACCGCTGCCACTCAAACTGATCTTCTTCTTCTTCTTCTTCTTCTTCTTCTTCTTCTTCTTCTTCTTCTTCTTCTTCTTCTTCTTCTTCTTCTTCTTCTTCTTCTTTTCTTCTTGTCCTTCCTGGCCAAGGACTATAATTGCCCACTGAGGAGAGAAGCTCTGCCACTCACCTGCCCCCCAGGCATTCCCAGCTGGATTGAAATCCTGCAGTGCCCACCAACTCCTACTCTGCTCCTTCCCTCCTGGCTCAGTGTTTGGCAGCAACTGGACAGCCCAAGGGACAAAGCAGAGAGTGTTATAGTTTGATTTACTCTGATAAAACATTGTGACCAAAAACAACTTGGGGAGGAAAAAGTTCATTTGATTTACCCTTCCACATCATAGTACATCACCAAGGGGAGCACGGACTGGAAGAATGAAGGAACATGGCTTTTTGGCCCACTCTCTAGCTCATGGGTGTCTAGCTAGCTAACTTTTTCACACACTCCAGGTATACGTGTTCAAGAAATGACACTATTCGCAGTTGCTTGAGCCCATCTGCATCAATTAAGGTGATCAAGACATTCTTTTAGACAAACTTGATAAAGACAACTACTCATTTGAGACCCTTTGTTCAAGTGATTCTAGGACGTGTCAGAGTTGACAGTTAATGCTCAGATGGACATTAGGTTTAAGCCAAGTTCTCCATACAAATCCAGATGCATGAGCCCCAGCCATACTAAGTTGTAACTAACATGATCTCCCAAAAGTAATTACAGCCACATCCCAGCTTTCTTGCCACAAGCTCAATACAACACTAACTCCCTTGAGTCCAACCCCCCCAAAAAAAATTTCCTTTGATCTTTGCTTGCTGTCACACTCTGGCTTCACCTCCTTCACATCTCCAACTATCTCCACCAGCATGCTGTATTTTTATGGAAGTAGCACCCAATTCATTTCCACAGGAATCCTTGCTTTAAAGTCAGCCCTGGGGGCTAAAACCTGGAGAACAGTCCAATCTTTAAGAACCTAAAGAGATGGAGTGCAAGAATTGACACACAAAAGACCATCCAGCTTATGAAAACATTTGCACAGAACACTAACACTTGAGTCTCTAAGATAAAAAATTAATTAATGGGACCTCATGAAATTGAAAATCTTCTCTAAGGCAAAGCACACTACCAATAGAACAAAGTGGCAGCCTACAGATTGGGAAAAGATCTTCACCAACCTTATATCTGACAAAGGGCTAATATCTAAAATATATAAAGAACTCAAGAAATTAACCACCAACACACAAAATATTCCGATTAAACATGGGATACAGAGCTAAACAGAATTCTCAACCAAGGAATCCCTAATGGCTGAAAAGCACTTAAAGAAATGCTCAATGTCCTTAATCATCAGGGAAATGCAAATTAAAACAACTCTGAGATTCTATCTTACAAAGTTTAGAATGGCTAAGACAAAAAACCCAAGTGACAGAACATGCTGGTGAGGATGTGGAGCAAGGGGAACACTCCTCCATTGCTGGTGAGAGTGAAAATTTGCACAATTACTCTGGAAATTAGTTTGGGGCTTTCTCAGAAAGTTGGGAATAGTTCTACCTCAAGACCCAGCTATACAGCCAAAAGATATCCCACCATACATCAAGGACACTTGCTCAACTCTGTTCATAACAGCTTTACCCATAATAGCCAGAATCTAGAAACAAAACATAATTTTAAAATATAATAAAAAGAAAAAATATCAGTTGAGCATGGTAACTCATTTGAAGCACTAGAGACAATAAGGCATAAAGGTTGCAACAAATTAAAGACCAGAATGGGCCACATATTGTCATTATGATTGTTTTACATTTTATTGGTTGCTTTGTTTCTTTTTTAATTTTAACTTTATTATTAGTTACATTTCATTAACTCTGTATCCCAGCTATATCCTGCTAGCTCATTCCCTCCCAATCCCACCTTCCCTCCCTCATCTCCTCCCTGTCCCAACCAAAGCTACAGTATAAGACCTCACTTCAAAAAAATAAAGAAATAAAAATAAAGGAAAAGAAAGACAAAAAGGAAGGAAGGAAGGAAGGAAGGAAGGAAGGAAGGAAGGAAGGAAGGAAGGAAAGGAAAGGAAAGAAAAGTAAAGAAGGAAGGAAGACAGAAAGAAAAAGAGCTAGGTAGCTACTCTGAGATACTTTACAAGGGAAAAAACCTCCAAGGCTTGACAACATGCTTCTTTGATGAGGTTTTATGGAAATAGGGATTTCCATCAGAACTGTTGGGAGTACAATTTATTTGAATAATCTGAAGTATCTTTTAAAAGTCATCTGCGTATTTATAGTTTTATTATATAATTTCCTTAGATAGGAATTTGTAAAAATTACAGAATGGAATTCACCGAATGATTCATTTCACTGTTATTTATAATGGCAAAATTTTGTAAATAATTAAGGACCCAAAAGAAGAGACTGGTTGAATAAACCACAATAGCTCTAAAGAATGAAAAAAAAATGTTTACATTAAAATGAAGAAAATTTCTACATCTTGCTATGGACTATTAGCAAGATAATTTGTAAAAAGTAAAATAAAAGATGCTTGGTACCTTTGATAAAAGAAAGGTCTTGGGGCACACACACACACACACACACACACACACACACACACACTTGTTTTACTTTCCCTTAATATACAATTGAGGGAATTTTTAAAACTTAGCTTTTATTTATATGGAAGGAACAATGAAAGCTAGAATTCTCTAACTGTACCTTGTTCTATAGTTTTGACTTGCATCCTTTAACTGCTTTAGACAAAAACAAAATTAAATTAGGATAAGAAACAAAGCAACTGGGGAACAGGGACTATTTCTGACAGGAATTCAATGGCAAGCTCTTTGACCTCCTCACCCTCCCCCCCAAGGGAGGAGCAGTCCTGCTAGGCCACAGAGGAGGACTTTGCAGCCAGTCCTGAAGATACCTGATAAAACAGGGTCAGATACAAGGGGAAGAGGTCCTCCCCAAGCAGTAGACTTGGAAAGGGGCAGGGAGGAGATGAGGGAGGGAGGGTAGGATTGGGAGGGAATGAGCTAGTGGGATATAGCTGGGATACAGAGTTAATGAAATGTAACTAATAATAAAATTAAAATTAAAATTAAAAAAAGAAACAAAGCAACCAATAAAATGTGAAACAATTGTAATGACAAATCTAATTATAATTAGACTATAGTCACATTTGTTGCATAAGCTCAAGTGACTTTAAAACATACTCCTAAATCACCATTTATTATTTGAGAAATACAGTCTACAAACCAAATAACCTAATGATCAATTTTATACTACACATGATAGCCTTATTTCAATAGTAATATTGTCATTTTTAAAAGTCAGTATGTAAAGTAGGAATATGTTACATGATATGTATATCATTAGGAATATTTTCCTTTTTAAAATTTATTTATTTTTATTAATTACAATGTATTCGTTTTGTACCCAGGCTGTGGCCCTCTCCTTCATCCCCTCCCAGTCCCACTGTCCTTCCCTCTTCTTTTCCCATGCAACTCCCCAAGTCCCCTGATAGGGGAGGTCCTCCTCCCCTTCCATGTGACTTTAGCCTATCAGGTCTCATTATGACTGGTTGCATTGTTTTAGGAATATTTTCAATGTAAATTTGCCTTGGAACTTTCTGTATACAGCGAGGATTATTTGCAATTTCTAAAAATATGCAGATTTCCAAATTCTTTTCACTGAGAAAAATATAAAAGCAATGAAAACCCAGTATAAATGAGAATCTCCAGTGCCCCCATTATGATCTCTAAATAGTAGTTGCCAGAAAATAATATCAGGACTCTCAGAGTAATGTTTGTTTTTAAGTTTGGAGCAAAACATTATAAAGGAAATTTCAGACATTACTTTGTTCTGGAAAACAAGGAAGCTATCAAAGTCTTTTCAGGATCACGACGAAATAACAACAATATGATGGAACTGCCACTGATGACATGGGCTATTTTGAATGTCAAAAAAAGTAATAGAGCATTCCTGAAACATAAATACCTATGAGTTTGTAAGTTTTGAAATGGAGGAGCTTTTTTGGAGGATACTAGTGTATCAATACTAATCTGAAAATTGATAAAGAAAAACAAACATTTATGCTATTTTTTATACAAGCCATGTTTGGGGAAGCTGCATAGTTAGTGAACAACATACATAAGAATAATTATAAGTTGTTTAAACCTTTAGGCATATCAGAAGACACTTTAACCCTATGTCTTCAGTAAAGTCATGTCACAGAATGAAGCAGTATGGTCTTGTCAAATGAGATAGGTGGAAGACAGTTTAATAAAGGGACTGCTTACCAATACAGTCCTAATGCTATAAATGCTACGTTTCTCATTGTTGTGACAAAATACCAAGCAGTAAACCATGTAAGAAAAAAGTATTTATTTATCTCATAGTTTCAGGGATTTAAGTCCATTATGCTGGAGAAGGTATAACAGCTGGAGAGGCTAAGTCCATTTGGGGAACATGAGGTGACTGATGATATTGTTACAGGCAGGATGCAGCAACCCAAGACTAAATCAAATAGTCAAGTAGAACCTTAAAGAACTACTCTTAGTAACCCTCCTCTGCTGGCTAGCCCTTATATCTCAAAAGTTCCAAAACTTTACCCGATAGCACCACATCTGGGGGAACAAACATGAGAACAGAGCACTTATGGGGACATTTCAAATTGAAGGAAAACCTATGAGGAATCATGAATTATCTCAGCATTCTGATGATTGAGTCTCAGCAACCCAAAGCCTAAATAGTAGAAAGGAAGGGCTAAATTACTAGAACCTAGACAGAGAGGGTTACAACTTTAAGAGAAGATTGCCTAGCACGAACAGTGCCATTTTGTAGAGAAATGTACCAGAGGAAGACTAGAAAGGTAAAAAGGTATGCTAACATGGATGGAAGAGAAGCTTGGGAGAGGAGGGCCCCAGAGATCCTGGAATCTTATCTGGTTTTTCTGCTGGAAAAGCCAAGAAGTCTCAGATGTCACTAAAAGCCTCAAATGGCTCATGGAGGCAATGTTTGTTTTTCAAAAGGTGTCTTGTCAACGATGATATAAGTTGTGCTTACTTAGGCTCAAATGATACATTCCTGGAGACAGCTCAGTCACTAATGTCAAAACATTAAATACATTGTGCTTACTTAGGACCAAAGTGACTTAAGACTTGAGCATCCTCTCTTTCCTAACCCTAAACGATGCTCCTCATAAATCTATTTTACAACTTTATGTACAAAGAAAAATTATTTAACTTTTCTTTTCTATTACTTCAATTTTACATCTTGGTCATAGGCCCTTCCTTTCTCTCCTCCGAGTCCCAACCTCCTTCATGCATCCCCTTTCCCCTATTCCTCAGAATAGGGGAGTCCCCTACCTGAACACCCCAGCTCATTTATTCAAAAACCACCCTCTGTGGGCAATCACTGAAAGCTATCCACATCGTGTTTATTTATACCTATTGTAAAGATACTTGTGTGCAACTTTGTCTTGAGAAGTCTATGTTAATGCAGGTAGATGTGCTGTTTTCTTTTAATGGCACCTTTCTGTTTCTAACAATATCCAAACTCTGCGTCAAATTGGCTTATTATGAAATTATTTTCTTTATCAATGCCACAAATCCTGGTTCTGCCTTAGTGGAGATCCACTAAGAAGAAAGGAAACTCTTCAGACTATTGTGGAGGGAAGAACAACAGAGTGAAATTGTGCCTCTGCCTGTATCTTAAGCATTGTTAACACAGAATGCAAGCAACTAGAGGGATAAATGCACTTTGCTATCTTCCTACTTAGTACATATTTGCCAATGGGTAAGCAGGGATTATAGCCTATTTAGGACCAGTCTGCTTGATAGGCATCAAGGAAAGAACAAGCTATGCAACAGTGCTTCCAGCTCTCGGGACTAAATTCTTTCTGCATGTTAAAGACGAATTTGAAGGACTGAAGGAATAGGGTGCAGTTTCTTAGTCATAGAACGTGTAATTGATCTGTTTAAAGTCCAATGTTCATTTCCAACTCAAAATGTGAAAAAAAAATGAGCAGTATGAAACATGTTGGTGTTGGAATCAATTCATCAACATCCTCAGAATGAAGGCTACAGTGACCTTGTTTTTGTATCTCATCAACAGCAGACAAAAACACCTCCAGTGAGATTAAGGAGATGTTGAGAATTCTGAGCTCTGGGGTCTCAAGAGAAAGAGAAAGCCTTGTTCTCAAACACAGGCTTCACTTCCCTCACATCTTTGTCCCTCATCTTCACCAGCATACTGCTTTTTTCATGTTCCTAAGCACAAGCTACATTTTATGTAATAGAACTTTAGATAATACCCACCCCAATGAAGCTATTTCTATGGTGTTCAACAGGTCTGTGAATTAATGAAGATGAGCCTATTAACAAATATTAAAGTAGTGTAGAATACATTATGTAGGCTAACACAAAACCTAGTTCGAAGTGTTATGGGCATGGAATGGAGTTTGGAGGGAGTCCACTAAACTTTCCAAGCTCTTGTGTTCTAAGCCAAAAGATACATGTTTAAAAGTAAAAATATAGCTTTTTGAGGTAGAGAAATATTTCTTGGGAATTAGAATAGTCTAGTGAGCAAGGAAAAGACATCTTCTCAAAAGGTGTTGGGCCACAAAGCTCATGACTATGTGACATGTATGTCACACTCAGCTCTCCCATTCATATATTGTGGTTTGTTTTTTTGTTTTGTTTTGTTTTTTTGTTTTTGTTTTTGTTTTTTCTGAATATGCTCTAGCTGTTACACACAGTTCCAATCTTTCTCTGCAAACTGGCTTCTTTTACATGTTACTCTTGATGTTTCTTTCTCCATTACCTATTCTGGTGCCGCAATATCACAGGAACATATTTTCCCAAAGCATAACCAACCTGTCTAGAAGGGCATATGCATTCCACAAACTGCCAAATAAACTAGTTAATGCATATGGATTATTAGGAATAATTTTTTTCTCTGATAAGGAAAAAAATATACTCAAATCAAAATTGTTCTGCTATCTCTTTATTTGTTTTGCATGATGCTTTTTAAAATTTAAAAAGAAATAAAAGGCTCAGCTGGGCTTAGAGCTGCCTGTCTATGCTCTCAGGAGTCAGGTGGCAGAGAAAGGAGGATGACAGGTTCAAGCCCTGCCTGAGGTACATAGTGATAACTTTTCTTAACAAAACAAAAACTAAGGAAGAAAGAAAGAAAAGAAAATTTCTCATAGATATCACCATGAATAAGTTTTGGTGAATTTTGGAAAACTTCCAACTCAATTACTGTTGGAGCTGTGGCTGACCAAGTAGAAACAGAGGCTATTGTTATTCCCATATCAAAGGATGTTCTAAAAAAAATTATCAGTCTACTTTATTTCACCTTCTGAGTGAAATCCAAGCACCCTCCCTTGGACACTCCTTGTTATTTACCTTCTTTGTGTCTGTGGATTTTAGCATGGTTATCCTGCACATTATGGCTAATATCAACTTGTGAGTACATACCATGAATGTCTTTCTGGGTCTGGATTACCTCACTCAGAATGATCTTTTCTATTTCCATCCATTGTTTTTAATAGCTGAGTAGTATTCCATAGTGTAAATGTGTTAAATTTTCTTTATCCAAGCATAATTGTTGTTTGAGATGCTTCACCCAGCAGCTAATGGAAACAGATGCAGAGACCCACAGCCAAACAATAAACAGAGCTTGGGGAATTCTGTGGAAGAGGGGGAGGAAAGACTGAGTGAGCCAGAGGAGCCAAGGACACCTCAAGAAGACCTACAGAGGAAACTAACCTAGGCCCATGGGCACTCACAGAGACTAAAACACCAACCAAAGAGCATACACACCCTACACATGAGTAGCAGATTTGCTGCTTGATGTTCTTGTGAGTCTCCCCAAAATTGGAGCAGGGGCTGTCACTGATGGTTGGCTGCCTTTGGATCCACTTTCCATAGCTGCACCACTTTGTCTTGCCTCATTGGG
The DNA here is from genome assembly GCF_030254825.1 of Meriones unguiculatus. NCBI lineage: Eukaryota > Metazoa > Chordata > Mammalia > Rodentia > Muridae > Meriones > Meriones unguiculatus. The sequence continues at coordinate 92,497,012 of NC_083369.1, read as the reverse complement.
AGAGGATGTGCTTAGTCTTGCCACAACTTGATGTGACAGGGTTGGTTGATACCCCTCTCTAAGGTGAAGGGTAGGGGGAAGAGGGAGAAGGATGTGAGGGTGGGACTGGGAAGAAAGAAGAGAGGGGTCTTTGATCTGGCTGTAAATTGACTAAATAAATTACTAAAGAGAAAAAATAAATAAATAAAAAATGAGAGCTTTCACTCATGGCAATGAGCAGCCAAAGCACTAGGAACAAGTTTTAGATGTATCAATATGTAATATGGGAGGTAGATAGGAGACAGAACATATTGGGATAGAGCCTAGCATCTTGAAATTTGACAGTTTCTAGCTATTTCTTTCCAAATTTCCCATTGAATGGGTTATTCTCTTGATGTCCTCTTTCTGCTCTCCAAGAAGAGACTTCTGAAGACAGATTGTTCTGAGATCATATGTGTTAGAGACTTGGAAGGAAATGGTGAAATAAAGCATTTGGACAAGAGTTTCACAAAACCATGACTTGTAAGAAGCGGACTGTTATCATCAAGGCGTTGATGGAAAGGAGCACCTGTTACGGTTTCCTTGCTTATGAGATAGAGATTATGCATGAAGAATAAAAACTGAAGTTTAAGGAGGATTGCTCAAGACTACATGCTTTCTTTAATGAGCTGAAATGTACTATGCAATTAACCTACTGTAGTTTTGGAAAATGTGCTTCTTTAAAGACAACACCACAAAATGAACTGTTATATTAACACTAGTTTATTACTTCCTGTAAACTAGTAATATAACCTAGTAACACTTGGCCTGTCCCTATCAAAGTATTCAAAATATAGGATAAACATACTAAAAACTGTACACCTAAAGAAGCTAAGCAAGAAGAGGACCCTGGGTAAGATGATCAATCCTCACTCAGAAAGGCAAATGGGACAGACATCGGGAGAAGAAGAAAACAGAGAACAGGACAGGAGCCTATTACAGAGGACCTCTGAAAGACTCTACCCAGCAGGTTATCAAAGGAGATGCTGAGACTCATAGCCAAACTTTGGGCAGAGTGCAGGAAATCTTATGAAAGAAGGGGGAGATGAAAGACCTGGAGGGGACGTGAGGTCCACAAGAAGAGCAACAGAACCAATAAAATCTGGGCACAGGGGTCTTTTCTGAAACTGATACTCCAAACAAGGACCATTCATGGAGATAACCTAGAACCCCTGTACAGATGTAGCCAGTGACATCTCAGTCTCCCTAGTAGTGGGAACAGGGACTGTCTCTGACATGGACTCAGTGGCTGGCTCTTTGATCACCTCCCCCTGATGGTGAGGGGAAGCCTTACCAGGCCACAGAGGAAGACAGTGCAGCCAGTCCTGATGAGACCTGATAGACTAGGATCAGATGGAAGGAGAGGAGGACCTCTCCTGTCAGAGGACTTGGAGAGAGACATGGGAGGAAATGAGGGAAGGAAGAGGTAGGATTCAGAAGGAACGAGGGAGGGGGCTGCAGCTGGCATACAAAGTGAATAAACTGTAATTAATATAAAAAATAAATTAAAAAAGTACCTTCTACCCCAGAGCTACTACATCTCCTTTTAATAATGTGAAACAATTTGGCATATAACACACTTGGCTATTTTTTGACATTGTAACATTGAATCACTTACCTGGGGCAATTTTTCCCTGTGTAAAAATGCACAAAACAGGGAAGAGGTAAGTAACATAGTATTAGTTTTACAAATGGTTAAACTTAGGTGCTAAAGATTACGTGCTTGACCTAGGTTCACTTGAGGAATCTATTGATCAATTCAGTTTCAGTGGATTCCTAATATGGATTCCATATATATATATATATACACACTCACACACATATATTGTCCAAAGACAACAGTCATAGAATTTAAGCCACTGGTGAAGATAGCTATGGGCATAAAAATGAGGGTTCCCACCAGTGTGCTTTTTTTCCCCACAAGCCTCTTTATCCCCAGCTCTTGCTACCAATACCCAATGCTTCACAGAAGTGTCACGCCAGACTATTTATTACTTTTTGTACTTTCATGAAAAGGCTTCAAGTCTACTTAGACTCCAGATCTTGGCCTCAGCCTCACTTTTGCCCACATATGTCCCTGAAAAATCCATGCAGCCAGCTAAATGGAACCATGTTGCCATCTGGAGGGGCTGGGGCACTGAAACGCCATGAAATTAAGGCATTTACTTCACTTTTCAAATGTGACTGCACGTGTTAGCATGTATGAACAGATGTGAGTAGGTGTTCACATGTGCATGTCTGGGCTCAAAGACAACCTCAACCATCACTGTCAAGGATGTCACCGGTGTTGTTTGAGACATTTGCCTAGAGAAAGAAAGCTAAACTGGCTGCCAGCTAAGTCTCAGAAACTCTCCTGCCTCTCAGCTCCGGGTTGACTAGCTCATACTACTATACTCAACATTGTAACGTGGATTTTAGATTACAAGGAGAGCATTTCATGATTACAAAGAGAGCGTTTTATGGACACATTTAGACCCCCCCCAAAAAAAAACACCTCTACTTAACTGTTTTGAGGTACAAAAATTCAAAAATTCAGGAAATTTTACCAGAACAAAATAAAACGGACAAGGACAGAGTGTGGATCGACACTAGTTACATTTTCTTATGCTGGAAAATCTTGGAATCATTTCAAATAACATATGCATGAAAAAGGAGATAAAACAGGAGCATTCTGAATTAGTTCTGTCCCTAATAAGAGAAAAGGGAGTTGCCATCCTAGAAAATTTCTGCCATGGGGAATAGACCTATTAAGTAGGTAGCTATCATCCCCTCTCTTTCAGCAGAACGCAATTAATGTCATATAAACTGTTCAATGCTGGTAAGAAAGAACACACACACACACACACACACACACACACACACACACACATATATATATATATAACCCAACTGTCCAAACCCTGAAATGCATGTATTTAATTTTCTCCAGAAATGATTTGCAATCGTCTTGCCTTGTTATTACATTTTTTCAGGATGGAGAAAGCTGGTACTTTTGCGTTCACAGTATATTTTAAGTTCTTAAAGTGACTGATAACAATGCAGTCTTGGATGATAAAAGAAACATTTTTAGTTCTCTAATGTATTATTTTAATACAGAAATTTAAGGCAGACTATTTCTCCAGCTTAGTTGCTTCTGTGACATTCTAAGCAGTGCCAATTGTTTATACAATAATGCTGACTCTGTTGGAAGGGTGACCTACCTGGTCAAAGGGAAGAGAAATTACTATGAGAGGATAACTTACTCCCAGCATTAATTCATTTTCCAAGATGCTTCAGTAAACTGCTACCTTGCCCAGGGATGTAGCAAGAAGTATCCACAGTTTGGTCCAGAACCCTCTCTTTCTGGTTTTTGCAAGGGAGTGATGCAAAAAAAAAAAAAAAAAAAAACCTCGGCATCTGGCAAATGGGCCATCCTCTGTTTTCTATTTAATTAGACATTTAAGTATATAATGCAATATATGTTGTTTCAGATCCTCTGAGATAAGTAGCACTGACTATGTCAGTCTCCATTTTTATGGTAAAATTGATTGACATTAGGCCTGTCTGACTTTTTAACTTGTTTTACCATAAAGAACCCACACATTAGAGGTAGCTTGAGCTACGTGATTATTTGGTAGCCTCGTGGCCTAGTAACACACTAGGACATGTTTCTCAAAAGACCTATCAATTATTCTAGACTGTAGGTCCTTGCCTCAGACTCTGAACAGTTACCCTGCTTTTCTCCCGTGGAAATCGATGCTGCATAGTTAGTTCTCCGTCAGTGACAAGTCTAACAGCATCTGTTTTAGTAAAAGACTGCAAATATGTTTATTTTGCTTTATTTTTTTGTTCCAAGGATTAGTTATACCCTGCCTATTATCTAGTACAATGTCCTCTTTACATGGTGGCTAATACATTCCTGAGTTCCAATTTCACATCTTACTTCTTGTATTCTCATACTACACCTAGTACTAGTACTACTGTTGTGGTCCAGATTTTCCACAAGGTAGACACTAGAGTAGGATTAGCCACGCAAGAGATGTAATATGAACAGAACAGCATCTTTTAGGAAAGTTGAGAGTGAACCAGAGGAAGCTGGAGACCTCAAAGCAGATCCAAAAGAAAGAGTGGAGTAAAGAAGTAAGAAAAGAGAGGAAAACAGTCCACTTTTTCAAATTCAGCAAGGTATTGTTTTTTGTTGTTGTTATTTTTTTTTTTTTTTTTACTGCAGGGTTTTTCTATATGCAGCCTTGGCTGTCTTGGTCTCACTTTAGAGATCATGCTGGCCTTGATTTCACAGAAATCTGCCTTCCTCTCCCTCCCTGAGTGCTGGGATAACTGGTGTGCACCACTGTGTCTAGCTCTTAAGCCAGATTCACCAACAGGCAATTCCTGCAGCATTGACAGGAACAGGCTATGGGAAATGTGGCCTTTTCCTTAACTTGGTATTGGATTTCAGAATGCTAGGGCCATCAGTCATATCAGTCATGTACTATTCACTAGGAGTAGACCTGTCAGGTTTGTTTTCATGACTTCAACAAAAGCTTTGATTTTCTTCCTAAGCAAACACTAATGTGTGTGTGTGTGTGTGGTGTGTGTGTGTGTGTGTGTGGTGTGTGTGTGTGTGTGTAAAAATGCCTAGTATCACTGGGTACATAGATCCTTTTTACAATATTAAAAGCCACCATGGGGGTTACAAAGCGGTTTTCACAGTTTATTGCTGATATTGCTGGGCAAAGATAGACTGCTATGAGTTAAAAAATTAAAACGATCACTGTAAATTCTTGCTATGGTTTGAATGTATGTGCTATATCATATGCATATACAATTGGAACTTCAGCACCAAGGTGATTGTATTAGAAGGTGGAGTCTTTAGAAAGTGACTGGGCCATGAAGACTCCTTTCTCCTGAATAGGCTCAGTGCCCTTATTTAGATGAGAGTTCAGACATCAAGCCATATATATCTTCTATGTGCTGACAGAGCAACAGGTACTATCTTTCAAGCAGAGAACACATATCAATAATGATATCAGTAAGTTATTTTCAACTTACAGATTCCAGAACTGTGAAAAATAAGTTTTTGTTTTTTCTAAATTATCCAGTCAGTGGTACTTTGCTAGTGCAGGAAGATGTAATAAGAACGTCATCAAAAGGTGAATAAAATTTCCATTAAAATGCAGGGAGAGGCTACATATTCATTATGAGGAACAGTGACATACATTTCAGGCAATTGGAGTATGTTGAGTTGGTATCATACAAGAGAGACAAGTCAACTATTCCCAGTTTAGAGATAATTTTGAGAGACAACATTTTATTCATTATTATTTTTTTCATAGAAGTAGCAAACACCATATATTTTTCCATCTTGAACTCTGTTTCCTTGTAGTTTTTCAGAGCAGAAATTTGGTGAGATTATCAACCTCAAGTGTTCAGATGTAGTTATTATAAACCATGTGCCTAGTCTAATTATTTTAATCAAATTCAATTATTTAAATGTAATTTCTTTCAGATAGGCCATTCAGTTGAAGCAGCAGAGAATAAAACACTTCTGAGTCTAGACAAAGGATGTCTTTTGATGACCCATTATTTCATATACTTTGGATTTCTGTAGCTTCTTAATATTCACAATAAAAAGTTACTTTGAGAGCCAGTCACTGAGTTCATGTCAGAGACAGGCCCTGCTCCTCTTACTAGGGAACCCACTTGGAGGCTGAGTCTATGGGCTACATATGAGCAGGGGTTTTAGGTCCTCTCCATGCATAGTTCTTGTTTGGAGTATTGGTATTTCCAGGGGCCCCTGGGTCTAGATTTATTGGTTTGGTTGGTATCCTTGTAGAGTTCCTGCCCCCTCCAGGTTTTTCTATCTCCTCATTCTTTCATAGATTCCTGTACTCTATCCAGCTTTTGGCTATGAGTCTCAGTTTCGATACCCTGATCAATAGAGTCTTTCAGAGGCCCTCTGTGGTAGGCTCCTGTCATGGACCCTGTCTTCTCCCACTTCTAATGTCTGTTCCGTTTACCTTCAGAATGAGGACTGAGCATCCTCTCTAGGGTCCTCCTTCTTGTTTAGCTTCTTTAGGTGTAAATTTTTAGTATGTTTATCCTATATTATATGTCTAATATCTACTTATAAATGAGTATATACCACATGTGTCTTTCTGTGTCTAGGTTACCTCACTCGGGATGATCGTTTCTATTTCCATCCATTTGCTTGCAAATTTCATGATTTCCTTGTTTTTAATTGCTGAGTACTATTCCATTGTGTAAATGTACCACACTTTCTGTATCCATTCCTCAGTTGAGGGACAACTATACTGTTTCCAGATTCTGGCTATTTTGAATAAAGCTAGAGTTTTAAAATATTGTATTTTAAAAAATAAATAAAGTATTGTTTTTCCTTTAAAAAAGTTACTTTGATTTTAATTCAACTAAATTTAAATATAACCACATACAAAAATGTTAAAGAAATTGATCCATAAATTTTTGTGCATATAGTCACAGAATTGTCAACAAAAATGATTTCACTAACTGGATGTATGTTTAGCACTGTGTTGATACTGGCTAATGTTTCTACACTGTGGCTGTGGTAGTTTACATTTATATTGGTGAAGTATAAGACTTTTACTTGTTCCATCTAATCCCACAGACAGCAGAAATTTTGATTTCTTTAGATTTAAGACCTTTAGGTAAGCATGACCAGGTTTTAAGTAAGACTGACTGGTCTGTGATTGGCTTAGCAGATAAGTACTCTAAGAGCTTCTTCACTTGGGACAGTTACATCTTGCCACAGACCTCACGGTGTGTCTTGTACTCATTTTATTGACTATGAAAGATACTCTTCGTGTTTTATAATTACACCGTCCTTGATCAAGGCCGTTGGAAGTGATCCCTGGAAACTGAAAGTTAGGTCTATATCCAAAACTGAAGTAGTGGACCGGATGAACATAGCCACTTTGAGTACCAAAGAAGTTGTGGTCAGAACTAGAGGAAAGAATATATCATGTTTTTATTCCTTAGAACAGCTTTGCACTCTTAGTTTACATATAATTTCTTCTTAGTTCATGTAAAGGAGTAATCATTTGATTATGAAAGAACTTGGACTTTTGTCAGGTCAAAAAGAAATGGAGGTGTTCACCTAAGTAAGTTATGCTCTAACTGAGCTTTTACCAATGGAAAGAGGAAGTCAAGGAAGCCACTCGTAGTTCTTACAAGTACTGCCCTTCCTACTCAGTTGTCAGAATAATGAGTATACAATGTTTGTTTGCTGTATTAAACTCTCAGTCAAATTTAAAGACAATAAATATGGGTAGACTAGTGTCTTTTTTTATCATTTCCTGTAGCTACTACCAAAATGTCTTGATTTAATCTAACAGGCTTCATTTCTAAAATAGTAAAAATAATTTTAAAATGAATAAACATCTAGCAATTGCTTTCCCTGTGCTAGTTAGGTAGCATAAAGGAACCTGCATCAGTTATATTTATATGTCACATCTAGTATCTTGCTTAAACGACTTCCATTGTTGTGAAGCAAGAACAAGGCATCTGGCCATACAGCTTACTTTTGCTGTTCTAAGTATAGCAGTATGGCAGCAAATTCTCCAACTTTGATGCTTCTCTTTCCCTCGTGATAATTTTAAGTTAAACTTTTAGTCCTTGTTTTTATTTTAGATGCAGTCACAGAGTCCTGCCAGTTTCCTCTGAGTTCAAATCTTCCATTTCCACAACTGCTGCCTAATTCAAGGAACAAGGTGTCATGATACTGATTTACCCCATAAAATCTATGCAGTATTACCTGATCACCCTTAATATAACTTTACTTTGATTACATATTTCTCATAGGTCAAAGCTCACAAAACAAACATACAAAAAACAGGACAAAACAAAAACCTCCAAATTTAAGATATTGCTAATGAAGCTGCATTTAGTTTAATACTAACAAACTTCCCCCAATAATTCTACACACAAATCCCCTAATTTTAACTCTACAGTACAGAATACTTCTTTATCATCAAATAAGTCATGAACATTCTCATTTCACATATTTGCTCACAGTGCTGTCAACCTGAATGTCTCTTTCTTTGCCTATCCAATTTCTGGCACCAGTTGACCCACAGACTTGAACAAGTCTTTTCTTTCTTTTCTTCCTTTCTTTCTTTTCTTTCTTCCTTCCTTTCTTTCTTTCTTTCTTTCTTTCTTTCTTTCTTTCTTTCTTTCTTTCTTTCTTTCTTTCTTTCTCTCTCTCTCTCTCTCTCTCTCTCTTCCCTCTCTCTCTCTTCCTTTCTTTCTTTGTCTGTGTAGTTCAGGACATCCTGGAACTTGCTCTGTACACCACGCTGGCCTCAAACTCAGTGAATCACCTGGCTCTGCCTTCCAAATGTTTGGATTAAAGGCATGCATCACTACCATGTGGCATTAAATGATTTGTTATCGGCTTTAAAAGTGGTAATTTCCCCTTCCTCTTGAGTGCTACTATATTTCCAAGGTATACCATGCAGACTGCAAATATTTACAGAGTTCAAGGTAACAGTAGATTTGAAAATTGATGATATATTTCTTAAGTTGAAAGAGACAGAAATATAAGATGTAAACATGAACATTTTAAATAGGTTACAAAGATACATTGGTAATTTTTAGCATGTATTATATAGCAGGCCACACACTAAGTATTTTCCTTGGACTTGCATGTTTCTTTCTGTAAGTATGTCCAATAAATCTTTATTTACAGGTGATGAATTTGATGCTACAGATCTTAGCAAAGATTATCACAACAATAAGAAGAAAGGTGGGATTTAAATAGTCCATAGTCTCATCACCTAAGCTGTATTTTATTTAAGAAGGAATATAATGTTTCAGTTGCCCTATGAAAAAATCGGAGAGTCATGCAATGTGTTGAAATATAGTAGAAGGTGAATAGAGAGAATCAGAAAGGGCTGTGTGGCAGGAAACAACTGGACTGTTGGCCACTGAGTATGCCTGTGGGAAGCTATCTTAATCATATTAATTGACCTAAGAGGACTCATCTTAACTTTGCTGGATCTTTTGTTGGGAGGAAGTGAGTTGAGCACTAGCCTGCATTCATCATTGTGTTTCATGGTTATAAGTACAATAGACAAGCTGCTGTACGGTCTTGCTGCCTTGACTTCCCCATCGTGCTGAACTATGAGTTAAATATAACCTTTTCTCCTTTCAAGTGTTTTCTGTCATAGTATTTTATCACAGCAACAGAGAAAAACAAAAACAAAGGCCTAGAACTAACAATACAGAAATAAAGTAGAGTGAAACAAGAGCCAGGAAAAATGTTAATTCTATCAATATTGACCTTCCCCCACTATACTCTTTATTTGAACAAATTCATCTAAGTTCTTTCCTGGCTCAAATGTGGTAAGATATTTGCTTTTCAGCTTAAAGCTGTGGAAATGCCATTTTTCTTGGATTGTCAGAACTTGAGTAGACTTCAGGGACTAAGTCATACCAATTAAATATCCAAGGAATCAATGTAATCATACATTTAGCATATGGTCTATAGATTAACAATGAATAAAATTTAGTATAGACAAAGACATAATTTTATGATATAGGACTCAAAGGTGTCTTCACAGAACACGAGTGATAAGTAGGCCCTATTAATGTGTTCTAATTTCACTGAGAACAAAACAAACAAACAAACTTCTTCTATTAGCCTCAAAGGTTAACATGGGGTAACGCCTGCCAAACTTTCCAGAGCCTGTCTCTGTTCATTTCTTTCTTACTCACTGCAATTTCACTACCCCATCCTCTCAGATCCTTGAAGAATACAATTCTCTTTTCCACCCCCACACAAATCTATTCACTATTCTCTCCAGCTGGAATTTTCTTCCTCTTCATTCTTCCCATAAGTATACGGGAATCAGAAATTAAATACTTTAATTTCTTTTACTGACCTAAGTTAGAGAAATGCAATTTTTACAATTATATTTAATGAAAACCCTTACGGGGAGATAATCTTATTAGCACAAGGACTTTGAGAATGAATTTGACGTGTCATGCTGGTTGTTAACCTTAGCAGCACAATGGAGTGAATTTCAGGCAGCATAATAGTCTACTGAGCATGTAAAAAGATACTGTGAGAAAGACATCTTGTTAGGGCAAAAGTTTTGAATGATATGCAATCTGTTCCATTTTTTTTTTCTTTAAATCACAACTTTAAGCATATTGAAATCTGTTGCATATTTTAGAAATCGAGTCAGAATTCTTTTATTTTTGAGGTTATAATTACATAATTTCTCCCTTAACTTTAATCTCTCTAAACCCTCCCATATGCCCACTTGCTCTCTTAAAAATTCATGGCCCCCTTTTTCACTAATTGTTGATACATGAATTTACATATATTTATTTTTCTAAATATAACCTCCTCAGACAGTGTAATGTTGACTATATGCATATTTTCAGTGCTCACCATTACGTATCCAATTGGTGTGTCTGTCTAACTTTAAAAAGATAAAGCTTTCAGGTAAGTATTCCATGATAACACTTGTGAATATCCAATATAACCATTTATGCTCAAAACTTGTATTTTCTTAAAAAATCTGTAGCTATTAACTTCTGTAATAATTTTTTGTGGTAATAAGTAGAATGCCATGCTAGAGGGATCGTTCGGTGGTTAAGAGCACTGGCTGCCCTTCTTTTGGAGTCTGGTTTTATTTCCAGCACCTATAGGACAGCACACAACCATCTGTAACTCTAGTCCCAGGGAATCCAATGCCCTCTTCTGGCCTCTATATATACCAGGCATGCACATGGTTCACTTATATGCAGACTTATAAGCAGACAAAACACACATACGTGTGCACCTGCGTGCCCACACACACACACACACGCACGCACGCACACAGGCACGCACGCACGCACGCACCCATACACATATTTCAAAGAAAGAAATAGAATGAGCTCACTTAATGACTCAGTGACCTTTCCAGTCCTACAGGGGAGCCTTCATCAAATCTAATCCAAACTGAAGGAATAGCCTTGTTTCTCTACTGTCTCATCTCTCCAGAGTCACTTTTAATGTCACCTTCTTTGAGAGCTTTGCACTGGGTACTAGATTTCAAGCAGTATTTTGAAAAATTTGGAAATAATTTTGTAAAGGCCCAGACTTTCCCTACTCAAAAGCCAGAACTTTTCTGTTCTTCGTTAAGCTTCCCAAGTAATCCTGTCACCCACTGAAATTTGAGACCTACTGATCCAAATGCTTACTTTTTCTAATATCCCTTCATTTCTCTGTAACATTTGTCTCCAACACAGCCTTTGTCACAACTTCCATTTACATGTGGTTGTCAGTCTCAGCTCCTAAGTCAGGCAATCTGAGAACAAGAAACAGATCTTTCCTGCCAATTACTTTCATCCCAGACCATAACACAATGCCTGGCACAAATCTTAGCACAACCATGGGTTAAAATCTTAGATTAATGGGATTTTCTTTGTAACACTGAGTCACAAGCTTTTTTGTATTAAGGAGAATGTTTTCGGAAGATAAAAGCCAGTAGTTCTAGTTTAATCAAGAATAAGCATTCCAGAGATTTTTTTTTTACTCAGCTTTGGTTGGATCCCTGAGGGCATTACAGAACCATGATTCACAAAAAATAGTCTTCAGACCTGACATATCAGAGAATGATCTGAAAGGAATAGTGGATAAAACTATTGACACTTTAGCATAAATTGAACTTGAACAACCAAGAGCACTTGTATTCTTCCTAATCGCAGAGGCACTTCGAGAAAAAACAAAACAACAAAACAAAACGAAAAACCAGCTAGGTTTACTTAAAAAGGTCCTTGATTAAGTGATAAGAGGTATTAGTATCAAATTTTAATGCGTGAATACACATCATTTTCATATTGTTTTGAAATTTAGAGTGGCCATTAGACCTTGTACTGGATAAGGAAGTATGATGATAAAATTGTATTTAAAAGAACATTTGTACAGTTCTTTGAGTTATGTATTGAGCAAGCCATCAGGTTTTGATGGTGTAGCCTGTATGTAACTTTGTTTAATTAATTAACTCACAATCTCAGCTTTCCCTCCTTCATCTCCTCCCAGTCCTTTCCTCTATCTTATCTCTTCCATCTTCCCTCTTCCCTTTCTCCTCAGAGAAGGGGAGGCCTTTCATAGAAATCAGCCAGCCTTGGCATATCAAGTTGTAGTAGGACTAGGTGCATCTTCTACTGAAGCTAGACAAAGCAGTCCAATTAGGGGAAAGGGATCCAAAGGTAGGCAACAGAATCGGAGATAATCCCTGCTCCTGCTCACAGGGGTCTCACATGAACACCAAGCTCTACATCTATTACATATACATAGGGGGCCTAGGTCTGTTCCACACATACTCTCAGGTTGGTGGTTCAGTCTCTGTGAGCCCTTATAGGCCTAGGTTAGTTGACTCTGTAGGTCTTCCTGTGGCGTTCTTGACCACTCTGGGTCCTACAATCCTTCCTCCCCCTCTTGCACAAGATTCCCTGAACTCCACCTAATATTTGGCTGTTCTTCTCTGTATCTGTTTCCATCAGCTTCTGGGTGAAATCCCTCAGAGGACAGTTATGCTAGGCTCCTGTCTGTAAGTATAGGAGAATATCATTAATAGAGTCAGGGCATGGGTCTCAAATTGTGCCAGTCATTGGTTGGCCATTCCCTCAATTTCTGTTCCCTCTTTATCCCTATACAGGAAAAATTGTGGCCCAAAGGTTTTGTGGCTTGGTTGTTGTTTCCACTCCTCTATTGGGGTAGTCTTGCCTGGTTACAGGAGGTGGCCATTTTAGGTTCTGTATCTCCTATTGCTCATATTCCCTCATGGATTCCTAGGAGTGTCCATTGCCCTCGGTTTTTAGCTTGTTCCAGAGTTGCACATTCTCCCACCCCACCGATTCCATTTCCTTTTCCCTCCATCTTCCCCATTTTTCCTGTTCCCCACCGCTCAACTCCTTTCCCACAGAGTTCCCTCCCTTCACCCACCTCTGATGTCAGCTTTATTTCCACTTCTCGGTGAGAGTCAAGAATTTCATCCCTTGGGCCCTTGTTGCTGTTTACCTTCTTTGGGTCTGTGGATTGTAGTATGTTTATCTTGTACTCTATAGCTAAAATCTGCTTATAAGTGAGTACATACCATGTGTGTCTTTCTGCAAATGGATGGTAATTTCATGTTTTAAATAGCTGAGTAGTATTCCATTGTGTAAATGTGCCACAGTTTCTTTATCTATTCTTTGGTTGAGAGACATCTAGGTTGTTTCCTCTTTCTGGCTATTACATACAAATAAAGCTTATATGAACATAGTTGAGCAAGTGTCCCAGTGGTATGGTGGAGCAACTTTGGGGTATATGCCCAGGAGTGGTATAGCTGGGTCTTGAGGTAGAACTAGTACCAATTTTCTAAGGAAGTCCAGATTTATTTCCAAAGTGGTTGTTCAAGTTTGCACTCCCACCAGCAATGGAGAAGTATTCCCCTTTCTCCATATCCTCTCCAGCATGTGTCATCACTTGAGTTTCTGATTGTAGCCATTCTGACAGGTATAAGATGGAATCTCAGAGTCACTTTGGCTTGCATTTCCCTGATGACTAAGGATGACTAAAGACATTGCTTTAAGTGCTTCTTGGTCATTAAAGATTCCTCTGTTGAGAATTCTCTGTTTAGCTCTATACCTCATTTTTAAAATTGGGTTATTTGGTTTGTTACTGTATAATTTCATGAGTTCTTTATATACTTTGGATATCAGCTATCTAAAGCTTTTTACTTTCATGAGATTACATTTACTAACTGTTGATTTTAGTGCCTAAGCTGTTAGTGCTCTGTTTAGGAAGTTGTCTTTTATTCCAATGTGCTCAAGAGTATTCCTCACTTTTTCTTCTATCAGATTTACTGTATCTGATTTTATCAAAGACTGGCTGAGGTCTTTGATACACTTGGACTTCAGTTTGGTGCAGGGTGATAAATGTGGATATATTTGCATTCTTCTATATGCAGACGTCCAGTTAGATCAGCAACATTTCTTGAAGATGCTGTCTTTTTTCCATTGTATGATTTTGGCTTCTTTGTCAAAAATCATGCATCCATAGGTGTATGGGTTTACTTCTGGGTCTTTGATTTGATTCCATTGATCAACCTGTTTGTTTTTATGGCAATACCATGAAGATTTTCATGAAGATTTTTTTTTTTTTTTTTTTTTTTTTGCTATTGCTCTGCAGTACAACTTTAAATTATGGATGGCAATACCTCCAGAAGTTTTTTTATTGTACAGAATTATTTTTGCTATCCTGATTTTTTTATTTTTTCATTTGGAGTTGAGAATTGTTCTCTCTAGATCTGTAAAAAAAAATGTATTGAAACTTTGATGAGAATTGCATTGAATCTGTAGATTGCTTTTGGTAGGTTGGCCATTTTTACTCTACCTACCAATCCTTGAGCACGGGAGATCTTTTCCTCTTCTGATATCTTCTTCAATTTCTTTCTTCAGAGACTTAAAGTTCTTGTCATACATGTCTTATACTTGCTTGGTTAGAGTTGCACCAAGATATTTTATATTGTTTGAGGCTATTGTGAAGGACATTATTTCAATAATTTCTTTCTCAGCCAGTTTATCATTTGTATAAAGAAGGGCTACTGATTTTTTTTAGTTAATTTTGTATCCAGCCACTTTTCTAAAGGTGTTTATCAGTTAAAGGAAGTCTCTGGTAAAATTTTTGGGGGTCGCTTATGTATACTATCTTATCATTATTGACATCTTTCTTTCCAGTTTGTATTCCCTTGATCTCATTTAGTTATTTTATTGCTCTAACTAAAATTTTGAGTACTATGTTGAAGAGATATGAAGAGAGTAGGCAGCCTTGCCTTGTCCCTGGTTTCAATAGAATTGATTTACATTTCTTTCTGTTTATTTTGATGTTGGCTGTAGCCTTGCTGCATATTGCCTTTACTATGTTTAGGTATGTGCCTTGTATCCTTGATCTCTCCAAGACTTTAAACTTGAAGGGGTGTTAGGTTTTTGTCAAATGCTTTTTTGGCATCTAATGAGACGATTTTTTCTCTCACTTTGTTTATATGGTGGATTACATTGATGAGTTTTCATACTGAACCACCCCTGCATGCCTGGGATGAAGCCTACTTGATCATGGTGGATTATGTTTTTGACGTGTTCTTGGATTCGGTTTTTCAGTATTTTATTGAGTATTTTTTATCAGTAAGGGAGATTGGTCTAAAATTCTATTTCTTTGTTGAGTCTTTGCATGGTTGAGGTATTAGGGTGACTGTGGCCTCATAGAAGGACTCTGGCAATGTCCTTTGCTTTCTGTTTTGTGGAATAGTTTGAGGACTATCAGCATTAGCTCTTCTTTGAAAGTCTGGTAGAATTTTGTGCTAAAATCATCTGGCTGAGGGCATTCTTTTGGTTGGAAGACTTTTTAAAAATTTGTTTTTGTTTTTTGTTTGCCAATTTGTTTTTTCTTTTAAAATGTTTATTTCTATATTTAAATTATTATGATGATGATTATTAATTACAATTTATTCACTTTGTATGCCTGCTGTAGCTCCCTCCCTCATCTCCTCCTGGTCCCACCTTCCCTCCTTCTTCTCTCCCTATGTCCCTCCCTTAGTCCACTTCTAGGGGAAGTCCTCCTCCTCTACTATCTGACCCTAACATAGCAGGTGTCATCAAGACTGTCTGGATCCTCTTTCTCCGTAGCCTAGTAAGACTGTTTCACCAGGAGAAGGTGATCAAAGAGCAGGCAACCAATTTCATACCAGAGACTGCCCCTATTCCCCTTAAATCATGAAATTTGCAGGCAAATGGATGGAACTAGAAAAGATCATCCTGAATGAGGTAAACCAGAAGAAGAAAGACACACATGATATATACTCACTTGTAAGTGGATATTAGCC
Source organism: Meriones unguiculatus (assembly GCF_030254825.1). Lineage (NCBI taxonomy): Eukaryota > Metazoa > Chordata > Mammalia > Rodentia > Muridae > Meriones > Meriones unguiculatus. The sequence continues at coordinate 92,481,119 of NC_083369.1, read as the reverse complement.
ATATAACATAGGATAAACATACTAAAATCTAAAGTCCTAAAGAAACTAATGACAAGGAGGACCCTCGGGAAGACGCCTAATCCTCATTCAAAAGGACAACCAGGATAGACAGTGGAAGAGGGAGAAGATAGGGAACAGGACAGGTACCTACCACAGAGGGCCTCTGAAAGACTCTGCCCAGCAGGGTATTGAAGCAGATGCTGAGACTCATATGCAAACTTTGGGCAGAGTGCAGGGAATCTTATAAAAAGAAGAGGGAGATAGAAAGAACTGAAGGGGACAGGAGCTCTACAAAGAGACCAACAGAACCAACAAATCTGAGTCCAGGGGTTCCTACAGAGACTGATGAATCAACCAAGGGCTGTGCATGGAGAGGACCTAGATCCTCTACTCAGATGTAGCCCAGGGTTGTGAGATTTTTAATGACTGCTTCTATTTCCTCAAGGTTCTAGATATGTTTACATTGTTTACCTGGTCTTGATTTAACTTTGGTAAATGGTATCTATCAAAACTGTAATTAATATATTACATATATATAAAACTAATATATTACATATACATATATACATAAAAATAAAAATGTAATAAAAAATATAAAATGCATTCTATTGGTTAAAAAAAAAACCTCCTCCATTTTGTTTAGATTTTCCAACTTTGTGGAGTACATGTTTTTGAAGTAAGACCCAATAATTCTTTGGATTTCTTTGATGTCTCTCCTTATGTCCCCCTTTCCATTTCTGATTTTGCTAATTTGGATATTCTTTCTCTGTCTTTTAGGTAGTTTGACTAAGGGTTTCTCTATCTTGTTGATTTTCTCAAAGAATCAACTCCTGGTTTCATTGATTCTTTGTTTCTAATTCATTGATTTTAGCCCGACTTTGATTATTTCCTGCCATCTACTTTTCTTGATGTGCTTGCTTTGTTGTTGTTCTAGAGCTTTCAGGTATGCTGTGAATTCTCCAGCATGAGATCTCTGCAATTTCTTTATGAAAGCACTTAGTGCTATTAACTTTGCTCTTAGCACTGCTTTCATTCTGTGCCATAACTTTGGGTATGTTGTACCTTCATTTTCATTGAATTCTAGAAAGTCTTTAATTTCTTTCTTATTTCCCTCCTGACCCAGATGTCATTGCTAAGAGAATTGTTCAGTTTCCATGAGTTTACTGGATTTCTGTTTTTTTTATTGTTATTCAAGTCCAGATTAAATCTATGGTGGTCTGATAAGATACAAGGGATTATTTTAATTTTCCTTTATCTGTTGAGTCTTGCTTTGTGACCAATTCTATGACCAATTTTGAAGGTTCCATGAGGTGCTGAGAAGAATGTATAATCTTTTTTTGTTTTAGTGAAATGTTCTGTAGATACCTGTTAGATCCATTTGAGTCATAGTGTCTGTTAGTTTCATTATTTCTCTGTTTAGTTTCTGTTTATATGACCTGTCCTTTGGAAAGACTGTGGTGTTTAAGTCTCTACATATTAATATATGTAAGGTTCGATGTGTGATTTAAGATTTAGTAATGTTTCTTTGATGAATGTGTGTGCACTTGCATTTGAGGCATGGATTTTCAGAATTCAAACCTCATTTTGGTGGGTTTTACCTTTCATAAGTATGAAGTGTCTTTCCCCATCTCTTTTGATTAATTTTGGTTGAAAGTCAATTTCATTAGCTATTACAATGGCTGCTCTAGCTTGCTTCTTAGGTCCATTTGCTTGGAATTTTTTTCTAGCCTTTTACTCTGAGGTAATACCTATGTTGTTGAGGTGTGTTTCACATATGCAGCAGAATGATGAATCTTGTTTCTACATTCATATGTTTGCCTGTGTCTTTTTATTGGGAAATTGAGTCCATTGATGCTGAGAAATATTAATGGCCAATGACTGCTAACTCCTGTTATTTTGGTGTTGGTGGTGGTAGTGTGTGTGTGTATGTGTACATGAGTGTGGGCATGCCTGAGCATGTGTGTGTGTGTGTGTGTGTGTGTGTGTGTGCTTCCATTCTTTTCATTTACCCAGTGTGGAGTTTTTTATTTCCCTTGTTTTCTTGGGTTGCTGTTTTCCAACAAAATTTGTTTTTCACGATATATCTTGTTTTCTCCATCTATGGTGAATGAAAATTTTGCTAGGTATAATAGTCTTTACTATAATCTGTGTTCTTTTAGAAATCATAAGACATATGCACAGAACCTTCTGGCTTTTAAAGTCTCTGTTAAGAAGTCAGGTGTAATTCTAATATGTCTGCCTTTTATGTAACTTGTGCTTTTAAACTCGTTCTTTGTTCTGTACATTTAGTGTTTTGATTATTTATATGGTAGGAGGATTTTCTTTTCTGGTCCAATCTATTTTGTGTTCTGTAAGTTTCTTGTATGTTTATAGGCATCTCTTTCTTTAGGTTGGGGAAGTTTTCTTCTATGACATTGTTGAAAATATTTTCTGGCCATTTGAGCTAGAATCTTCTGTTTCTGTTATTCTTAGGTCTGATATTTTCATTATGACTGAGATTTCCTGGATATATTGTGTAAACAACACTTTAAATTTAACATTTTCTTTGACAGATTTATTGATTTCCTCTATTGTATCTTCTACTCCTGAGATTGTATCTTCCATCTCTTGTATTCTGTTGTTGGTACTTGCATCTGTAGTTCTTGTTTTCTTCTTTCTTTCTTTCTTTCTTTCTTTCTTTCTTTCTTTCTTTCTTATTATTATTTATTACAATGTATTCATTTTTACTGTTCTCTTCCCACTCCTATTCCTTTCATCTCCAGGATTGACTCAGTTTGTGTTTTCTTTATAGCTTCTATTACCATTTTCAGGTCTTGAACCATTTTTTTTTTCATTTTTTTTTTACCCGTTTGATTGTATTTTCCCATATCCCTTCAAAGGATTTATTTGTTTCCTCTCTAAAAGCCTCTATCCTACGTATGTATAAGATTAGATTTAAGGTCATTTTCTTGTGCTTTTACTGTGTTATGATAGCCACGGCTTGCTCTAGTAGGATAGCTGGGCGCTGGTGGTGCCATATTGCCTTAACTCTTGTTGCTTATATGTATACAAGTTGCAATTTAGCCATCTGGCTGTCCATGGTGCTGGCAGGCCTCTGGGAGTGCAGGCATGGTTGTGAACCAGAAAATATAGCAAAAAAGACCAGGTGCAGTTTATTCCTGTTGGGTATGCTTTAGGGGTACTTGACAGTCAGGAGACTGAGGGAGTGAGTTTTTAGTGGGGGAGGGATGTTACCTCATTTGCCTTAGTGTTGGCAGGCCTTGGGAATTCATTCAGAGTTGTGGGCCAGAAAATGGATTGCAAGGGACAGGATGCATTTCACTGCTGCTGCAGTGTGACCTAAGTGGACCTGGAAAGCAAGGGACCTGGGGTGGGGTCTTACTTTGTCCCAGGTGCATTGCCTCCAAGAATTCAGGAAGATCCATGGGCTAGGAAATGGAACTCAGGAGACAGGGTGCCCCAGGGGTACAACAATCAGCAGGCATGGGATGCAAACCATCATTTTTTTTAGTAGGATATTCACTTATAAGTGAAGATATACCATGTGTGTCTTTCTGTTCTGGGCTACCTCACTCAGGATGATCTTTTCTAGATCCCACCATTTGCCTGCAAATTTCATGATTTCCTTGTTTGTAATTGCTAAGTAGTATTCCATTGTGTAAATGTACCACAATTTCTGTATCCATTCCTCTGTTGAGGGACATCTAAGTTGTTTCCAGGTTCTGGCTATTATGAATAAGTTGCTATGAACATGGTTGAGCAAATGTCCTTGTAGTATACTTGAGCAACTTTTGGATATATGCCTAGGAGTAGTATAACTGGATCTTGAGGAAGAACTACAGTATGTACTCACTTAAAAGTGGATACTAGGCCTATAAGACCTAAAATCTATACACCTAAAGAAGCTAAACAAGAAGGAGGACCTAGGGTAATATGATCAATCCTCACTTAGAAAGACAAATGGGATGGACATTGGAAGTAGGAGAAAACAACTAACAGGACAGGAGCCTACCACAGAGAGCCTCTGAAAGACTACCTAGCAGATGCTAAGACTCATAACCAAACCTTGGGCAGAGTACAGGGAATCATAAGAAAGAAGGGGGATTTAAGTAAGATTTGGAGAAGACAGAAGCGCCACAAGGACCAAATATATCTGGGCACAGGGTTTTTTTCTGAGATTGATTTCTCCAAAGACCTGCATGGACATAACTTAGAACTCCTGCTTGGAAGGAGCCCATGGCAGCTCAGTAACCAAGTGGGTTACCTAGTAAGGGGAACATGGACTGTCTCTGACATGAACTCAGTGGCTGGCTCTTTGACCTCCCCACCCCCAAGGGAAGAGCAGCCTTGCTAGGCTACAGAGGAGGACATTGCAGACAGTCCTGATGAGACTAATGTCCTGATAAGCTAATGTCAGATGGAAGGGGAGGATGACCTCCCCTATCAGTGGACTTAGAAAGGGGCACGGAGAAGATGAGGGAGGGAGGGTGGGGTTGGGAGGGAATGAGGGAGGGCGCTACAGCTGGGATACAAAGTAAATAAACTGTAATTAATATAAAAAATAAAATTTAATAAAAAATTAATAAAAACCAAAAAAAAAAAAAGATAAAGGACAGACATTGGTGATAGGTCTTTGAGGATTACAACCTGGTTCTTTGTCCACCCTGAGCTTTTTGTTTCCTAAACTGTCAAGATGCGAACATTCTTGCCAACATGACTAAGTGCTCTACAATGTCTTCTCAGCTGTACATTCAGGAAGTTAGCCAAAATAAACCCTCCTTCTAAGTTGCTTTTGTCACATATTTTTGTGATAGTGGTACAAGAAGGAACTATAACACCTTATAAGAAGTATAACGTGGTGTCATTTGTTTGAGAAACTCTATCCCGGAATTTTTGTTAAATGCTTTATTTAACAGTTGCAGGTCATCTCACAATGCATGGATATTTTAGACTCAGAAGCAAGGTTGGTGCAACCTCCAAGCCTCTTTTTCTGACTCCAATAGGGTGAGCACATCATCCTCTTAAATGGGATCTTTGGTGTTTCAGGTGATAGAGTGGTTGGCTGGTGTCACCCATAAATTCCACATGTAATTGCATGCATTTTGTGAACTGGTTCTGCCCAGCACTTTTGGCTGCACCTGGCTCCTGTCCATAACAGTAATGATCTGGCACAGTCTACCCCAGGATTTTACAATAGTTAAATCATTAAAACTACCAGAGATTGGATCTCCCAGACACCTAGGATAGAATCAAACATGACTGGCAAACAAACAAAAATATCAATGATTACTGATGATACTCTGCTATACTCATAGACTAGAGCCTAACCCAACTGTCATCCATGAGGCTTCATTTAGCAGCTGACAGGAGCAAATAGAGACTCACAGCCAAACATTAGGAGAACATGAGGAGAATCAACTAAGAATCATCTAAACAGGGCTCATAAGGGCTTATAGAGACTGAAGCAACAATCACAGTGCCTGTACAGGTCTGTGTTAGGGCCTCTGTATATATGTTATGGTTGTGTAGCTTGGTGTTCTTGTGGAAATCCTAACAGTGGAAGTCAGAAGTGTCTCTGACTCTTTTGCCTGTTCTTGGAACTCTTCCTGCTACTTGTTTGCCTCATTCAGCCTTGACATGAGGGTTGTTGCCGAGTAACTTCTTATGCCATGTTCAGTTGGTATCCTTGGGAGGCCTGCTTTTACTGAAGAGAAATGAAGGAGGAGTAGATCTGGGGAAAGAGGAAGACAGGAAGTATGTGTATGTGAGAGAGACTGGTAGGAGTGAAAGGAGGGAAAACTGTGTTTAGGATGTAATGTATGAGAGAATCACACACACACACTTATATGAAATATATATATACATATATATGAAATATCTAACATTAAATTGTTTTTCTGGAACAAAAGTTAATCTAAAAACTAATCACCAAAACCACATAACTCTTTCCCAATGTAGAAATCCTTACAGTGAAATTTCATGTGGTTTTCTATTCCCAGTGTTATAGCAGAAAGAGCCTGCAAGAAAAATAACTCTTTGGCTAATTTCATTAATTAAATGCATAGGATTTCTTATATATGTTTGTAACCTAAGGGTCACTGTTAGAGTTGTGTTAATCTTTGGAGTTCTAGTGGTTATGTAAAGGGGCGAGGAAGAGCAAATAGAAAATTGGAAGAAGATAAAAATAACATTAAGGTCAAACTTACTTCCTTCACTACTTTTTTTTTTTAAATACAAATTAACTCATGTCAAACAGAAAACTTGGAGAATTTTGAGGAAAAACTCAATACATTTTTAACCAAAAAAAAAAAAAAAACCAACAACAAAGTGATTACAAGTTATTTATGTTCTTGAAAAAAACACTAGTCTATACATTTGGTTCAGAAAAAAAAATAGGAGAGGCCATCATCATGGGAGACCATGTGGTACTTGAAAGAATATGACTTTGTTTATGTGTACATTGCTTGCCCGTGTGTGGGTATGAAGGCCAAACATCAACATCTGATTTCTTCCTCAGTCACTCTTCTTATTGTCTCTTATTGTTGACTCACTAACCCTGGTGTTTACCCACTGGGTAGACTGACAGTGAACTCTGAGTATCAGCCTATCTCCACGCCCTATGCCATGTTAATGCTACAAGCGCACAAACCACACCTAGCTTTTAAAACATGGCTTCTGGGGATCAGAATTAAGGTCCTTATGGCCGTGTGGCAGGTACTTTACAAACTGAACCATTACCCTCACCCCACTACTTTTAACATAGTAGTTTGAAAGTGAGCCTTCATAATCCATATAGCACCTGATGATGGAATTGTTCAAATATTCTTTGCTGAAAGATAATATTCCAGTAAACCCCATTCTCTTTCTCCATTAAGTGTTTACAATAAACTTGAATAGATGTGAAGGTCACTTTTGACATTTAATGGAAATTTTGATATTTTTTCATTTTATTACAGAATAATGTTTCATTTTATCTTCACTGTTAATCTAATTTTTATTAATCTCTTTTTACTCATTTAAGTCATAAATGTCTGTTAAAGACTATCAGTCAACCAGACTGTAAACATTTTTTTTAAATAAATGTCAAACATAAAGTTAGTTACATTATTTGGGCCAGTGTAAAATGTGTTATTTTTAAGAATAACCTCCTATGTTTTTTTTTTTTTTTTAGTTTTTTGTTTTTTTTTCATTTTTTATTTTATTTTCTTCTTTTTTAATTTTTATTTTTTTCTCATTAGTTACATTTTATTAACTCTGTATCCCAGCTGTATCCCACTCCCTCTTTCCCTTCCAACCCCACCCTCCTTCCCTCCCCTCCGCCCTTCCCCTTTCCAAGTCCACTGATGGGGGAGACCTCCTTCCCTTTCATCTGACCCTGTTTTATCATAACCTCCTATGTTATTTAAAATTTCAACTAAAAACATTTAAAATCATATCATAGTCATCAGATGATAGAAAATTTGATAATGCACAAAAGAAGTCTATTACAATTGTGATGATCCCAGAGAGGGGAAAAAGACAAGATAAAATTTAGCAAATAGTTGATTTATAGAAATAGTTAATGGATGATATGAGTAGATTTGTGATGAACACAGATGTGAAAAATTAAATTGCCTCTACTGAAAAAAATAAAAATTAAGGACTATATCAGTTTCTATTGGGCCTACATTCCTGGATGAGTACCCACACCTTTACCACATGCTAATAGAGCTTCTTTCCACTTGCAACATGAAATAGTCAGTATGTACAAAGATGTATGCTCTTGAAGGACTCCCATCTTTCCACAGATGTTTGGGAAAATACTTCAGTATGAGCAAGTTGTTATTTGTAAAAGAATACATGATCTCTCTGTGACTGCCTTTCTTCCTCAATGGCCTGAAAATGTACCCATTTGCAGGATGTATGTCATTTGATTTCCTTATGTTCTTAAGGGCCATGAACATAGGCTACAGACTTAATAGCAGTTTACTGACTGGCAAATGTTTATTTATAAATGAACACGGATGATCATTTAATAAGGCAATAAGCATAGGTTACATTTAATGACATAGACATTATGCAATAAGCATAGTGTTTAGTGTTTAGAAAAAGAAAATATGTGTGACATTAATATGAGACCCAAATGCAATTCAGAAGTTGTGAATTAAAGAGAGTGTTTAAACCAAGTCAAGCAGGAGAATAATAAAGCACCTTGAAGTTCTATGTTGTACAATGTATTTGTGTCAAGTAAAATGTTATTCTCAAAAAAAAAGTCTCACAATTGTAAAGCAATAACAGATGTTACTCATACCATGTACTAGGGATTTGTTTACAATTTTCAATTCTTCTCTTTTCCCCATAAACTGACTCATTCTGTTTTAAAGAGCTTCAAGGATTTTTTTTTTCTCTTGACACACAATGCAGCATCAAAACTTTGGCTTCTGGAGCATAGGTGAGTAGTCTGTTAGAAGGGATACCATGACAGCCTAGGATGACAGAAGAAAGAGGAATCAATTTATAAACATTGACAACGCTCTCCCTTAGGACTTAGTTTTCTTGGAAGAGACTTAGTTTTCAGCTTTTTTAGGCTTACAATTAAAATGTGTTTTCCCGTGGAAATGATACGGCAACAGGTCTCAACTAATATATTTATTTTTGTTTAGCTAAAAGAAGGTCCTGAGGGATTACACAGACACAGACACACACACACACACACACACGTCTATGTGCTTAAACACCATGTTTACTTAAGACTCATTCCTGGTCAGAGACTTGAAATGTAATACCATGGTGCTTGCAATGATTGGGTTTTCCAGACATTAGTTGGAGCATGGGTATTGGCCAGTTTTAAAGTAATATAATTCCTCCTATCCCAGTACTGCTTGTTTACTCTGTGGTTTAACCACTTGGAACCTAGATGAGAGAAGCCATATGTAAGTAATGAATGTAAACTATTGAAGTTAATGAATAATGTCTGTTCTTTGAATTTTTGTTCGATAGAAATGAGATTTAGCTTTACAGACAAGAGTGTAACTTTGTCTTGGTTTGTCAACCACAAATAATTATTATTACTTTTACTCTTCCTCATATCCAAGTAGGGACAGTAGAAATGTTATGAGAAGGAGGATCCAAGATGGCAGAGTCAGGAGGACACTGTGTCTGTAGAGCAGGATAGCAGTGACTGCACAGCAACTAACAGACCAAACTCTGGCCCTTAAAAAACCAGTGATTGTATTTCCTAGGTGAGAGGAAGCCTCACTTTGTGGTAAGCAATCAGGTCACCCAGCTAAACCCCAGAAGAATTCCTGCAGACACTCTGTGGCCAGGCCAGAGCGACATGCCTGCATGATCTGATCAATTTACTGGACTGAACTGTGGACCACACAACACCAGAGACTAGGTTTTACAGTCGAGTGAAAATCCCACAGTGAAGGAAGCAATCGGGACCAATCCTCGGGCCACCCAGACAATCCTGGATAGGTTCCCAGGCTCAGGCAGGCATTCAGCTACCAGCCCAGAGACCTGCCTTTCTCCCCTCCACTCACCATCCCAGATAGAACTGTGGGCCCCAGAGCACCAGAGACTGGGTTTCCCTGTCGAGAGGATCAGGTTTGACCTCAGGGCACTCAGCCGAACCCCTACCTCCCCTCAAAATTTCTCAGGAAAGGTTCTAGGGTTCTTGCAGCTGCTTAGTTGGCAGTGAGGAGCCATCCCTTTGCTCCTGCTTGTGCTACTTACCATCTCAGACTGAATGTGGACCCCAAAACATCACAGAATGGGTCTCCCTTTCTGGAGGAAACCCCACTGTGGAGGAACATCAGGTCTGACCTCAGGACATCCAGTTCTGGAAAAGTTTCTGGGTTCCTGCAGGTACCAGATTCTAGTCTCCCACCTTAGGCATGAGTGCTTTGATCACCTGCCAGTTATTACCACATGGGAACTGGGGCACAGAACTCCAACCTTGGACCTAGGGAAGCCTGTTATCCACAGGATCAGTCCCCAGGTACGGATCCAAGACACAATCAGTATCTCTAGCAAACTTGACCAAAACGTGGGGCTCCCTGGTTCTTCAAGAGAGCTGTACCTAGCAAACAGTGTAAAAACAGCAGCAGCAGCTCACTAAATTCAGAGCAAGAAACCCAGTAGCAGGGCAGCTGTCTCCAGGACTTCTCCAACGACAACAGCCACCACACAGGTCCATATGCCTGAGGTCAGCTGTGGCAATTCCTGAGAAGCACCGGCCAATTGGTGACCATACCAAAAAAGCTGAGGAGACCTCCTTCAGGAAAAACCATCTTCCTTCCAAGGGGATTCTCCCCACCCTAGGATTCCAGCTGGCACCAGATACTAACAGCCAACACCCGAGACAACCAGATGGGTAGAGGCCAGCATAAGAGCACAACCAACTAAAGGCAACGCAATTTGGTATCTCCAGAACCCAATTATCCAGGAGCATGTAGCCCTGCATACCCTATTATAAGTGAAGTTCAAGAAGATGACCTTATGTCTATGCTTATAAAGAGGATACTAGAAGAAACAAATAAAATGCATAAAGAAATAGAGGAAGATAAAGTCAGATTATGGCCATCCATAAAGAAATACAGGAAAAGGCAGCTAAAGAATTCGTTTGCTTTAGAGAGGAAGTAATTAAATCACTGAAAGAAATAAAAGAAAAAGAGGGTTATTCAAACAAACAGGTGAAGGAATTGAAGGAAAAACAGGAAAATATAGTCAGACAGGAGAAGGAAATCAACAAAATGGTTCAAGATCTGAAGACAGAAGTGGAAAAATTAAAACACAAATGGAGGAAATTATGGACAGGAAGAACTTAGGGAAGAAATCAGGACCTACAGAGGTAAGCATAACCAACAGACTACAAGAGACAGAAGAAAGAATCTCAGGTGTGGAAGATACAATGGAAGAAATTGATGTATCTGTCAAAAATGTTAAATCTAAAAAATTCTTGACACAAGCTACCCAGAAAACCTAAGACAACATGAAAAGACAAAACCTAAGAATAATAGGAATAGAGGAAAAAAGAAGATTACCATCTCAAAGATGCAGAAAATATTTTCAACAGAATCATAGAAAAAAATTTCCCCAATTTAAAGGAGAGGCCTATAAGCATATAAGAGGCCTACAGAACACCTAATAAATCAGACCAGAAAAGAGAATCCTCCCTCCACATAATAAAAAGAACAGTAAGTATACAGAACAAAGAAAAAATAAAAAAGCTGCAAGAGAAAACAAGGCAAGTAAAGTATAATGTCAAACCAATCAGAATTACACCTGATTGCTCAACGGAGACTATGAAAGCCAGAAGGGCCTGGTTTCATATCATGGCAACCCTAAGAGAACACAGATGTCAGCCCAGGCTACTATAACCAGCAAAACTCTCAGTTATCATAGATGGAGAAAAGATATTCAACGACAAAAACAAATTAAAACAATACCCACACACACAAATCCAGCATTACAAAAGATACTAGAAAGAAAAATACAACCAAAGAAAGCTAACTACATTCAGAAAAACACAAGAAATAAATAACACCACTACAGAAAAACTAAAAGTAGCCAGGCACACAAACACACTACCACTACCAACATCAAAATCAAAGGATCTAACAGTTACTGGTCATTAATCTCTCTCGACATCAATGGACTCAACTCTCCAATAAGAAGACACAGACTAACAGAATGGATGCATAAACAAGACCCAACAATCTGTTGCATAAAAGAAAAACATCAAAGTAACAAAGATAGATAGATATTATCTGAGATTAAAGGGCTGGAAGATGAATTTCCAAATAAATGGATCCAAGAAGCAAGGAGGAGTGGACATTGTGATATCTAATAAAATAGACTTTCAACGAAAATTAATCAGAAGTGGGGAAGGTCACTTCAAGTTCATCAAAGGAAAATTTCACAAAGAAGACATCACAATTCTGAACATCTATGCCCCAAACAAAAGGGCATCCATAGTTGTAAAAGAAACATTAATAAAACCTAAACCACATAGATCCCCACACATTAACAGTGGGATATTTCAACACCCCACTCTCAACAAAGAACAGGTCAAAAAAACAGAAATTAAACAAAGAAACAATGATTCTAACAGATGTCATGAATCAAATGGACCTAACAGAACTTTTCACCCAAACAAAAAAAGAATTTACCTTCTTCTCAGGACCACATGAAACCTTCTCCAAATTAAACCATATAGTTGGTCACAAAGCAAGCCTCAACAGACAAAAGAAGATTATTTTAATTTCTTGTATCCTATCTGAACATCATGGACTAAAGCTGGACCTCAACAACAACAGAAATAGCAATAAGCCTATGCATAAATGGCAACTGAACAACTCACTACTCAATGACAGCTGGGTCAGGGAAGAAATAAAGAAAGAAATTAAAGTCTTCCTAGAGTTCAATGAAAATGAAGGCACAACATGCCCAAACTTATGGGACACAATCAAAACAAGGAAAGAGGAAAGTTCATGGCACTAAGTTCCTTCAAGAGGAAATTCGAAACATCTCATTAAAGCAACTTATTGGCAAACCTAAAAGTCATAGAAAAAAAGAATGAGACACACCCAAGAGGAGTAGACAGCTGTAAATAATCAAAATCAGGGATGAAATCAATGAACTAGAAACAGAAAAAAAACAATTCAAAGAATCAATGAAACCAAGAGTTGGTCCTTTGAGAAAATTAACAAGATAGACAAACCCTTAACCAAACTAACTAAAAGGCAGAAAGACACTATCCAAACCAACAAAATCAGAAATGAAAAGTGGGAAATAACAACAGACACTGAGGAAATACAAACAACCATTAGGTCTTGCTTCAAAATCCTATGAACCACAAAATTTGAAAATCTAAATGAAATGGACAATTTTCTTGATCGATTTCACTTACCAAAGCTGAATCAAGACCAGGTAAAAAAAATTAAATAGTCCTATACTCCCTAAAAAAATGAAAACTGCCATCAAAAGTCTCCCATCTGTATCTTTTGTGGTACATTTATTTACACAATGGAATACTACTCAACATTTAAAAACAAGGAAATCCTGAAATTTGCTGGGAAATGGTAGGATCTAGAAAAGACCGTCCTGAGTGAAGTATCATGGAAGCAGAAGGACAGTATATACTCAATTATAAATAAATATTAGACATATAATATAGGAAAAACATACTAAAATCTGTACACCTAAAGAACCTAAGCAAGAAGGAGGATCCTGGGTAAGATGATCAATCCTCACTCAGAAAGACAAACGGAATGTACATTGGAAGAAGTAAAAAACAGAAAACAGGACAGAAGCCTACCATGGAGGGCCACTGAAAGACTTTATCCAGCAGTATATCAAAGCAGATGTTGAGACTCATAACCAAACTTTGGGCAGAGTGCAAGGAATCTTAGGAAACAAGTGAGAGATAGAAAGACCTGGAGAGGACAGGAGCTCCACAAGGAGAGCAACAGAACAAAAAGTCTGGGCCCAGGGGTCTCTTTTGAGATTGATACTCCAACCAAGGACCATGCATAGATATAACCTAGAACCCCTGCTCTGATGGAGTGCATTGCAGCTCAGTCTCCAAGTGGGTATCCTAGTAAGGGGAACAGGGGTTGTCTCTGACATGAACTCAGTGGCTGGTTCTTTGATCACTTCCCCCTGAGGGGGAAGCAGACTTGCCAGACCACAGAGGAAGACAATGCAGCCAGTACTGATGAGACTTGATAAGCTAGGTTCAAATGGAAGGGGAGGAGGTCCTCCCCTATCAGTGAGTAGACTTGCAGAAGAGCATGGGAGGAGAGGACAGAGGGAAAGTGGGATTGAGAGGGAATGAAGGAGGGGGCTGCAGATGGGAAAAATAAACATTCTCTAATTAATACAAAAAAAATTTAAAAAGTCTCCCATCTGAAAAAATGTCCAGGGCCAGATGGTCTCTGCATAGAATTCTACCAATTCTTCAAAAAAGAACTAACAGCAATACTCTTCAAACTATTGCACAAAATAGAAACAGAAGGAGCATTACCAAACTCATTGAAGCCACAGTCACCTTGATACCTAAACCTCACAAAGACCCAACAAAGAAAGAGAATTTCAGGCCAAGCTCTCTTATGAACATTGATGCTAAAATTATCAAGAAAATATTCTCAAACTGAATCCAAGAACACATCAAAGATAGCATCCACTATGACCATGTATGCAAGGGATGGTTTAATATATGGAAATTTATCAATCTAATCCACCATATAAACAATCTGAAAGAAAAAAAAAACACATGATAATCTCCTCAGATGCTGAAAAAGCATTTATATAATATAATCCAACCCTTGTTCACACACACACACAATCAGTAGCCCTCCTGTATACAAAAGACCAATGGGCTTAGAAAGAAATTAGGGAAACAACACCCTTCACAATAGCCACAAAGCACATAAAGTACCTTGGTGTAACTCTAACCAAGCAAGTCAAAGACTTGTATGAAAGAAACTTTAAATCTCAGAAGAAAGAAATAGAAGATATGAGAAGATGGAAAAATCTCCCATGCTCATGGATTGGCAGGATTAACATAGTAAAAATGGCCATCTTACCAAAACCAATCTACAGATTCAATGCAATTACTAACACAATTCTTTACAGATCTTGAAAGGAAAATTCTCAACTTCATATGGGAAAACAAAAAACCCAGAAACTCTAAAACAATCCTCTACAATAAAAGATCTGGAGGTATCTCCATCCCTGATCTTAAGCTGTACTATAGAGCAACAGCTATAAAAACTGCATGGTACTGGCATAGTAAGCAACTGGTGGAACAATGGAATTGAATAGAAGACCCAAAATAAACCCACACACTTATGGACATCCAATTTTTTACAAAGGTGCCGAAACTATACAATGGAAAAAGATAGCATCTTTAACAAATGGTGCTGGTCTAACTGGATATCAACATGTAGAAAAATGAAAATAGATCCATACTTATCACCACACATAAAACTAAAGTCCAAGTGGATCAAAGACCTCAACATAAAACCAGACACACTATACCTGTTAGAAGAAAAAGTGGAGAAGTCCCTTGAACTCATTGGCACAGGAATCAACTTCCTGAACAGAACACCAACAGCACAGGCTCTAAGAGCAACAATCAATGAATGGAACCTCATAAAACTGAAAAGCTTCTGGAACCCAAAGGACACTGTCATCAGAACAAAACAACAGCCTACAGATTGGCAAAGGATCTTCACCAACCCTATATCTGACAGAGGGCTAAGATCCAGAATATATAAATAAGTTAAGCACTAACTTTGCTAAGCAGAGAATTCTTAATAGAGGAAAACCAAATGGCAGAGAAACACTTAAAGAAATGCTCAACATTCTTAGCCATCAGGGAAATGCAAATCAAAATGACCTTGAGATTTCACCTCACACCTATCAGAATGGCTAACATCAAATCTCAAGTGACAATACATACTGGCGAGGGTGTGGAGAAAGGTGGGAATGTAAATTTGTTCAACCAGTTTGGAAATCAATCTGGCCCTTTCTCAGACAATTAGGAATAGTGCTACCTCCTAGGCATATATCCAGATATGCTCAAGTATACAATAAGGACCTTTGCTCAACCATGTTTGTAGCAGCTTTGTTTGTGATAGCCAGAGTCTGGAAACCACCCAGATGTCCCTAAATGAGGAATGAATACAGAAATTGTGGTACAGTTACACAATGGTATAATACTCAGCAGTTAAAAACAAGGAAATAATGAAATTTGCAGGCAAATGGTGGGATCTAGAAAAGATCATCCTGAGTGAGGTATCCCAGAAGCAGAAAGACACAAATGGTATATACTCACTTATAAGTATATTATTATATATAATATATCATTATATTTGTAATATATTTATACAAATATATATTATAATATATTTATTAATATATATAATATATAAGTATTATATTAGACATATAATGCAGGATAATCATACTAAAATCTGTACACCTAAAGAAGCTAAACATGAAGGAAGACCCTGGGTAAGATGCTCAGTTCTCATTCAGAAAGGCAAACGGGATTGACATTGGAAGAAGTTGAAAACAAGAAACAATATAGGAGCCTACACCAGAGGCCCTCTGAAAGACTACCCAGCAGGGTATTAAAGAAGATGCTGAGACTGATAGCCAAACTTTGGGCAGAATGAAGGGAATCTTATGCAATCAAGGGGAGATAGAAAGACCTGGAAAGGACAGGAGCTCCACAAGGAGAGCAACAGAATCAAAAATATCTGAGCCCAGGGGTCTTTTCTGAGACTGATACTCCAACCAAGTACCATGCATGGAGATAACCTAGAACCCCTGCACAGATATAGCCCATAGCATCTCAGTCTCCAAGTGGGTTCCCTAGTAAAGGGAAGAGGGACTGTCTATGACATGAACTCAGTGGCTGGCTCTTTGATCACCTCCCCCGGAGCAGAAGGGCAGCCTTACCAGGCCACAGAGGAAGACAATGCAGTCAGTTCTGATGAGACCTGATAGGCTAGGGTTAGAGGGAAGGGGAGGAGGACCTACCCTATCAGTGGAACATGGAAGGGGCATGGTTGGACAAGAGGGAAGAAGGGTGGATTACTGTATTAGGCCGCAAAAGCACTGTGTTTTCACCCACTGCAGACAGTTGTACCGAACAACACTACTCTAGGGAATGATTTCCTACTATACAGCTTCATTTAAAATCAGGATACAAGGAAGAAAGACACTATCTGGCTTCCACATCTAAGATGAATGCAGTGAGTATTACAATGTATATCACTCCCAGAATGTAGAACCTGTTCCTAACCTGTGTAAAGTCTTCCAAGGAAAACTGTGCTTTTTTAGTTCCTTTGTAAGGCCTCCATATTATGTTCCCACAGGTGCATTCCCAACAGTCTTGTGAACACAGCATTCTCTACACACTGCACAGGTCTTTAGATGCTTTGGTTTAAAAATAGAAACAAAAGGCACCCTTTCCTCAGCAGAAAGTTTGATTTTTGTATTTTTCTGTGATTGGTAAAAAGTCAATACTTACAAAATTCCTGGTAGAGTTTTTTTTTTTTTTCCTCTGTGTCTACATTTTTTTAACCCATGGTACTAAAATAACTTAAAGAGACTCTTTAAAAATTCTATACTTCAGCCAAGTGGTGGTGGCACAGGCCTTTAATCCCAGCACTCAGGAGGCACAGGCAAGCTGATGTCTGAGTTTGAGGCCAACCTGGCCTACAGAGTGAGTACCAGGATAGTCAGAGCTACACAGAGAAACACTGTCTCAAAAAAATTCTGTACTTAAAAGCACTGTTATCTGGATGGTCCATAAATATGTAACACCTTTGTAAATACAATTCACAATACTCAGATTCATCCACTCCTCTCCAAGCTAGAATTTGCCATTTAAAATACAGTATACCTAGTTAATTTGCAATTTCCAATAAACTATAGAAATTTTAATATAAGTATATTCCACACACTATTTAGAACATACTTATAGTTAAAATGCATCATTTAGATGACATCTCTATGTAAGTGTAATTTTTAATTTTACTGTTTCTGGCAACACTGTCCATTTCTAAGTTTTTGTTTTGTTTCGTTTTGTTTTGTGAAAATAAACTTGACATGTTGTATAATTATGAGCAATAAAACCCAAGATGCTGACCTGTAAACCCCCACAAGAGCCTAAATAGTTTAATTTATTAAATGTTTTTTTATCCTAGAATGTCCTCCCGGGGTCTTTTTTTATGAATGTCCTACTTTACCAAGGTCTCCATAGGCTATTCACTCTCCAGCATCCTTTTAACCACTTTAAAATTTTATCGTCTAAAAGCAACACCCAGTATATTTGTTTACTTGTCCTTACACTGAAATGAAAGAGAATGATCATTCTTAAGTACAATGGCCTTGTCTGTGATGTTCTGAAACTATGCCTAGAAGAATGTTTGCAACATGCCCTAAATATGTGTTTTATAAATTTTAATTATCTATGTGTATCTATGTGACTCCTGGATAAGTAGAACAATTGTAGGATATTGTCAATTTAGAGGATACCACACACAAAAGAATCACAGTGGTTCTGAATCTAAAGGTCATTTGGAACAAGCACAGAATAATTTTATTGCCTATAAAACAGGAATGCAGTCTAGATGACCTCCAAGGTCTCACCTTGGTTGGAAATATTCTGCACTTAGAAATTGTAAGAGACTACGTGAGGGTTTCATATTATTCTTTCATGTTTTCATTTTAAATTCCTCAGGGCCTGGCAGAGAATATGGAAACATTTAGAAGCACAAATCATGTGGCTAAAGTGAACTGAACTTTAAGGGACCTCCAAATTATCCAGCACAGGCACAATGAGTCCAGCCATCTACTGCCACTTTTTCAGTGTTCATGTCAAGAATATTAATCTGTTTTGCCCCTCTTTCTGTTCTACACCAAAGACAGACTCACAAAGTAGCCTATTGATGACACCAGTGACCCAGTTAAAATCAACCCTCATTTGTAATCTATGACTCAGTGTGCTAATTTTACGGGTGAGAAGATTGGGACAATTTATCCAAGACGACACAGATGGTTGGTATTGAAGCAGTTTGGTAGAAGGTGTTGCTTCACAGCCAGTTCAGCATTCTTAGACTCTCTATATTCATTTTAACATGGCCCTACCTTCTAGAGTTTATTAAGATAAATCTTTTTCTAATGAGAGTATTCCCTAGCAATGGTGATGGTGAGACAACATAAGATCTAGAAGGATATCATGGGCTAGAAAAGTTCACTGTGTGGAAAGTATATTTCTGTAAACATTTTAACCACAACAATACATTATACAGTTAAGTTTGAAAGTAAAAAGAACTTAAACATGTTGTGTAATATGCTTAAAAAATTCAGAAATAGACCATCTCCATATTTGAAATTTTAGATTTTGTTTTCTATTGCTCTAGCTTGTTTATTTAGTTTTTAATTTTAAGTTTTTACATTAATTACATTTTATTCACTTTGTATCCCAGCTGTAGCACCCTCCCTCATTCCCTCCCAATCCCACTCTCACTTCCACATCTGCTCCCATGCCCCTCTCTAAGTCCACTGATAAGGGGGGTCCTCCTCCCCCTCCATCTGATCCTGGCTTATCAGGTCTCATCAAGACTGGCTGCAATGTCCTCCTCTGGGGCCTGGCAAGGCTGCTCCTCCTCCCTCAGGGGTGGGTAGGTCAAAAAGCCAGCCACTGAGTTCATATCATAGACAGGCCCTGTTCCCCTTAATATGGTACCCATTTTGAGAATGAGCTGCCATGGGCTACATCTGAGCAGGTGTTCTATTTTATGTCCATGAATGGACCTTGGTTGGAGTATCAGTCTCAGAAAAGAACCCTGGGCTCCGATTTTTTGGTTCTCTTGCTCTCCTTGTGAAGTTCCTGCCCTCTCTAGGTCTTACTAATTCTCCCTTCTTTCATATGATTCCATGCACACTGCCTAAAGTTTGGTTATGAGTCTCAACATCTGCTTTGATATACTGCTAGGTAGAGTCTTTCAGAGGCCCTCTGTGGTAGGCTCCTGTCCTGTTTCCTGTTTTCTCTATCTTCTGATGTCCATCCCTTTTGCCTTTCTAAGTGAAGATTGATAATCTTACCCAGGGTCTTCCTTCATAATTAGCTTCTTTAGGTGTACAGATTTTAGTATGTTAATCCTATATTATATGTCTAATATCCACTTATATGTGAGTATATACCATTTGTGTCTTTCTGCTTCTGGGATACCTCACTCACAATGATCTTTTCTAGATCCTACCATTTGCCTGCAAATTTCATGATTTCTTTGTTTTTAATTGCTGAGTAGTATTCCATTATATAAATGTTCCACTACTTCTGTATCCATTCCTCCACTGAGGGACATCTGGGTTGTTTTCAAGTTCTGGCTATCATGAATAAAGCTGCTACAAACATGGTTGAGCAAATGTCCTTGTTGTGCACTTGAGCATATTTTGAGCATATTGTTGAGCATATTTTGGATATATGCCTAGGAGTGGTATAGCTGTATCTCGAGGAAGTACTATTCCTAATTTTCTGAGAAAGCACCAGATTGATTTCCACAGTGGTTGTACAAGTTTACATTCCCATCAGCAATGGAAGGGGGTTCCCCTTTCTCCATATCCTCTCCAGCATATATTGTCACTTGAGTTTTTGATCTTAACCATTCTGATGGGTGTAAGATGAAATCTCAGGGTTGTTTTGATTTGCAGCTCCCTGTTGAATAAGGGAGCATTTCTTTAAGTGTTTCTTTGCCATTCAATATTCTTGTACAGAGAATTCTCTGTTTAGCTCCATACCCCATTTTTTAATTGGATTACTTGATTTGTTGCTTTTTAACTTCTTTAGTTCTTTATATATTCTAGATATTAGCCCTTTGTATCTCTTCAACACAGTGCTTGAAGTTCTAGCTAGAGCATTAAAAGAACTAAAGGAGATCAAGGGGATACAAATTGGAAAAGAAAAAGTAAAAGTATCACTATTTGCAGATGATATAATAGAATACATGAGCAACCCCAAAAATTCAACCAGAGAACTCCTTCAGCTGATAAATACCTTCAGCAAAGTGGCTGGATACAAAATTAACTAAAAAAAAAAAAAAAATCAGAAGCCTTCATGTATATCAAAGACAAAAGGGCCGAGAAAGAAATTAGGAAAACAACACCCTTCACAATAGCCACTAATAACATAAAGTCCCTTGGTGTGACTCTAACCAAGCAAGTGAAGACCTGTTTGAAAAAAACTTCATTTCTCTGAAGAAAGAAATTGATCAGAAGATGGAAAGATCTCCCATGCTCATGGATTGGTAGGATTAACATAGTGAAAATGGCCATCTTCCCAAAAGCAATCTACAGATTCAATGCAATTCCCATCAAAATACCAACACAATTCTTTACAGACCTTGAAAGAAAAATTCTCAACTTCATATGGAAAAACAAAAAACTCAGAATTTCCAAAACGATCCTGTACAACAACAGATCATCTGGAGGTATCTGCATCCCTAATCTCAAGCTGTACTACAGAGCAATAGTAATAAAACTGCTTGATATTAGCATAGAAACAGAATGGGAGATCAAAGGAACTGAATAGAACATCCAGAAATAAACCAACACAAAAATCAAGTATCTATACATACTTGATTTTTGACAAAGAAGCCCAAACCATTCAATGGAAAAATGACACCATCTTTAACAAATGGTGCTGATACAACTGGATGTCTACATGTAGAAAAATTCAAATAGATCCATATTTACCACCATGCACAAAACTGAAGTCCAAGTGGTCAAAGATATCAACATAAAACCAGACATACTAAATCGGTTAGAGGAAAAAGTAGAGAAGAGCCTAGAACTCACTGGCACAGGAGATTTTAGATTTTTTAAAGCTTTTCCCCTAGTATTTCTACAACCTTCTGAAAAGATTTACTTGGATCATTTTCGGAGCTCCAGTTGCACTCTAGGAAAAAAAATAGAGTGTGAGGGGAAATTTTACTGTCTTTTCCTAAGGTGAATGTTGGAGAGTTTTCATTTTCTAATTTCCTCATCTAGATCTTTAATACTCAAAAATATGGTCAAAAAGACAATAGCACTTGAATTATCTAGGTTCTCATTAGAAATGTTAACTCTCAAGCCCCATCACAGAGCTAGTAAATCTACGCTCTCACTTAACAAAAAAAAAAAAAGAAAAAAAAAGAAAAGAAATAAACACTAAATCCTCCTAGACTAGCCTAGATAACAAAGCAATTCCAGTTTTAGCCAAAATTAGTGTCCTGCTGCTTACTATATCAGATCAAACCCTGAAGAAAATAATTATGATGCTATGATAATATTGATAATGCATTAGGCACTATACCAAAATGTTCATGTATTATTTAATGTTTACAATGATCCTATTCTCACTGATGTATAAATAAATAATTATTACATAGTCCTACCCAACTTACTTTACTATGTTGATTAGAAGCTAATACTGTATTTCCCAGACTTCTGTGAAGTACAGGAATGGTCATAAGTTACATCTACTGAAGACTTGGATATACAAGTCTTCGATATACAACATGCAATGGAAACCATTCTCTTAAAGATTGAATCTTGTGTTCCATTATGAGGTTGAAGTGTCTGTTTCAGCTAGTACATCTGATTTCAGTGGCTCTAGATACCAGACTGTGGGTGGTTGTAGTTGTAATTTTACTGGCTATAAAACATCCAGAGTGGGATGCTGTAATTTTCCTGCCTGTGATGTCCTTGCTATGTGATGTTCCATAATGATTCCCTATATCCCGTCTCCCAAGATATTTTTAGTGTCTGTTAATGAACCTCTTTCCATATATTCACCTAGAATGGAGTCTGTTGTTGCCATTGAGACTCTGCTAGTGCAATAATTGAGATCAGCTAAATCCCTTTAAAAAATGGAAAGGCTAACTTATAGCATGTGTATATTCCATTTTCCATGGACATTTCCCAGTGGATATTGCAAAGCAGTCTCAAGGTTACAAATTCTCAGTATATCAGTGATAATGATGACCAATGGCTTCAGCTGAAAGGAGCTAATAACGTGTAAAATAGGTTTGCCATGAATTTTATAAATGTTCTATACTTATAAACAAATGTATCCACATGGCCAAACTCAGAGAACTAAACTTATTTGGTTACAGCATCAATAAAAGAATAAAAAAGGAAAAGAGGAGAAGAAGGAAGTGATATTTTTTTGAATGACCGTTTTACACCAGGCACTGAATGAGGAGCATCAGTGAACACATAGAGATTAAAAACTGAGAGCTCTATACACATAATAGTTGGCAGATAATAGTAACTACTTCTTATCGCAGTACAAATTTTGATTAAAGTAGATAAATTTGGAAGGGGATCAATTTTACTTCATTAAAGTATACCATGCATGCATGCTAATAAGAAACACTGGTTTGTGAACTTTTTGAACAAAAATAAACATCAAACTGACAAAATGGCTCAGCAGGTATATACAACTTTCCCCCAAATCTGAAGACCTGAGATTGACCCCCCAGGACCCACATGGTGAAAGTCAAGAACTGACTCCTGCAAAAACCTCCTACCTCCAATTACACACCTTGTTAAGTGCATGCCACCCCTCCCTGAACACTCAAAAATAATTAAGTAAAATAGAATTTAAAATTAAAAATAGATGTCATAAGAGCAATCAGTAGAGTTAGATAAACTTGGATACTTATTCCTTACCCCAAAGTATGAATTGTCAAGTTGGAAGCACAATTAGAGATGTTTCACCATTCCACCCCCACTGCCCATCCTTCTTCTTTACCATGATTGTCCACTTTCTATTTTCTGCCTCTGGGAACACTAAGGACCGTGGAGAATAAAACACCTCATCATCCACTTCTTCTGGCTTTCTAGGCAAGCAGTGTAAAAATGTCCAGTCAGATGCAGCAACTTTAGCTGTCTAAAGAGATGGGGATAAGATCACATTTTGAGTATTAACTCTTGTATGTGGCAGTCATGTATATCTTCTTCAGTAATTAATAACACATTTGTCCTGGCATAATGTATCACTATAAGGTAAAGGGGTAGAGGGAAGTTTTTAGTTGAAGATACCAAGGATAATGCATTAGTTCCTTCAAACTATAATATTTTATAGTCACTCATTTAAATTTGGGAGATCATCACTACAAATTAAACCAGTTATTCACTTTTCTGGTATTCTGTCTAGTGGGGCAATGAAAGTTTTAGTAAAGAACTCTCCTGACATGTAGTTGATAGCAAAAGTTGCCAATATACAAAGAAGTTACTTTGATACAATGGTACTCTATTTTGAGCTTTTTTCAAATTATGAGTTTTAGCATTTGAAGCATACCTTGTCAGAAATTAAAATAATTTTGCAGAAAGCAGTGAGGTAGGAGTACATTAAAAAGGATTCAGAGCACTCAGCACTAGTTATTTTCTTCCAAATGAAAATGTGCCAGCTCTCAATTTTCACCCGCAGTTAAATCCCAAAAGTAACATTCCCCATCCATTTCCATTTTTCACATTCAGATTTAAAACTACATTGCCTCATACTTTTTAACCTCAAAATTACTGCCTTTGTACTGAAATTTTATTTCACATCTAAGTTGAGAATAATTGAGCTCCTAAAGTACTGGCAAATGAGATGGAAAGGAGGTAGCATTTATACCTGTCAAATGTCAGTAAAATTATTATTCTTCAAGCCTGCAGTACCAGAACCAGAAAATCACCCAAGGCACGCATGAGGCAACCCATAGGTAAGTTAAAATAGCTTCACCAAATATTTGAAACATATATGACAAAAAGATTAGCCATGTTGTATAAAAAGCTCCACAACCAGTGATGGACGGGGGATAGGGACTGTCTCTGACATAAACTGATTGGCCTGATCTTTAGTTACCTCCACCTGAGAGGGAAGCAGTGTTACCAGGCCACAGAAGAAGACAATGCAGCCACTCCTGATGAGACCTAATTGACTAGGATCAGAAGGAAGGAAAAGAAGACCTCCCCTATCAGTGGACTTGGGGAGGGGCATGCATGCAGAGAGTGGAGGAAGGGAGGAATTGGGATAGGAGGAGGGAGGGAACCACAGGGGGATACAAAGTGAATACAGTGTAATTAATAAAGAATAAAAAAAGAAAGTAAAGATATGATAGCAAATTAAGGACATAGACATGGAATGACCAATAAATATGAAAAATGCTTAACATAATAAGAAATAAGGCAAATTTTAGAAATCACAGGATACTATTTTCTTTCCAATTTGCAAGATGTAAATGTAAATAACAAAGAACAAAGTGTATGTGGAGAAAGAACAATAATTTACTTCTGCAAGGGTTTAAACTATTCATCCTGTTTAGATGAACCATCACTGTATTTTTAAAAGCATATAACACATCACAGAAAATTTCTTCCTTTAGAAACTTACTTTCTAGTAACACTTGACAAAGAAATATGGATAAGGTGTTCATTGTAGAATTGTTTGAAATTAATATTTTAAATACATAAATGAATATATCAATAACAATTATTGTGCGGAAATTACAATTCACTTGTACTTTGGAATTTTATGTGCAATACTGCAATGAATAAAAAACCTGTGACAATGAGTTGTGGCTAGTAGCAAGTGTCTGTGGTACTTTTCTCCATCTAGATGTTGGGAATAAGTTCACTTTGTGGAAATGGAATCATCTTTATATTTACCTTTTGTGAATTTTTGTTTACATGCATGTCATTCAATAATAACACTAACAACAACAACAATAATAACAATTTCATTTAAAAATATGCAGGGTTGGGCTGGAGAAATGGCTCAGAGGTTAAGAGCACTGGCTGCTCTTCCAGAGGTCCTGAGTTCAATTCCCAGCAACCACATGATGGCTCCCAACCACCTATAATGAGATTTGATGCCCTCTTCTGGAATGCAGGCATACATGCAGGCAGAACACTGTATACATATCAAGAAATAAATCTTAAAAAAAGTGCAGGGTCATCAGTTGAGAGCACTGGCTGCTCTTCCAGAGGTCCTGAGTTCAATTCCCAGCAACCACATGATGGCTCCCAACCACCTATAATGAGATTTGATGCCCTCTTCTGGAATGCAGGCATACATGCAGGCAGAACACTGTATACATATCAAGAAATAAATCTTAAAAAAAGTGCAGGGTCATCAGTTGAGAGCACTGGCTGCTCTTCCAGAGGTCCTGAGTTCAATTCCCAGCAACCACATGATGGCTCCCAACCACCTGTAATGAGATTTGATGCCCTCTTCTGGAATGCAGGCATACATGCAGGCAGAACACTGTATACATATCAAGAAATAAATCTTAAAAAAAGTGCAGGGTCATCAGTTGAGAGCACTGCTGCTCTGCCAGAGGACCTGGGTTTGATTTCTAGCACCCACAGGGTGGTGCACAACTATCTGTAACTCCAGTTCAAGGAGATCCAATGCTCTTTTGTGGCTTCCATGGGAACTGCATGTAAGCAATGCACAGGTATACATGGAGGCAAAACACCCATACACATAAAATAAAAAGTAAAGTAAAACACTTTTAAAAACTGAAAATATAATTGAAAATGACTAAGTCTGTACATTCACCAAACAGTAGAGTTGTTCTGTTTATCTTTAATTATCTGTACGTTGAAGAATATTGAGGTTAACTTATATTATTCAATTCAACATTAATTACAAATAGTTACAAAAAAAAATAAATAAATAAAAAAATAAAAAATAAAAAAAAACTGAAAATATCTAAATGAATTAATTTAAAAAAAATCTAAGTTTTGTCAAGAAGGAAAAAAAAAAAAAAACAAACAAGTGAGAATATATCTAAACTACCCTGTATCAAAAAATCAAACAAACATTTGTAGGTGAATAGGCAAATACATGTAAATGTGAAAAAATATGAAAGGAACCACATTATATTGTTAAATAGTAGTTAGCTATGGAAACAGTCACTGTTGAGAGAAAGGGAGACAGAAAATAAATAAACATGTTTTTATATCTTGATATAAAGGGGGAAATTTTTTTGCGTTGTTTTTCAAACTTTGGTATGTAATAAAAAGAAAATTATTTGTTACTTTATTCATATTTTTTGTGCTTTTGTGTAATCACTGTCTCCACCGCAATGTACTCCTGTTGTTTGGGATATGCTTTCAACAGAGGTTCTCAAAGTGTGGCCCTCAAGTAGCAGAATTTCATTATGTGGGAATCAGATAGAACGCAAATTTTTACATGCAAGACCCACTGAATCAGAAGCCCTGGGGTTGGGGCCTTCCAGCTGAGGATAAGAATACACAAAGGCCATTCAGATGATTGCTTAAGATTGAAGCATAGAGTGGGTGTGGTAGAGTTCGTTACCTAACTTTCTCTAGGCCCTGGGCTCCATGCCAGTGTTCAACATTGCAGACAACAACAACAAAAAGGCAAGGGAAGGAAAGGAGGCAAGCAGGAAGAAAAATTTGATATGCAGCTTTTCTAATATTCCTGGAAGACATTAGATTAAACGGAATTCCCCTAGGACAGTTTGCAAAGCTATCATTGGTTTAAGAGTGATTAGAAAATAAAAGCAAGGCACGCAAGCACATGCAAGCACATGGCAAGCACAGTTATGGAGCTTTTCTTATGGGAGAAATCTTAAGGAATTGCAAGCATCAGAAGTAACCTGATGTCTCTGCACTTATACAAAGTAAAGCATTTTGGGACTTCTGTTGTTGTTAGAGGGGGGAATGCGTACTCCACAGCACAGGCTTTAGATTTCTTTGTCATAATTTTTTTTTTCCAAAGAATATTGGCAATCTTTAGGAGGTGAGAGATCTTGTTGGGTTGCAGTGTGTCTTTAATACAGTATAAAAGGTCAGTCGACTGTCTCAAAGTGAGTGGGTGATGAGGCAGTTCTAGTCTTTATGAGTTCAATTAGTGAACCTTCAGAGAAGCATCAATTTGTACCTTCATTGTAACCTGGTAACCTTGGAAAGCCTGAAGACGCTTTTGCTTCTCCTCCTCTTGTCCCATGCTTATCCAAGTGTCTGTAATTAAAACATTGCTTCCACGGGCTGCTTCCAATGGATCATTTGTCATTGAGAACTTGGTACCATTCTAGCACAGAGAAGTTTGCTGATTAGAAAAAATAAAAATAAAAACTTCAAAGGACAGACAAAGGCAATTTGAACATTACAAATAAAGAGCATACCTCCTTGGCATACTGCTCTGCCTGCTTGATCATGTTAGGATCTGGCTCATAACCCTGCAAGAAGAAAATTGAGCTGTTATTTAGGTAATTAGAGAATTTAATTATAAATGGTACTATTTAATAGCTCTTATATCTAATACATATCTAATGTGTCTTAAAACAAAACAAAAGAAAGCCTAAAATAGTCTTTCTATTTTCTTTTAAAAGATATAACTTATCCATGGTCAGTAGAGCATACTGAAGCTGTCATGGTGTCCTTTGAACTAACTACCTCAGTCTTCCTCAGTCATAAAGGCAAATACAGAGCATGGTACTTTCTACCTCTCTTTGATAGACCTCTCCTTGACGTTTTAATGGCATAAGAGGGCTATACACATAACTGTATATGTGGCCTAATGCATTTTTATCTGTGCTTTGCGCACACAGCTTCATTTTTGTGTAACATGCTTCCCCACCTCGCTCTTTCCATGGACAAGTTTTTGACGTCTTTGTTTGAATGACCACTCTACAGAAAAGCACTCTGGGACCTCTCCAGCTAAATACCAATGGGCTTCTGTCTTATTCTTTTCCAAGAGAGGAGGACTTGCTGTGAAATGTCATTTATTATTGTTTTTAGAATGGTTTGGAAAAGTAAGTAAGGTACCTATAAAGAGGTGCGCATTCTTAGGATTAAATGATTTTGCATCCTGGGAGTCTTGTTTACTCACCCTAGTCCCAGCTCTAGTGGATATTCTGCAGGCAGCTAAATTAGCTAAAGCTATTCCCAAGTCATCATGCCATCATGAGCCTTCTCCACTCATTATTCTATTTTGTAGACAACAGTGTGACTTGGTTAGTACTTGCTTCTTATGTCAAAGCTGATTAAGTGCCTCAAGTCTTTCTGCCTAAAATACATCTCTCCTGCTTTTGTCTCCTTTAATTCTTCTCAATATACTGCCACAAGAAAGTCAATCTTCTTGTCCCTGTACATATTTTGCCATTTTCTACCATCCCAGCCTTTCACCCTTGAATATCTCCTCTTGGGTGTCTTTATCTGAACATGAACTCTAGCCTCACTTCCATATGGCATTCATGTCAGTTCAAACCCCATGATTATGCACACCCCCTCCATTTTGTATGGATTTCTGCTGAATGTTGTGATATTTCCTCCACACCTGCATTGTCATGAATAATCATGATTAAAAGGACTTACTCCTCTATGTTGCTATGGTGGTACCAGAGAGAAGGTGGTCTTTATCTGTCTACTACCTTTGGACGCTGCCTCAGCTATAAAAGGTCACCTCACTCACTCACACAAGCATACCCTTCCAGGTCCCCATATATTCAAGGAGTGATTGATAGGAATATAGGAAAACCAGACCCTCTCTTCCCAAGCCCACACAGATCCAAATTTTTAAAAAATGTTCTGTAGGTCAACTGAGAATGTGGGTTGGGTCCAAGTCATAGCTTAATTCTCCCTCCCCATATTCCTGCTTCCTTACCTTGCTCTTTCTCACTGCCATTGATTTCAAGTGCACACTGCCATGGGCATCTTATATATCCCACACACTAAAATCTACTTTCCAAGAAGTTCAGTTGGTAACAGGCAAGCCCATGCACATTCATCTGAAATCTGGCTTCTTTAAACATACTTGTCTACCACAGTTCTTCCCCCCTCACCAAATTCTGGAGGAAAGAAACTGCAGAGATATTGATTATGACAGCTGCAGAGTTTTAAAGCAAGTGTTGCTATGCTCAAACTGCCAAAAGATCTTGGAGCCTGGTTTATGGGGGTGGGGGTTGGGGAAAGTAATTAATACAGGTTTGTAAATTTGGTAACTAATGCTGTGAACATTCGTACAGGTGAATATAATAAAGAGACTTGGATATTACACCAGGTGCCTACTGCCCTGAAAATGTACTCCTCCCTTCAGAAAAGAGCATTTGAACTCTCTACCAATAATTATTCTTAGAGAAGGAATCAATAAGTCCTTAGAGAACCAGAACTTGGAAATTAGAAAATCACCCAACCTTGCACACTCTGAACCATGACTTAGAGTGCAGAGAGGGATTCTTCACTCAGATCTCAGTTTTCAATGCTAAATCACTCATTGGCTTTTACGTAAATCTTAAAACCATATGAGAAAGGTGATTAACAAAACAGTCTAAATATTTACTTAGAACACTGTTAAAATCATCACCATCCATGGCTTATGGAACACTGTTGCAAAATAATGGACAGAATAATAATTTCTTTTGAACATGTAAGTTATTCTTGGTTCAGGCATGAGGAAATGGATTACTTATGACTTTGGGAGTTGTCCAGTGTTTCTTAAATTTTCAATTAATCTAGCTTTATCTTTAAGGGAAATAGTTCTATTAAGAAGTGAAGACTTACAAATTAATGACCAACTGCAACTTCTGCACTATCAGACTTTGCAGCAGGTTTGTTTGTTTGTTCTTCAATGCAAAAACAAAAGCAAAAACCTTGCTCTCACCAGGATTTAAGTGGATTTTGGTGTACTTTTTCATTTAAATGAGTGTCCATAGAAGAATAATACTGAAATTACTCTATTGTGTTGGAAATTTTCTTTCAATGTGAATAAGACATTTTTGACATGCAGTAAAATGTTTAAACTGTATATTTCTTCAACAGAATGGAGCCATTTCAAAGTCAGCTTATAGCAGAGAACAATTATTGTCCATGCACATTTTATCTGTGAAAGCAAACGCAGTCATATTTTGCCTTAATATGCCTGAAGGACAATGGGCAAAGTGGAGTGGTAAGTTCTCTGGCGCCTACAAGGAGAAGAGCAGCCTGCTACCCTGCTAGTGGCTTTCTGAAAAGACAAAGAGCTGCAAGTTCTGCATTAGTAAGACATTTCTGTGGCCTGTTGTATCCCAAACACGTTATTGAAATCATGTTCTCTCGTGTTCCACACTCTAGTGAGAGTGTGCTCAAATATGCCACACCTAAGCTTTTGTTTCAGTGCATGGTAAATGAGAGGAGGAGGAGGATTTGTTGTAGGGGTCAACTCTCCACTCCCTAAAATTTTGCTTTAATAGGAGAGCTTCCAGAGCATATTATTATTGCATGTGCATGGCATTTGTTCTATAGCATGGCAGAGGCGTTTGGGAAAATAATGTCCTTTAAAAAGTCAGGGCAAGATACCTGATAAAACAAGGTCAGATGAAAGGGGAGGAGGTCCTCCCCAATCAGTGGCCTTGGAAAGGGGCAGGGAGGAGATGAGGGAGGGAGGGTTTGGGAGGGAATGAAGGAGCGGGATACAGTTGGGATACAGAGTTAATAAAATGTAACTAATAATAAAAAAAATAAAAAAAAGTCATGGCATAATTCAGTGGCAAAGTACTTAGGTAGAATATATGAGGCCCTGGCTTTGATGCCACTGCATTACACAACACACAAACACACACACAGGCAGGCACACTCATGCACTCAGACTACCCAATGGGAACCTCAGAATGTAGCTTTATTTGGAAATAGGGTCTTTGCATATGTAAGTACTTAAGATGAGGTCATGGTGAGTGGAAGTAGGCCTAAATTTAATAAGCCATTATTCTGAAGAACAGGGACATTTGCACATAGAGATATATGGACACAGAATAAGGGTGATGGAGGAAACACTTGGAGTAATTCAGGAAGGAGTCAATTAACAAATGGAATATGGCTGTGCCAACACCTAGATCTCAGACAACATGTTACTGTGCTTTTTGAGACACCCGGTTTGTACCAATTTGTTCTTGCCTAAGAAACTAAGTGAGAAGGATGCATTGACCTAAACTGACTCAGCTAGAACACCAGAGAACATGATTTTATTAACTTGTTTGGGCTACAACAGTCCACACAAATGTTTTACTAACACAGAACTTGCGGGGTTTTTTTTTTTTTTTTTGTTTGTTTGTTTGTTTGTTTTCAGAAGATCACTCTCTGGCTAACAGGCTGTTCTTTTCATTGTAGGTGTCAGAGAACTTGCCACTCCACTTTGCCCATTGTTCCTTAGCAGTAACTGGTCCAGAAGGATGAAAACTCACTCTTCTGACTCCAGGTCTGGAC
Source organism: Meriones unguiculatus (assembly GCF_030254825.1). Classification (NCBI taxonomy): domain Eukaryota; kingdom Metazoa; phylum Chordata; class Mammalia; order Rodentia; family Muridae; genus Meriones; species Meriones unguiculatus. The sequence continues at coordinate 92,449,373 of NC_083369.1, read as the reverse complement.
AACTCTGAAGCATACCTTACATTCAAGTGCTCATTTGTTGTAGCAAGTTAAGCTTTTCCTTTTTAGACTGGGCATGCCATAGCATTAGGGTGACCAAATTATCCCAGTTTTCCAAATGCTCTGAAAATTTTAGCATTGAATGCCTCTCATCTCCAGAAATACCCTAGGTCTACAGAAACCAGGATGTTTGACTCCTTGAATCTTCTCTTTCCTTTATCTCTTCCTACTAGTTCCTTGTGAGTCTCTTAGGTCCCTACCATGGACATGTTAGTAGGAAACTCAGCTGAAGACACTGATCAAGAGTCAGGTGGGTGAAGTGTGCATGAAATACTCAAGGACTGGATGATTATTATTCGAAAAATAAAGCAATTTATCTCCATGCTATAAATCACGTTCCTGACAGTTGGTAAAACAAACAAACAAACAAACAAACAAACAAAACCCATCTCAAATTCAAGAAGCAGAAGCACAGAGAAAAATTTTGAAGTCCCTTTATATCCATCTCAGAGTGAGCCATAGGTGTGACTATTGGAAAACAGCAGAGAGACACTAGCAGGGCACATGATCATTGTAAACAGTTTTCTCCTAATGTGATGGTCAATTCTCTTACCACAAATCAACACTTTGTTTCTGAAATAATGTCTACTTAGGGAAATTTTCCTTATTAAAAGACTACTGAAAGGACATCAGAAGCTAAATAAGAAACTTAATGGAGAGAAGAGAGTGGTAGGTCTGTGGTGTTTAAACTATTCTTGGCATATCCTTCAGGGTTGGTTTGTGCTTGATTCCCCCGTAGGGTTATTTCCTACCCATTCCAGGTTCTGTTTGTACTACAAGGGGCAAGGGTATCTTAACATAGGACTACTTCTAGGGGGATGTACATTTTTTATTTTAGTGTATATATTTATGCATGTATATTAGTATGTGGACTGAACATTTATGTGTTAAGAAACTCAAACTTTATACAAAGACTCTCCCCTGGTGAGGGAAACTCCCTTCTACTTCTAACCTGGAAGTTTCTAATTTTATGGAGGGATTGGCAACAACTGTTACCATTTACATTTTATGAGAATAATCAGGATAGAAAAGATGTAGGGGTAGTTTCCATAGGCACATGAGACTCAGATTTAAAAATCTAATGAGACCCTGGAGATGAGGTTTGAAATCTAAAGCTGTATGCCAGCAAATGTGTCCTTCACAGAGAACTGACATTTTTGTTTCTTTAATTATTTTTTAAATCAAATTGCTGTATTGAAGAGATTACAGCACCATTTCCATGCACTGAAGATTTTACATTGTCTGGTTTTCACTGCTTTCTTCAGGCTGTGTGGTGATAATGCACAAAGATGCCAGTCATCATAATGACCAGTATCAGGGCATTCAAAGGCATAATTCAGATGTGCTTTTATCACAGACACATAGAATAAAAGGCATCAGCCAAGACTAGTTTCCACTATAGAAATGAAAAATTGCACTCTTAGAAAGCCAGATACTTATTCAATAGAAGAGTTGGTAATAGAGCCTAAATTGTGTGGCCTCAGCTATGCTGTCCTTGGACAGAAGCTTTATTTCCACTGTGAAATAAACATCTGATTGACAGGGAAGTTATTTCAGGGCAGAGAGTTTCCCTACCTTTGGAGTAGCTGCTTGAAGGTGCATCCCGAATTTTGCAGCACTCATCATTATGGAGTGCAGGATGTTGTTCCCATCCCCTATCCAGCTGAGGGTAAGACCTTTGAGAGAGCCATAGTGTTCCTACAAAACAAGAGGGAAAGGGGATTAAATACGAGGTGGAAACCCACTTTTATGCAACAGTTACTAGAGTTAAGATTTCACCTTGAAATAAATGACTTATTGGAATAGACTATATTTTGCATTGTATTCAATAATATGAACACACAGTCACAAAACAGTACCTAAAGGGTTCTAATGTCTTAATCCAAGACATAGTACTGAGGCTTAGATTTTCATGAATTTTGACTCTGTCTTATCATTCAAGGATTGAACACTTTTATCCAGGTACAACCTTTGATGCTGAAGTTGAAACAAAAGAGACAGATAGCCACTACTTCCATATTATTGTATTCCCTGGTGTAAAGAAGTGGCTGGCATAATTCACAAGAAACAGCATGGCAGAGTGACTCTGAGAACATTGCCATCATCAAATGTCAAAAAACATTGCTGAGACTAATTTGTTAATGGACACAGTCATGTGTAAATTATAAAGGCATTCCTGGGAATTATAAATATACATATCATGGTAACAACTCTTTTGTAAGTTGCCAATCCCTCCATAAAATTAGAAACTTCAAGGTTAGAAGTAGAAGGGAGTTCCCCTCATCAGGGGAGAGTCTTTGTATAAAGTTTGAGTTTCTTAACACATAAATATTCGATCCACATAAAAGAATATATACATTATATATATATATATAAAAGAATATATACATAGCATATATATCTATAAAAGAATATATACATAGCATATATGTCTTCTTCACTCTGGGAGAAAAAATCCCATGACCCCCAGAATGAATAGCGGCCATCTTCACCTTGGATGCCTCTTCCTTTTATCTTTCTCTCCTGCATCAATTCTTTGTTTCTTTTTTCCGGTGCAGCGATATTCCCCTATGCATTGGTGACTGTTTTCACAACTCACACATCTTTGAGACAATATTTTATTTGGTATATTTTGGGAAAGGCTGCTAGAAGTTCTTGTAGAAACCAAATGTTCTGAAAACAATTGACATCTTGTGCCTCTGTATCTGTGGGTCAAGGGAGGGAGGACTGTTGCCTGTGTCATTAAATAAATGTCTTTGTTTTGAAAAAAAAAAAGAATATATGCATAGTAGGTTTCATTCTAAAACAATAAATAAATCTAAAGAAATTGTTTCATGACCTTAGAATTTAACAAAACTGCGCTGAAGATGGGACTCACTAGCAAAGAGCTTTTCAAGTATGTGTGAGGCCCAGGTTTCCATCCTCAGTACCACAAAAGAAAAAAAAAAGAGCAACAGAAAGCAAATTGATTGAAAGAATAGAAGATGTGTGATGGGCTAGAAGGGGTTGGAAACAGGCTTGAGAAGAAAGGGATCATATAGCTTCTTTAGAGCAATGTATTGTTTTCTAGATCTGTAGTATTCACACATGCATACTTTTAAAGATAGACATTTTACATAATAGCAATTAAGTAAATGGTTCCACTAAAAAGTTAGGAATATCTGTTGATTTTTTTTCTCTCCTGTAAAGCAAAGAAACACACCAACCTGTAGTGTGAGGTAATCAGCCAGGATCTGGATAGGATGATACAAGTCTGACAGTCCGTTGACAATTGGGATGGATGCTTCCTTAGCCAGGATGTCCAGATCTGACTGTTTATACACTCGAGCTAACACCGCATCTGTCATGCTAGATAACACACTGTGGAAAACCAAAAAGAGATATTCTAAGCAGGTTTTGCTTAATAACCCCTTCTTTAATTCAAGCTCCTTAAAGACATGAATAAGTGCTAATAAATTAAAATGAGTAGTACAATATACCTATGAATGTAACAGACTGGAAAGCTAACACTAAATACACAGTCATTTAATGTAAAAGAGAATTAGCCACACAAATTAACCCACAGAGGGGAAGTTTTCACTGTTTCCGTAAAATATAAAGCATCCATGTAGCAGTTATGGAAACATACACAAAATCTCTAGGGGATGGTAATTAAGGAAGAGTGGTATTTGCTTCTTGGTTGGTTTTTAATTTTCAAGGAGATGCGAATTTTGAGCTAAGACTGAAGACCAAAACTACCACATTGCTCATCATATCAGTATTAGCAGCTGCTCAGTATCTCAAATGCCACCCAGATTTACTGACACCTAATCTCCATTGTGACTCCAAGAAGCAAACTTGAACAGTAAAGTTGGAGGGTCTTACTAAAGAGGGAATTAAAGCTACCATATTTTTAAAATACCATTAATTCTCTGCTTAGAATCTTCACAAGGTAAGAAAAAAATGGAAGAATAAACACTGCTTCTGAGGTAAAAGCCTATAATGAATGGCTCAATTAAAAGAAAAAAGGCATCTCAAATACTCTGAGTATAGAATAATTCACCAGTAAATATTTCCCAGTAAAACTTCCCTCATTAGAGCAACCAGCTGCTCCATATATCTGATGATTTGTGATAAAGGTACTTTGCTGAGTAACAGAACTTTCTTCTGTTACTATGCAGATGCCTAGATGGCAAATATAGAGGATGACTTCTGAATTTCTTAGTGTTTCACATAATCTTCCAAAGTTTAAAAATCACTGTTCTAAGGCTCTAATAGTTATGTTAAAATAATTTTATATCTGCTTGCTTTTTGTGAGAATCATAATGGAAGTCTTCTTCCCAGTAGAATGCAAGTTTCTAACTCTACTGAAGAAAAGTAACTCAACGGAAGTAGACAACTCAGTAATATCTAAGTCACAGCCAGGTAAAAAGTGCATGTTTAAAGTGAATAAATTTTATGATAACTCCATAACTCCTCATAAGAGAGGTGCAGAAGTATGTTTCACTTTACATGAAATACTTTGAACGATTCAAAGTGTATGTAGATGCCTTCAAACCCAGTGGCTTTGCCTAGGTCCCACCTCCTGTATTTTCATCACCTTTCCATACATTAGCGACTCATGATTCATCAAAAAAATGTGTTAATCCAATGGTGATGCCAGAGCACACATGATCCAATCACTTCCTAAAAGTCCCACCTTGGAACATTTCTACAATACTAAGCCTTTAGCACTTGAACTGTGGGGGATTATGTCCAATCCAAACCATAACAACCCCTGTAGTGGAAGAATACCCAGGTAACATGGAGGAAGCATCTCTGATTGGAAGACTTATGTAGTTGAAGGTGAGAGAGGAAAACAGTCCTGGACATGGTCCTGGATTTGGAGCAGACAAGTACTATGTAATTTATCTCAGGAGGATTATGCTCTATTAAATTCTATGCACTGTCCAATCACAAAGAACCTGGAAGTTAATTCTTGTAGTCACACTACAAACTAGCCTTTAGAAAGCAAAATTAATGTATGCAGTGTTCAGCAGCTGAGCCATTTTGGAGAGGTATGAATGCACTCATGAAATGCCTGTTGACATATGCTCTACAAGTTTGATGGCACAATAAAGGAATATAAAGATTTTAAAAAAGCTGTCAGAAGTAACCAAGAGTGTAAGTGAATAAAGCACTTGTCAGGCAAAGGGTTGTAGTTCTACTCTCAGCACTGAGCAAAAATTCAGACATGATGGTGCACAGCTGTACTTACAGTATTCTGAAGGTTTAGATAGGAGGATCACTACCAGTTCAAGGTAAGCTTTAGGTACATAGTAAGACACCCCCTCACCCCAGCACCACACACATACACACCAAGTAGAAATAAATACACATTCTAGTTCTTTATGCAGGATACAAAGAAAACTAGTATTTGGGATAATCATGGCCAGGCAGAATCTAAAGTCAGAATAGAATATTGTGATGACAAAATGGTTCAATATCCTGAAGGAACATGCTCTTTTCACCACTGATCCATTATAGCTATTCAAATCCCTGAAATAATCCTTGTCTTCTAATAAAGGTCCTCTTGTGTTAAATGAGAGGGAATGAATGGGTGAACAACACACTATGTTATACTGGAAAGATTAAGATTTTATACACATATTAAGTATATTCATTTGATCTTAGTTAATTATCAAGAGTGACAATTACAGAAGCTGTTATTTTTATACCACTAGATTCCTGCAAGCATCCTTAGCACAATGAGTTTGATCCTTAACAGTGTTCTATTAAAAATATATGTAAAGAGAACTGTTAGAGAATATTCAATTCAACATCCTTGGCAGGATAAAATCAGAATGGGTCTGTAACATCACATTGTTGCCAGGAAGAAAGACAGGACAAGGGCATTGCTAATGAGGAGGAAGTCAACTTAAAGGAGCTTCTATTTTCAAGCTATAATTTTTCATAGCAATAAAAATCATTCTGAATGAAACGACTTCTATTTATAAAAGGCCATGATACTTGTAAGAAATGAATTAATATAAAGAAATTTACAAATGTAAAAGAGAAATGTTAAACATTACCTCTACATTTTAAATTTATTTAAACAAGTAAGACTACCTATATACATACATACATGTATACAGGTACACACAGTATACATCTATATGTATGTATGTATTTTCAGACAGATATTTTATATACCTAGTATTTTTAATCTGCATAATCTATAATTAATTAACATAATTTTTCAGCTAATTGGTCTTAGAATCAATAGAAATTCTTTCAAAACTAGGCTCCATTAGCATTTGTGTTCTTCTACAAAAGAGAAGTAGCAGGTACTCCAGCAGTTAAGTAGCACCAGTTGTCATGTGACTTCCACTATGATAGAACTGTTATTCCAAAATAAAGACATAGTTAACTGTCAATCTAAAGTTTCAGATTCACTTTCTTGTTTCTCTGAATGGAAAATTTATCGTGACTTAATTAGTTCTAATGCAATGCAAAGGAACAAGGTGTAGTATGCTTTAACATATTGAGAAAGGACAAGAGTTGAATATTACAAAGCTGTGGCAATGGGTCATGTACTGTCAGAAATTAAAGGCAAACAAATGGAACCAAATACCTCATCTTCAAAGTTTCTTAAAATCCCAGAATGGACATGAAATAGAGCAATAATAAACCTGTGGTAAACAGAATAATAGGCCACAAAAATGCTTGTGTCTGAATCCTCCAAATCTTCACAAAATGAATTGCAAGATATAATCAAAGTAAATGTTTGGAGAGAGGACAACTTCCCTGGGTTGGACTGTATAATCTCAGATGCCTTTATAAAAGAGAGAAAAGATATAAGAAATGGGAGAATATCCAGTAGTGAGAGGTTCAGGGATGAGCTGAAGGATGTGGGAAACTTCTGGAAACTGGAAAGATCAAGGATTCAAATCTTTCCTGGACTCTCCAGAAGAAGGCACCTCTCCTAACTCCCAAAACAGGAAGTTTGCTTTTTAGTTACGATAGTATGTTAAAGAAGCAACAAGAAACATATATAGCTCCATGACAAAAGTGAAAGCTATTACGATAAGATACACAGCCCAGTAGTCAACATCTGGAGTTTAACTCACTTTGATCTTAGCAACCAGTTCTCACTAGCCAATCAGAGTCAAGTGCTTAACAATTTACTTAAATTTTATCCCTGTCTTCCTGCGATTTGTTTTTCCTTTTCATCCTGTTCAAATTATTGAAACCCAGAGAAGATATTAAAACATGTACAGCCTAATAATGTTTAAGTTCCAGTACTGTGAAAGTATTTTTAAAAAAAGGTATAATGAGAGAGGGGGCTACAGCTGGGATACAAAGTAAATAAACTGTAATTTATTTAAAAAATGAATAAATTTAATAAAAATGTATAAGAATAAATAAAATAATATCTATGAAACTAGCAATAATATTATAGCCCATTTTATCATCAAAATATTAATTAATTTTGTAATCAATGTGAGAGTTTATGGTTAAATTTTCCTTTGTAAAATGCCTAGAGCATTCAGGAAAATACAAAAATACTGAAAGCATTTGATTACGTTTCCAAACAACATGGACATGTTAGAGATGTGCTTTGTTCACTTATTATACTTCAATTGTATAAGCAGTATGGGTCTTTTTTTCCTTTTGTAGTGCTAGTGATAAAACCTACGACCTCATGCATGCTATAAGTGCATTACCACTGAGTTAAACAGTCAAGCCTTACAATTTTTTGGAGAAATGCAAACTTGAATGTATATCAGAGTCACCAGTGGGAATTGCATGTCTCATTCAGAAGGTCTGGTTTGAAATCCAAGAGTCTGCGTTTCTAACAAGCTCCCAAGGGTTGCTTATGTTTTGCTTTGGTAACCATATTTTGAGAGTAAGTGATTTAGAGGAATGAATTCTGTATTCTACTTATAGGAACAGTAAATGTTTGATGAATTCATATGGTTAATAGAATGGACCACAAATGAATAACACTGTAAGGAATATTGTTGTACTAACAAAAAATTCCTTGGAAATTCATACATAGCAAAAAGGAAGCATGTCAAACTTTATCAAAAGCCCCACTTAGGCTTTTAGCCATTGAAGCTACAGGTGAGGTGGCATTCAATGATGTGGGCCAACGCCAATGGGGAGAAGCAGTTCCCAGAATGGTTTTCACATTACAAACACTTGGGGGAACAAAGATATTAAAGATGTGATTAGTGCATAATATTTTCAGTGGCATTGGTTCCTTCAAGCTTCAGTTGCTAGAAACAGAATTCACTCTTTTCATGCTTTCAGGCTAATAAAGATAATTTTAAAATATAAACAAACCTTCTCACTGAAAACAATGGCAAGCTTGCAGCTAGAGCTGGAGGGGTCCTGAAGCTTGTCATTTAAAACCCCAGCTTTAAATGTCTTAAGAACTTGATTATACTTGTTACAAATGAAAGGCTGATAAGTTAAAAATACTTCCTAGCTCTGTAAAGATTTGTCATTTTGGTCTCTTTTCATTTCTACTGAAAGGAAATGAGGTTTTGCTTGATTTTTCACAGATTCCTGCAGGTTTTCAGATGGTCTTAGGCCTCTGCCAACAATTAAAGCAGAACAGCTTTGGCAAAATCTGGATTTCCTATATTTAAAAGGTCCTGCACACACACACACACACACACACACACACACACACACACACACACACACCAGTGTGCCATAACTGTTTAATAGCCAATACTGGAATTTTTCAAAAATATGTACAGCTTAAATATTTAATACATTTTATTTTGTCTAGATGTTTGATATGTCAAACATCATTTGTTCCAGTCTGCACAGTAAAAGGAAAGAATGGTTGAAGATGTGATTTCAACTCTATTTCTAGATGGTTGTGGTATCATTACCAATAATATTTTTGAGTGGTTATTATCTAAAGGAGTGCTACTGTAATTATTAGAAGCTAACTATATCAAGAAATATTTCTGCTTGTGGTTGTGGCACATGCCCATAATGCCAGCACAAAATATGCTGAGGCAGGAAGTTTGCTGAAAATTCAAAGCCAATATGGTTTACACAGTTATCTCAAGGCCACCATGGGATACACACCAAAACTGTCTCATAAAGGGGGATGGAGCAAGTTAGGGATATACCCCAGTGAAGGGGTACTTATTATATGAAAAGCCTCAACATAGCATTAAGAAAATTTCTTTCAAGTGTGATTTTATTCTCTAATCAAAAGTGACATAGAGCTTTCCTACAATAATGGTTAAATCTTGGCCCTGCTTTAAAAAATGAATTGATTCTGGAATGTCTTGTCATCAAAGATGAATGGGGATTGCTTCAAAATTAGCCAGTTGGAAAACATAATATGTTTATATGTTTTCCAAGCATGGAACAATATATACATCCATAGGCTAACACCTGTGTGTATTGAGACTTTGAAATACATTAAAGTCCATGAGTTTATAAATATGTTAAAATAGAAGAATATTAAGGAATTACAGCAAGACCAATTTCCAGTCATTTTAAAAGAGATCTTTTAGGCTATAAAGTTCTTGATCAGAAAAGCCAGACTACATAAAAATGGAAGAAGGCTGTTCAGTGTGAGAAGACTGTCTTTGGGCTGGAGATATGGCTCAGTGGTTAAGAGCACTTGTTGGTCTTACAGAGGATCCGAGTTTGAATAAATGGCTAACAACCATGTATTCCTTCATCTGGAGTGCAGACATACATGCAGACAAATTGCCCTATACGTAAAATACATAAATAAATCTATAAAAGAAAAAAATGACAACAGGAACAAAAATGAATGTCCTAATGATAGGCATACCCATAGAGATTCTGACTATCTTGAAAAGGTGATCTGGATGAAATTTGCCAAGGATGGTTGATCAAAATGGATCCTTTCCAGCACACAGTTTCTGTTCATTGGTATGTTTTACTTCCATATAAGAATGGAAACTTATTTAGAAATTAACTTAGACACCGTTAATAATGAAATAAAGAGTCCAAGGTGGCTACAACCAGCACACATCTTATCTAAGACTCACAGGATCCAAAACTCCAAAATTGTGAATGGAAGGGTGGCTGAAGCCAGAACATTGACATTAAGGCTTCCTGAGTGAGAGGGGACAGCCGTGAGCTAGGACAGTTTAGATCAAGGACACCCATAGACATCTCCAGGATCTGAGAGTGGTGAATATTTGACTCCCCTGCATTTCTTGTTGCCCCAAGCACCAGCCTCCCAGTTCCAGCCCATATGTTGCTGCAGCTGCCACCCCAAGAAAGAGCCTTGGTGCTCAGTGGCTGAGACTGCAGAGGTGGCTGCCCCAAGTACAGGTCTCCCTATCTGGCTGCAAAAGAGCAGACACAGCTGAGCTGAGGGATATTCTACACTTTGATTTGGACCTGTAGGTCCAAAAATGAGAGTATAGAATAGCAACCCCCAAAATAAATGGATATTTTAATTAATTGGAGACACAGGAAAATGATCTCAAATCTATACTTATCCAATTCTTAGAGGCACATAAAGAGGAAACAAACAAAGCTCTCAAAGAATGCAGGCAAATACAGCCAAAAATATAGGGGCACAATTAGAGGCATATAGTGAGGAAATGAACAAACAAACAAAAAAATTAGAGGCCATCATGGAAAGACAGAAATCCACATTCAAACAGATAAAGGAAATGGTACAAGAAATGAAAAGAGAATAGAATTAGAAAACACAGAGGGGCCTGGAGAGACGGCTCAGAAGTTAAGAGCACTGACTGTTCTTCGAAAGGTCTTGAGTTCAATCCCAGGAACCACATGGTGGCTCACAACCATCTACAATGAGATCTGGTGCCCTCTTTTGGCATGCAGGTAGAAAACTGTATAAATAATAAATAAATCTTAAACACACACACACACACACACACACACACACACACACATACACACATATAAACAGAAAAAAATCCTAGAGCTGGAGAACTTAGAGAAAAGATCAGGAACTACAAAGTTAAGGATCACCAACAGAATACAAGAGATGAAAGAGAGAATCTCAGGCACTAAAGATACAGTTGCAGAAACTGATACATCTCTCAAAGACAAATAGAATCAGAAAAGTTCCAAACACACACACATAAAAAAACAACAACAACAACAACCAAAAAACAAAACAAAAGCAAGAAATCAAGGACTTCATGAAAAGACAAAATCAAAGAATAATAGGAATAGATAAAAAAGAAGATTCCAGGGTCTAAGGTCCAGAAAATGTTTTCAAGAAAATCACAGAAAATTTTCTCAACTTAAAGAAAGAGGTGTACATAAACATACAAGAGTCCTACAGAACACCAAATAGACTAAACCAGAAAAGAAACTTCTCACATCACATCATAGCCAAAACACTTAATCTACAGAACAAATAAAAAATATTAAAAGTAGCAAGGGGAAATGGCCAAGTAACATACATGTAGACCTATCAGAATTGCACCAGACTTCTCAACCAAAACTATGAAAGCCAAAACGTCCTGGGCAGATGTCATGCATACTCTAAGAGACCACAGACGCCAATGCATACTACTATATCCAGCAAAGCTTTAAATCAACATAGATGGATAAAAAAAAATATTCCATGACAAAACTAAACTTAAACAATATCTACACAGTAACCCAGCCCTACAGCAGATACTAGAAGGAAAACTCCAATCGAACAAAATCAAAGATACCTAAGAAAACACAGGATATAGGTAATTTCACAACAAAGAATAGAAAGGAAACAAGCATTGAAACAAAGAAACACCACCAATTCCACAATAAAAGGAAGTATCATTCACTGGTCACTATTTTCTATTTACATCAATGGACTCAACTCTCCAATAAAAAGACACAGACCAAAAGAATGGTTGCAAAAACAGGACCCAACATTTTGCAGCACCCAAGAAACATACCACTGCGACAAATATAAACACTACCTCAGAGTAAAGGGCTGGAAAAATGGTTTTCAAGCAAACAGACACAGAAAACAAGATGTCTATTAAAATAAACTTTCAATCAAAATTAATCAAAAAGATGAGTAGGGGCATTCCATTCCCATCAAAAGAAAAATATGCCAGGAAGACATCACAATTCTCAACATTTATGCCCAAATACAAGAGCACCTATGTTTGTAAACTTAACATTATTAAAGCTTAAATTGAACATCAATCCCAACAACTTAATAGTAGGAGACTTCAACACTCCTCTCTGACCAAGGGACAGATCATCTAGAAAGACGCTAATTTGGGAAATAATGACAATTACAAAGGTACTAAATCAAATGGACCTCATAGATGTCTACAGAACTTTTCATCCAAACTCAGAAGACTATACCTTCTTTTCAGCTCCTCATGAAACATTCTCAAAAATTGACTATATAGTCAGGCACAAAGCAAGCCTCAACAGATTCAATGAGATCGAAATAATCCCTTGTATACTATCAGAACACCATGTCCTAAAACTAGATCTTAACAACAACAGAAAGAACAAAAAGCCTATATATACATGGAAAATAAGCAACTCTCAATGACAGATTGGTCAGCGAAGAAATGAAAGAAAAATTAGAGATGTCCTAAAATTCAATGAAAATGAAAGCAAAACTTACCCAAACCTATGAGACACAATGAAAGTACTGCTAAAAGAAAAGTTTATAGCACTAAGTGCCTCCAGAAAGAAGTTCAAGACATTCCATACAAGCAATTTAATAGCATGCCTAAAAGCCCTAGAAAAAAAAATGAAGCAGACACACCCAAGAGAAGTAGACAATTGGAAATAATCAAGTTCAGAGCCAAAATCAATGAATTAGAAACAAAGAAAGCAATTCAAAGAATCAATGAGACTGAAAGCTGGTTCTTTGAGAAAATCAAAAGATAGACAAACCCCTAGCCAAACTAACTAAAAGGCAGAGATAAACTATCTAAATCAACAAAATCAGAAATGAAAAGAGGGACATAACAGCAGACATTGAGGAAATCCCAACAATCATTAGGTCTTACTTCAAAAGCATAAATGTCACAAAATATGAAACTCTAAATGAAATAGACAATTTTCTTGATCAATTCCACTTACCAAAGCTGAATCAAGACCAGGTAAATAAATTTAATAGTCCTATATCCACCAAGAAATAAAAGCTGTCATCAAAAGTCGCCCATCTAAAAAAAGCCCAGGGAAGGATACAAATTAACTCAAAAAAATCAGTAGCCCTCCTGTATACAGAAGACAAATGTGCTGAGAAAGAAATTAGGGAAACAACACCCTTCACAATAGCCACAAAGTTCCTTGGTGTAACTCTAACCAAGCAAGTCAAAGACTTGTATGAATAAAACTTCCAGTCTCTGAAGAAAGAAATAGAAGATATCAGAAAATGGAAAGATCTCCCACGGTCATGGCTTGGCAGGATTAACACAGTAAAATTGGCCATCTTACTGAAAGCAATCTACATATTCAATGTAATTACCATCAAATTACCAACACAATTCTTCAGAGATCTTGAAAGAAAATTTCTCAACTTCACATGGAATAAAAAGAAAGCCAGAATTGCTAAAACAATCATCTACAATGAAAGAACTTCCAGAGGTATTTTTCATCCCTGATCTCAAGCTGCACTAATAAGCAAGAGTAATAAAAACTGCATGGTACTGGCATAGAAACAGAATGGTGGATCAAAGAAATCAAATAGGAGACCCAAGAATAAACCCATGCACTTATAGACACCTGATCTTTGACAAAGATGCCAAAACCATACAAGGGAAAAATGACAGCATCTTCAACAAATGGTGCTGGTCTAATTGGATGTCTACATGTAGAAAAATGAAAATAGATCCATACTTATCATCCTGCACAAAACTAAAATCTAAGTGGATCAAAGACCTCAACATAAAACCAGATACACTAAACCTGTTAGAAGAAAAAGTGGGAAGACCCTTGAACTCATTGGCACACGAGACAACAACTTCCTGAACAGAACACCAATAGAACAAGCTCAAAGATCAACAATCAATAAATGGGACCTCATGAAACTGGAAATTTTCTGTAAAGCTAAGGACACTGTTGTCAGAAGAAAATGATAGCCTATGGATTGGAAAGGATCTTCACCAACCCTATATCTGACCGAGGGCTAATATCCAGAATATATGAAGAACTCAATAAGTTAAACAGCAACAAATCAAGTAATCCAATTAAAAAATGTGGTACGAAGATAAGCAGATTTGTCAATAGAGGAATACCGAATGGCAGAGAAACACTTAAAGAAATGCTCAACATCTTTTGTCATCAGGGAAATGCAAATCAAAATGACCCTGAGATTGCACCTTACACCCATCATAATAGCTAAGATCAAAAACTCAAGTGACAACACATGCTGGAGAGGATGAAGAAATGGGAAGCCTCTTCCATTGTTGGTGGAGATGTAAACTTGTACAACCACTTTGAAAATCAGTCTGATGCTTTCTCAGGAAATTAGGAATAGTGCTTCCTCAAGTTCCAGCTAAACCACTCCTAGGCATATATCCAAAAGATGATCAAGTACACAACAAGGACATTTGCTCAACCATGTTTGTAGCAGCTTTATTTGTAATAGCCAGAAGCTGGAAACAACCCAGATGCTCCTCAACTGAAGAATGGATACAGAAATTGTGGTACATTTATACAATGGAATTCTATTCAGCAATTAAAAATAAGGAAATCATGAAATTTGCAGGCAAATGGTGGGAACTGGAAAAGATCATCCTGAGTGAGGTGTCCCAGAAGCAAAAAAACACATATGGTATATCCTCACTTATAAGTGGATATTAGACATATAATATAGGAAAAACAAACTAAAATCGGTACACCTAACAGAAGCTAATCAAGAAGGAGGGCCCTGGGTAAGATGATCAATCCTCATTCAGAAAGACAAATGGGAGAAAACAAATGGGAAGAGGAAGAAAACAGAGAATAGGACAGGAGCCTACCACAGAGGGCCTCTAAAAGACTCTACCGAGCAAAGTATCAAAACAGATGCTGAGACTCATACCAAATTTTGTGCAGAGTGCAGGGAATCTTATGAAAGAAGGGGGAGATGAAAGAGCTGGAGGAGACAGGAGCTCCACAAGGAGAGCAACAGAAGCAAAATATCTGGGTCCAGGTTTGTTTCCTGAGACTGATACTCCAACCCAGGACCATGCATGGAGATAACCTAGAACCCCTGCACAAATGTAGCCCATGGCACCTCAGTCTCCAAGAGGGTAACCTTGTAAGGGGAACAGGTGCTGTCTCTGGCATGGACTCAGTGGCTGGCTCCTTGATCACCTCCCCCTGAGGGGGGAGCAGCTTTGCCAGGTCACAGAGGAAGACAATGCAGCCAGTTCTGCTGAGACCTGATAGGCTAGGGTTAGATGGAAGGAGAGGAGGACCTCCCCTATCAGTGGACTGGGGGAGGGGTATGGGAGGAGATGAAGGAGGGATGGTGGGATACACATGGGGAGAGAGCTACTGCTCGGTTACAAAGTGAATAAATTTTAGTGAATAAATAAATATATAAATGTATAAAATTAAAAACAAAATAAAACAAATAATCAAATAAAAACAAAAGCACAAAATAATAATATAAAAATTTAAATCTATAAAAATAAATTAAATAAATAAGATATAAAAAATATAAAACTACAATAAGCAAAAGTAAAGTAATCAAGTATTACTTGGTCCCAGGGAGGTTTGGTGCAGACTCTGTGGAAGTAAGTGAACAATATTTTGTTTCAATACAGGTCATGTTTTGAAACAGATCCTAAGAGTCATTGTGGATGTTGATGAGAGAGACAATCACACAACAGTTTTCATGCCTTCAAGAACTTGTTGAGGGATATCTGACATTGTTGTATGAAAACCAGACACAAAGTGCCCTGAGAATACAGCAAGAAGTATATAGAACAAAGACATCACAGGGTACAATTTATATGGGATTTGTTGATGGTCAAGTGAAGAAGCAAGACGTGAGTAACAGAAAAGGTGTTCTTGTTGGGTTTCACGCCAGCTTAGATTCCTATTTATTCCAGCAGAATTCTAGTCAAATTCTAGCAAACTGCTCCAATGGTGGCCTTCATGTCCCGAGCCCCAGATGATCCTGCAGAGCCTGGACAGCAAGTGAAACAGTCTGCTCTTCCCAAGACTTGGTCAACATTTCAGTTTTTAGACCCCCAATAATGATGCCCCAGTGTCAGCAGGAAATTGTCATAGAAGATTATGTCATCCTTATTCATTTATTATCAGCAAAAGGCTGGGATGTTTCTTTTCAGACCAGGAACAAGTGGCTGAGGTGCCTGCCTATTTAACATATCAGGCCTGGCCTCCAGATTCTCCCAGCATTGCTCAGTCCCTACCTGTTACAAGGTGTGGCTGGCATACCCTGCTCTCTGTCCTGAACTTTCTCGTCTGGGGATGGGCTTCTCCTCTCCCAGAAGCTCTAAAATATATATAACAGACATTTATGCTCTCTCTCTCTGTGTGTGTGTGTGTGTGTGTGTGTGTGTATGTGTGTGTGTGTGTGTGTGTGTGTGTCTGTCTGTCTGTCTGTCTGTCTGTCTCTCCCCATATTCCCCACCCCTAGTCTACCTGTCTGCATTTTGCTTTCTCTGGCTTTGTTCCTTGGGACTAATGAACCCACCCAAGAACTGCCCCCAATAAACCCACCTTTTTTACATTCAATTTGGTTTAAATTGGCTTATTTTGTCAGTGAGAAAACCTATTAGTTCTTAAGTGTGATCAGGGCAAAGGTGTCTGGCAATCAAGCTGAAACATACCTGATCATATCTTGCCACAATTTAATTTTAAAATCATCAGCAACCATTCTAACACTGAAGGTGCCAGCGTTTGGTTGTAAAGTTCCATAATACTGCTGTCATGTTTTTTTATGTATATATCAACACAAAAATGATTAAGGGGATAATCATGATGGCCACGAATTATGATGTTCACTGTGAAGCCAAGACAGATTTCCTACAAAGCTATAAAAGCCAAAAGCAAATATAGGTTTATTCTCATAGGGTCCTGTAATTCATTTCTCCCCTTGTTCCTATCCCACCTTTACACAGACTGTTTACCTTCCGTTTCTTTTCAGTGACATTTATTACTTGACTAGCTGACTAGGATATAGTGGGACGAAATTTGGTTGAGCATAATGACAACAGTGAGAACAATGCAATCATTTTTTAGATGGATATTTTCTTTCTCCTTTTTTTAACCAAAAAGTCCAAGGCCCTAACAGGATATACAGAAGTCTTTGCTGTATAAATTGATCAGTATTCTCTACTTGATTATTATCCAGGAAAGAAAATATCTCAGTCCTCTAACACCTCTAACTAGATTAAAATAACTTTGACCTGTTTGGATTATATTAATAATAAAATTTGGTAATAAAATAAAAGATATAATCTTTAAGGACCATAATGTAATCTTCTCAAATGGGTTGGTGTTGAAGAACTAGGGATGAATTTAATTGCCATATTTATTTCATTATGAAATTACCTCTAATGAACAGATTGCTTTGGCTTAGATGTTAGATTCTGAGTCTGATGATCCCAGAGAAAAACCTTTAAGATATAATGGCCTTTAAAATGACCTCCTCATGATGTGCCTTAGCAATTGTAGAGTCTGTTAAATCATAGCCAGAAAGCTGTCTATGAAACTACAGAAATGGCTGGAGTTGAGTCATAGTGTCCGAGTGTGCATTGCATTAAACCATAACTTGCTTCAATCAACATTACATGGTTTCCTACATGTCCTTTACAACCTGAACTCATTTCCCTTCAGGAAATTCATGATATATTGATATGTTATTATCTCCATTTTACAACTCAGGAAACTGAAAATCAGAAATAACTGAACCAACCCATAAGGGCTAGTATGTGGGAAAGATGGGAACTGAGCTCAAAACTGGCCCTGTTTCAAAGTCCTTGCTCGTTATCTAACACTATGGTTCCTTTAAGAGAATTATAGCATGATGCAGTCTTGATGAACCTAGTTTTGTGACCATTTAGCCAAGTTTGTTTATACAACTCTTCTGGACATGTCATGGTAACTTATTAGTATCTAATCACATACTATTTTGTTAGGTGAGTTTTGAAAATGTTTTACAAAAAGGCTAAATTTTACTGTTCTGATGTTAATATCACTAACATAAATACTTCTACCATGATATTTCATATTTTAGCAGCATTCCTTTCAATAAAATGATGATTTAATCCTCTCTTAACTGTTTCCTATGCTCAAATCCCTCCCTAAAGTTCATCATTTGAAGGATCATCAAGGTTCTCATAGGAAATTATTCCATGCTGCTGCACTTATATACTTATGTGTATGTATGGCCAGATTTGCTTGACTGGTAGCCCCTCATAACCATCCAGAGACCCAGAATGTGACATTGCTTGAAAATAGGGTCTTTGAAGACTAAATTAGTTAAGATGATTGTAGTGTAGGAGAAATCTTAAAGCCAAAGGCTACTGTTCCTGTGGAGGAGAGGAGATACGTAAAAACACACAAAGGAAAAAGCAAAGGTGAAAATGGAAGTTGACTTTGAAGTGAAAAAAATGCTGGCAGACACTAGAAATAGAACAGGATGCAGGTGATATATGGAGATGGATTTTTCTATCTGCTAGAATTGTGCAATAATAAAGAATGGCCTCTTCTAAGTTGAGAGCAATTTGTCATTGCAGCTTCAGAAAACTAATACAGTGGTTACTGCTGGTTTTCTTACTGTCCCAAAATAAGAAAACTTTAATAGTGACTATCAGAAGTAAATTACATCTGTAGTGAAGCTAATTAGAGTAGAGCCACATCACACTGTTTGGTTTTTATATCAAGCCTTTCATAATCTGGCCCCTGAAGCCATATCACTAAGTACTGTATTAAAGTGAAAATGACTGTGAAGCCTTTATGCATCATTCAATAGTACACTCAGTGTGTTAGGTATGAACAGCCGTCATCGTGGAAGAAACACAAAGCCTTCGAAATGGACAGATAATGTCCCACTGTAGTGGCTAACTGCCGTCCGATTTTAACATTCCAAGGAATTGGTGACTTGAGTGAGGTGTCAATCCTTGTGTGACACCTAAAAGCATAATCTCAGAGCAAGGAAAAAAAAAATAAGATATCTAAGTCTTAACCCTAGAGGGACACTGGAGAATCTGAAAATACTTTCACATCTGAAGCATATTGCATGGATGGTATACAGGTGTGCTTTGTGTTTTCTGATACATTAGGTGGTGGAATAGAGTTACAAAGAAAGGATAATAGAAAGGGAAGGAGCTGGGCTGGGTGGCACTCTCTTGTAATCTCAGCACTCAGAGAGGCAGAGTCAGGTGGATCTCTGTGAGTTCGAGGCCAGCCTGGTCTATAAAATGAGTCCAGGATAGCCAAGGATACACAGAGAAACACTGTCTCAAACAACAACAAAACAAAACAAAACAAAAAAGGTGGAAGGGAAAGGAAGGGAAGGGAAAAAGGGAAGGGAATGGAAAGGAAGAAGGAAAGGGAAGGAAAGAAGGGAAAGGAAAGGGAGGGGAGGAGAGGGAAGGGTAGAAGGGAAGGGAAAGGAAGATGGGAAGGGAAGGAAAAAGAAGGAAAGGGAAGAAAGCAGTGTAGTTGATCTTACTCTGTAGGATCCCAGTCTTACAGTGGTCCCTGCTTCATTAAGGAAACAACTAAAAGTTTAAAGCTGTCCTTGCATTGTACAAGACAAATTAAAGTTCTCTGGCAAGTTTTTGTTTTTTTTTTAATTAAATTCTTATATTTTTATATTAATTACAGTTTATTTACTTTGTATCCCAGCTGTAGCCCCCTCTGTCATTCCCTCCCAATCCCACCCTCCCTCCCTCATCTCCTCCCTGCCCTTCACTAAGTCCACTGAAAGGGGAGGTCCTCCTCCCCTTTCATCTGACCCTAGCTTATCAGATCTCTTCAGAACTGGCTGCAATCTCCTCCTCTTGGCCTAGCAAGGCTGCTCCTTCCTGGGGTAGGGGAAGGTAAAAGATCCAGCTACTGGGTTCATGTCAGAGACAGTCCCTGTTCCCCTTACTAGGGTACCTGCTTGGATACTGAGCTGCCATGGGCTACATCTGAGCAGGGGTTCTAGGTTATATCCATGTATGGTCTTTGGTTGGAGAATCAGATTCAGAAAAGACCCCTGTGCCCAGATATATTTGGTCCTTTTGGAGCTCCTGTCCTCTCCTCCCCCTTTTTTCATATGATTCCCTGTACTCTGCCCCAGATTTGGTTATGAGTCTCAGTGTCTGCTTTGATACACTGCTAGGTAGAGTCTTTCAAAGGCACTCTATGGTAGGCTCCTGTCCTGTTTCTTGTTTTCTCCTACTTCCAATGTCCACCCCATTTGTCTTTCTATGTGAGGATTGATCAACTTACCCCGGGCCCTCCTCTTTCTTTAGGTGTACAAATTTTAGTATGTTTATCCTATCTTTTAGGTCTAGTATCCACTTATAAGTGAGTATATACCATGTGTGTCTTCTGGGATACCTCACTCAGGATGATCTTTCCTAGATCCCACCTGCCTGCAAATTTCATGATTTCCTTGTTTTTAATTGTGAGTAGTGTTGTGTAAATGTACAATTTCTGTATCCATTCCTCCATTGAGGGACATCTGGGTTGGTTCAGGTTCTGGCTATTACAAATAAAGCTGCTATGAATATGGTTGAACAAATGTCTTTTTTGTGTAATTGAGTGTCTTTTGGATATATGCCTAGGAATGGTATAGCTTTGAGAAAGTGCCAGATTAAACCATTCAATGGAAAAAAAGCCAACATCTTCAACAAATGGTGCTGGTCCAACTGGATGTCTACATGCAAAAAAATGAAAATAGATCCATATTCATCGCCCTGCACAAAACTAAATTCCAAGTGGATCAAAGACCTCAACTTTAAACCTGAAAACACTAAATCTGTTAGAAGAAAAATTGGGGAAGAGCCTAGAACTCATTGGCACAGGAGACAACATCCTGAACAAAACACCAACAGCACAGGCTCTAAGAGCAACAATCAATAAATGGGACCTCATGAAATGAAAAGCTTCTGTAATGGAAAAGATACCGTCATCAAAACAAAACGACAGCCTACAGACTGGGAAAGGATCTTCACCAAACCTGTATCTGACTGAGGGCTAATATCCAGAATATATAAAGAACTCAAGAAATTAAACAGCAACAAATCGAGCAATCCAATTAAAAAATGGGGTACGGAGGTAAACAGAATTCTCTGTAGAGGAATATAGAATGGCAGAGAAATACTTAAAGAAATGCTCAATCTCCTTAGCCATCAGGGAAATGCAAATCAAAACGACCCCGAGATTTCACCTTACACCCATCAGAATGGCTAAGATGAAAAACTCAAGTGACAACACATGCTGGAGAGGTTGTGGAGAAAGGGGAACCCTCCTCCACTGCTGGTGGGAATGTAAACTTGTACAACCACTCTGGCCAGTCTTTAATTCGGGTTTTACTTTTTGACTGAAAACCCATGCCTTTGTTCAGGAATACTGGAGGGGAGGAGAAAGAGACAGACAGAAAGTGACATAGACAGAGAGGCAGAGAGTGCACCTGCATGAGAACTCATGCTTTTATTTGGG
The DNA here is from genome assembly GCF_030254825.1 of Meriones unguiculatus. Classification (NCBI taxonomy): domain Eukaryota; kingdom Metazoa; phylum Chordata; class Mammalia; order Rodentia; family Muridae; genus Meriones; species Meriones unguiculatus. Next base: position 92,427,728 of record NC_083369.1, on the reverse strand, counting down.
AATGAGAGAGAGAGAGAGAGAGAGAGAGAGAGAGAGAGAGAGAGAGAGATTGCACCTGTATATCCCTTAGGCCCTTGGGCTGCTTTAAAAAAAATTTAAAAAGGGAATATTCGTTTAGAAAATTATTGCAAAGCTCTCAACTATGTCAGTGTATATAACCAAACTTCCTCTTACTGCTTCCTGGGTAGCAAATTTGAAATGCTTGATTGTGCAGGAAAAAGCTAATGTCTTGAAATGGCTATCTTTTGGAAGCCTGCTCACAAGGGTGGCCTTGGGGCTGCCATCTGCAAGTGCAGAATTTAGGAGGGTTTTCCTGAACTGGTGAGTATATAATGCTCCTTCTTCTTTCTAGGAGGCTGGAATGTAGATTTGTGCTAGGCAGAGTGCTGAAGTAGCCAGTCCCCAATAAAACACTGGGCTCTGTTTTTCTGGAAGGTAATTAAGTGTGTTTATGTTACCAGTCTCCAATATAAACCTTGCAAACTGTTTTACTGACTGATTTAAGTACATCTTGTATGACTTCTTTTAGTCAAGACTTAGAAATTTATGCCTAGTCTGATCCACATTTCATCCAATATGTCTTTTCTCTTTGTAACCCCATTACCACCCGTCTACCCCTGGCAGGTTTGATGGCATGCATGCTAGGCAAATGTTCAATCACTGAGTTGTACTCTCAGTCCTCCCTTTGTGATCTTCATTTGCTCTCTTTAGTTGCCATAAATTTTGGCCATGAAGCATTCTCCTCCTAATGAATCATTGAATCTGGAAGCATACAGCTTCCCCCAAATATCATTCAATAGATTAGTCTCATTGTCTAACCTACCAACTCAGGCTTAGCTAAAGGTAATTTATCCTCAATACCTTGCATTATAAACAAGTTATACAATTACAAATCGAGATGAGAAGAGGTAGATTTTCATTAATTATAAAATAGTCCTTGGGATACTTTTCTATTATGAACTAACCTTTAAGATCTTGCTTGACCCTGAATATGTTTTTCTTTTTCTTTTTTCTTTTTCTTTTTTTTTTTCTTTTTCTTTTTTCTTTTTTTTTTTTTTTTAGTGTAGGAAACATATGTAACAGAAGAGCTGAATGAGAAAGCCAATCAGAAGAGCAAAAGAGAAATCTGCAAGAAAAGAAAAAGATGTTTGGAAAGCATGTATCTGAGTATAGGGGTTAAAATGCAAAATACTTAAGGAACCCTTACCACACAATAACAAAACAAATCCTAGTTTTCAAAATGGACACTTGAGTTGACATTTCTGCAAAGAAGCTATATATTGGCCAACATGTATTATGAAAACATGTTCAATGGTGATCTAAGAGAACTGCAAATCAAAACCACACTGACTTATCACTTCACAACTGTTAAAATGTATGGCATCAAAAAGACAAAAGGCAGGTGAAGATGACACAACAAAGCCTTGTGTACTGGGTGGGAATGTAAATAGGTATAGGAATTAAGGAAAGGAATAAGGAATGTCCTCGAAATATTAAAAATGGTACTGCTACTGATACTAATAATTCTGGTATTTATTTAAAATAATTGAATTTAGGACCTAAAAGTAATTTGTATTTTTACATTCCTGGCAGCATTAGCCATGAGAATTGAGATGTGGAAACCACTGGACTAACACATGGATGGAGAATGAAAATATGATATATATACACCCACAATGATATGTCATTCAGCTCTCAGGAGGGAATTCTGTCATTTGCAAAAGCATACCTATACCCTAAAGGTATTATGCTCAATAAAACAGGTCACCCAGAGAAGGCCATATGGTGCAATTCCCACTTCTATGACATATTTGAAAAGTCAAGCTCACAGAAATAAGGAAACAAATGGTGCTTTCTAGGGAGTTGACCAAAAAATATGGAGATGGAAGGTAACCTCTATACCACTGAATGGCCTTGTCTTCATCCTAGCATATCTTCCAATCTACACTTACTTGTATAATTAAGTAATAGCATATATTCCAACCCCCAACAAAGACCTGGCTTGACATAATCAGCATTTACTTCTGAATGCCATAACAATGTTTGTTAGAAGAAAAAAATAGCATTTAATAACTGTTTTTGAATAAATGAATAATTAAATCATTTAAAAGAACAAGTGATATTCTTGAAATTTCATTTAATAGTTGTTAAGAGAGCAGCCAGTTTACCTTTCAGTGGCTACATTTATTGAGCTCCCACTTCAGTTTCATCTTCTACCAACACACAGGCACTTTTTATTGTCCCAGGCCCAAAATCAGCCAGACAGGTAGATTGGAAAAGCTCTGCCATCAATCAGTGTCAGGTGTGCACTATTCTCTTGAGTAGAAAGGGTGAGTACTGTCACTCAAACACAACACCATGTCGTTGCATCTTCCAAAGTTAACTTCGACAAAAAGCAAAGGATCCAAAAGGGTTGTTCAGTGTATATTACAAAGTAGATGTCATTAAGATTCACTTCTCTCCTTCTCTGGTTCAGTTGCTTCTGTGGAAGGCAGTGAATTTCTCTTGTCTTCTTCAATTTGGGTTTATTGAATTTCTGAATCTCAGAATATCTTGTTTGTCAGATATTTGGGCAGATTAAGCAGTAATGGGATACACAAAAGAAAGATAAATTTCTACAATAACTACTACTCTTTTCTGGCACCCTTATCTCCCAGCCCAGCTTCTTCTTATATTGTATTTTCTTTTTACCCTAACTGCATCTGTCCTTGAGGTATGACCTTCCACGATTCTCCCACAAAATTAACTGGAAACCTGGAACTTTTAAGTGTGGAGACAGAATTTTTCATTTTAACAAACTCACCAACTCCCTAACTAGGTTTTAAAATCCCTGACATTAATCTCTTTACCTTCCATTTCTACCATGATCCTAATTACTCTCTATCTGTTCTCATATGTGAATGAGCTCTAGCAGGCCCAAGCATGGTGAACATGCCTCTGGCAGGCCTTACCCTCCTCCTCCATTCCCTCTGCCTTCCTAAAAAGCCTTAGATTACATTCCTAAAGCTAGACACCAAGTTCTGTTCCCTTATTTGGCCATTTCTTTTTCCTGAGGCTGACTACCAAGGTTCAGCTATCGAAGTATTGAAGTTCAGCAATAAATAGTCCTCTTTGGCTCATCTAACTAACATGCCTAATTAAAATTAAACATCTCATCCTAACTCTGGTTTCCCTTTTAGCCTTTATAAACTGCCATTTGCCTATGGGCCATGTGTGTGTCCTGTACATATAGGCAGTCCTTTGTCCCTCTGGGGCAAATATCCCTTCATCCTCTCCCTTGCCCCTTTCTCGTCTCCCTCATCCTCTATCTCTTGTCTTTGTCTCTTGTTTCTTGCCCTCTTTCCCTCTGGGGCAAATAAATCTTCTTTGTGCTAAGAACTTGGCTTTTGGATGTCTTTTGCTGATAAGGGTACTTTCAATATGTATAGAAGTTTACATTGGGCCACACTTCTATTTACTAATAAGCACTTTATATGAAGTATATACATTGCATGCATTTGGTAATAGAATCTGAATTTTAGGCTTGGTGAGAAGACTCAGTGGGTAAAGGTGCTTGCTGTCAAGTTTGATGACCTAATTTTCTACAGTATTGAAGGAGAGAACCAACTCCCTACAATTTGCCCTTTGATCTTCACATGCACAAATGTATTCTCTCTCTCTCTCTCTCTCTCTCTCTCTCTCTCTCTCTGTTTCTCACACACAAACAGTACTGGCCACATGTAAATAAAAGAAACATAACATCATCTTTCAAAAGCTAAAAACAAAGTGGACCTTAAGGATGGGAACTCCTTCATTTTACAGAGGAAACAATGTTGTGAAATGTTTAATTAACAGAGCAGACCCAGCTGTTACCCTTTCAAAGACCTGAATTTAAGGCGTGTTCTCAAGAGAACATCTGGGAAACTCATTTGGGGGAGTTTCCACCATTCCCAGGAACTGATAACACTGTGCATAACAAACAATATGGCTTGAAGTAAAATCGTGCTTTCTCTTGGGGTGGGGTGGGGGGTCAAGAATTTGATTACATGCCAGGTATGGTGTGCTAATATGATCAGTCTTCAGCAAAAAAACAGAGATGAGTCTACTGTTGGGCTTCTTTTCTGGCCAATAGTTCACACACAATGTCACATGTCATTAGTCTGGGAATTAAGCATAACCTGTATGGTTGCACAGAAAGAGTTTTGGAAGCTTGCATCTGGTTTCTCCTGAAGTCTTACTTCATGTGTCTGTTTCATTGTTGACTGTATTTGATATCTTGTTGTTATAAAAGATCATAACTTGGGGCAGAGAGATGGCTCAGTGGTTAAGAGCGCTGTCTGTTCTTCCAAAGGACCCCAGTTCAATTCCCAGCACCCACATGGCAGCTCACAACTGTCTGTAATGCTGATTCCAAGGGATCTGATAACCTCACACTAAGGCACAAAAGATGAAAATTAAATAAATTATTTTAAAGACTCATAACCATGTTTTGAAGTATGTTGAGCACTATGAGGGCTGGGGCTAATATAGTGAGCTAGCAAAGAACGAACCTCAGCATGGGGAGCTGCAATAGGTCAGTAGCGTCTATAACATTTCTTTCCAGGTAATAGAAACAGCACCAGTGGGTAATCAAAACATGTAAACCCTGACATAGTAGCTAAGTTTCATTACTTCCCTGTGTCATTGCTTCTTTGTAACACTGGGCCGATAATATTTACTTTGCAGAAATTTTACAATGATAACACAAGAGGGTCTGTGGGGGTAAACATCCCCACAGAAGTACTACTATTTATTTAACCTTTTTGTTTGGATGTAGTGGTTGGAAAGAGTCATGTGGATCCGATTTTATCCTTATTCTACTATACACAGCAATAGAAGTAATTGCATGAACTCAAAAGGTCACAGTTACATTGGAGCTGGTAAATAGATTGTTTTGCTCAGCATATGTGTGAAGAATCTCTAAGGACTCAGAAGGAGAATTGCTTGGAGACCAGGCGAAGAAACGCACATGTTAATATTCATTCTTAGCTCTCAATGGTGATTAGATGTTTGTCTCTTGCTTTGAGCATGCTTAACAGTCCACTGATTTCTGGACCCTAATCTTTTTCTAGCTGCCAGTCTGCACTGCTTTACCTTTCTTTGGATGCTCACTCAGCTGGGTACCTATGCAACCACATGATTTATTCACTCCTGCTCACGTGGTGCTTTCTGAAAGCACACCATCAAAACCGCTCTCTTAAGTATAGCTTTGTCTTTTTAATTTCACTTGCTTTTGTTATTTGCTCAAGAATTGTGTTTTACTTTTGTAGAATCAGAATTGTTAAGCAAATATATTTTCAGTTAGCAGCATCAGGCTTCAAAATATATCCTAATACATGAGCAGTTATTCTTTGTGTCCCTACTAATCATAAGACAATGACATCACTTTTTGGTACTCTCATTGCTTTAAATGAAATAACATAACATCTTCAAACATAAAATGCTTGAAGATGAGTTGCTGAAATCTCTTTAGCAAGTAAGTCAAATAAGGCAAATTCTCTAGCATATACCAGAAGAGCTTCCATAAAAAATTATCTGGAAAGAGTTGTTTTGTGTCATAAGGGGTTTAGGGGGAGAGTTAGTTTTCTCCATTGATAAAAAAATATTTATTTAACACAAACATTTTCTATGGATCTATGAGCTAAAGGTGATACAGTCATGTTCGGGGATGGTCTGATCCTTGTATTTTGATGCTAATTACTGGCCCTCCAGATCCAGTTACTACCCAGATAAAGCTATGTGCTTAAGCCATTACTCCTGATTAAAGGGCCTGAAATCTGGGCAGAGCAGAATGAGGTAGGCATGGCTAAGGTTCCTGGGTTTTGGGAACAGGGGAATCATAGGAAACCAGACAGACAGATGGGAAGAGGGAAGGAAAAAGGATGCCACGATGCGTTAGTGTGGAAAAGGAACTATGTGGGCCAATATGAAGGACTCTAATAATGGCATTGAAAAGCACAGATGAAGAATATAAGCAAGTATTTATAAGATTATGGATGGAAGTTAGCCCTTTTTGGAATGGTTAAGGTGAATAACATTAGATGGGGGCTGTGAGGTGGATGGTGAGGTTATTGAGATAGTGTAGGTGAAAGTATCTGCCCAGCCGAAGGTAAATGAGGTAATTATAAAATCTAACAGGTGTCTGTATCTTATTAATTGTGATAGTGGGTTAAATAATACAGCATGATAATCATAGGGTTAATAATAAATAAATAGCCCAAAACCATTGTATTTACAAGAATCCAGTCATAAGATTATTACACAGGAAGTCATAAGATCTACTTTTAACATTTCAATATTATAGAATGAGCTAGAGTCATTTGCTATCTCAGCTTTCTTCTAGCTGAGTGTGAACTACTAGTACTTTCTAATATAGTATTGCTGCCATTGATTGTAATACTTCTCTGGAAGGTGGCTTTGAGCCAAATATAGCTTTTCATGTTCTCTTCTCCTAGGTTTTGACTGTAGGTTAATATCCATGGTGACCTGGAAGACATGGTACAGCCATCATTTTGTGCCAGAGTATCTAAGTAAAAATGTGTTAATGGTCTGTCATTTTCTTTTACCAATCTTTACTATATTAATACCTTGGCATTTGAGACTCTGTGCTAACACAGGTAGTATGCATGTTTCTGATTATATTCTGTCACTTTTATGTGTCAATATGTTTGTATTGTTCTTAGGGTTAAATAAGTTAGAATAATACCCATAATTAGTGTACAATAAATTTTAGTTATTCATATTATTGATACAGATGGGTTCTGAGTCATTGAACATGGCAGTTTCCTTGGACTCCCACTTCCATGACTATTAAATGTCAGAGTCACCTTGATAATATTTTTAATTTTATTAAATTTAGAATTTTATAATAAGCCTCAATAAAGTTGCAACAAATGGGATGGAGAGATGGCTTGGTGGTTAGGTATACTGCTTGCTTTTCCAGAGGACCAGGGTTCAATTCCCAGCTCCCACATGAAAGTTCACAGCCCTCTGAAATGCCAATCCTGGCTTATCTAATGCCCACTTCTGGCCTCAGAGGGCACTAGCCATTTATACTGCACAGACATGCAAGTAGGCAGGCCACCCATACAAAATAAATTGAAAAGAAAAAAAACCTCAACCATTGCCCTTGTTAGTTTTTTTTTGTTTTTGTTTTTGTTTTTGTTTTTTTTTTTTTTTTGTGTGTGTGTGTGTATGTATTGGCAAACATAATAGAAGCTATAGTCAAATGGAAAGAGGAACCTCAACTGATAAAATGACTCCACCGGATTGCCTGTGGGAACATTTTCTTGATTGTCAATCAATAGAGGAAAACCCAACTCACTAGGAGAAATGCTAGCCCTGGGCAGGTAGTCCTTGATATACCATCACAAAGGAAAGTGAGAGAAGAAACCATTATTTAAGGAGAAGCATCATCTTCTTTTTTAAAAATGAACCCAGCAGAATTTGAAATAACATTTGGAAAGAAGAAAGGTTTTACAAACCGAGCTGTGTCTGTGAGACTTTCATTCACACCCAAATGAATGTCTTGTGTGGTAAGAAAACAAGGGTGTCCTCCAAGAAGAGCAAAGCCTGCAATAAAAGAAAAAGAAAGTATTTTGGGGAAAAAAATACCTAAAGTGCAAAACAAAATTATGAAGCATTGGCACTAGTACCATCTCAATAGGAAAGTTTCCAACTCAAAACTTGTTTCAGAATATTTGATCCCACTGTGAACCCCGAGATTGTCAACTAGAAAAACCTGTAATTGCCAAGCATAGCAAAATGATAAATCAATTGATGAGTATGGAATATTGTGCAAAAACATACTTAACTTTCTTTCAAATGCATGCTTATTTCCCTTTCCCCCTTTTCTTTTCAAGAGCTCTTTGGAGAGGTATGCCTACTTGAAGTTATAGCAAGTTATCCTCCTAGGAGGACAGAGAAATAAACTAGAGTTTTATGGGATACGCTGGATTATGGTGGGATATTAATCAGAAATAAAAAAAATGAATCTTCAAAAGCATTATGCTAAATGAACGAGTAGATATTTGATATAATAAAATATCTAGGAGTAAATAGCTGAAGAAGAAGAAATTAAAATATCTGTTGCTGCAGCATGGGAAAGTGTGATTGAAAGGGGGCATAAAAGTATTTTCTGTGTTAATTGAAATATTTTACATCTTCATAGAGCTTATAGGCTCTATAGACATGTGCATCTGTCAACACTGAATGGCACACTTAATATCTTCATTTTTCTATACATAAATTATACTGTAAGTTTTTAAAGTTTGCAAAAAATAAATAAACCAAGTGCTTAGATGGTAGTTTGAAGTCACTAAGACATAAAGTGTTACTGCCCTTCATCTTCTAATGAAGTCAAAGCTAAGTACCAACTGGAATACAGCCTTCACTGCTTTTTCACAGTCTTTGCATGTTTAGAGCATTACACATAACTGAACACAGGAGCCCAGATCCTGCACTTTTCCTACAACACATTCTATTTATAGGGTGAAGAGGAGTAGACACACAGGAGCCTTCACCAAGCCACAGTTAAACTCTGAGGACAACAAGCAGAGTCTTTCGACACAGGAACTGAGGTAAATTTGTAGGAGATGATGACAGCTGATCAGGACTTTATTATTATATTTGAGGGAAAGTTCATGGGCAGAATTACTCCAGTATATTATGAAAGGCAAAGAAGCATAATTTCAAGATAAATACTTGTCTGAAGTATGGTGCAAACTTACTTTGCCCTTCATATTGTAATGTGTTTGATTTATGTCCTGGAAAACATATAACTTTCTAATCCCATTTGTTTGGGGGATTTACTTTGTAGGAAGGAAATGATTAATCACCCAGAAAATTGTGTGAAGAATTCTGGATCTACAAATGGAAGTTTGATAAATATTTCCTGAAACTCCTCACTGATGTAAGAACACAATTTGAATAATAATATTTTAATGGGGACTCTTTCCTGGGTAGATTTTTAAGAAATAATTTGACACAAGCTAAGGTCTTCTGGGAAGAAGGAACTTCAGTTGGAAAAACATGCCTCAATTAGATTGGGTTGTAGGCAGTTTTGTAGGGCATTTTTTAAAGTTAGTTATTGATTCAGGAGGGCCCAGCCTACTGTGCATAGTGCCATCCCTGGGCTGGTGATCCTGGGTTCTATAAGAGAGTAGGCTAAGCAAGCCTGGGGGAGCAAGCCAGTAAGCAGCACCCCTCCATGGCCTCTGCATCAGCTCCTGACTCCAGTTTTTTGCCTCAAGGTCCTGACCTGACTTCCTTTTATGATGGATTGTGACCTGAGAGTTCTAATTAGTATGAAATAAGCCATTTCCTCCCAAAGACGTTTTTCGATATAGTTGTCATAGAGCAATATAAACCCAAACCAGGAGTGTTATTGAATCTTATTTAAGGAATCATTTTGTTAAGGTTATTTCAGCTACTGAGGAAAATTATTTAAAGAATAATGTAAAGGAATGTTTGGGGGGGATAAAACATCATAGTTTTAATTTACATTAAAATAGTTTAGCAAAGAGAAGAAATAGACAAGGCAGACAATAAAGTAACAATTGTGAGATTGATATAAGGAGTACTGTGTGTTCCTTATGCTAATCTTTCTACTTTTGTATTTACCAAAATCTTCTATTATAAAAAACTAAACATTAAAAGCTACAATAACCATTGTTTGTGTTGCTCTGTCTGTCATTGTACTAGAAGCCAGTGTGTCCTGAATCTTACAATACAAATCAAGAGCAGTTACTGCCACTTTATACCCGTCTCTATTGCTTATCCTCAAAACAGTCTAGTAGATGCTATTGTATGAATTATAGAAAATATAACTTATATTCTAGTGATGAGAGACTTATTATAAAGTTGAGTAAGTACCAGGTTATATATTGACAAGTGTTATAAAATTTGAGTAAGAAAGAGTGACAGGAACTATAAGACCAGAATTACCATTTTAAGTGCCATAGTGACTGAAGCCACATTGATTGTAGTGTTGGAATGAAAGCTGAGGAATATGTGAGTGTGAACCATGAGAAACATACAAGACTGAGGAAGAGTAGTTGTTTATCTTGTGTAAGGGTCATAACTGGTCCATTTAAGGGATTTAAGATTTAAGAAGTAGCAGGGAGGCTGAAAAAGGAAGGTGGGGACTAAAAGAAAAATGATTTGAATGATTGACATATACATACTTTGAAGATAGCAGCGGTATGCAAATGTTGGGCCTATTTCCTGCCTCAATGAGCATGTTACAGACATCATAGAACTTCATGTTCCTCAAGCTCACTCTATTTGCCAGCATCTGTATCCACATATTCTGCATTATTTACCATTAATCATAGATGAGCATCTCATCTCTTGAGTTTCCATGTCTCTTCCTACTGTCTTATTGAAATGCCAATTCTTTAGATCTTTACTCAAAGTGCTTAACAATCCATGTGTCATTTTTGCCTCATATTTTCATCAATACACTAGAAGTCAACTCATTTTGACTGTTCATAGACATTATCAATTCTTTAATTCTTATGTCATAATCTTTAAGAACTATACCTAATAATTAATAAAAAACACATTTGTCTTGGAACTACATTCACTTTCAAGTACTATTTTAATTCTTTTCTCATCTTTAATTGGTCTCCTTCTCTTTCTTCTCTTCTTATTCCATCAAACTTGGCTCTGTAAAGCTTCGCTAACCATCACTGCAGCAAAACTCTTTTCATTAACATTATCATGACCTACATGTTATTTCATATTTTTGCCCCGATTTCTTCTCAGTTTCTTTAACAAAACAATGCATCACTCTCTCCTTAATAAACTCCAGGATATATAAACTCACACCTTGTTGGTTTTATATCCACCCTGGTAATTATTTATTCTTGGCCTTGATTTCTAGTTTTTACTATTTTCCTTGACTTCTAAACATTGAAGCATTCCAGGGTCAATTCTTGGTCCTCTTATCTCAATCTGTATTCACTGTATCAAGTTCCATAGATTCAAATAATATTTCTGTGATAATGACCCTTAAACATCTGTATTCCAGGTCTTACACTTAAACTCCAGACTCATATTCAAGTTCATTTTCAACATCTTTCTTTTTATGTCTGACAGACATCTCAAACTTAATACACACAAAATGAAGGTCTATTTGTTCCCTTTCATCATATTCCACCTGCATCTTTCATGATTGCTCAGGCAAAAATCTTGACGTCATCCTTGATGTCAATGTTTTGGCAAGTCGATTTATCCTCTGGATCTCCTTTCAATGAGTATTTAGAATCTGTCCCTCCTAACTTGCTCATTACTCTCACACTGGTTCTAGCCTTCCTCTCTCTCCAGCTCTCACCACACTGATACATTTGACTGCTTTTTGTCTTGCTTCCATACTTCTTACACCCACAGTCTATTTTTAACAGATTAATCACAGTAAGTTATAAAAGGCAGCTTCAATTATGCTCCATCTTTCCCCAAAACTCTTAGGTGATTTTCTCTTTCATTCAAGGTAAAATACAAACTCCAATAATATCGCAAACCCTTCTTCTTCATCATTCTCTGTGCTGAAAGTATGAATTTTCATTCAACATACTCTATCACGCACATATTTATTGTGTCTATTTCTTGTGGTCTCTGTATCTTCTAGAACGTTCATGAGGGCAGAGGATTTCCTGTTTTGTATACTGTTAAGTGAGTCACAAACATTTAATATAAAGGTGTCAAATAGTAAGTGTATCAAGAATATTAGTTGAATGCATGAAAGAAGGAAGGAAGGATGTCGACTCTGGAGAGAGGTTACATTTCCCAAACTAATAAGCTCTCACTCATCATATCTTCATCAAACATCTCCATAGTGTTAATGGAAAGAACAGAAACTTCTTATCCATGAAGTCATCTACTAAAGGTCAGTGATGATTGTAAATGATAATCGCTCCTGAGCACTAAATTTTTCATGTAAACATGCAAAGTTAACTAAACAAATTTGAATTCTGAATATTCATCAAGAAAATATTTATTGTGCCTCTCTACCATATGCCATGAAAAATGATAAGCACTACTGAGGGTTGTGACTCTGAATAAAGAGGACAAAGAAAATCCAATGACACTTAAAGGAGAGCTCACTTGGTAGAGTGTTCACCTTGCAAGCATGAAGACCTCAATTCAATGATCACAACTTAAGTAAAAAAAAAAAAAAATAGACTCAGCTGTATGTGTTTATAATCCCAGTGCTGGGCAGGTGAAACAAGCAGGTCAGCAAAATGGTTGGTCTCATAAAAACAAACAGACAAAAAAGGGTGAAGAATGATACCCAAGGTTATCTCGTGCCTTGTATCATCCACATATATATATACACATGCATGTCTCATTCACACACAGACATCTAAACACATGGTAAACACACACATACATACACAAAGTTTAATACTGCTTGCCATGTCTGATCTACCTTATATGGCATCAGGTAGAATTCATTCTGCCACAGCAACATGGGATTAATCTGATGTCCTTACACTTCCATTTTTGTGCTACAATGTAGATTCATAGCCAATGTGAATGTAGGTGACAGAGTAGGAAGAAGGGGTCACAGGAAGCATTATTAAGGAGTCTAGGATTTTAGCAGCTCATGAAAGTGAGCAAAGATGTGAGATCTGCTAAATGTTTTTTATTGTTGTGATAAAACACAATGACAATAAAAAACTTGGGGAAAGAATTTATTTCATCAGAGAACTCACAGGCCACACTCCTTTGCTAAAGGAAGTTGAGGCAGAAACTCAAACAGGGCAGGAACCTAAAGGCAGGAGCTGATGCAGAGAAGATGGGGAACACTCCTTATTGACTTGCTCAGCCTGCTTTCTTATAGCTCCCAGGACTACCAGCCCAGAGTTGGCACCACTCCCACTGAGCTGGACCCTCCTGTATCAATCATTAATCAAGAAAATGTTCTACTGTATTGTATACAGGCAAGTGCTATGGAGACATTTTCTCAATTGAGATTCCCTTTCCCGAAATGACTTTAGATTGATGTAAGTCTAGCAAGGTTGGTTACTGCCTCTGAGAAGAGATTTCTCTTTTTTACTGGTCAAAAAGAAAATTAAACCCCTATCCAAGGGCTTAAGTCAACAATTTGCTAATTTATCAGACCTGTGTTGTGAGGTGGTATTCAAGGGCTATTAAAGGATCTGAAAACCACTAAGAGCAGCCATGGCATAGGAGAGGACAAAAGGGTGGATGTTCACTCACTCTCTCTCTCTAACCTTCATTCAGACAAATCTTTTTATCCCTTACATTTCTTCCTGCTTTCATACCAGATTTTTTTTGTTCAATTTTTTTTTTCTCTTGGTAATTTCTCAATTTCTGTTATGAGAAGATAGAGTAGATCTTATGTTTTTCTTTGCCTAGCCCTATGGGCTTTGAAACACAGAATGTAAGTAGAATTCATTCAGCCTATATAATAGAAGGAATCTGACGTCTCTTGCTGGTAGGACCAAGGACACCATTAACCTCTCTAAGCTCCACTGTCATAGCTTCAGAATAGAACCCCAATTTTTGTATTTGTGTCTTTGGAAAATTGATGAATTTGAAACAGCTGCTGCAGTACCAACTTTCAATTTCACTTTGAAAATGACATGGCCATATTAAATACAAGAAAGGACCATTACGTTGAATTTCCTGTGCATTTTTCTATCAGCTACTGCATTTACTAAGATTAAAAAAATGTATCTGTCTATCAGCCCAATTAATTTGCAATAAAAGGACACAATTGCCAGTAGATACATAGAGGAATTGCCTGGTTTACCAGGGAGGCATACATTGGGGGATGTGGAATGAATGATCTAAAACTACACACAGAGACATAGACATTATCTTACAAACATAATTCAGAGCAAAGAAGTCAGACACAAAAGAGCACATGTTGAATGGTTTCTTTAATATAAGGTTGAAAACAGGCAGAGCTACTCTGTGCTAGTAAAAGCCTAGATAATAGTTACCCTTGCGTGGATGCATAGCAGCCTGAAGAAAAAGCAGGGATGATGCAAAGGATTTCTGAGTACTGTTAACATTCTGCTTTCTTGGGTATTTGTTACAACCATGTCAGTGTTGTAAAAATCAATTGAACTATCATAAACTAGGTAATACACATGCACTGCCCTGTAAGTTTGTTAGACTTTAATATACATGTTTCATAAATTATTAATGTTCTCTTTCCCAAGATTAGTAAATGTCACTGGATTCCTGAATCTCAGGCTTAAGATGGAATCTTCAAGGACTATACTATAAGAATCAGCCCATCCCATGTATGGTAAAAAAAGTATCACAATAATAGACAATTAGACAATCTATTTTCATTCTAAATACCAAAGACATATGTTGTATCTATTGAAAAATATACCAAAGGACAACCATTATTATGCACATGCAAAGGTGGGGATGCAAAGCTTTGAAAAAGTGTACAACCAAGATCTGAGTGTCTATCCCTCAATGTGCATATTTACACAGCAGAACTGTTTTGTCTTGGATTTGATTGAGTTTTGTCATTTCTGTAAGCACTTAAGGCAGCTTTTCATTCTTATTTGTCTATTACTGAATTTGGTTGTCAGCAGGCCATGTCCAATTAGGTCCGTAGGGATTTGCTGACAATAATGACAACTACTCTGTGACTTATGAATTTTAAAGGCCAAATATTCATGTTCCCATGCATTTGATGATAGAGTTTGCAATTTTGTTTTAGAGTGCTTCTCTATAGACAATTGTCATCTAACAAAGTGCTTAGTGCTATTTGTGGTAAAAGTTTCACTAGAATAACCTGGGACTATCTCATGCTTCGATTCACCTTGATATTCTTAAAGATACACTTAATAACAGCATCCAATCATATGTCTGCCATATGTTAGCTATGCATACGTGGACCATTTCCTGAACGTGGTTTACGTGGTTTACTCCATTTTACTTTCATAGCATTGTCATGAGGATGGAGTGAGATGATCTATGTAATTAATATAGAGCACTTTTCACAGAGTCTTCATAAAAAACTGCATTATAGCCTCATTCTTGCCTTTACTGACAGCTCTGGTACATCATTATGGAGAAAACTGTTCAGGGATATTTCAATATCAAGCATAATATTTAAACAGAGGTAATTGTAGAATAACTAAAATATATTCACTTAAAAATTAGAAATTGAAAACTTTCTATATACTAATGTTTTGGTAGTTTGGAAAAAGACTATCTCTTTAAAGTAAACTGAAACATTTTAAAAGATACAATAAATTTCTGCCAGATTCATGGAAGATTAGTGTTGGAAGAAAACAAATTTTAAGAAATACTGACAGTTTTTTTTTTCTCCCCACTATCCTACTATTGCTCAGATGCCAAAGAGATGTCTTGCAGGAGCCAGATTTAAAGAGAAGAATAGAGCCATCTGTTGTTTCCTTCCCAAGACTTCTAAGATCAGGTGAGACATTACATATTGTCCCTCTTCCTGTTTCCCTCTCTCAGGGGACAAAGGAAGCATTTTAATAAGAAAAGAGATCTTGAGATCCAAAAGTTGGTTCTATTTTTACTGAGTGAACTTAAAGGTCATCTAATCCTTAAAGAATTCATCTTTCTTTCCTTCCTTCCTTCCTTCCTTCCTTCCTTCCTTCCTTCCTTCCTTCCTTCCTTCCTTTCTTTCTTTCTTCTTTCTTCCTTCCTTCCTTTCTTCCTTTGTTTCTTTCGTTTTTTTGCTATCTAGTTGATTACCTTCATTATTAATTACTATGGGACCAAATCACATATAGTAGAGTTCAAATTTAAGCCTGAGAAAGTGCTCAATGATGTTTCTAAGTAAGGATAAGGCATCTGAGAATTGAAGAATCTTCCAATGTTTTTGTGACACTTCTTTCTCAACCCTCACTCCTCGTTTGGGTCACATTGTTGATTCAATAAAGGTCTGATGGAGAAGAAATACAGAGAAAAAGAAAAACGGTAATTTGTGGCTTGCAAGTTTAAAATAAACTACTTGAAACTTATTGTGGAGATAATATCTTTAGAAAAAGAAAAAAACACCTTGAGTTTTAAGTGCCTGGAGTCTAGGCACAAACAGCAGTAACAGATTTGGAAGTCAAAGCAGGCAACAGTAATAGAAATAGGTGGACCTTTGTGACTGTACAAGCTGTGTGCTCCCCAGACCAACTTTCAAGGAATGGAGAATATGAAAACCTCATATGAGTTTGAGGAACTCCAATACTGAGAACGTCTGTTTTCTGCCGTTAATACTGAGCTTTGATGGGCAGTAAATGCTCCAGAATTCCCCTGCATTGTCCTTGAGAAAGGAACAATTAGGTAAAGATGGCTTTGTGCTATCTCTGTTCCAGTGGAATGTAGAGCACTATCAGGAGCAAAAACAAAAGTCTTAATAAGGTCTTGTGATCGGAGTGAAACAAACCCTGAAGCAAACTGCAGAAACAATAGAACTATACAAGTTCCAGGAGGCCCCAGTGTAAACATTCAATGCTGTTGCCCTGAGGACTAAGCACACTAGCTGAACCCTAGCTATCTAGGAATACTAGTATCTACCAGGACTTAGGTGTAACTGGAGAGAGGGAGAGAAGACCAGATATCCACAACATGAACGTCAGGACAAATAAGGACTGTCTAATGCTGGAGGGGTTAAGTTCCTACTATCTAATAGAATTGGTTCAAAAGAAAAATTCATGAGTAAAAATAGACACATTTCCTACATGAGTTTACGGCCTCAGGATTTGTGTCCACTTAGATTTTGCCATAAGTGTGAAGCAATGTCTGAAGATTCTAGTTAATTCTTCATAGGCTTCCTACTAATGTAATGTTATACCCAGTTCGCAAGCCCCCAAAAGATCTCCAGGAATCGACTCCATTGCAAAACACATGAGGGTCTTTTTATTGAAAAATTACAAGCTGCAGCTTGGGCTACACAGCCCCACCGCCGAAGCGGTGGGAGCTGAGCGCACCGCGCCCAGGTTAGTTGGATGATATATAGATTTTGGTTCCTCCCAGCATGCCCAAGGCAGGGGCAATTCCTGCCTGGAAAGCTGGTCAAAATGCTACATTTTGAATTGATTGGCTATAGGAAGGTCCCCAGACCATAATAGAAAAAATGTTACTGTGGACACACTTAGGTTGTGTATAAAGGTTATAAAAAAAACAGCTAACTGATACTCTTTCAGTGGGATGCAGTTTTACCTGTTACTTTCAAAATGTTTAATTTGCTGATATGCTACTTTTCTGAGTATTTAAAATTATGTATATTTCCTTTTGTGTACTAAAATTTCATATGAGTTTCAGGATGTGACCTGGATCTGGCATAGCTCAAAAGGATCACAGATGAGATTTTCCCCGATCTTTCCCATTTAATAGACAAATTTTAACTTCTGTCTCCAGTCTAAATTTGTCTCAGCAGATTTTCACCTGTTTGACTCAGTTCCGGGATAAGCTGTGGACTGCTAGCTGAAATCTGGACTTCCTGGAAACTGACCTGATTGCTCCCTGCCTCTTCGGGTGGATCAACTAACCAGATGCTTGGGACTTCCCCATTGCCCAGCCTTTGACTGGCATTTCAGCCTCCCTAGCCCCTGATGCCTACGGTCCAACGGTCAGCTCGAAGAAGCTCCAGAAGATGGATCTTCGCCCAAATCCCCCCTAGCAGGCTGAAATGCTAAGTCAAAAGGGGCTCCCTGGCATTAGCTATTATCTTGGGCATCTGCTTAGCTAAAATGGACACTAATATTACAGCAACTTGGCTAAAAGCCTAGAGAGACCTTATAATAGTTCCCCTTGGTTTACTACCCCTATATACACCCTGAAGGGACCCCAGATCCCATTCTGGAAGACCCAAGATTGGGTCTTCAAATGATCATGGGAAAGGGGGAAATGAGAGACCAAAAAGATTAAAATTAGCAGCTATTATTAAGGGTTAAACTATGTGGGTGGAGAAGTCTGTTGATGCCCTGAGGGGAAGGACCTCCTTACTGCATTCTTTCCCCACCTACTAGAGATAAGAGTTGCTAGGAAACTGGCCCATCCCTCTAGGGAGGGACACCAGGTCATTATGGTCTGGGGACCTTCCTATAGCCCATCAATTCAAAATGTAGCATTTTGACCAATAGATGCTTGCCAGGCAGGAATTGCCCCTGCCTTGGGCATGCTGGGAGGAACCAAAATCTATATATCATCCAACTAACCTGGGCGCAGTGCGCTCAGCTCCCACCGCTTCGGCGGTGGGGCTGTGTAGCCCAAGCTGCAGCTTGTAATTTTTCAATAAAAAGACCCTCATGTTTTGCAACAGAGTCGATTCCTGGAGATCTTTTGGGGGCTTGCGAACTGGGTATAACAGTAGCTGATCTTTCTACATATAGCTTTTACCAGAATTGAAAGACACCCAGCATTTGCTTCTTGTAGTTGCTAAGAGACACATAAAACTCCCCACTGGCTTAAGCCTTTCAAGTCTCCATCCTCTGGCTAGCTCTTCAACATAAGAGTGAACTTGTCAGTGGACTTACCCGTTTCTGTGGACAGTCTTGTTCGAGTACTTCTTTTCTCAAAAATCATTCCTAAGGATTTCCCTTGCAATAAAGGCAAATACTGAAAACGAAGGACAAAAATACTATTAAACTGCAAAGTATACCTATGATCCAATAGCATGAATTGTATTTCAAAATGGTAATAAAAAATTGGATCAGTTAACTACTACTTCTGAATAAGTGGTCACAATGTTGTTTAAAACTTAATTTAAACACCTTACCTCCCCCTCTCAAGGCCTAGGGTTACAGATGAATGTCACTATACTTGAGATACAGTATTACTGATTATTGGGTTCAATTTGGGAGCTGGTTCCAGAGCATAATATTTCATACCAGAGTCATTGTCTTACTTAACTCTATTGAAATCTCCACTCAATTTTAGTGATACTGAAGATGTTTTATTCAGAAGGACTTTTTAGCTAGTAAGTTCTTACTCTGTCACAACGTGAGTCCTACTTAGGACACAGATGAACCTCAGGTGTTTAGTTTCATGTTCCTCAGTCTCCCTCATGAGAGAACATAAAGGCTTTGTTCCTGGAAGTCATTTGAAAACACTCCTGAAAGTCTTCCTCCATCTTCATGTGTTATTAGACTTCCTGATAAGATGTGGTATCATCTTCTCGGCTCCAGTCAGCAAAGCATGAAAAGGCAATGTTCTCTGACCTAAGAATGCCTTTTCCCCCACTTCAAGTGTTCTGCGAGAACATCACCCCATAGCAGTTGGAGCATCTCTTTGCCAATTGAGCTAGGCAATTAGACAAGAAAGCCAGAGTCATATCAGACTTCCTTGACCTGAGAACAAATCTTTAAAAAAAGAAACACTCTGAATCAGGCAAAGAGACACACCCAGCACCGGGGAGGCAAAGGCGGATCTCTGTGAGTTCAAGGCCAGCCTGGTTTACATAGCGAGTTCCAGGTCAGCCAAAGCTACAGAGTGAGACCCAGTCTCATAAATAAGCAAACAAACAAACAGCTTTTGAACAAATTTGGAATACAAATCTGCTTTCACAATTATGCACTGTAAATGATGCTACTGTATTAGCATTTTGAAACGTAAATTGCTTAAAATGCAGAACAATGCCTATAGTTAAGCACCACATTCAATTTTTTTTCCTCTATTTGGCTAGAACTTACTTGTATCTTTATACTTGGAATGTTTTTCAAAACATAATCTCACCATTATGAATATTATCATAATGATGACATATCTGATATATAGCCAGAAGTGTATTGCAAAAAAAAAAAAAATACCAACAACATATCTTTAAGTTTTAACTGATAGAAAACACAGAGAAAAAAAATACATATAAGAATAAAATCTTTCTAGACCAATGATATCTCAGTTTCAGATCCAGTTGCTAATGAATTTCAGGATTCTGTTGGATAAAAAATGTACAAGGACTTGTCTTAGAATAACTGCTTTTCAAGTTTCTTTACATACACTCGGTGCTAATCAATTACCTTGCCTGTGAGATTTTAGTAGTTAGCTACCATTCAGGAATGTTAATGTAGTTTTTCTTTTCCTTTTGCTTTAGGGAAGCTGCCTCCAAAAGGGCTGTTGGTTTGTAATAGAAGAGAAGAAAAAAAGCAAATGTCACATACTTCTCCTTTTTGCTTTATCCTGAATTTCAGATCTGCAGATAGCCACAGCATGTACTGAATCTCCTCTCCTGTGAAGTTCTTCAGGGTAAGGAGGTCACGGCCTTTCAGCTGGACTTGACTCTGTAGTGGCTTCCCACACCTACAAAAGAAGGGGAAAAGCAGAAGAGGACAGTATGTACTCAAGAAAGCAATGATGTGGGGTAGTCCAATTGACCTATTTTGGGAATGAAACATAATAAATCATATGGTATAGCATGTCTCTGCAAAAGATTAATAAAACTGATATGGCTATGATTCCCATTTTGTATGTGCAGTGATTGTTATATTTGAGAGAAGAGAAGACTTTGTGGAAGGAAATTAAATTCTGGTGCACCTGAATTAGCTGGATGGGCAGTTTTGCCACTTAACAAAATCAAGCAACCTCAGCTCCGCAGATGTTTCTCATAAGCAAAATGAGGGTAATAGTTTCATAGTGTCATTGGCATTCATTTTAAGATGCTGATATTGATAGTTCTCCACTGACAGAAGGTTTGAGTACAAAAGTATAAGTGTCAGACAAGTATGTTTGATTATCTTTTGGTCAAATCCTTTGATTTTTAATTTATATACAACAGAAACTATTAGTTCTTCCCATGGAGTGTGAGGGACAACACACTCTCTTTACAAAACACACTAGATTATACACAGCAACAGCTGATAATCTTACCCTGATTCTCATTGCCCAGAGCCTTTACTAGGAGCAATAATTACCTGATATACTTTCCCCACTAAAGGCTTCCTGTGTCATTTTTTTTTGGGGGGAGGGCTTGGTTTTGCAATAACCAAACCTAGTCTCTTCAAAAATGGTGAAGTGGAAAATACCATCTAGATAATTACAACTACTTCACCATACAGAATATTCAGAATTTGTTTGTGTAGCATAATTAAAATATCATATTCATATGCCTCATTATTCATCTTCTCACAACCATGGCTGCAGTCTTTGGTTCGCTAAGCTAGACTATTATAGATATGATATGTATGTGAAAGTACGTAGTGGCTGTTCTTCTATAGCTGGCTTATTTAACTTAGCATAAGATCCTCCAAAGCTTGCTTTATAAAACACGAAAGGGTATTTTCTGCCTCAGCACAGTAGTGTTAGATTATAAATAACCATTAAATCTGAAACAAGACAAACTATCCTTAATAATTAGTGGAAAAATCACAGTTAATCTGTGACTTCTTAAAAATGATTTCCAAAGCACTGAAGGCTCTCTTATTTTCTGCTACAGATGTGTAGAGAATTGCAAAAGCATCATAGCAGATGTATCTTCAGTACACTGGAATTAAAAAAAAATAGTGACATTTGCAATGCTTCATTTCTTTGTAAAATCTATCGAGAGTAGTTTTCACAGTGCTTGATATTTTATCATTTGTCTTCCAAAACAAGCTATTTTATTATTTGGTGAATTGCCATATTCTTTTCTAAGACTGGATTAACTTCTAATGGATTTTTTCTTTGCACTTCCAAGGTTGTAAATTATCTCTCAGAATATCAAGTATGCAGTCAGTATCATTTCCTCACAGAAAATTTTGTTCTTTCCTTTCAGCCATTTTCTGCATTTATGTAAGTAAATTATTCTTCACTAAGTTGCTCTGGCTGTATAATTAGTGTCTTTCAAACAGAGGCTCAATCCACAATCCTGTACCAACTGGTCATTCTATAATTTTAAGTAGATTCAACTCAAAACTTGTGAGGCATGGAGAATAATTAGTTGTGGCCTAGGATATTGCGAAAACTGAAACTCCCCTACTACTCTGTCAGGCACTCTGTGACAGTACTCATTGATCTACTGAGAACAATGAATGGGCACGTATTCAGAAATGAGAGCACTATAATAGTACATCCTGAGCATATCTTTTTAAATTAAGTATCCAGACTTGGAAAAAAAACAGGTGGGACCAATGTGTGACCTCAGCACCAAGATGGATAAATTTTCAGCATGGCAATTGCAACCCACAAGCCTCTTTTAGACAGAATAAGTTGTCATGGTTCTCAGTGGCAAAAAGTGTAGATAAACAGATATGTTACATTTAGGGCACCAATATATGAGGGATTGCCTTACTGAATAGAAAAAAAAAAAAAGCTTAAATGTAACTCAACTGATAAAGAGAGTCCTACTGTTTATACCATTGAAAATTAATTAGAGTAGTCATTATCTTTCTGAATTCTATCCAGGAGGTGGGACAGGAAACGTTAGCTTAGGAAAAAGTTGTTTTTCATAGATATCAAGAACTAATCAGGAAAAAGTATTATTAAAAGGAAAGCAAACACAATGGTCTTAGTTTAATTCCTATCCTGTTTATTATCAACTCATAGAATTTGCCTTGGCTACAAAATGAAATTGCCACACCTCTTTCCTAAGCTAATAAAATTAGAGAAAAGTACAAGAGCTCCACAAGTGGGCCATATTGAGATACCTCTGACACAAACCTCTTTTTTCCCTGGTCCTTGTTAAACATTGTCCTGTTTGGGTGTGATAACCCCCATTCAAATAAACCAGGTAAAGATGCTGGCGACAAAGTCCCAATTCCTAGCAGAAATAGCCTGCTCTAGCTCAGGAAAACCAAAACCAAGGCAGAAATCACTCTTTTAAAAAGGATATTTGTTTTATTTTTGTGTGGGTGGTGGAGAGGTATGTACATGGGAGTGCAGGTGCCTAATTGTGTTAGGGGCTTTGGATCCCCTTGGAAATGGAGTTATAAGTATTTGCAAGCAACCAGATGTGAGTGCTAGGAATCAAACTCAGATTTTGTGCAAGAGCAATATAGGCACTTAACCATTGAGCCATCTCTCCAGTCCCACACAAGCCACTATTTTTTTCCATTAACTGTTTTACTCTTCTTGTACTACATCATATAAGAAAGAAACTAAAATTAAACAAGAAACAACCTCTCAAATCAGACCTGGGCTACATTATCATTCTCCCCCTTTTAGAAATACATTTCATTTTATTTTATTTTTTTTGTGGAAATATTGAGGATTCCAGTGAGTTACACCTACAGTCACACATTCTCATTCTTCAGCTCACATATAACAAAAAGAATAAAACATTGGGGCCAATAAGAATTACGTAAGATTTCTCATCAATGATAACAAAGTGATATAAGTACTAATTTCCCACAGTTGGGCTTTATACTATATATACATGAATCTAGATATATTGTACCTTGTAAATATATATAAATTGTATGTGCTAATTCAAAACAAATATAAAATAAAATGTAAAAACCAACTTGCAGTTGAATTAGAGCCAGAGCCTCTGAGAAAAGCACAATTAGTTCATTAAATTACACTACTTAAAAAAAATAATGAATGCAGAGGTTTCTTAAGCCCAGATTACTGAATACTAAGATGATAAGTGAAGATTCACATACTAGCTTTACTTAAATATCTAACTAGAAATTGAAGTACATGGGCTACTTGCAGAATAAAGTCTTTCATCACTCCAGTCTGCATTTTCCACTCTGACAAATTATTTGAGGGATGGGGAAGGCTTGAATGTATTCTCTGGTATCATTGCATCTTTCATTGGAAGAGAAACTGCATTATTTGAGTACAATGTGCACAGTTAGAAACTGGCATTTCCAGAGAAGGAAAAACTGGAGTGGTAAATTGTTCCCTTGACCCCTACTGAGCATTGAAGATAAAGACTTTAGCTTCTGCAGAGTTTCCAGAGAGCCTTATGGTTGAGACTCAGAAGCTTCTTTCTTTTCATTTTTTATTAGTTACAGTTTGTTGACTTTGTATCCCAGCTGTAGCCCCATCCTCTATCCCCTCCTAATCCCACCCTGCCTCCCTCTTCTTCTACTATGCCCCTCCCCCAGTCCAATGATAGGGGAGGTCCTTCTCCCCTTCCATCTGACCCTAGTCTATCAGGTCTCATCAGGACTGGCTTCTTTGTCTTCCTCTGTGGACTGGTAAGGCTTCAAGAGGAGGTAATCAAAGAGCAGACCAATCAGTTCATGTCAGAGACAGTCCCTGTTCCCATTACCAGGAAACCCACTTGGAGATTGAGCTGCCATGTGCTATATCTGTGCAGGGGTTCTAGGTTATCTCTATGCATGGTCTTTGGATGGGTTATCAGTCTCAGAAAAGACCCCTGGGTCCAGATTTTTTTGGTTCGTTGCTCTCCTTGTGGAGCTCTTGTTCCCTCCAGGTCTTTCTATCTCCCCCTTCTTTCATAAGATTCCCTGCACTCTGCCCAAAGTTTGGCTAAATATCTCAGCATATGCTTTGATACCCTGCTGGATGGAGTCTTTCAAAGGTCCTCTGTGATAGGCTCCCTTCCCATTCCTTGTTTTCTCCCTCTTCTGATGTCCATCTCATTTGTCTTTCTGAGTGAAGACTGATCATCTTACCCAGGGTCCTACTTCTTGATTAGCTTCCTTAGTTGTACAGATTTTAGTATAATTACCCTATATTTATTTTTATTTTTTTAATTTTTTTTCTTTTTATTAATTACACTTTATTCACTTTATATCCCCCATAAGCCCCTCCCTCCTCCCCTCCCAATCCCACCCTCCCACCCCCTAATTACCCTATATTATATGTCTAATATCCACTTATAAGTGAGTATATACCATGTGTGTCTCTATGCTTCTGGGATACCTCACTCAGAAAGATCTTTTCTAGATCCCACCATTTGCCTGCAAATTTCATTTGTGTTTTTAGTTGCTGAGTAGTATTCCATTGTATAACTGTACATAATGTGAAAGTTAAAGTGTATTTCCTTCTCTTTCTTTCATTCCATATTTTGGCTATATTTAAGAAGGGATATTGTACCTTTATAGGTTGTTCAACCTCATCAATTTGGAAGAATCAAAGTATCAGAGTAGGAACACTACTTTTTTAATTAAATTTTTATTCTTTTAATATTCGTTACAGTTTATTAACTTTGTATTCCAGCTGTAGCCCGTTTCCTCATTCCCTCCCAATCCTACCCTCCCTCTCTCATCTCCTCCCTGCCCCTTTCTAAGTCCACTGATAGGGGAGGTCCTCTTCCCCTTCCATCTGACCCTAGCTTATCAGGTTTCTTCAGGACTGACTGCAATGTCTTCCTCTGTGGCCTAGCAGGTCGGCTCCTCCCTCAGGTGGCGGCAGGGGTGGAGGGAGGGAGCCATTGAGTTCCTATCAGAAATAGAGCATCCTGCATGAGGTATCCCCAAAGCAGAAAGACACACTTGGTATATACTCACTTATAAATGGGTACTAGACCTATAAGATGGGATAAACATACTAAAATCTGTACACCTAAAGAAGCTAAACAATAATGAGGACCCGGGGTAAGATGATCAATCCTCACTTAGAAAGACAAATTGGATGGACAGTGGAAATAGTATAAAACAGATAACAGGAGAGGAGCCAACCACATAGGGCCTCTGAAAGACTCTACCTAGCAGTGTACCGAAGCCAATGCTGAGACTCATAACCAAACCTTTCGCAGAGTGCAGGGAATCATATGAAAGAAGGCGGAGTTAGTATGACCTGGAGTGGACAGGAGCTCCACAAGAACCAAATATATCTGCGCACAGGGGTCTTTTAGGAGACTGTGTCTCCAACCAAGGACCAAGTATGGATATAACCTAGAACCCCTGCCCATGGTAGCTCAGTATCCAAGTGGGTTACCTAGTAAGGGGAACAAAGAACACTACTTTTTAACATAGTTGAATCTTGTACTAGTTTAGCCAAGGCAAAGTAATAAACTATGACCTTCGGAAGGTCATTTGCCAGTTCTGGCCTCCATTTCTTATCTGAAAAGCTGATCCAGGGAACTAAGTCAATGGTTCTTCATGCTTTGTCTCCCACAACATCCATAAAGTTAACGAACATAAGAATTTGCAATAGCCAACTTAATCTCATTTACTTTCTTAAAAAGGCACACTAGAAAGCAGTCGAGAGGCTTTATTGTCACAAAACTCTTGAATGGATTCCATTGGTGTGAACAATTGCAAGTCTTTTTCCAAATTTAAAAACAAATTTGCTATGACTTATAAAAATATATGGCTTCTATTATTTTAGTTTAATTAATAAATGGTAGTTTTATAAAAATCCACTGTTGGCCAAAGGAGATCCTATATCTCCATTCTAATTTGGTCCTGTGCCGTACATAGTTTTCTGTGATCAGAATAGGAAAAAAATTAAGGTATTTTAATATTTGACATTAAAACACAAAGATCATTTATTCTTGTCTCTCCTCTATGTGCAGTCTGTGATCACTTCATCCTAGTGTCTGTGTATATGGGTGGACATGTGTGGGGGGACAAAGGAAGCATAATGAGTTATGTGAGTCTTTATGGAGGTCTGGAATGAAATACCTGAAAACCAGTCACCCCCGGCTCCAATCTATAACCTCCACAGAATTGGCTGGCTTAGCTCAATATTCTCTGAAGAAATTTCGATTTGGAAGATGAAATTGAAGTGCACTTATAAATTGGTCTTCTCTGACAAAGAAAGAGATTTTTAGTGGTTTCTTTAAAAGCTATAAGTGGTTTTCCTAACAGGCAACAAATCATAGAACACATTATCCAAACCCAGCCAGTCTGCATAGCCTTGTGTGTGAGATGGAATGCCTGCTGATTTGCTGTTTTCACCATTCTCAGTGTCTGATACTATTGATTTTGTAGAAAAGGAAAAAGAAAAAAAAAATTAATTGACTAAAACTGATTGATCCAGGTGTCTGTGTGCATGGCTTCAGCCCCACTTCAGCTGTTACTTTATTATGAACATTGCAATATATGACTATTCATTTCAAAATTGTTCAACCTCAGTTTTTGTGGCACTGTCACATCCTAGCCACACATTTCCTGTCAGCCTCTAATGGTTAATTCATATGGTATGCTGTGTAACAGGGATCTTCCACCTTCCCCCAGACATGGAAAAATGAGAAAGAAGTCAAATTTGGGTAAAGCAAAAGTGTAAGAGTGGTTCCAGGGTGCTTTTCTTTGTTGTGAGGGAGCCTTGTCAAAGTCTGAGGGTCATAACAGAAACTAGCAGTTTAGAGTTGATCTATATTGCAGGCAGTATGACTAAATGCAGTAGGAATGACAAATACACACACTACATAAGAATACTCTTTGAAACCCATTTCAGTGTGTGTTCATAGCTTTTGTCACATTGCGATGAAATAAACAATATGAACAACTTAAGAGAGAATATACCTTCCTTCAGACTTACAGAAATTTCAGTGCATTGTGTTGGAAAAGATGTGTCAAACAATAATAGCTCACATCTCGGTAGCCAGAAAGCAGAGAGAACAGGCAAGGTTTCCAAAAGAGTTAATCCTCTCTGACACACTTTGAGCTGTGTTTTACTAATTGTCCTACTAGGTGGTCCTCAATACAGTCAATTTCAAGATATAAACCACTGCATGGTATTATCTTGTTTTTAATAGGACAAATACTATTGAGTTTCTCAAAGCCCAAAATGGTTTTCATATTTTCAAAAATCCAATAGATGTTTGGGCTAATTTAGCTGGATTTTGCTCCAGAGCCTATTAGGGGTTTTAGAAATGCAGTCTGGCTAGTACACATCAAAAAGAGAATTAGTACTGAGGCTAGTATATATCAGCAAGAGGAAATTAGTAGTGATCAAAGAGGCCAATTATTTTAGAGATATTTTATTCATAAAATTCAACCTGATATGATTATAAAAAAATAAAGCCCTATGTAATTTGCTAAAATGGATATATGTTTAAGTTTTAAGCATCGGGTATTTATTCACCATACTATTTCCAACTCGGTGATTTTTCTTCTTTAAAAACTATTAAGTAAATTTGAATCACCCTTTTATCTGATGTTACCCAGTGAGGTGGAATGAAAAACAGGGAGCACTCACCTGTTATATTACAGGTTTTGCACAAATTATCTCATTGACTCTCACTGGAGTGTGAGTTCATGTGGCTTGAATGAAGTATCTTATGTCCTAGTTAAGGTTTCTATTGCTGTGATGAAACACCATGGCTAAAGCAACTTGGATAAGAAAGGTTTTATTTGGTTCATGCTTCCGTATCATAGTTCATCATCAAAGGAAGTCAGGACAGGCACTCACACAGGGCAGGATCCTGAGGCCATGAAGGAGTTGTACTTATTGGCCTGCTCCCCATGCTTGCTAAGCCTGGTTTCTTATAGAACCCAGGACCTCGAGCCCAGGGATGGTATCACCCACAATGGGGTGGGTTCTCTCCATCAATCACTACTTAAGAAAATGCCTTTCTGGCTTGTTGATAGCCCAATTTTCTGGAAGCATTTTTTCAACTGAGACTCCCTCCTCTCCAATGACTCCAGCTTTTGTCAAGATGACATAAAAGTAGCCAGCACACCTCATCTACCAGATGCATCTCTAACAGAATGCACAGTGAATGGAACAAATAGGTACCCAATAAATATTTGTTGAAAGAATGATTAAATCACCTTATAATATGGAGTATAGGTCATATGCCTATTCATTTTATAGGTGAAGTAACATTGCAGTAAAGTTTGGTGACTTGCTCAAGGTCATGCAGCAAATTAGTAATGATGCTAAGCCTGTAGCCTAGCTGCGTAGGTTCCAAAAGCTCAGGGTGAGACTATACTTCCAGGAATCCTTTCTATAGTTTGTTAAAACCTGAGGATTTTTTCCACATGCTTTAAAAATGGATTTATAGGATATGACTTTGGTACTAAGTGATAAACAATCTCTCTGGGCTCTTCTTATCCTATATGTCTATAAAACAAGAAAATGTGTGTGTACAGTATTATTCTTGCATCTGAAAGCCTTATTTATACTCACCAAAGAAGGGGTGGTAAAGATGGAGTTCAGTGAAACTAGCTCTATCAGGTAGTTGAGAGCAAGGCGTCCCAGGAGCACCATTACAAACACAAATCTTAATAGTGTGAGGAAACTTCCAGCTCCAGCTGGAGCCTTCACTTAGAAACCCAGGGAGGTTGTTTCACAGGTCAGTTTAGATTGCAAAGTGGCTCTGGGGAAATTCTAATTGTCACCAGACAACCATTCTAGAAGCTTTCTGGCTACAAGGTCTCCACCTGATGGCTTTGCTTACCAGCTAACTCTTCTCCCCTCCACCTTCATGGCTGGCACAGCAATCTCAACCTGTGCTCTGTGGCTGATAGTAGATAGTGAATAAGCTTTTATTTAATTCATTAGATGTAGTCTCTTTTGCATACACCACCAATAATTTGAAAGATGAATTTCAAATTTTGATTTTAAAAAAAGCAGTTGTAGAGATACTGACACTTGAGTTTCCTTTGCAGCAGCTCTTTCTAAGTATTCAGTTCATTTCTATTTGAAGCTTTTTTGTCTTTTAGGGACTGGATTAGCTCTGACACCCTAGAGTGACATGATGTTTTCTCAAAAAGAACAAATATGAGTTGAAGGCCCCTGTAAATTACTTCCTCTAGTTTCCTTCAGTCAGTAGCTCCTTTAAAATGTACTCAAATGGAAGATGACGAGAATATTTAATCTGTTGTACCTGCCTTGGTTAGCATGGTAAAATTCAACTACAGAATGACCAAGTTATGAAAACCCAGCTAGAATTAGAGACAGCTGTCTCATGCAACTGCTGACTGTGGCACCATTACTCTTCAGAAAAAGGCACTTTGTGCACTCCCCTGCAAAACGTAGTTCCAGTTTTCACCACTGACCCGATCCCAATCTCTATCACTTACCGAAAATTTCGAACCACAGAATTGTGACCCTTTCTGAGAGCTGCATTGTTGAAGAGGATCCTCAGATTAGACAGCATCTTCTTTTGCTAGTGTGAAAAAGGAATCTATGGTCTGGAGAGCTCCACAGCCAGTCAGGCAGTGGGGGCCACTAGAAAGCTAAGAACGCTTTCAGTTGCAGAGAGGGAGCAAAGGTCTTAGCACCCTTCCACTGCCTTATCAGATCAGCCCTGTTAGAGATAGAGCAGGGCAGGGTGCAGGGGCACTTGAACTTTAAGCCTAACTCCAGCATTGTATTTAAAGACTCCTAACTTTTTCAGAGCCCAGCCTCTTCACTTTTTTTATAATGTATGTATGCTGTCACTTGCTTACATAAAATCAGTTGACAATTACCCATTGAACATATAATATATGCAAGGCAACACTGTGCTGTCTGCTGTGAAGGTACACAGAAATAACTCATTCAGAAAATGTAAATTGGCAGTACACAACCCCAGATGGAGATATCACAGCCCTGAGTCTTCCTACCTAGCACTCCCATCTTTTCTACACACACAAAAATAAGTAAATAAAATAAAAATAGATAGAAAAAGGATGGGCTCTAAGTTGGGTTTCCATGGCAGAAAGTTAGAAAGGCAGAGAGGTATAATTAAAGATCTCAGGCACAGGACTCCCTTTATGTCTTGCACATAATAGGTGTCTAATAAGTTAGTAGGCATTTATTGATTTTGATGTGAGCTTACATTGAGTCCCAGTGACTCCCCCAGCAACTCCTTAGGTCATTGTTATCGAATGTTTCAGATTCATTCATTTATCCACAGCTTGAAATTAACTGCTTTCAAATTCTCATCTGTATCAGACATCAGGGTACATTAGATTTTTTTTAAAAGAGGAACCGTTCTCATCTTTAGAGAGCTTAAGATTTCAACAAAGGTGATAGCATTTGTAAATAATATTCCAAGTACAGGCCCATATGAAGGGTCCAGATAAAGTTATTCTGTAAAACACAGAAGAGGGAAAACTTTAATCCAGGAAGTTGTGGAAAACAGGGGAGGAGGGAAAGCTGCTTCCTCTTGTCAATTCATAGGACTTAGCAAACTCTGGTGTTCACTTGCTAGAAGTTTATAGAATGAATACCACTAGTAAATGTCATTTGAAAGTCAGTTATGGCTGTTTCAGGAGCAGAGGTGGTTATGAGATCTTCATTGATATTGCCAGGGCAATAAATCTTGACATTCTTTCCTTCCATGAATTGATGAACGGAGAGAAAATTTAATTTCCAAACTTGTGCTAAATATTATATTCTGGAAGGAGCACTCCAGGCAATAGCAACTGTTTGTAAAGGCACAGGAAAGAATGTGGAGGGCGAAGGTGCCAAGTAGAGAATAGATAGCTGCTTGTGTGAAATGACAGTAAAGATCCTTTGAAGTGGAAAGGCAGGCCAGATGGACAGGTCTCAGGGACTGAAACTATTCCCAAAATGCAGGGAGGGCAAGAAAGTGTATGGTTTTGTGGAGTCTGAAGAGCACATGTCGATAGAAAGCTCTCAGCTTCAACCCCATATTGTCAGTAATCTGTGCTACCAGCACAAACTCATAGGAGCAATGTTTGGGCCAAGAGGCAAGGCTTGTCTGTAGTTTGATGCTAGAGAATGTGGTCAGCATTTTAGAAAGTAACTCACCAGTCCTTCTAATTTTAAGGAAGTAGAATCCCAAAGTCAGAGGAAAATAAGAGAAACTGAAGCTGCCACAGAGACTTGGTCAGAGGAGCTGCACCACAGCTGGAGGATACTGATACCTATGTCACTGAATCTCAAAAGGTAAACTACCACAGTGGGATGGAAAGGTACATCTCAGCTAGTACAATTCTGCTAATACAACCACACAGGGAGCTTTTTCCTTATAAAGCTTTTGTGTTTATAATAGTTACTTTTGCCACAAAACATCGAGAAGGCAATTTAAGGAATAAAGTGTTTTGTCTTACAATTTGAGGAGTGAACGTCATTATGTCGAAGATGGAGGCTGAAGCAGCTGGCCCCCTTGCATCCATAGTCAGGAAGCAGAGAGAGATGAAGGCTAACACTCAGCTTTTTTATTTATTCTGAGGACTCAAGTCCTTGGAATGGTATTACTCACATTCAGAGTGGGTCTTCTGCCTCAAAGAATCTAATTTAGACAGTTCATCTGACAGACCCAGAGATTTGTTTCCATGGTGATTCTGAATGCCATCAAGTTGATAATTGAGATGTACCATCACAGTGTTCATCCTCAGAACTCATCCACAAGCACTTGTTGATCTCTATTTTCTCTGAGTTAGCATCAGCTGCCTTTTTTTGGCTCTCTACCTTTTCATTTTCTAGACATTCCTCCATTTATTTCTACCACAAAAAAAGAAATAGTCATGCTAAATCCCTGTTCTGGGCTGGCTCTAAGAAATAGCATAAACAACAGGAAAGATGTGTCACTATTTATATAGTCTCTGTGATTTGAAATGACTTAAGTATACAACTTTTAGCTGGGTGCAGTGTCATGCGCTTCTAATCCCAACACTCAGGGAAGAAGAGGCAGGAGGATTGCTATGAATTTGAGGCCAGCCTGGTCTACAAAGTCAGTCCAAGACAGCCAAGGCTACAAAGAGAAACCCTGTTTCAAAAAAAAAACCAAGAAGGAGAAGAAGAGAAGGAGGAAGAGGAAGAAAACTTCTGCCTCTGTACATATATCCTAACTAAGCCCAATGGCTTGTGGATGGCTTGTCACTTAGTCTTTTGCTTCAGGGCACATGAGACACCGACTTTCCCATCTTGGCCTGACTACTGTGTGGTATTAGATGGTTTTCCTAAAAAGGGTATTGATATTTGGTGAATTACAAGAATTGGGGGCTTTCCAGAATTGTAGAAAGCTATAGAAGATCTTAGAGCAAAGCAAGGAAGCTGAATGCAAAGTCAAAGGAAGGAACAAGGAGTGCATATAAGGTAATCACAAATGATTACACCAGGAACAATAGCTATACTCCACCAACTGACTGTTTAAATGAAGGTCTGCCACCACCAAGCATACCAAACCATGATGTATGTGCCCTGTTTCCATTTTTCCAGTGTCCCCTTCGCCACAGGCACAAATATCATCCACTTTATAATTCAAATTTTCTACTTGAGAATAAATTACCCATTCTTACCTCCTTGTCCCTTATATGAACAGCTGTAAAGTACATTCAACACATGCCTCTTAACAGTCTTCACCAGAATTAATGTAATTTCCCTCACAGTGTATAGTAAGTTGTCCATCAATATACCGAGTATCAGTGGCTTTTCTGACTCATTTTTCTTTCTATTGTTTCTTCTTTCTAAGATCTTATGCTTGCTAGTTTTATGTCAGCTTGACATAAACTAAAGCCATCTGAGAGGAGGGAACCTTGATTGTTTCTATTTGTTTATTTTATTCACTCTCTAGCCTTGTAGCTCCTTTCCTCCTCCCTTCAAATTTCTACCCTGTCTCCCTCCATCCTCCCCCTTCTGCCTTTCCTCAGAAAAGGGAAGCTCCCTTTGCCATCCATCCAAGCTCATCAATTTGCATCAGGACTAAACTTGTCCTCTTCCCCTTTGGCCTGTCAAGGCAGGGGAAAGTGATCTAAAAGCTTCAAGTAAGTCCATGTTTGATGCATTCCCCACTTCCCTTACTAGAGTACTCACCTGAAGCCTAAGCTGCCCATCCGCTACATCTTTGTAGGAGGCCTCGGTCCAGTTCATGCATGGTTTTTGGTTGATGCTTCAGTCTCACAAACCACTCTAGGTCCTGTTTAGTTGGCTCTGTTGTTTTCCCAAAGAAGTTAAGTAGTAAGGAGGACCAAAGCAAGGATGCATAAATCTCACTCTGAAAGGGGAGATACAATAAACAGAGGTAATGGCTAAAGAGAGAGAACATGATAGGAGAGGGGGCACAGAGAGTTAAGAGGGTGAGAACAGGCCCGAAGAGAGTAAAAACAAGAGGACAGAAGGCCGGTAGAGAAAAGAGAAACTAAGATATCTCTTGACAAGCTAGAGACCTAAGTCAGGGTAGGTTCCTGGGAGGATAGGAGAGGGATTTAAGCAGATACTCCTAAGTAACAGAGACCATAGAGACTGAAGAGGACATCCTCTACTCAGATTAGTCTTCTGGTAAAGGGCAGGGAACACCAACCCACCCACAGAAACTTCAGCCCAAAATTTACCCTGCCTACGAGGTATGCATGGATAAAGATAGAGCAGATAGATCAGAGAGTGAGAGAATGCCCAAACAATGCCTGGCCCACCCAAAGACCCACCCCATCAAGAGAGTGCCAATCCCTGACACTATGAATGACACTATAAATGACATTCTGCTAAACTTGTAGACAGGAGACTATCATTGTTGTCCTCTGAGAGGCTTTATCTAGGAGAGCTTCAAAACAGATGCTGAAACTCAAAGCCAAGCATTGGGCAATGCATAGAGAGTGTTGAGTGGAAAGAGAAAAGGACCTGGAAGTGACGGGAGCTCCACAAGAAAAACAACAGAGCCAACTAACCAGGAATCTCTATTAAGTAAATACCTCTATTAGATCAGGCTGTAGGCAAACCTGTAAAGCAGAGGTTCTTAATCTGTGGCTCATGACCTAATTTGCAAGCCTCTAGCTCCAAAAATATTTAAATTACAATTTATAAAAGTATCTATCTTATAGTTATGAAGTAGCAATGAAATTAATTTTATGGTTGGGATCAACACAACATGAGGAACTGCATTAAAGGATAGCAGCAGCAGAAAGGCTGAAAACTACTGCTATATAGCACAAGTCAATTAGTGATTGATAGAGGAGAGCCCAGCCCATTTTGGGTGGTGCTTCCCCTGGGCTGGTGGTCCTGGGTTTTATGAGAAAGCAGGCTGAGCAAAGACATAAGAAGCAAGGCAGTAAGCAGCATCTCTCCAAGGCTTCTGTATCAGCTCCTGCCTTCAGGTTCCTGCCCTATGCAAGTTCCTGTCCTGACTTCCTTCAAAGATGAACAGTGATATGAAAGTGTAAACCAATAATCTCCCCCAACCCACCAACTTCCTTTTGGTCATGGTGTTTTAACACAGGAATAGAAGCCCAAACTAAAACAAATCTCTTTCTTGTTGTCTGCTTTTTGGAGAATTCAACCTTATTCTAAATCTACCTTTCCAAAATTTTGATGCCCTGATTATATTGACTTCCCCTAAAATTTATAGTTTAAACCATCCAATCATTTACTTTGAGGTTATCAGTGTCACCATCTTGGTCTCCTATACATATTGCACTCATTCTCATGTTTAAGACAATTTGGCTTGAAACTACAGGGAAATGCTTAATAACTAGCTTTTAAAAATAAAAAGTTCTGATTCATACCCCTGTCTTATTTGTATAATATGAATATTCCAAAAACAACCATCTTCAAGCTATGGATATGACTTCAATAATTACTGAGTTTGGAAAAAGAAAGTGAAAAAAATGTTCCTACAAGCTGCTTTGGGCAAGAATCAGAGGTACACTGCTGCTTACAACTAATTCCCAAACTTTGTCTCAAGGCTTGAAAGGCATTACTGAAGCTACACTGTCCAGGGCTTTGAAAAAAAGATGACAGAATTAATGATTTAATCTGTAGTTAAGGGAAGATTGTTAAAGTTTTAAAATAGAGTAGACAAGAGGACATATATCATCTTCATTGTGTATTGAAAACATTAATCTGGTACTCATAAGCCATGAAATATTAATATTTTCTCTCTTCCCTATAGTTTTTCATTTTCCATAACATAGTAAAAATAGAACCATGTGGCATATAATCTTTTGAGCCTGGCTTCTTTCACTCAGCATAACATCTTTGAGGTTTATAATTTATCCATATTACTGTACTGTCACTACTGTGTTCCTTTTTATTTTAGTAGTACCTCCTTGTGTGGATATATCAGTTTATTTCCAAATTTCTTTCGTTAAGGAACATTTCAGTTATATCTTGTTCACAGAGCTTATCAGTAGATCTTCTACAAACATCTATGTATAGATTCTGTTTAGAATATAAATATTATTTAACTAGAGTAACCATCTGTAAAAGAATGGCTTTATCACGCAGTAGACAAAAGCGTAATTTGAAGAAAGTGTCAGTGTTTTCTAGCGTGACTGCATGAGTTTACAATATCGTAAGGAATACAAGAAAGGTCTAGTTGTTACATATCAAAACCTTGTCAGCATTTGGTATCGTCAGTATGTTTTCATGGTCACCATCCTAATTGGTGATAATTTGCATTTCACTAAAAGCAAGAAAATTTTTTCTGTGATTGTCAACCATATATCTCTTTTGTGAAATACAGGTTAAATCTTTAGCCTTTTTTTAAGTATGCATATATACTGCGTAAACCTGTGATGAGATGTGTGTGTGTGTGTGTGTGTGTGTGTGTGTGTGTGTGTGTGTGTTTGGTACAAGAACTTTTATTGGATGAAGTTTTTTAAGTACTCAGGACAAGCCAGTCTACTGATTAGGAAAAGATCTTCACCAATTTTACATTCAACAAACAGTTAATATCCAGAATATATAAAGAACTCAAGTTATTAAACACCAACAAATAAATAATCCTATTAAAATGAGGTACAGAGATAAACAGAGAATTCTCAACAGAGGAATTGCAAATGGTCTAAAAGCCCTTAAGAAATGCTCAGCATCCTTAGTCATCAGGAAAATGCAAATCAAAATGACTCAGAGATTCCATCTTCTACCTGTCAGAATGGCTAAGATCAAAAGCGCAAATGATAACACATGGTGGTGAGGATGTGGAGAAAGGGGAACCTTCCTCCATTGCTTGTGGGAGTGCAAACTTGTAAAATCACTTTGGAAATCACTCTGGCACTATCTCAGAAAACTGGGAATAGCCATACCTCAAGAACTAGCTATACCACTCCTAGGCATATATCTGAAAGATGCTCCATCATACAACAAGGACAATTGGTCAGCCATGTTCATAGCAGCTTTATTCACAATAGCCAGAAACTGGAAACAACCTAGATGTCCCTCAACAGAAGAGTGGATAAAGAAACTTTGGTGTATTTACACAACAGAATACTACCCAGTCATTAAAACCAAAGAAATCATGAAATTTTCAGGTAAATGGATTGAACTAGAAAAGATCATCCCGAGTGAGTTAACACAGACCTAGAAAGACACAAATGGTATATACTCAATTATAAGTAGATTTCAGTCATATAGTATATATAGTACTACAATGTACAGACCCCATGACGATAAGTAACAAGGAGAACCCTAGGGAGGACACAAAAATCTCATTCAGAAGGGGAAATAGAGTAGGTAGAGGTAATGGTGGAAGAGCAGGAACAAGCACCATCAGAGCCAATCAACCAGGGCCCAGGGGCCCTATGGAGTCTAAAGCACTAACCTGGACCTAGGTCCTCTACTTAATAAATACCCAGTGGTATTAGGCTTCATGTGGGCCCAATAGTTAAGGGAGTGAGGGATATTTTTGACATGGACTGTTACCTGCTTTCTGATCACTTCCCCCTGATATGACTGCCCTACCAGTCCACAAGGGAAAAAGACTAACTCAATCCTCATGTGAATAGATGAGCTGGGGTATCTGGGTAGGGTGTCTGTCTATGCTGAGAAAATAGGGGGAGGGAGGATAAAAAAGGTGGATGGGACTGGGAGGAGGGAGAGGAGAGAGGAACCTATGACTGAGATGTAAATTGAGTCAATTAACTAAAAATTTCTCAGGATACTACCTTTCATAAAGCAAAAAAAAAAAAAAAAAGTAATTTGTTCGAGTTCAGTTTACCATTTTATTTTGTTGTCTTCTAAAGATTTTATAGCCTTACATTTTACATTCAATTCAGATCCATGGTACATTTTTAGTTGTTTTATCTAAATTTTACGTTTAAGGTAGAGTTTTTGCTCCCCCATATATTGATGTTCTATTTCCCTTTTATTATTGCCTCTCTTAGGTCATAACCATGTGCTGGAGAATCCAGTAGTTCTTAGTGTCTTGGCAGTGCTTCATATGCTGTATACAGCCTGGATGTGCATGAGAACTGGCAATAGGAAATCAAATTGAAAAAAGATAGTGAAAAAAACAAATTACCAATCATCTTGCTATATTTTTCTTTCCATGTATAAATATGTCATCCAACAAGCTCATGATTTATAGAAAATCTGAAAATTACTGTTCAATTAACAGATGGTAATGGGACTTTGACTAAAAATATTGACTTAGGGATGTTTTCTTTCTATGTCACTACTCAATATTTGTTTAAACAGGCAAGCCCTAGGGAAAACTGTGAAATCAGTAACGATGATCTCCAACCCCTTCCTCGCCATACACTTTCAATTGAGACATTTGAAGACCAAGGTTCTGAACAGTGTGAAATGTTTATCAAGGAACTAAATGCTAATATTTTTTCTCTCTTGTGAAACAAAGCACATTACCATGGAAGTCATTTTTCCTTTATCTCTTACTCTGACAGTTCTTGATTTGGGGCAGAACTATGAATTTTTCAGAGTTTAGACAGCAACAAAAAATCTCAACTGTTCCCAGGTGATTCTTATTTTATGAGCTGGTAAATTTCAGCAAAGCAGACAAGATTATGAAATGCACAGCACACTTTATGAGATTGGAAAAAGGCAAATAAGTATGGTCAGTGATTCCAGTTTGCGTCTGAGGCCATGAGATGCAAAGCCAATTCTCTTCCAAGGATACGTTTTGTTTGTTCATGATCCCAATCAGAATTCTAGAGCCATCTCCTCTCCCATAGGCTGATTCCCATCCCACCCCTTAGAGGTTCAGAGGGCAAGCTGTGCATAAAGGAGATTTATTAGCACACCAAAGGCTATTATCGGGCATTAAGCAAACAAGGAAATCACAAAAGTTAAAGTTCATCTAACATCTAAGTGACTAACAGACACTAAGTGACTTCCATGGCCAGGATAATGGAGGCCCTGTGAGAATTTTGGCATTGTTTCCTATTGACAAGGGCTTAGCATAAGAGCACTGTCTGGGTTATAATTTCCATGACAATATTCTCTCTTGGAGCCCAGGTCACCTGTCCTTTAATTCCTTCAAAGGCCTTTGCTTAGTGAATGCCCCTTTCCCATTCTAGTTCTTGAGGAAACCTAAAGTCACCTTTCTGGTTGATACTTGCCTACTTGTGAACTTTTCTTCCTCTGCCTTCATATAATGGAATTTTTGGTTTCTTTCTAAACTCAGTTATGTTATGTAAATATGTTTTTGTTTTAATCTCAAGTGTGGGATTTTAGTTTGGGCTATAGTTTGTCCACAGCAGATAATTGCCTTCTCAGTGGCGTGGTCTTTGCCAGCTGGAAATGGCCTGCCTCTGCAGCACAGAGAGGAGCATGGTCTAGGACTCTGAGGAATATAAATACTAGAGCCCAGAAAGAGAAGGTGTGGCAGTTTGGATAGACCAGAGACTGACGGTATGGAGGCTTGAAGGAGACAGGCTGAGAGAAATGTTTCAACACATTGGCTTGGAGGAGACTATTTGCTGTTGACAGAGATTGGTATAGCCCCTAAAGAACCCATAAACCCTAAATAGCTGGGAGAAGTAAAAGGGTTTGTGCCCCTTTTCCCCCGCTATCCTTCTCTCTTGTACCCAGGGTTTAAGGGTTGGTGGAAGGGAAGTAGAGGCCTAAACAACCCAAATAACATAGAGTTTAAAAAAATGAATGCAGCATCCTAGGTTGTCTTAGGTCATATCTGTTAAGCAAACAAGAGTATTTATTATCTTGCCTTAAGCTAGTGGTTTCCTGTAGCCATCTTTTCTTAAGTCTGTCCCACTATTAACAAGTCTTTTGCCTGTAAAATAGAACATAGACATATCTAGATGGTAGATTTTGTGAAAATCTTTTGTATCCAATATGAAAGTTTGCATAGAACTTTGTTGAAGCTTGGTTATTGGATTGGGATAGTCACCATCACTGATCTCAAACCTTCACAGTTCTTCAGTGAAGTTCAGTTGGACAGTTTTTCTGGAGAATTAAGTAGTTTATGGATATTCAGTCACAAAGGATTGTTATCCAGAGTACTGCCATTAAGAAATATTCAGGTCACATGGCAAACATTAGAAGGAGAAATGATACAAAGGATTGGGAGCCATTTAAAGGTTAGAGAGATTCTTGTTGTACATAAATTATTCAGTTTTTCTAAGTCTCAGTTTCTTTCTCCGTTAAGAGATAGCACTAGCAATTTCTGTTGGTAGCATTAAATAGTATAGTAAATTGTAGAGTGCTATAGCACATTTCCTATTCTAGCAGTTGATAAATAATAAACTTCTGAAAATTATTGCTACAAGGATATGGGGTATATGGGGTGAAAACCCAGCTCTGTCCCAGTTGTAGGCAAGTTCTAGTTATTTTCCTAGTAATATAATATTGATGTATGCTTCATTCTTTCATCTATTATTTAGGATTGTACTAAAAAAAGTCTATATGAGTGAGTATATACCATGTGCGTCTTTCTGCTTCTGGGATAGCTCACTCAGGATGATCTTTTCCAGATCCCACTATTTACCTGCAAATTTCATGATTTCTTTGTTTTTGATTGCTGAGTAATATTCCATTGAGTAGATGTACCACAATTTCTGTATCCATTCCTCCACTGAGGGGCATCTGGGCTGTTTCCAGCTTCTGGCTTTTACAAATAAAGCTGCTACAAACATGGTTGAGCAAATGTCCTTATTGTGTACTTGAGCCTCTTTTAGGTATTTGCCTAGGAGAGGTATAGCTGGATTTTGAGGAAGCGCTATTCCTAGTTGTCTGAGGAAGCACTAAAATGCTCAATCCCTATCCAGAAAAGCAAAGAGGATGGACATCAGAAGAAGGAGAAAAGAGGGAATAAGTCAGGAGCCTGACACAGAGGACCTCTGAAAGGCTCTGTCTTGCAGACTATCAATGTAGATGCTGAGACTTATGGGCAACCTTTGGGCAGAGTGCAGGGAATCTTATGAAAGAAGTGGGAAACAGTAAGATCAGGAGAGGACAGGAACTCCACAAGGAGAGCAACAGAACCAAAAAATCTGAGCACAGGGGTCTTTCCTGAGACTCACACTCTAACCAACTACCATGCATGGAGATAACCTAAGACCCCTGCACAGATGTAGCCCATGGCAGTTCAGTATCCAAGTGCGTTCTATAGTAATAGGAACAGGGACAGTTTCTGACATGAACTGATTGGCCTGTTCTTTAATTACCTCCCCGTGAGGGGCGAGCAGCATTACCAGGCCACAGAAGAAGACAATGCAGCCACTCCTGATGAGACCTAATTGACTAGGATCAGAAGGAAGGAAAAAAAGACCTCCCCCATCAATGGACTTGGGGAGGGGCATGTGTGCAAAAGGGGGAGGAAGGGAGGGATTGGGACCGGAGGAAGGAGGGAACCACAGGGGGGATACAAAGTGAATGAACTGTAATTAATAAAGAATTTTTTAAAAGTCGCTTTTAAAACAAAATACCACCCTCTAAGCTAATCAAAAACCCAAAAGAAACAAGTCCAATGTTTCTCAGTGACAACTGGTGTCTTCTCAGTGTTCTTCTTCCCCCCCCCCCCCCATAAGTGATGTGAAAACAAAGAATGCTCTTCCCACTCAATACATTAACTGCCTAACACTGCAAGTTTCTAATCTCCTTAAGGTCATACATAGTTCTGCCATGCTAAGCAAACTATCTGATTTGAGATAGAAAGGAGATAATATAATTAATGATGGTGAATTTCTTCAAAAACATAAAGCACTCTAAAATGCCAAGAACACTTTTTGCCTTCCAGTGTAAAGTAGAAGTAAAATAAATAAAAAAAAAGGGGGTCACAAATTACTTCATTACTATGTCCACAACCTTATTTTTCCAGTTAAAATTAGCAATTAAAGCCTGGATATTGAAACCAATAAGATACATGAAAACCAGATATTTTCTAAAATACATTTTCCCCACTCAAGATCAGAAGATACTAATGAATCAAGATTGTCTTCAATTTCTGATAATGTCACTGAGTCACCTAACTAAGGGTCTCTTTCTGTAATTAATGAATGTGTTGCTCCCATCTCTTTTGCATGTACTAGTTAACCTTCAAATGTTCCTCAACTATTATGGGTTTATGTCCAAACAAACTCACGCATTCAATATGCGTACTTGACAGAAAGCCATAGCCTAGCAACACAGTACACTGTAAAATGTTGTTTGTTTCCATTTATGATCATTCAGTTGAGTGGGCACTGTGGTTGGCTCTTAATGTCTAGTACAGGAGCTTATCAGGATGTATGATGTTAGAGAAAAAAAGGTTTAAAAACTAAATTGCATTCATTCTGTTAACTTTGAATTGTTTCATATCACTGTAAAGTTATAATTCTCAAGCTAAGATAGATGTCATTAGCATGTTTTTTTTTTTTCTTTTCTTCTTCTTCCTCATATGCACTCTGGACAGAAAGGATAACTAATCCAGGAAATCTGGGTTTAAGAATGTTAAGAGGGCAGCAAAAGGGTAAGTGCATTATTTAGTTTAAAAGAAACTGTATGATTTACTTAAAATGAAAGCTATATGCTAGTTGTCTTACTACAATTCTAAGTGGAACACTACTTTAAACTTGTCAGACAAAACTGCCGGGAAGTCCATTCAGTTTTGTGTTTGGAGGAACCTGGGGACTTTCACTGAAGTTTACAAATGATCATTAAAGGATGGAAAACAATTGTGTTTTCACTGAAGGGCATGAACATGTCCTTCACTAATGATTTAGTATGACTCTAGAACCAAATTTATATAAAAGTATTTTACCGTTTTGAAACCAACAAAAATTTTCTAAACACTGTGCTCTTTTCTTTTCTTTAAAAAAATTAAAGAAAAAAGATTATTTATTATGTATACAGTGTTCTGCCCACATATATGCCTACACATCAGAAGAGGGCACCAGATCTCATTATATGTAATTGTGAACCACCACATAATTGCAGGGAATTGAACTCAGGATATTTGGAAGAGCAAACTATGCTCTTAACCTCTGAGCCATCTCTCCAGCCCCCACTCTGGTCTTTTCTTATTTTCATCCTGATACTGCCCTTTATTTTGCTAAAGTGATGTAGACACCTGACAGTGTTCCTTAACTCTATTAAGTAAGTATAATTAAAAGTTATTTGTGTTCAATTATTTGCTTATCTGCTTGTCTGATCGTGCTTTCTCTTTTCATCAATACCAATTCTACCTTTAGTTAATCAAGGAGGTAAAATAATTAGATAGATAAGAGATTTAAAGTTAACCTGATTCTTCAACCTTGATAAGACCTTAAGGCCTCCTGAAATGTCAACTTCCTTTACTATTGACATCCTTTAAATTCACCTTGATTTTTATATGCATTTTATATCGGTAGAGAGAAAGTATGTTATTAAGGGAACTAGTAAAATCAATAAGAAATGTCAAGAAGCAAGTAAGGACAAATGTTTCTGTATAATTTAATATTACAGAGAAATTCAATAAATACATAAAGTTTGGTATGTATAAAAGTCACATATGCAAAGAGGAACTGGCTTAACATGATCCTTTGAAACAACTCATTGTATAAAAAAGGAAAATCTTACATGGTGCATTTCTTAAATTCTTAATGCAAGTGTAGTACTTTCCAAAGTACAATTAGGAGATGTCTGCAATAATTGTGTTTTAGATAGATGGACCCTTAAGATCCTTAATCCACTTCTGTTCTTCAGGAACACTAGAAAAGTACAGTGACATTCTATAAAGCAAAAAAGGTGGGGAGAAAGTGAGAAATAGAAAATAACATTGGTGTTGCTAATAAAAGCTCTTCCTCCATGGATTCTGAAAAAAGGGAGTTTTTAATATACAGCATCAGAATCCCTCATCCAGTTCCCATTTTGTGTCTCACTGTATAATCTTAGTGTTTTCCTCTATAGAAAGCCAGATTATGTACGGAGGACCCAGTGCATGCTCCCACCTAGGACTTTGAAACTTGGATCATTGAAGAAAAACTTGGTGAAATGAGATTTACAATATTGTTGCCAGTAACCAGGTGCTGATTGTGTTAAGTTCTCAGCCTGCTCTTGCCTTGGCAACCAAGAACCAGTGGTACCTACATGACACAAAGATATCAATTTTATTCAGTCCCAATCTTCTGTTGCTGTTGCCTTCCTTCCCCAGGGTACTACCCTCCCAAAGGCACTTCTCTCCAGACTTTCTGTTAATTTTGAGTTACTGTATGTTTTCTTACTAAATCTTTTTCTTCCAAGAACCCTGACTGACTCGTAAAGTAAGCTGCAGAAAAACCTGATAGAAGTCAGAATTGGTTCACAGCCAGCGACCTTCCTCTTCAGAAACACAGCAACGAACTAGTTTACCAATTGCCTATAGTCACCTGCAATGGCCACATGTATCCAATTCAGAGATAATAATATGAAGGGCTTGAGGAATTCAACGACAACTAAAAAAGGTCACTTGCCTTAGT
Organism: Meriones unguiculatus; assembly: GCF_030254825.1. Classification (NCBI taxonomy): domain Eukaryota; kingdom Metazoa; phylum Chordata; class Mammalia; order Rodentia; family Muridae; genus Meriones; species Meriones unguiculatus. The sequence goes on along the minus strand of NC_083369.1, from coordinate 92,383,407 downwards.
AGAACCGAGATAGTCAGACATTGATCTAGTGTGCTGATGAATTATAATATTGGTTGCATTCTAAGCCCTAACCTATTTCAAAGGTGCATATTGGCAAATTAGCTGGGTTAATTTGAAAGCTGAGGAACTGACATGAAAATATATGAGAGGATTTAGTAGGTCCTAAGAAGGCTGAATTCTTAGTTCTTATAGAATCTTCTTTGCCCGATTAAGAAATCCCTCCTACCTTGCATGATGGAACTGTTGTTACCTTGACTGAAGATATTCACCTGATGGAGTTGCCCTACAATGTGAAGTCACTTCTCTTCATCCACTTCACTGCCCTATCAGTTTTAAAATCTAGTATGACCCCTAGGGGAAGTGGTGCTAGCAAAGTCAAAATCCAGAGAAAGCCAGCACATTTCTAAATTTTGAGTTTATTTTGGAAAAAAAAAAAAAAAAACTAGAAAGTTAGAAAGTGTACATTGAGAAAGAGTATGATGATGCTTAATGCCAAAAATGCAATTTTAGATTGATGTGGATCTACCTCAAAATTCCTTGTAGACTGGGCAGCTATCCTGAATCCAAGGTGTGCATAAAGCAAAGGATCCAGTGAGCACAACTTCCCATGGGCCATTTTTCTTGGAAGGAGGAAAGATCTGAGGCACCAATCCATATACCTTCACGAGTGGTACCAGAGAAGTGGGGAAAAGGAAGGAATTTAAGGGCTGGGGGAAAGGTTTTCAGAAAAATGTAAACGAACTTCTCCAAAGATAAGACTGTTGATGGTCCTGTGAATGTACACTGGAAGACACACCGTACGGAGGCACCATACAGAGGAATCTTAAGTCGGTCTTACTTATTACTCCCATATATTTCCAAAATAAACTACTCTGACTCTAAAAAAATGTTACATTGTATTTTAAGAATTTAAACATTCTACCAATGTCTCATGTAAATGCTGACTTAAAAAACCCTAAGATTATATTGAAATCATGTTTATTGAAGTTTAGAAATCAGCAGTCCCAAAGGCTGAGTCAGTTTCTATATGTATATTTTAACTGACTGACATTTGAATTCCTAACTAGACACATAATTTAGCAGTGCCTTATTGTATAAAGATCTATAATGACAGCAGTGGGAGGGGCATTCTTGAGACCAGGAAATGGAGGAAGGAAGGAAATGAGAGAGACAACATGAAACTGCAAATATAAAACCCAGCATTCTCATTTGTCTTGCCACTTCAGATTAATAAAAATTTAAGAGGCCATTTAGTCTTGAATGATTATTTTTAAAGAAAGGACAGAACATTCTTTCTGAATTTCATTTATTTTCTTGTACTAAGAATTGGACCTGGTAACCTGTACATACTTAAGAAGCACTCTACCACTGACTTGTAGCCCCATCCATGAACTTTTTTCTTAATATCTAGGAATCTGCAGTTATATGAGTTTTGAAAGAAGGAAGCAGATGGGTTCCCCACTAGGGAAGTCTCAGGTAGTTGATATTGTCTCTCTATTCCTCAGCAAAGATGTAGGCAGAGGAACTAACCTCACCCAAATGGATGTTCTCACTCATGACTTTGCTCTTGAGAATGTGACAAAAATATGAAAGGGACATTGAAATTAGTAGTATGTTGAAAGCAATTGCTGTGTCTGACATTGGAATCCTGTGCAGTTTGGTCCTGCAAGGTTGCCATTCTTGATCCTTGTCTTTTACTTTTCTGAGCCTAGTCTTCACATTTAGTCTGTGTAGAAGCTGATAGTTTCAAGTAGTAGGTATGGTGCCTCTGAAACATGTGCACATGGCCTGTATCATGTCTTTCAGCTTCTGGTTGGTGTTGGCCACTGGATCATGGAAAGAGAATGGAGGGATGGAGTGAAGTGAAGTTATATATTCTAAGTCTTTTGTCAACTCTTATGTTGACACCTTGGTTTGGCTTATTCTCAATGGAAATGCACTGTTTTTCTCAATGTATCCCCACTCTGTTTTGTTTTGTTTTGTTTTTTGTTGTTTTTTCCTTTTGGGGCTTAACAAATGCTCTACTCCTTCATTGCTTCATGTCAAATGATAGTAATAGCCCCAATAATGTTAGCTCTCAGTTCCTGAACTATGCTTTCTGTTTCTAACAGAAGCTTTGAAGGTTTCTAACTACCTTTAAAATTAATTAATTCTAAGTTATTTTTTCAAAACTTATCTTAAAAATAGATTGATGTTTGTTAATTAGAAACTCAGCTGATAGACATGCAAGTGCATCCTTTTCTAGTTAATGTTGTCATGAAAACATCAAAACAGACTTAGCATCCTAGGAAGAGTTCCAAGAAGGAACAAAACCTCAGAATTGACATAAAAGGTGAAATTTTTAATGAATCATTATAAATGAAACTGAACGTATCTCAGGGACTCTGTTGGGCAAAAGCCATCAATGGCCAATAGGAGAGGAAGTGGGCCAGAGAGAGTAATGGGGTATGAATATTGTCAAAGTATATCGTGTACTTGGATGAAAGTATCATTTATAAAATCCACCATTTCACTAAATACATGCTAACAAAAATGTTACCCAAAGTCACGTATGAAAATAGTTTAAATTGCACTTATAAAGTTTAAAAGACTGATTTCCAGCCACAAAGGGTAATGTATGATATAAGAGGGAATTTGTGTTCATAAACACACAATTGGTCAACAGTTGGGACATTCTTCTTGAAGTGTCTGACAGCCATTAGGGTCTCCCTCCCAAGTCTTTTGGTGCTGCTCAAAACGTAAAGTGCATATGGTTTTTTCCCAGAAGTCTGCTCTCTAGTTTTCTTTGTTGTCAAAGAGAAAAGCTGTGCTGCTGTATTTGGAATGATGCAGCATGAGAAAGCTATTAATCTGGCTCCATCTAGATGCACTAAGTTTAACTGCAGTCTGCCCCATTTGATTATGGGAGTGTGTGGAAGTCATGAGATTTTAAAAACACAGGCCATGAGATGCAGGTAATGAGAATGAAAGCCATGCAACAAGGTAAGTAGTATGTAAAGAGCTTGCTGAAAGCTAGGCACTGTACAACTTGTTCACACTCTATCATTTTAAAGCACACAATGCTTTGAGTTAGAAGTTGGAATCCCGATTAACCTGATGAAGAATAAGTAGTGAAGAATCAACTTGACTAGGATACTAAGACATAAAATAACAATGGATCATGATTTTAAAGCCTGGGTTATATCAGGCTTTGTCCTCTTATATCAGCACTCCAGGGAGGGATGGTAATCAAAAGCAGTGTGGAGAGGAAAGGGTTGATTGAGGTTATTAATCGTAATTACAGTTCATCACTGAAGCAAGTCAGGGCAAGAACTTGGAAGTCAGAACTGGAGGAGAGACCACTGAGGAGCTGTGTTTACTGGCTTGCTCTTCCTGGCTTGTTCAGCCGCTTTTTTATACACCCAGGACCACCTGCCCAGGTGTGGTATTCCCCACAGAGATCCAGGCCCTCCTACATCAATCACTAATAAAGAAAATGCACAAGCCTGCCTGTATACAGTCCAATCTGATGGAAGCATGTTTCTAGTCACAATTCCCTTTTCTTGGATGTTCCAAGCTTGTGTCAAGTTGACAACAAACTAGCCAGACAATGATCATTCTCTGTTTCTTCTTTGCCTTGGTTCAAGTGTCCATCAGCTTAAGATTAAAGTTATGCTCTAAAGTAACCTTGTTTTCTAAACTTTAATTAAAGGAAATCTGTTTTCAAAATACATTGTTTTTAAATGTGAAAACTGAGTATTCTCTATACCAGTGGTTCTCAATTCTTCTAATGCTGTGACACTTTAATATAGTTCCTCATGTTGTTGTGACCCCCCTTAATGATAAAATTATTTTCATTGGTAACTTTGCTACTGTTATGAATTGAAATGCAAATCTCTGTTTTCCAGTGGTCTTAGGTGACCCCTGTGAAAGGGTGATTCGACCCCCAGAGGGTCACAACCCACAGGTTGAGAAGCACTGCTCTATGCCTATGGCTTTTTGTAATGTATCAGAACTTTTCTTATGTTCTAGTGCCTGTTTAAAATAAAAAGTCAAAAAAGTTCTTAACAATCAGAGCAATGCTAGGCCGAGTGACCTAATAAACAACAATAACTGTCTCATTTGGATGCATAAATTATGCCTGTAATAAAATAATGCTTAAGGTAGTGTAAAAATCTCACCATTAAATATTATTAGAGCATGGTGTAATGGAAGAAGTTCAGTCATCCATGTCTAATAAAACTAGGACTGAATCATGGCCCAATATCTTCTAGTAGAATCACTTACAGATCACTAACCTCTATAAATTGATTTAATAGTTCCTAGATCATATTTATTAAGTTGTGCCAGGTGGTGCAAGCCTCTATTCTCAGTTACTTGGGAGGCTGAGGTGGGAAGATTGCAAATTCAAAGCCTGCTTTGCTGACCTGGTCAGACCTTGCTCCCCAAATGAAAAGTGAAATGAAGGCTGTGGAGCAGCCCGTGACAGAGCACTTTCTTAGTCTGTGTCAGGCCTTAGGTTTCATTCCTTGGACTACAATCCCTACTCATAAAGACAATAGAAAAAAAAGCAAAGAAAGAGAATCTCAACTACTTTGTTATTTTATCAAAGTCACTTAGACATCTCTAATTTTGTTCTAACAATGACATACTTTTTTTTTAATTTGGTTTTTTAAAACAGGGTTTCTTTATGTAGCCAAGGCTGTGCTGCACTCACTCTGTAAACCAGGCTGGCCTCGAACTCCTAGAGATCAGCCTGCCTCTGACTCCCTCAATGCTGAGATTAAAGGCATGTGCCACCACACCCAGCTACAATGATACAATTTTAAATACATATTATTATGAAGATAATTTGTTCACAAAAACTAAGTTTTATTATGACACTTAACAAAAATATAGTTTCTCTACCTCACTCTCTTCTTTCCCACCTTCTTTTGTGCCTCCCGTGGCCAGCAGCCCCCTTTCCATTTTCTTTTCTCATGTGACCTTTTGCCCCTGTCCCTTTTTCTCAACACCTATTAGCCCCACCCCTTGGTCTCCTATTTAGTTTCAAATTCTATACCCCTTTCACAATTCCTTATTTAAATATATCTACATACACATTACAAGTTAGTATCTTGGGGGCAGAGCCAAGATGGCAACTAGCACACACAGTTTCTGAGCTGTGGAGGAGCTGAACACCTGAGTGGGTGAATGGAAGGATTTCTGAATCCAGGGAAATGACAGAGAGGCTTTCTAAACAACAGGGAACATCACAGGAGGTGAGAAATTTAGTCTCAGGTCACCTGTGGACTTGTTTGAGGAAGTAGAGAAACTATCCTTTGATCTCCTGGCACCCCCCTTTCTCAGAAAATCCTCCTCAGCACAGCCAGCTCACCGAGATTCTCAGCTCAGAGATCACAGCTGGGGTCTGCAGTGGCTGAGGCAGAGCTCCTAGCCCCTTAGTGGAAACTGCCAGCTGTACCGGTCTTGGAGTCCCAGACCTGCTGCATCATCCTCCCAGGGTCCTAGGTCTGCTAGCCTCCATAGTGGCTCCACAGGATCTCTCAGCCACTGACTGTACAGCCTGCCCAAACCCTCAGTGACAGATAATACGTTATATACCCACCAAAGCCCAGCAGTCCAGACATACAACTAGGCATACCAGACACTGGGCCTCCCAGGCTTGGAGAACACAGTGGAGGGCCCCCAGGACTTCCCAGAAGGCATCTGGACCGGCATCCTAGCCTCCAGCTGCAGCTGGACTTCCTAACCTGGTGGCTGCAGCAGCACTGAGCTGGCAGAGCAGGTCAGTCCTCCTGCAGACCAAGCAGGGCCAAACCAGAGAGCAGAGAGGCCAGATACCCCTATCCCTGCCAATGTGACCTGCTTGAGAGTGAGTGCACCCTTGAGCATCTACAGAACCCCAGACCCAGGATCCTTCTAAAATAGAAGCCAGGCAATGAACCCCTCCCACCCACATACCCACTGTCGAAACAGACCCAGAAAACAAGATGGGGTTGCTATCCTAATATCTAATAAAATAGACTCTCAAACAAAATTAATCAAAAAAGATGAGGAGAGACACTTCATTCTCATCAAAGGAAAAATTCACCAGGAGGACATCACAATTCTGAACATCTATGCACCAAATACAAGAAAGCCTACATTCATAAAGGAAACATTATTAGAACTCAAATCACACATCGATCACAACACATTAATACTGGGAGACTTCAACACTCCACTTTCACCAAGGGACAGATCATCTAGACAGAAGCCTAACAAAGAAATAAAGGCACTTACAGGGTTCCTAAATCAAATGGACCTAATAGATGTCTACAGAACTTTCCACCCAAACTCAAAAGAGTATACCTTCTTTTCAGCACCTCATGAAACCTTCTCCAAAATAGACCATGGAGGTGGTCACTAAGCAAGCCTCAACAGATATAAGAGGATTGAAATAATCCCCTGTATTCTATCTGAACACCATGGACTAAAGATGCATCTCAACAACAATGGAATTAGAAAAAACGCCTACAAATGCATGCAAACTGAACAACTTGCTGCTCAATGATAGCTGGGTTAAGGAAGAAATAAAGAAAGAAATTAAAGACTTCCTAGAATTCAATGAAAATGAAGGTACAAAATACCCTAATTTTGGGACACAATGAAAGCAGTGCTCAGAGGAAAATTCATAGCACTAAGTGCCTTCAAGAAGAAATTTGTGACATCTCATACAAGCAAATTAATGGCCCAACTGAAAGTCCTAGGAAAAAAAGAAGCAAATACACCCAAGAGGAGCAGACAGCTGGAAATAATAAAAGACAGGGCTGAAATCATCAATTAGAAATAAATAAAACTATTCAAAGAATCAATGAAACCAGGAGCTGTTTCTTTGAGAAAATCAACAAGATAGACAAACTTTTAGCCAAACTAACTAAAAGGCAGAGAGAAACTATATAAATCAGTAAAACCGGAAATGAAACGGGGGAAATAACCACAGACACTGAGGAAATCCAAACAATCTTTAGGTCATACTACAAAAGCCTATATGCCACAAAATACGAAAATATAAAAGAAATGGACAATTTTCTAGAGAGAGTCCATCTACCAAAATTAAGTCAAGATCAGGTCGAAAGATTGAATAGTCCTATATCCCCCAAGGAAATAGAAGCAGTCATCAATAGTCTCCCTTCCAGAAAAAGCCCTTGGCCAGATGGATTCAGTGGAGAATTCTACTAGACCTTCAATGAAGTGCTAACTCCAATTCTCTCCAAACTATTCTACAAAATAGAAACAGAAGGAACATTACCAAACTCATTCTATGAAGGCACAGTCACCCTGATACCTAAACCACACAAAGACCCAACAAAAAAGGAGAACTTCAGACCTATCTCTCTTATGAACATTGATGCAAAAATACTCAATAAAATCCTTGCAAACCAAATCCAAGAACACATCAAAGATATCATCTACCATAACCAAGTAGGCTTCATCGCAGACATGCAAGGATGGTTCAACATACAAAAATCCATCAATGTAATCTACCACATAAACACACTGAAGGAGAAAAGCCACATGATCATATCCTTAGATCTGAAAAAGCATTTGACAAAATCCAACACCCATTCATGTTTAAAGTCTTGGAGAGATCAGGGATACAAAGCACATACCTAAACATAGTAAAGACAATATATAGCAAGCCTATAGCCAACATCAAACTCAATGGAGAGAAACTTAAATCAATCCCACTGAAATCAGGGACAGGACAAGGCTGCCCACTCTCTCTCTATCTCTTCAACATAGTACTTGAATTCCTAGCTAAAGGCATGAGAAAACTAAAGGAGATCAAGGGGATACAAATTGGAAAGGAAGAGGTCAAAGTGTCACTATTCACAGATGATATGATAGTATACATGAGCGACCCCAAAAATTCAACTAGAGAACTCCCCCAGCTGATAAACACCTTCAGCAAAGCGTCAGGATACAAAATCAACTCAAAAAAAAAATCAGAAGCCCTCCTGTATACCAAAGACAAAAGGGTCGAGACAGAAATCAAGGAAACAACACCCTCTACAATAGCCACTAATAACATAAAGTACCTTGATGTGACTCTAACCAAGCAAGTGAAAGACTCGTTTGAAAAAAAAAAAAAAAAAACAAAAACCTTTAAGTTTCTGGAGAAAGAAATTAAAGAAGATGGAAAGATCTCCCATGCTCATGGATTGGTAGGATTAAAACTGTGAAAATGGCAATCCTGCTAAAAGCAATCTACAGATTCAATGCAATTCCCATCAAATACCAACTCAGTTCTTTAAAGACCTTTAAAAAATGATTCTCAGCTTTATATGGAGAAACAAAAAACCCAGAATCTCAAAACGATCCTGTACAACAACAGATCATCTGGAGGTAGCTCCATCCTTGATCTCAAACTGTACTACAGCAATAGTAATAAAAACTGCATGGTATTGGCATAGAAACAGAAAGGAGGATCAATGGAACCAAATAGAGGATCCAGAAATAAACCCACATACCTATGAATACTTAATTTTTGACAAAGAAGCCAAAACCATTCAATGGAAAAAAGACAGTATCTTCCACAAATGGTGCTGGTCCAACTGGATGTCTACCTGCAGAAAAATGAAAATAGATACATATTTATCACCCTGCACAAAACTAAAGTCCAAGTGGATCAAAGACCTCAATATAAAACGAGACACACTAAATCGGTTAGAAGAAAAAGTGGGGAAGAGCCTAGAACTCATTGGCATAGAGACGACTTCCTGAATAGAGCACCAACAGCACAGGCTCTAAGAGTAACAATCAATAAATGGGACCTCATGAAACTAAAAAGCTTCTGTAAAGCAAAAGACACTGTCGTCAGAACAAAACAACAGCCTATAGACTTTGAAAGGATCTTCACCAACCCTATATCTGACAGAGGGCTGATATCCATCATATATAAAGAGCTAAAGAAGTTAAAAAGCAATAAATCAAGTAACTGAATTAAAAAAAAATGGGGTATGGAGCCAAACAGAATTCTCTGTAGAGGAATATAGAATGGCAGAGAAACACTTAAAGAAATACTCAACATCCTTAGCCATCAGGGAGATGCAAATCAAAACAACCCTGAGATTTCACTTTACACCCATCAGAATGACTAAGATGAATAACTCAAGTTACAACACATGCTTGAGCAGTTGTGGAGAAAGGGGAACCCTCCCCCATTGCTGGTGAGAATGTAAACTGGTAAAACCACTTTGGAAGTCAATCTGGCACTTTTTCAGACAATTAGGAAAAGTGCTTCCTCAAGATCCAGTTATACCACTCCTAGGCATATATCCAAAATTTGCTCAAGTACACAACAAGGACATTTGCTCAACCATGTTTGTAGCAACTTTATTTGTAATAGCCAGAACCTGGAAACAACCCATCAATGGAGGAATGGATACAGAAACTGGTATTTTTACACAATGGAATACTACTCAGTAATCAAAAATGAGGAAATCATAAAATTTGCAGGCAAATGAGGGCATCTAGAAAAGATCATTCTGAGTGAGGTATCCCAGAAGGAGAAAGACACACATGGTATATACTCACTCATATAATCCTATAAGATATGATAAACATAATGATACCTATACACCTAAAGAAGATAAACAAGAAAGAGGACTCGGGATAAGATGATCAATCCTCACTTAGAAGGACAAATGGGAGGTGCATTGGAAGTAGGAAAATACAAATAACAGGACAGGAGCCTACCACAGAGGTCTCCTGAAAGGCTCTACTAGCAATGTATCAAAGCAGATACTAAGACTCATAACCAAACCTGCAGCAGAGTGCAGGGAATCGTATGAAAGAAGGGGGAGTTAGTATTACTAGAACCTTTGCTCGGATGAAGTTCATGTTAGTTCAGTAACCAATTGATTTCCCACAGTAAGGGGAACAGGGACTATTATTGACAGAAACTCAATGGCAAGCTCTTTGACCTCCCCACCCCCCAAGGGAGGAGCAGTCCTGCTAGGCCACACAGGAGGATTTTGCAGCCAGTCCTGAAGATACCTGATAAAACAGGGTCAGATGAAAGGGGAGGAGGTTCCCCCCAATAAGTGGACTTGGAAAGGGGCACGGAGGAGATGAGGGAGGGAGGGAGGGACTGGGAGGAAATGAGGGAGCTGGATACAGCTGGGATACAGAATTAATAAAATGTAAATAATAATAAAAAATAAAATTAAATAAAAAAACAAGTTAGTATCTCCATCAGAGATAGTGTGTGAGACTCTGTTCAAATGATGCTGGATGCCCTCATATAATATGATACCTTACAGTTAGAATAATTAGCCTGAAAAATGTCATAATTTCATTTTTCTTGACAGCTGAGTAAAAATTCATTGTCTAGGCATAGCTAGACTAGACTAGTTCCATTTCATTGTCATATGTGTGTCTCTCTCTGTGCGTGTGTGTATAAAACAATTCTAGATGAAGTTATTTTAAAGAAGTAATTAGGCTTAGTAAGATTTACATAAATTAAAAAAACTATAATTTCATTGTCAAATTGTGTTTTGGAAAGTACAAAAAGTTAGATTAATTAGCCCTAATTCTGATGATCTGGTTTTGAGGTTTTTTGTTGTTGTTGGTTTGCTTGTTTTTTTTGTTTTTTTGTTTGTTTGTTTGTTTGTTTTTGAGACAGGATCTCACTATGTAGTCCTGAATGGCTTGGAACTCATTAAGTAGATCAGGCTGGCCTTGAACCCACAGAGATCCACCTGCCTTTATCTTCCTAGTGTTGGAATTAAAGGGATGCACCACCATGCCCAGTTTGCCAACCTAACAGGTAAAAGCCCAATTAACTTCACTGTTTGTTTGCTTGTTTTTGAGGCAAGATCTCTGCATAACCCTGCTGTTCTGGAACTGCTTCTGTACATCAGGCTGTCTCAGAGATTTACTTGCTACTGCCTCTGAATGCTACCATTAAAAACATATGTCTGGGGGACAAGATGGTGGTGCCAGGTCAACACTGCATCTGAGGAGCAGGACAACATTTTCCATACAGCGACCAAGAGACTGAACTCTGGGCCCTAAAACAACAGCGATCATGTTTCCCAGGTGAAAGGAAACCACACAGTGTGGGAATCGGTCAGATCCACTCTCAGGTCACCCAGCTAGAACCTGGAGAGATCCTGGGTCCCCAGGCACTAGGTTGCCAGAACAGAGCAACACACCTGCATGTCCTGATCACCTTCCCAGGCTGAACGGGGGGCACAAAAACACCAGAGACTGCGAGTCCCAGTCATGAGAAAAACCCACAGGGAAGGAAGAAAACAGGACTGACCTCAGGTCACCCAGTCTTTCCCTGGAAAAGGTCCCACAGAATGGCGGGTGCATGCGCCAGCACTGAATTGGGGTCCAGCTGCGAGCACAGAGCCTCGCTGCGTGCCCATCTCTCCTTCACAGACAGAACTGTGCGCCCCAGAGAACCAGAGACTGAGAGTTCCTCTCGGGAGAAAACACGACAGGGAAGGAAGCAAACGGGGACAGACTTAGGCCACCCAGTATATCCCTGGAAAAGGTCCCACAGACCTGCGTGCCTGCCAACCCAGGGACTTGCTGTGCACCAACTAGCCTGCTGCTCCCATGAGAGCAGTACTCACCTGCCACTGTTACTGCTTGGGTATTGGGGCACAGAGCTCCAACCTCAGACCTACAGAAGCCTGGGATCCCCAAGATCAACCCCCAGATACTGCTGGGCAACCAGTTATCCCTAACAAAACTGGCCAAACCACAGGACACCCAGGTTACAGCAGCAGCTCATTAAATTTTCAGCAAGAAACCAAGAAGCAGGACAGCTGTCTCCAGGACTTCTCAGGGTGAGAGGAGAACCCTCTTGAGTAAGAGGGACCACAGTTAACACTCAGGTCTGTATGCCTGAGGTGAGCTGTGGCAATTCCTGAAAAACACCAGCCATTCAGTGACCATACCCAAAAAGCTGAGGAGGCTTCTTTCAGGAAAAACTGAAGGTCTTCCTGCCAAGGGGATTCTCTCCACCACAGGATTCCAGGAACCACCATAAATTAACACCCAAAACCTAAGATAGCCCAATAGTTAGAGGCCAGCATAAAAGCTCAACCAACAAAAGACAGAGCAATATGGCATCTCCAGAATCCAGTTATCCGGGGACAAGCAGCCCTGGACACCCCAGCATAATTGAAATGCAAGAAGATGACCTAACATCAATGCTTATGAAGAGGATAATAGAGGAAACAAATAAAATGCATAAAGAACTAGAGGAAGATAAAATCAAACAGATTATGGCCACCCCTAAAGAAATACAGGAAGTTGCAGCCAAACAGTTTGAGAGAGGAAAACAGTTACAACCAAACAGTTTAGAGAGGAAATACTTAAATCACTGAAAGAAATAAAAGAAACAGAGGATTGTTCAAAAAACAGCTGAAGGAATTGAAGGAAAAACAGGAAAATGGAAGAAGTTGATGTATCCATCTAAGAAAATGTTAAATCTAAAAAATTCCTGACAAAGACCATCCAAGAAATTCAAGAAAACATAAAAAGACAAAACCTAAGAATAATAGGAATAGAGAAAAAAGAAGATTCCCTCCTCAAAGGCCCAGAAAATATTTTCAACAAAATCATTGAAGAAAATTTCCCCAAATTAAAGGAGAAGCCAATAAGAACACAAGAGCCTACAGAACACCCAACAAATTAGACCAGAAGAGAAAATCCTCCCACCACATAATCAAAACAGTATGTATGCAGAACAAAGAAAAAAATACTAAAAGCTACAAGGGAAAAAGGCCAAGTAACATATATTGGCAAACCCATCAGAATCACACCTGACTTCTCAACAGAGACTATGAAAGCCAGAAGGGCCTGGACAGATATCATGCAGACCCTAAGAGAACACAGATGTCAGCCCAGGCTACTATATCGAGGAAAACTCTCAGTCCTCATAGACAGAGAAAACAAGATATTCAATGACAAAAACAAATTTCAACCATACCTAAACACAAATCCAGCATTACAGAAGATACTAAAAGGAAAAATATAACCCAAGAAAACTAGCTACTTTCAAGAAAACACAGGAAATAATTAACCTCACGACAGTAAAACAAAAAGCAACCACGCACACAAACTTATTACCACAGCCAACATCAAAATCAAAGGATCTAACAGCCACTGGTCATTAATCTCTCTCAACATCAATGGACTCAATTCTCCAATCAAAATTCACAGACTAACAGAATGGATGCAAAAACAAGACCCAGCAATCTGCTGCATACAAGAAACACACCTAACTCACAAACATAGATATTACCTGAGGGTAAAGGGCGGGAAGATGGTTTCCCAAGCAAATGGACCCAAGAAGCAAGCAGGAGTAAGGAGCCATTCTAATATCTGATAAAAATAGACTTTCAACCAAAATTAATCAAAAGAGATAGGGAAGAACACTTCATACTCATCAAGGGAAAATTCCACCAAGAAGACATCACAATCCTTAACATCTATGCCCCAAATACAAGGGCACCCACATTTGTAAAAGAAACGTTAATAAAACTTAAACCACACATGGATCCCCACACATTAATAGTGGGAGACTTCAACACCCCACTCTCAACGAAGGACAGGTCAACAAAACAGAAATTAAACAAACAAACAATTTATTTAACAGAGGTCATGAATCCAATGGACCTAACAGACATTTACAGAACCTTACACCCAAACAAAAGAATTTACCTTCTTCTCAGCACCTCAAGGAACCTTCTCAAAAATAGACCATATGGTTGATCACAAAGTGAGCCTCAACAGATACAAGAAGATTGAAATAATCCCTTGTATCCTATCTGATCACCATGGAATAAAGCTGGACCTCAACAACAACAGAAATAGCAAAAAGCCTACATACACATGGAAACTGAACAACTTGCTACTAAATGACAGCTGGGTCAGGGAAGAAATAAAGAAAGAAATTAAAGTCTTCCTAGAATTCAATGAAAATGAACACACAACACACCCAAACTTTGGGACACAACGAAAGCAGCGCTAAGAGGAAAGTTCATAGCACTAAATGCCTTCAAGACGAAATTCAAGATATCTCATTGAAACAACTTAATGGCTTACCTAAAAACCCTAGAAAAAAAAAAAAAAAGGAAGAAGAAGCAGATACACCAAAAAGGAGTAGACTGCTGTAAATACTCAAACTCAGGGCTGAAATCAATCAATTAGAAACAAATAAAACTATTCAAAGAATCAATGAAACCAAGAGCTGGTTCTTTGAGAAAATCAACAAGATAGACAAACCCTTAGCCAAGCTAACTAAAAGGCAGAGAGACACCACCCAAATCAACAAAATCAGAAATGAAAAGGGGGATATAACTACAGACACTGAGGAAATCCAAACAATCATTAGGACTTACTTCAAAAGTCTATATGCCACAAAATTTGAAAATCTAAATGAAATGGACAATTTTCTTGATTGATTCGAATTACCAAAGCTGAATCAGGACCAGGTAAATCAATTAAATAGTCCTATATCCCCTAAGGAAATAGAAGTGGTCATCAAAAGTCTCCCATCCAAAAAAGCCCAGACCTTCAAAGAAGAACTATCTCCAGTTCTCTTCAAACTATTTCACAAAATAGAAACAGAAGGAACACTACCAAACTCATTCTATGAAGCCACAGTCACCTTGGTACCTAAACCTCACAGAGACCCAACAAAGAAAGAGAATTTCAGGCCAATCTCTCTTATGAACATTGATGCAAAAATATTCAACAAAGTACTTGCAAACCGAATACATGAACACATCAAAGATATCATCCACTATGACCAAGTAGGTTTCATCCCAGGGATTCAGGGGTGGTTCCATATACGGAAATTCATCAATGTGATCCACCATATTAACAAACTGAAAGAAAAATAACCACATGATAATCTCCTTAGATGCTGAAAAAGCATTTGACAAAATCCAACATCCATATCTAAACATAGTAAAGGCAATGTACAGCAAGCCTATAGACAACATCAAATTAAACGGAAAGAAACTTCAAGCAATCCCATTGAAATCAGGGACAAGGCAAGGCTGCTCATTCTCTCCATATCTATTCAACATAGTTTTGGAAGTCCTTGCTAGAGCAATAAGACAATTGAAGGAGATCAAGGGGATACAAATTGGAAAGGAAAAATTCAAATTATCACTATTTGCAGATGATATGATAGTATACCTGAATGACCCCCAAAAACTCTACCAGGGAACTCCTACAGCTGATAAACACCTTCAGTAAAGTGGTCGGATACAAAATTAACTCAAAAAAATCAGTAGCCCTCCTGTATACAAAAGACAAAAGGGCTGAGAAAGAAATTAGGGAAACAACACCCTTCACAATAGCCACAAATGACAGAAAGTACCTTGGTGTAACCCTAACCAAGCAAGTCAAAGACTTGTATGAAAAAAGTTCAAGTCTCTGAAGAAAGAATTAGAAGAAGATATCAGAAGATGGAAAGATCTCCCATGCTCATGGCTTACAGCATTAACATAGTAAAAATGGCCATCTTTCCAAAAGCAATCTACAAATTCAATGCAATTCCCATCAAATTACCAACACAATTCTTTACAGAGCTGGAAAGAAAAATTCTCAACTTCATATGGAATAACAAGAAACCCAAAATTGCTAAAACAATCCTCTACAATAAAATATCTTCTGGAGGTATCTCCATCCCCAATCTCAAGCTGTACTATAGAGCAACAATAATAAAAACTGCATGGTACTGGCATAGAAACAACTTTCAAAATAGCCTCAAATAATATAACTATCCTGGAGTAGGTTTAACTAAGCAAGTGAAAGACTGACATGATAAAAATTTAAGACACTGAATAAATTGAAGAAGATATCAGAATATGTAAAGATCTCCCATGCTCACGGGTCAGTAGGATTAATATAGTAAAAAATGGCCACTCTACCAAAAGTAACCTACAGATTTGTTAAAGTTATTTTTATAAAACTGTTTCTCAGTTTCTCTCTTAACCCGTATATATTTGGTTAATAATAAGCTTTACAATACAATAACTATGCAGTTATTACTCTTTTCTTAAATCTCTAAACTAATCTGGTTTCCTCCCAGCTCCCTGACCCTTCTCCTCTCCTTATTTCACTTCTACCTCTCCTGTGGCTCCATCAGCTACTTCTTCCTCCAACTCCTCCCCTATCTGGCAGAAAGTCCATCTCTGTTCTACCCCTGCTCAGTGATTGGTGGTTTGCTGCTTTATTGGCTTATCAGGGGACAACTGGGGGGCAGGTTTTATACAACATTGAGGCAGGAGATTCTCAGATTGCAACCAGATATGAGGAGTACAGAAATCAGCATTTGAATTGCACAATAACCTAATGCCTACACAGATTTAATGTAATCCCTATCAAAATTTCAATACAATTCTTTGTAAATCTTGAAAGAACAATGTTCAGCTTCATCAATACAAGGAAAACCTAAGATAGTTGAAGCTATCCTGAATAATAAAAGAACTGTTGGAGGTATTACCATCCAGGACCTTAAATTTCCGTGCGAACTCCCAAGCAAATCCAGGCTATTGCCAAAACTATAGGTTGTTCTCCACAAATGGACAGCAAGACCACATTGATGAAGGCAACACCTACACAACTCGTTGAAAATGGGGAAGTCTATCTGATACAAACAGAGCCTTTACTCCTACTTTCTAGTGTCTTTGATACAGGAAGTTATTCTCACTACTACCAAAGGAAAAACATAAACACCATGCCAGTCAGAACTCCTTCCTACAAGATAGGCTAATACAATTGTGGCACACATTTTTGGGGGAGTAACCAATCAATTTATTAGCCATAAAGATTCCTATTGATATTTTGCTATACTCATAGATCAGTATGTTGCTCACGCATCATCAATGAAGATTGAATCTGCAGCAGATCAAAACAAATACAGAGTCCCACTGCTAGACATTATTCAGAGAGTGAGAGACCTTGGAATATTCAACCCTAAATGGAATATCTCCATCAAATTTCCCTGTTTAGAGCTCAGGGAACTTTGAGGAAGAGGAGACAGAAAGAACCCAAGGTTATAGAGGATACCAAGAAAACATGGCCCTCTAAAGCAAGATGATCAAATCATATGTGAATGCACAGAGACTGAAGTAGCATGCACAGAGCCTGCACAGGTCCTTTTCATATATATTATGGCTTCCATTTTAGTGTTTTAATAGGATTCCTGAGTGTGTGTATAAGTAGATCTTCGTTTCTTGTGCCTTCTTTTGGGCTCTTTTCCCTTTGTTTCTTGGTTTTGTCCAATTCCAATGTGATAATTTTTGTTTTACCATAGTATATTTTATTTCATTATCAAAAATTGGGAAATCAAATAAATAGTTAGAACCTATCATATCAGTTTGGCTGTTTTGGGGATCTCGCAATGGCGTTCACAAAGTACAGAGACATCTGTAATGTGACTCAAAATGCAAACCTTGGAAGTTTGTATTGAATGCTGACTAGTAAGAAAAGAAAATCAGTAACAAAACACAATCCATCAAATGTCTTCTTTGTTCATACATGCTTCTATTTATAGTTGACACAAAAGTCTCAAGAAATTACTCACAGCAAGAAGTAATACAGTAAATAGCCAAGAGCTGTACTTTTTTTTTTTCATATGTGTGATGAGTAGTGTGAATCAACACAATTTCCTGAGGATTGTCTCTGTTCTTGGTGGTGGATGCAAATAGCATCAAAAGCAAATATAACTACATTTGAGAGTGACATGATTATCCCTAAGACCAAAGCTTCTGAATCTTTTCCAGTTGTGATTCCTTTTCATCCAACACAGTTTTACATGACTTTGGATTTGTAGGTAGGTTAAATAGGAATACAATTCAATTGTTTCCTGAAAACTGATTACAAGGAAAGTTATTTTTAAATGATATAACATTTTATTATTTATTAAAGAAGAATGCAAATTTCCATCCTAGTAAAATGGCCATACTCATTTATTTTTACATAAAAAATTCTTTTTTGACCTAATGTTTCATATTTCAAGGCATAGCATCTTCAACATTTTTTCAAAATTAACCAATGTTTTTATTTTTAGAATCACTAATGCCAAGAATTCTATTTTGCATAAATATACAATTCAAAATGGTGTTACTATCTTAAGACCATTTGAAAAATTCTTAGAAAATATGTGCTAATCCCACATCAAAATTCTTTTAATAATTTTTTAAATGAAATTTCAGTCATAAATTCAAATAGTGATTTTTTTTAAATCAAATATTCTAATGCAATATAATCCAAATGTTTACTAATGTGATGCTTACAAGCTGAGGAATGACAGTAAGAAAATATAAAAAGATTTTTTTTTCCAGTAAGTAAAGCATCATGTCTTTGTATGTACAAGAAAACACTGTAGTTTATAACATACACCAGCCTCAAGTCTGAGCTGAGGCATCTCAGCAGTTTGTTGGCACTGCATGGCATGAGAGCACACACAGTGCAAAGTCCACAGGTCTTGTGTTTCAGAGCGAGGCTGCAGTAAAGTCACAGGAGACAACACAGGCAAGGGATGCCAGAAACACCTTAGCTCATTACATATTGGATTTTAAATTTGTCTTTTGGTCAGTATGTATTGAAAAACCTTTCACCATTGGCAACCATTTTATGACTGTCCACTTTCAGTTTCATGAGCCCTATAGGATAGTACAAACAACCATTTGGAAAAGCTGGGTCTTCGAAACTTTACCCCCTCCAGTATGAGAAAAGTGACTTACTTCATGGGTTCAAACACTAGAACTGAAAGGATTGTTGAAGAGGCTCTCATAGTGTATGGAAAGGCCATTGGTTCTCCCTTGTCTTCCTGTCCTCTTGATATATGTGCAAAACTGGAGAAACTTACCTTTTATGATCTAAAACACAGAATTTCTAGCCTCACTCTCTTGCTTTTATGTGGCAACCAAAGAGGTCAAGCTTCTAATGCAGCTAAATTGTTACACCTCCATCAGTAGCCCAGGCATCTTTGTGACCAAGTGAAGCCATGGAACCATTCTATGGAGCAGAAATAAAAATGAAACTTGTATCTTGTATTCTTGCCAAGATGTGAGTTTCCATTTTTGTACAGACAGCCTGGGTTTTGCAGAGCAGTTATGGTGACCATAGCCAACTCTGTCTTGTTACTAATAGCTAACAGTACTAATTGCTACTTTACTCAGACCATGAGAGAGAAGTTTGAAATTCATTACTTGGTATCTCTGAGAAATATTCTGAGACAGAGAATAATCTAAAGCACCATCATAGCTACATGTGTATATGGTAGCTCTAATCTGATTTTTCTCATCATGATTGTTATGAGCCTTTAAACATGGGTATCAAGTCTTCCTCAAAGTAAGTTAATCTACCCCCCTCTCTGCTTGTGTAAGTTACTTAATATTCCAGCATTTTCCAGGATTTGAGAACTAGACATCATTTCCTGTGTGCCAAAACACAGGACTCCAAGGAGCCTGACCACTTTTATACCTAAATACCGATAGCCTTTTGATTCTCTCTCACTGCTCAAATTTCCTATCAGAAAAGCAGCCAGGAAAGGCAGAATGACTACATAAACAGGCATAAGTGATCCTCTCCTATCACTCCAGTGCTTAAAACTCCTCCGTGGTTTCCCATGGACTTTAGGATAAAAATTCAGAATCTGTAAGCTGCCCCCAAACTCTACCATCTCACCTAAAGCCAGCCTCATCAAGGTCCTGGAAAGAACCAAGCTCTTTATGATTCTCTGCATACAACTGGCTAATTCCGTAGTTCTCTAATCTTTTTCAGTTTCTTTTACTTCAGTTCTTGTACTCGCCATGTTTTCATTAGACAATCTTTCATCTTTCTTAAACCCCTGTCCAACATAGGTGCTCCTTGTTCATCTTGTTATTTGTACCTCTTCCTCAATTTTTGTTTGTAAACAAACAATTGGATTTGATTCCTTCTCGCCATTTTAATAAAAATGCCCTGAGTGAGTGAAAGTGAAGTAATTCAGGTAGCCTAAAATCTAGTTGTACTGATTTAGATCCAACTCTCACAGGTATATAAATTTACTCATCCTGGAAGAATTATTTTTTTTGCCTATATATTTCATTGTGGCCAATTGTTATGGATGAGAAACCGAGGTTTAGCCAGAAAAATATAATATAGAGGAAATTTTATATATCTCTGCCACAAAAGGAGACACAGGCCAACTCTTTAAACCTCAGGGAGGACTACATGAACTGGGCTTCTCTTCCCATGTGTAATCAGCATATCTGCAAATAAAAGTAACATTACCCAACTTACACAATCATAATAGTATTAATTTATTCAATAAGTATCTAATGTGTGTGTCTAGTATGTTTATTTTGTTTCTGGGAATACAAAAGACATTTGGGATGTAAAACGCTTGGTGCCTACCTCTGTTACAGATTGCGACTGTTGCTGTGTTGTCAAAGCTCTGCGATGACGTTTGCGTGTGTCACAAAAGTTAGGGCTATGTGAGAGGCATGATGTTGTCACTATCCCCTCTAGGTCCCTTCATGGGCAGTAGTCCTCAGAAGTAGATGCTCTCTCAACATCCGCAGTGTGCGGCGTGGCCGCTCTTTCAATCACGACCGCTAGAGGGCGCGCGGCCACCTACCGCTTGAAGAATGGCACCTGCGATTGCGCAGCATTGACACCGCTTCCGCATTCCTTCTTCCAATCACCTTTCACCCCGCCCCGCTCCTCAACGCTCCGCCTCCGTTGCCCCTAGCGTCTGTTTGTTGACTTCCGTGAGCACAGCAGTGGTCGATGCCAAGAGGGTCGCGATGGGGTTCTCGGGGGCTACGGCAGTACCTTAGGCCCAACCGAATTGCCCCTACTGTCTTTCAGAGACAGACTCACATTTCCTTCACAGTCTTCGGCATGGCGGAGCCTGAGTGGCTGGTGCCAGGTGAGTCGAGCCCGCGGTGGTGGCGGCTGGCCTGTAGGGAGGGTCCGCGGGCGGGCGGGCGGGCGGGCGGGCGGGAGGCCAGGCTCCGCCTCCGGGCCGGCCCCGTCGGGTTACAGGCCGCAACCTGAGCCAGTATACTGAGACAGCAGCCCAAGCCTTGCCTTAGCGAGTAAATGAGCTTTGTCCGGATGGAGAGGAAGGGCAAGGGACCGAGGGGAAGAGGGTTCCTGTGTGTGTTTTTAGTAAGCCTTTCATGGCTTTTCTTGGAGGCTGTGACAGCCATTATTCTCTCACTAAGCTTCCCGGGGTCTCTACTTGAGCATGCCCCCAGGACATTAACGAATGGAACATGGGGTGAGAGGTTAAAAAGAGCAGAAGAAACGAAATGGACAAAGGGAGGGAAAGACTGTTAAGGGAGTTAAAACAAAACACAACTGTCCTTGCATGCTAGCTTGACTTACGTTAAAATTATGACTCAGTACAGCTTCCGTACCGGGTAGCACAGGTAGACATTTCCTGAAGCAGCGTTTGTTAAAACTGTTTGGAACGTAGACCTCTTCTATAATCTGTTAAATGGTGGTCATAATCAACTGGATTTATTTTCACATACTCTCTAATGGATCACGACTAGCACTTTGAAAAGTAACCACTTTATTAGAATAAAATTATGCATTTAAATATAGAACTTTCTGCTAAGCCCTTGGCTCAAACAGGATTTGATTCTACACTTCCTGGAGTCCATTCCCTTAGTGAGGGTACAGGAAAATTAAGTGATAATAGGCTTGATATTAGATGTCAGAGGATAGAATAGAACCACCAAACCCTGGTTTTGGGGTCCAGAGAGTGTCAGAAGAGGCTTGAGTCATTTCTAGGTCCTGGTCCCCTAAGGCTCAATTACTGAGTTGAACTGGTTTGCCTCATAGTGGTTCTCAAGTAGCTTAGTCCCTTGCTCATTTATTTATATATATGTGTGTATATAATTAATATTATGTATTGATTATATATAATTAATATTATATAATTTTATATTATATTATTGATATGATATAATATAATATTATTATATAATTAATTTATAATATTAATATATAATGATAATTATATAATTAATTATATATAATTAATTACATATAATTAATTATATATACAGTTAATATTTATAATCACTATGCTTTCTTTGGAAATTTCTCAGAAGCTGGATCTGGCTTTCTATTTGGGGGATGGTGGTGTGTGTTTAAATAGTTATTGGGAACTGTTAATGGATTTTCAGTCTTTCGAAACTGATTCTGGTCCAAGCCTGTAGATCAACTGCAGTTTAAGAATGTTAAGTCTCAGCATCCATCTCTAATCTCCATGGCCTAATCCATACCTGGAATTCTCATTTTTCCTCAGTGGGAATAGGAAAAGCTGAAGAGTTTTTTTGTTGAAGCCTGGGAAATATTCTGTCTTTCACACTGAAAGTATTGAAAGCTGTGTTTGAGTCCCAACCTACCATTATAGTGAAGTGAAAACAGTTATAGTGTAGAAGAGATGTTTTCTGTGTGAAATTTAAAACAAACATCTAATAAACTAGTTTATTAGAGGAGTACCTTGTGCAAGTTGAACAAATAAAATATTCACTAATAAACATTTTGGTAATGGTTTAATTAGAGAGATTGCTGTGCAGTTCATAATTTATTACAATATAACTACTGTTTATCACAGGATTCTAAGAAACCAGTAATCATTTCCAGTTTTTAGCAGGACTTTACAGAGGTAGCCATAAGCTAATGCGTTGGGAATTGTAGATTCTGTACTATATTCTCCATGAATAAAAGAGAGATTAGTACAACTCTATGCTAAATAGATTGTGCACAGCAAACCTGTTTGTATTGCTAGATTCAAACCATTTGGTAGTAACCATAGTAATTAAAGGAGGAAATTAAGGTTTGGTAAAGTGGCTCATTTCTGTATCATATTAATTATTAGATTGAGAATTTGAATACTTGAGCATGTTTTGGATATATGCCTAGGAGTGCTATAACTGATTCTTGAGGAAGCACTATTCCTAATTGTCTGAGAAAGCGCCAGGTTGATTTCCAAAGTAGTTGTACAAGTTTACATTCCCAGCAGCAATAGAGGAGGTTTGCCCTTTCTCTACATCCTCTCCAGCATGTAAAGTCACTTGAGTTTTTTATTTAGCCATTCTGTGGCTGGCTGTTTGATCACCTCCCCCTGAGTCGAGTAGGGGGAGTGGCCTTACCAGGACAAAGAGGAAGACAATGCAGCCATTCCTGATGAGACCTGATAGGCTAGTGTCAGAGGAAGACCTCCCCTATCAGTAGACTTGGGGAGGGGCATTGGAGGAGATAAGGGAGGGAGGGTGGCATTGGGAGGGGATGAGGGAGAGGCCTACAGCAGGGATACAAAATGACTAAACTGTAATTTATAAAAAAAATAAATTAAAAAAACAAGTAAAAAAAGTATTTGAATACATGATTGCCCTTACATTTTTAAATAGTCTCCCTCTCTCTTTCTCTCTCTCTAGGTCTTTGTGCGTGTGTGGACGTGTGTATGCATATGTTTGTATGCATGTTTGTATGCCACAGTGATTATGTGGATATCAGAGGCAAATTTCTTGGTCTCAAACTCTGATTGGGCTCTGTCATTGACTTTTAAAGCCTTAAATGGCTTCTCATAGTGCAGCTGAAACAGTTTGTAAATAATGTGTTTATGTCTGTCCTGTACCTAGTTTTACTGGATAGTCACAGGCATTGTCAATATTCAGCACCGGTAGTAGCATTCCTTCCTTGCATGCAAACACTAGTAATTCCTTGGAAGAACTCAAGAAAATCCAAAATCACTTAGATAGGTCCTTCCCATGAATCACCTGTGATGTTAAGGGAGGAAAAAGGTCCTCAGTGAGGGACCAGACCATGAGGCCTTAACCAAAGTGAGTAGAAGTTGCATCTTATACTAGGTTATTCAGGACTCATTTGTCTGTCTAGTGACAGCAGAACAGTCAATAACAGATGATGCTTTCCTTGTCATTGTAACACATATTCAAATTAACAGATGTCACTAAAATGAAGTCTGAGGATTAGGACTGAATTAAGGTGAAAGAATGAAGGCTTAAACGGTGTTCAGGCAGAGTCAAAGCTGTCATGGGAGAAAAGGTTTATATGTATGTAATTGGAAATGTATTAAAAACAGACCTCATGGTTCAAGGGTTCAAGTCGTGAAATAAAATTGTTTTACATTTGCAGACACTGGTGCTGTGTTTACATTCGGAAAAACTAAATTTGCTGAAAACAACCCTAGCAAATTCTGGTTTAAAAATGACATACCCATATGTCTTTCATGTGGAGATGAACATACTGCTATTGTTACAGGTTAGTATTACAATCCTAAGTGAAGACAGTAATTCTTAGAGAAACCTAAATAGTGTCATATTTAATAAAAGCCTAATGTTAGGGACTTTTTATACTTAATAGAATCAGCTCATACAAGGAAACCTGCACACAGAAAGATACATTTTAAAAGTCTGATTTTTATTTTCTATAATACATTTGTTTTTATGTCTAAAAAAATATCATTCATTTGAAACCAAGGGAGCCCAAAGGGGTCTTAAAGCATTTCATCTGACCACAATTTTACTCAAAAAAAAATAAACAACTTAAATGTTAACTGTTTTTGTATACATAAAGAAGAGTCTTTATCATGTGTTGAACATATTAAAAGTGTATAGAAAGTGGTTTTATACTCATCTGAAAATCCTTTACAAATTGATTCAAGAACATTTTTTCAACTTTAAGTTATCTTAGTATACTTAAATGATATTTCTACATGAATACCTTTCTTGGACTGTATTTTACTACAATAAAAATTGTTAACATAGGATCTTAAAACCTCTACACTGAATGAAATGTGTCTGTATATAGACAGACAAGATAACCCACTCCTATTTCTTGTTCTTTGATATTTTTTAACGTGTATCTTTTTTTTTGTTTCCTTGTGATTCAGTCATCTCTTCTTATCTATGTGAGGATTACTTTAATTTGTTTTTTCTTTTTCCCTCCCACTAGGAAATAATAAACTTTACATGTTTGGCAGTAACAACTGGGGTCAGTTAGGATTAGGATCAAAGTCATCTATCAGCAAACCAACATGTATCAAAGGTTTGGGGCCTTTTCTTTATATTATATTATTTATGTTCTTTTAAGATATTTTCCAGGTTATATGAATTAAGTTTAGTAATGAATTTTGACTTTTTAGTATTATAAATGAAATGTATTTTATGTTTTTATTTTATAAGATGTACTTGAATATTATTAGCATCTATTCTTGTTCTTTGTGAAACTCAGAAATACTTTTATGGTGGTGTCAATAATCACTTTGACTTAAATCCCAAGGACAGCAGAGGAAGTAATGATCCTTTAGCATTGACTTTGGCTTCTTTGTTTGTATGTTACTTGTTTATAAAGTGGCTTTAATATTGCTGCTATTATATATAAGGAAATCAGGCATTATAATATGTTATCATTTTGAGTTTTGTCTTATCACAGTTATATTTCGCTATTGGTTATTAAAATAGACATTATTCTACAGTGCAGAATAATGAAATGAAATGAACAAAACATCAATACCAGTGTTTGATGAATACTAGTATATAATAACTATAGAGCAAAGTATTTGACACCAGTATTGTCTCAAGAGTATGTAGCATGTATAATATCACTAGAAAACTTTATCCCTATCATATGAAAACTTCTGTATATAGCCTACAAGCATTAACTAAATTTAATAGATGATGAAGAGCCCTGGGGGTATGATCAGAACAGTGTTCTCTATCTTCAGGGCCCAAATTTAAATTTCAGATTAAGATTTTTGTGTGAAATAATGATAACCATGGTATTTATAGGAATTATTGTTGGACTTTTAATATAGTTAAAAGACTTTAACTGGGCACAGATTAGTAAACAGATGGTATTCCTATTGACCAAGGTCTTAAAAACACCTAAGAGAACATTACCACAGACTGAGATCCATGAAAGCAGATACTTTTAGCCAACTGTGCAGATGCTTTGTCAACTGATTAGGAGCTATTTGTCAATGTTTAAAAATATATAGATGAACAATTTTAGCCCACGTATGTACCTATGATTAATAATCTTAGGGATTAGTTGATGGCAGTTAGGTAATATATTAATTTAGTGAGAAGCAACATACTAGAATGTACTGGATCTTGATGTAGGATTTTAAAAAAAATTAGATGCTTCGGCCCTACCTTTGACCCAGTGAGTCAGTGTTTGCCATACTCCACTGGTTTTTATGATGTACAGTAAGCTGTGGGTAAACCTCCGCATTAGTAGTTAAGAACACTGACTTGGAGTCACATATACCAGGTTTTACATTTCAGTTTTGGGGTTACAGGTATAGTTAAGTTTCAGAGTGCATGCTTAACATGCTCAAAGCCCTAGGTCCATCCCTTGAAGTATAATAAATAAAGAAATATCAGTTCTACCACTTTCTTATTATTTGACCTGGATTCTTTATCATTTTCATACCCGTAAAATATTATAATTGTCATATGTTCATGTCTAGCTCTTAAGCCTGAAAAGGTGAAACTTGCTGCCTGTGGAAGGAACCACACCTTAGTTTCAACAGGTACAGTATTCATCCTGTGCAACTTCTATCCAGACTTGATAACTGAGGTCTCAGTTTAGTAACATTTGTATCTTTGTACAAATAATAGGCATGATACTTTGGTGGCAATTAGAAAAGAGTTATAGCAATGTATTTAGTATATGCATTTGCCTTTGTGAATATACAAATAAATGCTGAGTAGCTAAAGATCAAGGGGCAGCATTTCCCACCTGGGAGCACTTCTGTGGTTACTTTCTCCTATTTCTTGCTCTTCCTTCTTTATGACAGATGTAGAGTGGAAGTTATAGGAAAGGCTACCCATAGGAGTGATCTCAGTTTCAATTAAAATCTAATTAGGCAGTATAGTATATCTACAAGTTGAGACAGTGATTCTTAAATTTATATGCAAAAATCAAAGGAGAGACACAATAGTCAAAAACATTTTCAGAAAGAATAGAATTTGGAGCTAGCAATATTCTGATTTCAGTCCCTATCATAAAGTTACAAGAATTATTGCAATGTAGTATTGAGAAAAATTAGTTAAAATTTAATGAAACTCAATAATGTTGGAAGCAGGCCAGCACATTTATCCATAGCTGATTTCTGCTTTCAGGTTCTCCTATTGAAGTATATCGCCAACATCTGATTTCTTCTTTTTCTCCATTAATTTATTTATTTAATTGTTTTACAGCCTGATTGAAGCCCCCTCCTCTTCTTCCAATCCTACCTTCACACCTTTTCCTCCTGTTCCCACCTCACCTTCATGCCTCCTATGTGTACCAACCTACCCTGGCATATCAAGTCACATCAGGACAAAGCACATACATTCCCACTGAGGCCAGACAAGGAAGCCCAGCTAAGGGAAAGGGATCCAAAGGCAGGCAACAGAGTCAGAGACAGCCCCTACTCCCATTGTTAGGAGAACCACATGAAAAGTAAGCTGCATATCTGCTACATATGTGTAGGAGATTTAGGTCTAGTCCAGGTGTGCTCTTTGGTTGGTGGTTCAGTCTCTGTGAGCCCCCATAGTCCCAGGTTAGTTTACTCTGTAGGTCTTCTTGTTGATGTCCTTGACTACTCTGTTTCCTTCCATCCTTCTTCCCATTCTTCCATAAGACTTCCAGAGCTCAGCTTATTGTTTGGTTGTGGGGTCTCTGCATCTGTTTCTATCAGCTGCTGAAAGCAGCCTCTCAGAAGACTCCTGTCTGCAAGCATAGCTCAGTTCCTGTCTGTAAGCATAGCAAAGTATCATTAATAGTGACAGGGGTTAACTCTTCCCCCATGGATTGGGTCTAAGGTTGGGCCAGTCCCTGATTTACCATTCCCTCAATCTCTGTACCATCTTTATCTCTACACTTATTACAGGCAAATTTTGGGTTAAATGTTTTATGGGTGGGCCGGTGTCCCCTTTGCTCCCCTGGAAGTCCCACCGGGCTACAGGAGGTGGCAACTTTAGGCTCTGTATCCCCTGCTGCTAGGAGTCTCAGCTAGAGACACCCCTGTAGACTCTGAGGAGCCTCCCCTGTCCCAGAGATATGATATATTCCCCCACACTTATTTCTCTTTCAGTGCTCACCCCACCCCCACTCCCAGTACCCCCTGCCTGATCTCCACGGCAGTTACCCTCCTTTTGCCCCTCCTACCTAGTTTTCTTTATCTACTTCAGATGTCTTTTATTTCCCCTTCTGAGTGATATTCAAGGATCCTCTTTTGGATCTTCCTTATTAGCTTCTTTGGTCTGTAGATTGTAGTATGGTTATCCTGTACTATACGGTTAATGTCCACTTATATAAGTGACTACATACCATGTGTGTCTTTCTGGGTCTGGGTTACCTCAGGATGATCTTTTTTCAGTTCCATCTATTTGCCTGCAAATTTTGTGATTTCCGTGTTTTTAATAGATGAGTAGTATTCCATTGTGTAAATGTACTACACTTTCTGTATCTATTCTTTGGTTGAGGGACATTTTGGTTGTTTCCAGATTCTGGCTATTATGAATAAACTTGCTATGAACATAGTTGAGCAAATGTCCTTGTTCTTTTGTGGCACATACCCGGAAGTTGTTTAGCTGTATCTTGAGGTATGACTATTCCTCAAAAGTGCCAGGTTGATTTCCAAAGTGGTTGTACAAGTTTACACTTCCACCAGCAATGGAATAGTGTTCTCCTTGCTCCACATCCTCGCCAGCATGAGCTGTTGCTTTTTTTTTTTTTTTATCTTAGCCATTCTGACAGCTATAAGCTGGAATCCCAGAGTCATTTTGATTTGCTTTTTCCTGATGACTAAAGATATTGAACATTTCTATAAGTGCTTTTCAGCCATTCAATATTCCTCTGTTGAGAAATCTCTGTTTTGCTCTGTACCCGAATTTTTAGTTGGGCTATTTGGTTTCTTGGTGTCTAATTTCTTTGGGTCTTTATATATTGGATTTTCAAAGCCTTCTATAAGATATAGGGTTGGTGATATTTTTCCAGTTTGTGGACTGCTGTTTTGTCCTATTGACAGCATCCTTTGCCTTGCAGAAACTTTTCAGTTTCATGAGACCCTATTTATTAATTGTCCAACATCTGATTTCTAACACATGTTGAAGATATCTCAGTGGAGGAAACTAATATTTTTTACCATATGCTGCTAAAGAGTTAGCAGTACTGTATTTACTAGTCTTTCCTGCTCCCTGTCCTCCCCTGAGTACTTTTGTCTCTAGCTGTTCTCTTGGCCTTAGCTCCGCTATATCTCTTACCTTTGATCATACTTTTTTCACTGTCAGTACAGGAGATAGCTACTATTTACTAGCATTTCTAAGAAGCAGTGTGCCTACAGTATGTTAATTAACATTTCTCTTACTGTTTACAGATACAGGCAGTATATATGCAGCTGGAGGAAATAATGAAGGACAGTTGGGGCTTGGTGATACTGATGACAGAGACACTTTTCATCAAATTGGCTTCTTTACAGCTAACAATAGCATTAAACAGCTCTCTGCTGGCACTAATACATCAGCTGCACTAACTGGTGAGTATGACTTGTGTCCAAACAAATCTTTTTTTTAAAATTGGATATACCAACTCAGTAAATGCATGACAGTATCAGCATTCTGTGTAACTTCGGAAGACTTTAAAACGTTTAACTTTAGATCTATGTGCATACTTTGAGAGAAAGAAATACCGATATAGAAGGTGATTTATAAATAAGTTCTCAAGCCTGTTAGCTGTCTATTATTTTAGATATTCTTGTTATCTTTGTTGCATATTATGAAAGGTTTACCTGGCACTTGAACTGAACTTGCTACCAGAAATATCAATAGAAATTAGTTGGGATGTATGTTGTTAAAATGTAGGTTATAATGGTCATTACATACCTCTGTCCTCCTTCTCAAAAGTAGATATGAGAACGTTTTTTAAAAGTCAGAGCCATGATCCATTTGACCCCATGGAACTGCTGGCTTGCAGCTTTCTTCCAAGCAGGAGATTCTCTGCACATCTGGTGTTGCTTTGGCCATTGGGAAAACCAGAGTTCTATTTGCTTTATCAGCTATATAGTTTACTATTCATTGTCACTCCTTCAGTTTTTATTTCCAGTTTTAATTTTGTCTATTATCTTGAAGATCAACTTTTTAACTCACTAAAAGAAGTTGCTGGGTGTTGTTGTACTGTTAATCTGTTGAACTTCAAGGTCAGAGGCATGATGATCATGAGTTCCTGGCTAGCCTGTGCTGAATAGTAAGATGCTCTTTGGAAAAATATAGAAGTAAACAAGTATTGATAATCCCTAAAATACTTATCCTACATTTAGCTTAACTATTCCTAACACTGAAACATCATCATAAAGGAC
Source organism: Meriones unguiculatus (assembly GCF_030254825.1). Lineage (NCBI taxonomy): Eukaryota > Metazoa > Chordata > Mammalia > Rodentia > Muridae > Meriones > Meriones unguiculatus. The sequence continues at coordinate 92,353,025 of NC_083369.1, read as the reverse complement.
ATAAGTTAATATATATTTTTGAGATGCTATATGCTAATGTATCTCATTTTCTGAAGTTAGAGAAGCTGTGCTTCAGGTGTACAAAAATTAAAAAAAAAAAAGATTGTTGACTCTAATTGTGTGTGTGCGTATTTCTGACTCATCTGAAACATTTTTATGGTGTCTCAAGAGCAAGGTTTTTTATTTGGGAACTTGCCCTTTTGACCTGGAAACTTGTAAGAGCTTTCTGTTGTCCCTTGGTTTAATGGCAGGCAGACTACCTGGAAGGAGGGAACTGTTTCTTCATGGAGACATTAGTGATTATGGGAAATGGCATCCTCTGTTTAGTTATGGTCATAACTAAAGTGAATTAGCATCATCTCATTCTCTGCACTTTTTCCTTGTAGATCATATGACAATAGAAAGTGAACTCCCAGGTCACGAGCTGGTGTAAATGTCTTGGTACTTTTATGACATACCACTTTTAGTACTGATTTAGAGTTTAAAAGGAGGAACAAAAATAATAATATATTATATATTATTTTATTATATATTTTATATTATATTATATATTATATATTTTATTATATCTTATATATTTTATTATATATATTTTATATTTTATTATTTATATATCTTATTATATATTATATATTTTATTATTTATATATCTTATCATATTTATTATATATTATATATTTTATTATTTATATATTTAATTATATTTATTATTATATTATTCATATATAATATTATTATATATTTTATTATTTATAATATATTTTATTAAAAAGTAATATAATATATTACTTTTTTCTCTTTTTTCCTTGTTTTGAGAGAATCTTACTTTGTAATTCTAGCTTGTCTGGTATGTATAAGTTAGCTAAGGCTGGCTTTAAATTCTCAGCAATCCCCCTAACATAGCCCCTTGAGCTCTGGTATTGTAGTCATGAGCTACTATACTTGGTTGTATTGTTCATTTCAAAGTAGCTAACAGGGGATTTTGAGTGTTTTTAACCCAAGGAAAGGATAAATCCTTAAAATGCTGTATAAATCATCCTTATTTGATCATTACATTGTATGTATGCATTTAAAGTATCATGTTGCATTTCATAAATATCGACAGTTATATATCAATGAAGAATAAAATAAGACTAAAAAAGTATAATCCAGAAGACAAATTATAGTCTGTAAGACATGTCATAGCTTGAGAACCAGGATAGCCTATTAAAGACTTTTCTCCCCTTATACTTTTTTTTTAATAGAGGATGGAAAACTTTTTATGTGGGGTGACAATTCTGAAGGACAGATTGGCTTAAAAAACAAAAGTAATGTGTGTATACCTCATGAAGTGACTGTCGGGAAGCCAATTTCATGGATCTCCTGTGGATATTACCATTCAGCTTTTGTAACAAGTAAGATGAACATTTTGATTCATTACATTGTCTCTTATTTTTCAATTATTACTGCTATTAAAATTATTTACAGTTCATATGGTTGTTCAACTACTGAAATAATCTATGTTTTAATTCAAAACATTTGTTTGTATATTGATAATTCATAATTTCAAATTTTCTCTGACATACCAACTTTTTAGAAAGTGAATACTAGGTTTGTTATAAAATTAAATTGCTATCTTAGAAACCTTTTCCAATTTTGGTTCTCAAACTTCTTAGCCTTGTATGGCATTAAAAACAAGACTCACAAACCATTTTCCCCTGGATCCACTTCTATAGTTTGACCTTCTCTTCTTCCTGTCCTGGTAATTTCTTTCATTGTTTCAAATTAGTATTCAATAGAGTATTCTTGTGAGAACCAGAATGAAGGTTAGATGGAGAAGAATGAGGCCTTAGTCCTTTGGTAAGGCTTTTTCTCACTATGTGCAGCTTTTCTTGTTCCTGGGCCTGTTGGTAGTCTTCTCTCCTTCGAAGTGTTGAACTGTTAGTCGATGTCTATGTTGACATCTACATTTACAGATTACTAGTAACAATGGAAGGTTGATTGTGGCTTTCTTTCTAACTGGTGGTTTCTTAATAATCAGATGCCCACATGAAATAGTTCAGTGGATTCTCTTAGAACAGTAGTTAATTTTGAGATACACAACTAGGCAAAGTGCTGAGACTAAGTGCTCATCCCTAAACAGAACACCCCCTCTACAGCTTAGGGAAAAATCACAGAAGTCAGGAGGGAAAATAGAGCTGGAAGATAGGGAGGACTGTTCAAAATACTGTGTTTTGGACATGACGTGGCTGCTGCAACATGATGTCACAGTGCTCTGGTTACCCACACAAGACCTGCACAAGATGGGACACCCATCATAGATTAGGGGGCTCATGAAGCCCCACCCCTTCCTTAGCTAATTAAGTTATAGTAAAAGGGGAAGTCAGTTATTTTCATTTGAGTAGTCACTTGTAGGTCGCCAGTGCTCCAGTAAATAATCCTCTATTAAAAATCTACAATTAGTGGATCACCAAACAAAAGAAATGAGTGCAGGGGTGGAGATCGGGGAAAGGACTTGGTGGAATGGGAATAAGAGATGATCATACAGGCATGCGATTGTCAAAAGAAAAAAATCTCTTACTCCTTTTATTTCAAAAAATAAGATAAACATTTTAGACTGTTTTATAGCAAATTACATTGATAAAAGCATAGTACTTATCTTTTAGAAGTTTACAACTCTAAGATATATAACATTTATCCATCTAAAATGCATTTTGAACTATAAAGATGTTTTACTTACCCTCCCAACAACTTTGTGAGAGCATTGCACCTTCTGTGGTTTTATATACTAGCTAGAACCGAGGAGATGCTGCATCTGAGTTATAGAACCAGGTTCCAAACCTGACTGATCTTTGTGCTTTGTAGATGTGAGTGGTTTCTGTCAGCACATGGCTCCCTGACATACACATACAAGTGGAAGATGTAGCAGCAACTCGTAATGAATAGGCACTATCTATATGTCCTAAGTACTTCCCTAGTCACTATTTTCTTTCTTTGTGTGAAAGGGCAACCCCATGATAGGGGCACTTTTCTTTTGATCTCATAGCAACAGTGATTACTAGTAGAATCAGGAAGTAGGTGGTTGCAGGATTATAGAAATGAATAAGAAAGTCTCTGATTTCAAGAAGCTCATAGTCATCATGTGATAACTAATTCAAAGGAGAGTAGAGTTAATGTGGACAAGGTGGAAATAGTTGGTAGTGCTATATGACTGATCAAATGTTATCTTTATAGAGATTCAACTTAGGCATTTCATACATCATCAAGCATTCTAGAGAAAGTGTTTTTAAAAAGGCAAACAATCTAGAGCTGGCTGCAAAGGCCTATAATACTAATTACTTAGGAGGCTAAGGGAGAAGTATTCCAAGTTCAAGACCTGCTATAAGAGTGAGTTCAAGGCCAGCCTGGGAAACCTTGTGAAACCTACTCTCAAAATCTGAAACATATAAAAAGCACTGGGGCTTGAGCTCCATGGTCAAGCTGTTGACAAACATGTTTGAGGCCCTAGAATTAATTCCTGGTACCACTATCGCCACACATGCACACACATGTAAGCCACAAAGGGACTGGGAATATGTAAAAGTGTCTTTGCTACGTTTTCTGTAAAAACTAAAATGATTTTCTAATTCTTTATAGTAATGAATTCTTTATGAAGGGTACTAGTTAAAATAACTGAAGGTTTAAACAAAAAACAAAAAACAAGCTTATATTCTTACGATCTTAAGAAAGATCAGATTTACTTAATTACTGGCCAAGTTTTTGTGGAACATGAGAACATGTACCAAAGAACCACTATTCTGTTTATATTTATGTCCCTGTTAATCATTCTTCTTTTCCTCCAACAGCTGACGGAGAACTATATACATTTGGAGAACCTGAGAATGGAAAATTGGGCCTTCCCAATCAGCTGCTGATCAATCACAGGTCACCCCAGCGCGTGGTGGGAATTCCCGAGAAGGTGATTCAAGTAGCCTGTGGTGGAGGGCACACTGTGGTTCTCACAGGTATGTGTGGAGCATGCTGCACTATTTCCTGTACTCAGTAGTAGCTAAAGATATTTTAACGTTCCTTTTTACTGTGACAAGATAAAAATATGTGAGCCTGTAGAGATGGTTCAGTGTTAAAAGCCCTTGCTCTTGTATCATGAGGACACGAGTTTGGATTTCAGCACTTCAGTTTGGGCAGCTCACAAATGGCTGTGTAATTCCAGCTCCAACCTCTCTTCTGGCCTCAGTGGGCACCTTTGCATACAACATATTAATACTGAAATAAGTCTATAAAGAAGAATATTAGCATGAGCTATAGCTACTAAAGATATTCTAGGATATATGATATAGTATTGTTACAAATACATGTGATGGAGTATCTTTCAAACCTTTCTTACGTAACTAAGATAGGTGTCTGCTGTAAGGTGCATTCTTTCCCTTCCCTCAGCTACTGGAAACCACCATTCTTAGTCTCTATGAATTTGAATCCTGTACATCCCAGATGGAATCATGCCTTGCATGTGTCTCTATTATGATCCCTGCCTTTCATTTATATACTTAATAGATATATTTCTGGCTCAGGGAAGACATGTTTTAAAATTAAGTTACTCGTTTACTTTACATCTCGATCCATGTATGTGTTCATTTCCTCTCAGAAAAACTTGTGTATGCTTTTGGCCTGGGACAGTATGGTCAACTGGGACTTGGCACTTTTCTTTTTGAAACATCAGAACCCAAAATCATTGATCGTATTAAGGATCAGAAAATAAGTTATATTTCCTGTGGAGAAAACCATACAGCCATGATGACCGGTATGAAATCATTTTTCTGATTTTTGTTTCTAGAATTTGGATAGACTTTATTATAAAATGGATGATATGTGAAATGAATGTATCTAACTTCTTATAGAATTTATGCCTGAGGAAATGGAATTATGTGATTGATAGTCTAAATATAAAGTTATAATTTGGTTTAAAAGTAAATTAAACTACAATTCAGATTAGCATAAATGTGGATGCAGGCTATAGCTCAGTTGTAGCACAGGTTCTTAGCTTTACTCAGTCTCCAGCACCCTAAATAAAAATGATCCACATTTAGAACCAAAAAATATACCTTTGGTCAAGAGTAAGACTGCAAAGTCCTTTTGAAATTGTATTTGTTTGAAGTCTCTTAATGCTTCCAAAACTCTCCTCGAGACAGAGAGAAAAATCATACAAGGAAAGTTTTATTTTTCTGTCTACTCAGTATAGAAGAGCTGCAGCCATGCTGAGTGATATTTGGGGATACTTTAACCACAAAGGGTGATCAAGTTTCAGGCCTGACTTCTTCCCCTTGCATAGTAGAGAGAGAGAGAGAGAGAGAGAGAAGGGTGCCATAGTGACCACCAGGGGGCGACTAAGGACTGACTCCTTCCTTCCCTTTGCAAAATAGTAGAGAGAAGGCCACTGCAAAAACCACCGAGCAAATATATACATCTTCCTCTTTATTGTGTTCTATGTTACCAAATAAGATATTACTTTGCCCTCTTGCCTATCATTCTCATAAACTAGAAGCTGTTGATAATGTGGAATTCAATAAAATTCTTCCTTGAAATGGCTTGGCCGTTAACTGTTGGAAATTTTCTATATTTGAGAACTTAAACACTTTGTAACAAGAGGACCTATATTTCCACTGTTTCATCTAAAGCCAAAATAAAATGTGGAAAGGTTAGAAATAGTTCTATTGTACTGAATAATCTAGAATCTCATATTTCTGTTTTCCCTCTCTCTATCCAAAACAGCTTCAAATAGAGCAGAGCTCATGTAACCATTACTGTTTAGAGAAAGTAGGAATTAGAAAGCACGAGCTACTACTATAAATAGTATCCTCTGTCCCACAGAACTCTTCAAGGAAAATAACGTGCCCATTATCAAGTATTGATTTTCTTCTTTGTAGAGCATGTAACAATACTCTGTAGAATATAAAAAAGTACCATTCCTTCATTGTCCTATTGGGGCTGTTGAAATGTGTCTTTTACTGTGATGCTTAGGGCTTCTAAGTGCCTAAGCTTAGGCACTTAAACTTCATAGTGCCATTTTTCATCAACCCTGAATTATCAGTAATGGTGAATATACTTTTTATGACTCATGTGTCTTAACATATATTGCTTAGTTTGCAGAGTATGTTTTCTACCTGAAAAGAGTTTTGACACAAGTCACTGCATATTAAGTTTGTGTTTTGTTTTGTTTTGTTTTGTTTTGTTTTGTTTGTGGTTTTGCTCATGCATCCTCCCCAGGGAACAAGCACTACAGATTTTGTTCTCTCTCTAGTACAGTGTGATACAGGTAGTGCATTTGCTGAAATTCTTGCTCCCTATCAATAGCTCATACTTTTACATGTTCTTTGAGCTTGGAAGTACAACCAAGCAAATGAGAGAAGGGTTTACTTTCTCCAGAAAAAGAAAATCACCTTTGAAAAGCACATATTAAAAAAAAAATTGCAGGGGTGGATTACCAAAATTTGGATAAATTTTGACTTTGGATGAATCAAAGTCAAAATAAGGAATTTGTTAACTTTTGTAAATTAAAATAGTAACTTATCATCTTACTGAGTTACTTCAAGTCAGTCTTCAGTCAGGTGTTGGGGATTCTCTTAGTGTGCAGCCACTTTGCCTTCTTCGTTCAGAAGTCCCCAAATATGAGCTAATCATTTCCCAGCCTAAAGGCATTCACTTAAAAAGGCTTACCACTCCTCCAATATAATCTAAACTAATTTAACTGTCCCTAGTGTTGTCCTGCCATACTGCTTTAGACCATGAAACTCTCAGGCCTCCTTATTCAGCTTGCTGATTACCTTTGAGCCACTTGTCTGACCTGTGGTCTCCATTATACAAGTCTTTCCTTGTAGTGCTGGCTCTGCCTAGATGATGCTTTATTTCTTTTTCTTATAGCTAAATTCTCTTTTAGGATTCAGTTTGACAGCCTTCTCTACCCCCCTGATTAGAGAGCAATTCTCCTTATCTGTGCCCTAATTGGCCTCTGCTTCTGTGACACTTAACCCACACCCTTTAAATGTAGACTGTGAAGGAGGGGCTAGCAAAGAAGTGCAAAAGTTACGTGTACTTGCTGTGTCAATATGTAGCAAGGTTAGTTAGAGAGAAGTGACAGGAAGTGCTCATCAGTGTATCCCCATCAAGACAGGACTCAGATATCGATATGGAGATTAGTCAGAATGGTTGGATGAATCCCGGCACTGCTTAGGTAGCAATTCCACACCCCAAAAGCCAAATTAATGAAAGAGACAGCTGTTTCTGAGTGTCATAGTTCTCCACCAGTGACAAATTTGTACCCCTGGGAGAAACAAATGATGTCTGGGGATATTTTTGATCATCACTGCTGCAGAAAGGGGTTATTCTACCAGCCTGTAGTGGACAGAGGCCATTGGTAGTGCTAAATAGACCACCATGCATAAGACAGACACACATAAGGATACTGCAACCACCAAGGTAAAGTGGTCCATTCTCAGTTCCATTGCCTACTATTATATATAGAACCACAGACACTAAGCTTTGTTTTGGTCAGTAGAGCAGAATGAACTTAATACAGAATTCTATGAAAAGTTATAATTTCAGTAGAAGTTAATGTATTTGTTTATAACTAGATTCATACAAATGGAACTTATGTAACCTCAATTTTATTTGCATTTTAGATATAGGGCATATGTATACTTTTGGAGATGGCCGACATGGAAAATTAGGACTTGGAATGGAGAATTTTACCAATCAGTTCTTTCCTACTTTGTGCTCTAACTTTTTGAAATTTACAGTTCAATTGGTAAGGGTTTCACATTCCTTCTTACATATTTTCTTTATTTCTAGATCTGAGATTTTTTGGTATTTTGTAGAAAATACATATTTTATGTTTGTGTGAGAATTTCATAGATAGAGCTAATAACTATAAACTAGTTCTATGAGAGCCAAATGTTAGACATCACAGTGCTCTGAAAAATCTCCTTTTACAGTTATTCAGATGTTTTTCCTACAAATAGACCTTTCTGCTTCATTCTCACTTCTCTTCAAAGCCAAACTGTGCCATGCCTATAAGCTTTGTGTCACATATAGCAAGTACCCATAGAATGTCTTGCTCACAACACTAAATACAGGGCAACTGCAATGTTACTATGGAAGGTTGGACACTCAAACCCTTCACAAGAAGAGACGTGATAAGAAACGAAGAGTGTTGCGAAGGATTTGTTGGTTGAGCAGTCAGCTAAGAATTTATCTTTTCAGTGAGACATCACCATCAGGTTTCCTATTTTATTGTCTCTAGTATTTTTTTCCCAGTTAAGAACTGTAGACACGTAAGCTCTGCTTATTGCCTCTCTAAAGATATGGTGCCTCATCGTATGGAGTAGGTCTCTTACTCATTTAATAACTGTGATAGTTTTAGATGCCAACTTGACACAATTGAAAATCACATGGGAAGGGAGCCTCACTAGGGAATTGTTGGTGTGTGGGCACACCTGTGAGAGATTTTTCTTAACTAGGTTTATTGCAGTCTAAAGACCCAGCATGAATCTTGGCAGCACCATTTCACAGGCTGGCCCTGTAGTGTGTTTAAAGGAGGGAGAGCAAGATGGGCACTAACTAGCATTCATGTATGCACTGCTCTCTGCAGCTGGCTATGGGTATGATGTGATTACCTTCCTCGAGCTCCTACCACTGTGACTTACTTGCTTTGATGGGCCTCAACCTACAAATGAGAGCTAAAAGCCTACTATGTACAAGATCCTGGCCAAAATATTAGGAGCACAAATTATTCAGTGTTGAACAAAATACCAACTGTGTACAAAAATCTAAATGAAATTTTGATGGAAGTAAGGTGCAGAGTATGCAATTCTTATATCACCAGGAAGGCACTGCAAAGTGGCTAGAATCTGAGTCTGAAAAATAGTATAGGCTCTTTTTTTCAATGACTTTTATCGACAAATTAAGATCATTTATATTTAGGAACATTATTGAGATAGATTTGCTAATTCCTCTAATTAAAAATTAATATAAACATAATTATACCACTTCCCCTGTGTCCTATTCTTCCCAATGACCCCTCTCCCAAATTCACATCCTCTTTTTTAATCATTTTTCCATATACATATAAACAAATAAGTATATAAGGATAACATACTGAGTTGTTGTGTGTAGCCTGCATGTCCCTTGCATTAAATAAGCAATCAGAGGGCTCATATCTGGAGAAGACTAATTCTGTCACTACAGTTGTTAGTATAGGGTTTTTGTTAACATTTTTGTGAAAAGCATTTACTTCTTAAAATTCATTAGTGGTCTTATTTTTCATTATTTTGTCCAGTGTGCCTGTATTTTCCTCTAAAGACTTATAAGCCTGTTGGGCACTGTGGCACATGCCTGTAATCCCAGCCCTTGAGGAGACAGGGGAAGATGGATCTCTGTGAGTTTGAGACCAGCCTAGTCTACAAAGTGAGTCCAGGACAGCCAGGGCTACACAGAGAAACCCTATCTCGAAAAACAAGACAACAACAAAACATAAGCCTGTAATTTAGAGAGTGTTCTTGTAAAGGAAAAGGCTTGAAAACATTTTCTTTTTCTTTTTTAATTACTTTTTTCTATTTTATAACTGCCTTTATTTTTCTTATTTATTACTTCTTATTTATTTATTACTTATTCAGGTTATCCACATTGTGTTTAGGCTATAGGCCCCTTTCTTGTCTCCTCTCAGTCATACCCTCCCTTCTTCTTTTCCCCCTATGCCCCTCCCCCAGTTCACTGATAGGGGAGGTTCTTCTCCCCTTCTATCTGACCCTAGCTTATCAGGTCTCATCAGGACTGGCTGCATTGTCTTCCTCTGTGGCCTGGCAAGGCTGCAACCCCCCACCCCCACCCCCCACCCCCACCCCCGTGAGGGAATTGATCAAAGAGCCTTTCACTGAGTTCATGCCAGAGACAGCCCCTGCTCACCTTACTAGGGAACCCACCTGGAGACTGACTCTATGGGCTACATCTTAGCATGGGTTTTAGGTCCTCATACATGGTCCTTGGTTGGAGTATCAGCTTCTGCAGGATCACATGGGCCCAGATTTTTTGGCTCTGTTGGTCTCCTTGTGGAGTTCCTGTCCCCTCCAGGTCTTTCTATCTCCCTCTTCTTTCATAAGATTCCCTGCAGTCAGAACTCCAGAAGTTAAACAACAAACCAAGCAATCCAATTAAAAAATGGGGTACAGAGCTAAACAGAGAATTTTCAATAGAGGAATATTGAATGGCAGAGAAACACTTAAATGTTCAGCGTCCTTAGTCATTAGGGAAATGCAAATCAAAATGGCCCTGAGATTTCACCATACATCCATCAGAATGGCTAAGATAAAAGACTCAAGTGACAACACATGCTGGAGAGGGTGTGGAGAAAGGGGAACCCTCCTCCATTGCTGGTTGGGAATGTAAACTTGTACAACCACTTTGGAAATCAAGCTGGTGCTTTCTCAGAAAATTAAGATCCAGCTATACCACCCCTGGGCATATATTCGAAATATGCTCAAGTATACAACATGGACATTTGCTCAACAATGTTCGTTGCAGCTCTATTTGTAATAGCCAGAATCTGGAAACAACCTTGATGTCCCGCAATGGAGGAATGGATGCAGAAAGTATGGTACATTTACACAATGGAATACTACTCAGCAATTAAAAACAAGGAAATTATGAAATAAGCAGGCAAATGGTGAGAACCAGAAACGATTATCCTTAGTGAAGTATCCCAGAAGCAGAAAGACACACATGGTATATATTCTCTTACAAGTGGATATTAGCCTTGTATTATAGGATAAACATACCCAAATCTATAGTCCTAAAGAAGCTAAACAATAAGGAGGACCCTAGGGAAGATGCTCAATCTTCATTCAGAAGGGCAAATGGGATAGACATCAGAAGTGGGAGAAGACAGGGAGCAGGACAGGAGCCTACCACAGAGAGCCTCTGAAAGACTCTACTGATTATTGTATTGTTCAGACGCTGAGACTGATAGCCAAACTTTTGTATTTATTTTTGACAATTATGTGTGTGTTTGTGTATATTATGATTGCATTCATCTCATTAATCTGTCATATCCTCTTCCTTCTTAAAGCTTTCTTCTCAGCCAGCACATCTTTTACTCTCATGCCTATTTTTATTTATTTATTTATTTTGGTTCACTTAATTTAGAACTGCTTACATAAGCATGATAGGGGACTATTTGCTAGAACATGGCCAACACACTATTCGTTGCACCACTAAAGAAAATGTCTCCCTCTTCCTCAGTAACCAATAACTACCAGTAGTTCCTTAGAATAGAGTGTTACTTCTTGGATTGAACTCTTTCCTTGACAGAATATGAGGGGCCAAATTTTGTGCAGACTTTGTACAGGTATGCATAACTGCTGTATATTTATTGTTATAATGGTCAGAGACATTGTCCTTCTTGAGTAATTTATTTATTCTCTGAATATTTTGTGACTTTTTAATGTTGTCCCAAAGATCAAAATACAACATTTTCTAAGTTTTAATGAGATACCAAATGTGACAAGGTCATCTTCTCCAGATTATATTAAATTGGAAGGTGGAGTAGACTGGTTTTACTTTTTAGTAAATGTTTAAAGAATATATATTTAATTCATGTATATGTATACATCTATACATGTATACATGCATATCAACATATGTCTACGTGTGTGTGTAGATAGATAGATAGATAGATAGATAGATAGATAGATAGATAGATGGATAGATGGATAGGTAGATATAGATATGGAGAATGATAGAACAGGGAAAAGCCATACACTAGACAGTCTTCTGAGTTAGGTTAGTCCACTTGTGTTTGCTGTTATCATTGTTTAATTTTCCTATGTGCTTGTGCTTGCAGATTGCCTGTGGTGGATGTCACATGCTAGTTTTTGCCACTCCACGACTTACTTCAGCAGATGACCCTGAATATGAAGAGGCATATGAGCCTTACCTAAATACATGTTCTTTGGCCATAAGTGACCTCTCCCCAGGAACTTCTTTATCAGCACGTTTGCGTCGAAGAGAGCGGGTACAGTTGTGCTGTATTCTGTATGAAAATATTACCTGCCACTGCCAAAACAAACAAACAAACAAACAAACATAAAACAAGAACAGTAAATACAGGGACAATTTTTTTTTTAAATTAAAGGAGGGACTTTCAAGATGAAACTGGTAATAAAATGATCACATGTAAAGGCTTTTAAACTTTTATAGCAAGTTCAAAGTTGAGATACTAAGGAATACAAATTGGAAAATTCCAATTACCAAGGTTAACTTTTTTTATAGATGATTATTGAACACAGCACATTTTCATAGATCTTCCTTACCTCAAAGTAAGTGGTCCCTTGATTGTTTTTTTAGACGTATGTGGATTGACTATTTGTTACATGCTTTTTTTGTAATACTGTGCTAAGAACATTTCTATGCATGTAACATGGCTTTTAGAATGTATAATATGTAATTAGCATAAAAGATAGTGTTATATTGTACAACAGATATGGAGAACTTAATCATTCAGTATAATGCTGTCTCCTTTTGTTCTAAGCCTCCAGAGCAGTGGAAGATGATAGACTATAAACAATGAAACATGAAAACAAAGAAATAAGTCATTTACTTGGTACATTTAGAGACTCTCTGTGCTTTAAAATTTCTATATAAGTTGTACATATTTTAAAAAATATTAATGCTTAAAGGCTTTCAAAATTACTTTAAGTTCTAAAATGTATTCCCTTTGAAGTAAAAAGTTTTATTATGCAATAGTATATGTGGAAATATTGAAACCTGTCACATCAGTCTGGTAATTTTTTGTTTCTTATGAGCATATTTTTGTTTCTTAGAGTAGACAGATGAAACACAAACACACTCCCTAACACATGGAAAATAGGCTTTGATAATGACAGTTTGGAGTGCCTGAGATACCAAGACAAACAAACAAAGACAACAAAACAAAAACAGAAGGCTGTTGAGTCCTTGGAAGCTTTTTTCTTAAATATTTTCAGTAACTACAAAAAAGTGCGTGTAGACCCTATATATATTGTCATTTGACAATCTGTTTCACTTTATTTTAAAGGAGAGACCCACATGCCCTACTTCAATGATGGGAACACTGCCTCCATTAGAGGGGACTTCTGCCTCCGTTTCAACTTCTCATTTTCCCCCTAATTCAATCCCTTTCCGTTCATCTGTGAATAGTTACCAAGAGAAAAGCCTCTCGGACTCCATGGAGCCACTAGGCTCAGGTAATGCTGGCCTGCTTTCAAAGGAAATGGGCCTTGCAATCTTGCCTTTTTCATGTTTATCATAAGATGTTTTCTGCTGGGCCAGAGACATAGGTCGGTGGTGAAACATAGGACTTGCTTAATGTGGGTTTGGTCCTGGGATTGATTCCCAGCACTGGAAATAAATGCAGCACATGGCTTTGTTCCAGTTTGTTCAACTGTCCTCTCCCTAGAGTCTGACATCTCAAACTGTAGCTGAAATCTATAATAATATACACCACTTACCACCACAGCAACTATGGAGCAATGGCTGATACACACAGAATCATTTAAGGCCTGCAAATTTCATGAAAGAACCAGGCTAGCTAGCTGCTGGAGGGAACTATGAGGCCAATGGGAAACAATGTGTAAGTTAATGGAGGTGAGCCAGTAGTCCAGGAGAGCATAGTAACACTGGAGACAAGATATAGAGGCCCTGGTACACTTGAGAGGCTGGTATATAAAACAGTCTTTGGTGGAAGAGATGATACATTCCACTTTAATAGGAAAATGAGAAGTTGGATACAAAAGTGTATATAAAGATATAGAAATAGAGAGATATAAATATAGAGAAATGTGGATTAGATAGGTACGTAGGGAGAGAAAGAGAGAGAGATGGATAGATAGATGGACAGATAGACAGATTGGTGAGCACAGAAAGTAGATCTGGCCTAGTGCCTTACATTTTCTCAATCAAACCTGAGGCAAGGCCCTGTCAGTTTATATAAACTGCTTTCTTTTCCAAACCTACATTCTCTCTGTTCTCCAATCTGTCCTTTTGTGACAGTTTCCATATCAATCTTTCTAAAGTGCAGTTTAATGCCTATCTGTTCTTTGTCCTCTGAAGATTCCTGATTTTTATAAAAGTAACTATAAATTTTCCTATATGCAGCCCACCTGCTGTTCTAGCTTCATCTTTCAATAATATTTTCTTATAATATTCATCTAGGTTAGGAGATAGCAAACTATGGCCAATGATATAAATCTACCTGGTGTCCTATTTTTGTAAGTGCAAATGTATGGAAACCCAGCCATCCCAGTTCCTTTGTGTATTGTAAATATCTGCTTTTGGGTTAAAATGTCAGAGGTTGGAGCTGGTGAGAAAGGCCAGCAGTTAAGAGCACTTGCTCTTGCCGAAGACCAGAGCTGAGATCCCCGTAACCTATGTTGGGTGTCCATGTTGGACAGCTCACAACCACCTGTAACTCCAGGTGCAGGGGGTTCAGGCACCCTTTTTCTACCTTCTCCACACACACAGAGTAATAAACTGTTTTTGAAAGTTTCAGATGTTAAGTAGTCTTTACTTCACATCTGAAACTTTCAAAAAACATCTTCAGATATTAACTATTGCCTTGGTATGATCGAACTGAGTTATTTAGTTTGACTTACTGAAAAGAGGATGGGCTGTAGAGTCAGACAAAACTCTAGAGATGGGAGCTAGACACAAGAGTCAGTGAAGCTTGCTTTTCTCTCATTGTCACAGGGTTAATCCAACATAAGTTAAAGTATATGCTTCTGATACTTGGGAAATCTTTAACAGAAGCTACTTTCTTGTGTATCTCTCTACTTTGCCTTATTAGTATTTGGGCTTTCTTTTTTTTCCCCCTTTCACCTGTATCTCTACCCACCTCTTAGAATTCTACTTGTTCTTTCATGTATCATGTAAGTGAAATCTTTCCTGATTCCCAATATATATATGTGGTTTTTAAATTTACCTAGTATCCTATGTTCTATACCCCTTCTATTATGTTTATTAAGACTTAACTCTTACATTACTTCTTCCTCATGAACACACACACGCACATGCACACAAACACCACTATTTTATACCTTAAATATAGATAATTAAAACACAGAAATAATTAGTAATTAAGTTTTCTCTACAAGTTATCTCATATGGGAGTAATGTAAAATGAGTACACATTTAATTGAAAGTATTTAAAAGGGAACAATGAGTGTGTACTGACATTTTTAATGGAAATTTCCTCAGGAAGTACCCCATGTATAATCAGGTGATCAAAAAGAGCATAGTGACAAATGGACAAAGGTGTAAGTTCAGATTGAGCCAGTTGTTTTGGAATTTTTTTGTTTTATAATATTCTCTGATATCACCAATATTTTTGAGAAGCTCTAAATGCTTATACTAGTATTTTTTATTGTTACAAAAAGGTGATCAAACTTTAACAGGTCAAAATAACATTTATTATTTGATACATCTTCTGAGAGTCAAGAATTCAGGAGGAGCTTGGCTCAGGGCTTCATGTGTAGGTACTTTCCTGGACTTGTGCTGTTAAATGGGATGATAGTATCTGGAAGCTTCACTGGACTTCTGGCTCATTCATGTGACTGTTAGGAAGTCACTTCGCATCCTTGCCATAAAGGCATAGGCTTCTCCTTAGAAATATTCACAATATGGCTTCTCCTAGAGAAAGAAGTCAGAAAGAGAGAAGGCACATGTGTGTGACCAAGAAACTATAGTGATGTCACAGTATGTCCTTTACTTGTTTGATCGTACACATAGAATTTAACTTCATATCATTAGCATGGAGAACTTTAATGAGGAAAGACTATCAGGGAAGTGTGGGTCATTGGGACAATTGTAGGGCTAGCTGGCAGTAAGATGAGAAGTATTTATTCCAAAGGAATAGTGTTTGCATGTCCTTTTGGATGAAGCTTTTGCTACATAATTGCCAACAAAGTAGTTAAACTTTAAATATGAGATTTGAAAATGTGCTACTCCTATGAATGACTGCTGTTCATCTCCAGTTACAAGATTAAAGGGCCTTGGGCGCAATTAAACCCCATGATATATTATAGAGTGATTGTTTGTTTGTTTACTTTCTTTTCTCATTTCTTTTAAGAACTGAGTTTGACTTTTTCCTTTTCCTTTTACTCATTCAGATTATTATGAAGATAAAATGAACAAAGAGACAGAGACAGACAATTCTTCTGCAGTAGATTCAGAAAACTTAGGTGAAACTACTGATGTCTTAAATATGGTAATTATTTCCTGTCTATTTAGACCTGAATTATATAAATTTTAGTTTCTCATGAAATGTGTAATACTTTCTATATTCTTTTACATGTACAAAGCTGGTTTTCGTTAATATTTCATTAGTACATCTTAATATTAGTGAGTTTCACTGTGACATTTCCATACCTGCATAAAGCATGCTTTGATCATGTGTACCTTTTCTTTGACCTTCTCTTGCCCTATTCTTACTCTCTTGTACCAGCCCCTTCATGTAACAGGCTCTGAAGGGCCTTAAGTATCTAGCCAAGCTAAGCATGGCAAGCATGACTGGCAGGCCTTGCCCTTCTCCCCCTTTCCCTCTGCCTTTCTAGAAACCATTAGATTACATTCCTAAAGCTAGTCACCAAGGTCTCATCCCTTATTTGGCCACTTCCTCCTCCTGACTACCAAGGTCCAGCTATCAAAGTATTGAAGTTTAGCAATAAAAAACCCCCTTTGGCTACCTTAATTAACTTATCCAATTAAAATTAAATACCTCATCTTACCAGGGGGTTTTCCATTGTACCTTTATAAATTGCCCTTTTCCTATGTGCCAAGTCTAGTCTGTCTCCTCTCTATCCATAGACAGTCCTTTGTCCCCCAGAACAAAAAATCTTAACCCCCTCCCCTGTACCGTACCCTTTCTCTTTTCCCTCATTGTCTTATCTCCTGTCCTTATCTCTTATTCCTTGCATTTTGTTCCTTGTTGGTATAATGTTCTTTTGGAATGTATACACTTTACCCTTGTTCATTCAAATGCTGATTTCTCTCCCCCACTCTCTGGTTTCAATCCCGATATTGCATTGTGATATTTATTCTAAGCTTCACCTGTCTCAACTTCGGTAAACATGCCGAAATAAAGCAACTATACACAATGTTGAGCAAGGGAAAGGAAGCAGGAAGAGAGGGAGGAGCCAGAGGACAGGAAGGTGGGAGGCAGAGGAGAGAAGGGCAGGAGAGCTGGGAGAGCAAGGCTGGAAGAGAGGTCTTGGTACGATGTGGAGAATGAACCGGACCTAAGATTTCACTAAAAACAAATATAATGGGTGACTCTAAATGTTAGGAAACTATGCGGGCTTGGAGGTTTAGGATGGAATAACTATTGCCTAGCATTGTGTTCTAGGTTAACTAAATAAATCCAGTCTCTGTGTGGTGATTTGGTTATAGAGCTGTTTACGATCAACAGCAGCGTTACCAGAAGATATATCAACAGTAAATATTAATCAAAACCTACAACAGTACCTCTTGGTCTTGGGGTATCCTAAACCAATACTGATCCTTTCACCCTCCCCTGAAATTTTTGGTGATCTCTGATTGTCACTGAAAACTATTATTTAACCCTCATGTGTTTGTGTAATGGGTTTAGTTTTTCTTACTATTGCTTTCTGTTATTTTCTTTTTTTTATTCCATGTGGTCTGATAAGCTGTCAAAATTTAAAATGTTTTTGAAAAATTTATAGTTTCTTTTATGGCCTTATGGGCTATTTTAGAAAAAGTTACATATGCTGATATCAAGAAATGTGCAGTCTATATCTGTTGAAATACATGTTAGATCCATTTGCTCTATAGTGTATTTTATATCTAATATGACTTTGTTGATTTTTTTCTTAGATAAGAATATACTACTGATGTCACCACTATTATTGTGTTGGAGCCAATTTTATTGTAAAAATTGAGGGTTTCACTATTTGGTGCGCGTGTGTCTATGTGTATGCAATGGATTTGTGATGAATGGTTCCCTTGATCAATATGTAGTGACAATCTTGGTTTCTAATTTTGGCTTTCAGTATTTTTTTTTTTGTTAGATATTAGTATAGCTACTCTGGTTTATGTTCAGATTTCATTCACTTTGAAATAAATTTCCATTCCTTTCAGTTCTCTAGGTTTTGTTGATGCTTTTTTTTTCTTTTTGCATAGAGCATATTGCTCATTATTTTTTAAATTTAGTTACCTGATTTGTATCTTTAAATTGGTAAATTAATACAATTTACATTCAGGTTATTATTGAAAGGTGTGAGTATATATTCCTGATTTACTTCTTTCAAAAAAAAAAAAACAGCAACAGTTTATTTCTTCTTGTCTTAGAATTTCTTTCTCTTATCCTAGAAGTGGTGGGATAACAATACTGATATTTCTCATATACCTACTCTTATAGCAAGATGTATTCTTTTCAGTGCTCTCATGATTGTGGTTTGCCCCCTTTCCTCTTCTAGGTGTAGGATTACTTTGTATTCTGAGACACTGGTCTATTAGAAATGACTTAGATTAATACATAATTATCTTGGAAGGTTTTCTGTGATTTTGACAGATAACCCTGCTAGGAGTCTTAGGGTTACTATTGCTGTGATGAAATACCATAACCAAAAGCAACTTGAGAAGGAAAGGGTTTTTATTTCACATTTCACTCACCATTCCATATAAGAGTTCATCATCAAAAGCAGTGAAGGCAGGAGCCTGAAGGCAGGAGATGATGCAGAAACCATGATGGTCCTGCTTACTGGCTTGCTCCATGCAACTTCCATTTTTATAGAACCCAGAATCACTAGCCTTTGAGTGGCCCTATCCACAATGGGCTGGGTCCTCCCACATCAATCACTAATGAAGAAAATGCCCTTCAGGCTTGCCTTCAGCCTGATCTTATGGAGGCATTTTGTCAATTGAATTTCTTTCCTCTCAGCTGCCTTGAGCTTTTGTCAAGTTGACAATGATACTAGCCAGCATACCAAGTATGGTGATCTTGAGTGGCAGGTTTTTTTTTCCTATTAATTGAAATACATTATTATTCCATTCTCTCTAGTCTTTAATTTCTGCTGATAAGTCTTATCTTATTCTAATTTATTTACCTTTAAATATAACTGGGTGCTACTTTCTTAGCTTATTTGCTGTTGGTTACTTTTGAGACAGGGTCTCATTCTGTAGCCATTCTTTCTTATAACTCACTCTGTAGTCCAAGTTGGCCTTGAACTAATGATGGCCTAAAGACCATAGCCTTCATAGTATGTTTTTTTGTTGATATCTGCACATTTGTTGGCATGGTTGTGTCTTACACTATTATGTGAGATCCTAATTAGTAAGCATCTCTTTCCTAATGGTATACATTGAGGTATCAGTTTGTTGTGTAGTGTTGAATTTAATTGTAATTGAACTTCCTGACATAAAGTTCTTGTGGACTATTTGACATTGTTCAGTAAGTTTTGACATGATGTGTACAATGTCAGTCTGGTAAACCCACTCTGTGAACTCACATGTGGCTATCATGCAGAATATTATACAACTCTGCTTCTCTAGCTACTGACAGTTCAGTTCCAAAGACTCCTGTTTTCAAGAAAAGCACCTTCCTTTCAACTCTTTATTGTATCCTAATTTCTCACTGCACAGAATTCTTCCCATGGGCATTATATTATTATGTCTTCCCTCAGGCCAACTCGATTCTAGGCTAATACCTATTGATCTAGTGCAATATTGCCTGGAAACTGTTGTGTAGCTTTTGATGGGGAGGCATGAACAAACGTGTATTCATTCTATACAGGAAATTAACAAAAGACCATAGTAACAGTACTACCAAAGTCTATCTTGGTGAACCAATGAGAACATTGTGGATTACTTACAGGAATAAGTACATACATGACTCCAAGGTCATCTATGAAAATCCTGTCATTAAAAATCCCATTCCATTATATATGTGATGCTACCCACCCCCCCAAAAAAAATGCCTCTCTGGAACTTCGTCTATAACTTGAAGGCAGCTCACCAGAGAGCCTCCTCTCATCAGTAGTCCTTCCTGCTTCTGTGGTGCAGAAGGAGAGACTTGTGATTACCTAAGACTTGTGATTTGTTTTCTTCCTCTTTAAGATGGAATGCTTCAGTTAGAAGGAAGTTGCTGTACAACATGGTTGCAAAGAGAAAAATATAGGACGCTTTAATTCCCAGAGCAGTTTGACAGTAAACCATCCCAGTTGCAGCACCCAGAGAATAACTTTGGAAGTACGGAGAATTTCTCCAGAAAGAGCTTACTGTACTGATTTGAAGGCTCTTATCTGTCTAGACTGTGTAATGTCTTCCCCAGCCTGACAGTGTGATTTCTTTATAATTCTAAAGCTGAGTGGTGAATGGAAATCAGTGCCACAACACAGAGGAAACCAAATATAAGCCAATCGACTCAGAAACACACATACCACATTTTTCTTTCATGCATGGGATCTTGACTGTAAAGAAAAATATAACATGAAAATAGAAAGAGAACTATTTAGAGAGACAGGGTAAATGGGATGGGAAAGAATGGTAGAGGAATGAGTATGACTAAAGTACACACTGTGCCTGTGTGACAATGTCATAATGAGACATGGTATTTTGTTGAATGAATAAATGGTTGTATCTTTTTATATCTAGGCCTACAAAGGCTAACTTCAGAAGTCTGTGAGGTCATTCCAGGGAATTCCATAAACCCCTGAGTACCAAATTCTAGACTAGTAGAGCTTACTCTGAGGCATTTTGTCTTTCAGTATTAACTTCCTAGTGTGTACTCTTTTCGCCCTGCTAACTGCCATGTGATTGGTCTTGGGACACCTCTTTCTTTACATTTCTATTTCCAAACTCCATCCATCTCTAAAACTCTGTCACTCTAGTATTACATTCTGCCACTCTCCTCTCTACTCATCCACTTAAACAAATAGAGGGCTCCTGTTTTGCTCCTCATATGGAGAAGCTGAAAGGCACTGGGTTGTTTGAAGCAATATCTTGAGTATCAAGTCTATTTGTGAAGTTCTAAGTAGCTCTTCTATCCTGGCATCATTAGTATGGCAACTGTGAATAGACTGTATTAATACCCAAGTTTCTTGCATTCATTATTCATATATAGTTTGTCCATTTAATCTGGAACATATATTTTTATTTGTTTCAGACACATATGGTGAGCCTGAGTTCCAGTGAGAAGTCATTAAAATTTTCACCAGTTCAAAATTTTCAACAGGTATAACACAGAGTTATTATTATTATTATTATTATTATTATTAATATTGTGGGAAGAACAGTTTTAATTATCTTTCTTTGAAAACTTTGCTGAAAGAAGACAAAAAGGTAATCATTCACTAATTAAAATTTGAAAGACAAGAATGCAATGTAGGTGACTCCCATTTGGTTTCTTTTATTGGTAGCTATTTTCTCATATAATTTTACTGCTAGAATTTGCCCTTCCACTTATTTACCTAAGCTATGATGATGGCTCTTTTCTACCAAGTAATCAGTAATCATTGTAGCTCTTACTTCGGGAAAAAGGCTAGTATTTATCAGAGTGGACCTCTTAATTTGGTTTTGTATGACTTTGCGTATGCTGATTTTGCTGGATAATATTCACAGTTTACTAGCTCTAAAATGTTTCAGATTTTTTTAGTGTAAACTATTTGGAAATTATTTTACAATATTTGGAATGGACATTATCAAGAAAGGATTAGCATAAAATGGATTAAAATGAAATTTGGAAATTAGTAAGAGGCTGTCGATAAGGAGTAAGAAAGAGAGGTTTTAGTTAGTAACAATGTCAGGGGCAAAATACAGTCTGTGGTCCACAACCCTAGATAATGCAGACCTGTTCTGCCATGTTTTGCTTTTCATGACTTTAGGGGCCAATGAAATATAAATATGTGGTGTTTGGAAGTTACTTCAACATTTGGCTTTGGAAATCATTTAATTTATATTTTTCACTGCCTTTGCTACATTGTTAGGTAAAATTTCTTAAAATCAGATCCTACAAAATTCAGAAAGATCTTGCTGAATTATAAATATTTATAGCCAGCCCTCTAAAAGTGAGAGGCACAGTGAGCAATAGCATGTCTTTGAACATGGGAGAGCTGTTCTATTGACATGGCTGATAAGCTCAGCAAGTGCTGACTACTTTGGTGACTTAGTCTACCTCAAGTAGCTATCTTCCCTGTGTCTTTCCTTGCTGTTGTCTTAGAAGCTAGGCTTAATCTTTCCTTCTGGGTTGCTAAGAAAAGAAAGGTACAAACGTTTAGAACTTATTTTCTCGTATTTGGGCATGTCTCCCTTAGGATTCTAAAAAGAACTTATAATTTTCAAAACTTTCTAGAAACAGTAGGCGTGGAAAACCCTTCTTTTAAGACTGATATATTGTCCATATTGCACATACTGCTTTTATGTTAAGCTATGTCAGCTCTACTTTAGTGAGTAAAAAAGATTACATTTCTCATACTATTTCTGTATATTAGCTTGTTAATTTGTAACTCCTGCCTTTAATAATTTATTTGGCCAAAAAGTAAGGAACCTCTAGGCCTAGCATGTATCCCAGTTTGTAAAATTTGAATTACTTGAGCCTTGAACACATGTTAGGTTGTAAATGCAAATGTAAAAATCTTTGCAATGATTTATATAACTATGATACCTTTGTCAACTAATAATAGTGTGATGGTTACTTCAAAACCTTTACAGAATCAAGACACGGTTGAGAAAGTGATGGAAAGTACAGCTTATACTGAAAATGAGGATAGTTATGAATATGAAGAAATGTCAAAAATAAAAGAAGGGACATTATACAAACAATATTTAGCAAAAGGGATCTTCATGGTACGAGCAACTGAGATTATGGAAGCATTTTCAGATGAGGACGTAGATAATGACCTAGACCATGTGGGGTCTGAGGTCAACACTGATGAAGAGGGCTTACAAAAAGAGGAAATAGAAAAGGAAAGTGATGAAGAAATAGTCTCTGAGAAGCAAACTGAGGCGATGAGAATGGCAGGTATGAAAAATACTTTAAAAGAGGAAGAGAACGCAAGACCAGATTCCGATTTTGATGACTTACCAGATAAAGACATGAATTCTGAAACTGAAGAGGCTAAAGATATTTCTCAGGAAAGGAAAAGCAGTGAGCACAGTTTGATTTTTGACAGTGAAACAGAAATGGTAGAAGAACCAGACAGTTACATGGAATGTGAAAGGCACAGTCAGCAAGACAGAGCTAAGGAGTTGGAGCAACCCAAGCCAATAGAACCTAGCAGTGAAGAGAAAGATGGCGATGAACTGGAGCTTGAGTCTTACTTATGGTACAGCAGGAGTTGTGCCGAGCAAGGAAGTGAGACTGAGAACAGAGCAACCAGATTTGTTTCAAAATATGATCTTAAGCATGACCACTTGTCAGGGATACCAGAGGAACAGGAAGGACCAGATGATTCAGAAGGGAGTGTAGAAGTGGAGCAATTGGTACAGGTTCAAGAGGAAGACGTGGAATTGGAATCAGAAATGGAGGGGGCAGAAGCAGAAACCCTGTCAGACATCTTTACAGAAAAATCGGTGAGTGAAAGTAAAGAAGAGTCAAGGGGAGAGGTAGAGGATGGCTCTGAGGGTAAAAGGGATCAAATCTGTAAGAAGGGTAGTTTAGGAGCAGGGCAGTGGCAACAGGTACAGGAAAAACAAGAGAGAAAGAAAGGTAAGAGTAAAGCAGAAAGGTGTATCTCAGTTATGGAAAGGACAGAAGAAGATGAAAGATGGGAGAAAAAGGTAGAAGGAGGAGAGAAAATGGAGAGAGGTGAAGGAAACATAGAAGAAAGAAACCAAGAAATGGAAGAGGATGAAGGAAAGGAACAAGAGGAAGGGGAGGAAGAAGAGCCAGAAGGGGGAGAAGAAGAAGGAGAGGAAGAGGAAGAGGAAGGAGAAGGCACATCAGAGGAGAAAAGTGGGGAGGAGGAACTAGATGGGAAAGAGAAAGAAAGGGAAAGGGAAGGGAAGGGAGGGCAAGAAGATGAGAAAGAAGGGTGGAAGGAAGAAGAGGAGGAAATAGAAGAGGAAGAAGGGGAAGGAGAGGAAGAGAAAGGGAAGGAGGAAGAAGAAGATGGGCCAGATGATGAAGGAGAGGAGCTAGAAGAGGAGGAAATAGAGGAGCTGGAAGAGGAGGAAGGGGAGGAGCTTGAAGAGGAGGAGGAAGGGGAGCATCTAGAAGAGAAGAAAGAGCTGGAAGGGGATGAAGGAGAGGAGTTAGAAGAGGAAGGAGAGGAGCTGGAAGAGGAGGAAGGAGAGATTGTGGAGGAAGAAGGGGATGAGGAGGAAGAGGGACAAGAAGAGGAGCAAGGAGAGGAGGAAGAAGAGCAGGAAGGAGAGGACCTGGAAGAGGAGGGAAGAGAGAGTGCAGAGGAAGAAGGGGATGAGGAGGAAGGGGGACAAGGAGAGGAAGAGGGGGAAGAAAAAGAAAGGGAAGAAAATGGAAGGTATGTGGACAACAATGAGGAAGAAGACTCATATAACAGGGAAGGAGAATACAAGAAGGTAGGTAGAAAAACAGCTGACAATAAAAGTCAGGAAGATAGAAAACGGTCCCCAAAAGTACATAAAATAAAAGGGTTTATGAAACATGGCACACATGGAATGTATTCAAAAAAGTCCACTACTTACCCAGGGAGATGGGGGAAAGAGCAGAGGTCTAAAATGCCAGTAGAGTCAAAACAAATTTTAGAGAATGGGCTCCCAGGTTCCAAAAAATTCTGGAATGACATTTTACCACTTTATTTGGAATTGAAGTAACAGACTAAATTTGACCTGATTATGGCCAGTGAAGCAATTTGCATGCCTTGTGCATAATAGGTATGCTCATTACATTTTATTAAGCTGATCTGTTACTATGGTACTTTTACATGTAGTTAAAAAACAGCCATTGTCATTTGTACTAAGGTATCAAAGGCAACAGGAGACATTGTTAAGTCTTGATTCCTTCCAAACTCATATCTTGTGTTCTGCCACCAAAATTACTAATCTATAACTAGAAAATATTAAACTGTTGTACTTAACATTGTATATTCCTTACAAATGACAGTTATATACTAGAAACATACTATAAGTATATAAAAGTTAGTACATACTATAAGTATATATAAGTCAGTATTTTTATATGCATGTACTATATGTATATAAAATCAGTATTTTTAAAACAATGTAGATATGTAAGGGCTATTAAAACTTCTGATTTGTAAAAAATATTCCAGTACCCCTTTTCAGCCTCTACCACCTAAAATATTTTTATAAGAATTGATGATGGGGCTGGAGAGATGGCTCAGAGGTTAAGAGCATTGGCACTTAACCTCTGATCAATTCCCAGCAACCACATGGTGGCTTAACAACCATCTAGATCTGGTGCCCTCTTCTGGTGCACAGGTATACATGCAGACACAACATTGTATGTATAATAATTTTTTTTTAAAAAAAAGGAATTGATGATAATTTAAAACTCAGATGAGGAATTCCTATTTTAAGGAAATGGTATTTGTCCCATTACTTTTTTGTCCCCTTTGATAAAGGTCTATAAAGCGACAGCTGTGTTCAAGGCTTAGAAGCTACTGTAATTAGAAGCTCTTGTAATTGCTGCTGAGGCATATGACAGAATAGCTTATGGAATGAGTGAGCTTAAACACATAACATAGGGGCTCATAGAAATTTAAATGTTTCAAGAAAGAAAATTAAACATTAAAATTTCCTTTTCTGCGCTTAAACGTTATGACTTTAATGCCGCTTGTCTTCTTTAGTCTTAAATCTCTGAACTCTGTATTAACTCTACCATTAGAGATTTCATTCTTACTATGAGTATTATGTGTTTTCATTGTATTTTCATTGGCTTTTGTAATTGTTTGTTTCCACTCAGTATGTTTCAATTGAAATAAAGATTAAATTTATACACTCAGTATTGTTTGTGAAAAGAAAAACTGAATCTTTGAGAAGCCAGGTTTCACTAGACTTATATAATGTAGCTAGTTTGATTGTGTATTCTTAGCTTCTTTTTGAAGTGATTACCTTTCTTAGCCTGTTCCATGCCTTGGGTCTGAGTGATTTTTTACCCTTTTTCAAAGAAGATTTTCATGATAACTTTTGTAAATTTTGTGTCGTTGAACTCTACACATTTGATTCTCTGTAATAATGGGCATGAGATGAACACTGATAATCAAATGAAGTAGCATAAAGTAGCATTTCCTTAGAGCAATCTGCAAGTTATAACTTGCATCAGAGATATTTGGTAGTATCTCCTGAATAATGGATTGCATTGATTTGACATTGCAGGCCTTGGCCAAAGTCTACCATTCATTGTTTGTAGAGTAGAATTAATGGTGTCATAAAGTATGTGTACCAAAGATAATTATTAAAAAATAGATTTGGAATGATTAAATAAGAGGGATGGCAGGAATGAAGGTCATAAATTCTTAAGAGAATGTCAGAGAGATAAGAATCTAAAGTTCCAGTTATTAATTTCAAAGGAAGGGGCATTAGTCTGCCCTGAAGTAAATCAGCCAGGAGGGACGAAGTCATGTTCTAAAGTTTCACTATTTGAACTGACAGAGATAGCCACTTTTAAACAGCATTTCTGACCAGTTTCTTTGCATTTCCCTGCTCCAAAACTTGTGGCATTCTGTAAAAGTAGTAGCTCCTACAAGTTACAGTCAAAAGAGCACTTTACATAGCTCTTTGAGTCCAGAACCCTACTTATAATTTGTGCTTTCAAGCTGTATGAAGTTATAACAGCTTCTTTGCCTTTGTAAGTGCCCTTTTGTCCCCTAGAAATAAACAGGATTAGATTGGGAGACCTAAGTAATTCCATAGGAACAACATTGTTAGAGCTCTGTAACACTAGAATTTCTGCTATCCCTATTCCCAATTTAAAAAGAAGCCTTACGTTTAGTCACAAGAATCACCTAGTCTTCAAGCAAATGAACAGTTGTATGGAAGTGAGCAATAGCCCTAAACAAAACATGCTAACTTTCTGTGCCAAGTGTTCAGCTAACAAATATTAAATCACACATTGTGACAGGTCTTATATCCTCTAAAGCTTATGGATAAGAGTTTGTTGGTGGTTAGTGATACAGTGAGATGGGGTATAAAATAATGCAAACTTTCTTAAGAAGATGGTACTACACACACACACACACACACACACACACACACATATATCATCATTAGGGAAAAAGAAAAGTGAGTGAAAAATAAGACCACTCGATCCCTCATGATTTGACAGCTCTTTGCATAGATTTCAATAGCTAGACTCTTCTTCATTTTGTTTTTGAGACAGTTTCTTATAGCCTAGGCTTGTTTTGAAAATATCTTGTTTACCAAGTAACCATGAATGGCCTTGAACTTCTGATCCTTCTCTCTCTACCTCTGCAGTGTTGGGATTATAGGCATGGTAAATTAGCTAGTTGCTCAAGTGTTTGCTTTAATTCACTGACCATTACAGGGAGAAATATGAGGTATTTTTATATGTGGTAGCATCCCTTAAGTTACAGTTTCATAATGTACTCTGGCAAAAAGAGACTTTCAGGTAAGCTGCAGAGCATCTACAGCTGCTCAACAATAGCCCTCAAGGTGAGTAAGGCTGTTTTGATTGATGATGATTCACTGTAGAGATCAGGTTTTTAAATTTTTATTTTATTTTTATTAATTACAGTTTATTCACTTTGTATCCTAGCATAAGCCCATTGCCCCATCCTCTCCCAATTCCACCCCCTCCCTCTTCTTCTGTGCTCCTCCCCCAGTCCAATGATAGGGGAGGTCCTCCTCCCCTTCCATATGACCCTAGTCTATCAGGTCTCATCAGGACTGGCTTTATTCTCTTCCTCCTGGCCTGTTAAGGCCACTCCCCACTCAGGTGGAGGTGATCAAACAGCCAGCCCCTGTGTTCATATCAGTTTTTATATGTATGTGCTCACTCCCACCAACTCATTAATGAAGGAAGGTGCCATAATTTTTTCCTTCATTCTTTTCATTGTGAAAATTCAGTGTCATATGACATGATTAGTTTCTACCGTATAGCTTAATGTCTTGTACATATTAAAATCAAGTATTTATGTATCTGGCACCAAAACATGGGTGTACTTCCTCAAGTCAGATAGACCTCAAGAAGTGAGGGAAGGTAATAATCCACCTCCCATGGCCCTCTTTTCCCCTGTCTTAACCGCCAAGAAGACTAAAGAACACTTGGAAACACTAAGGTGCCCCTACCATGACTTTTTATTGTTTTTTCTTCTTATTTATGTTTTTTTCTTTTTTCTTTTTATTAATTACAGTTTATTCACTTTGTATCCACCCTGTATCTCCCTCCCAGTCCTACCCTCCCTCTTCCCCACCCTTGTCTCTCTCCCAGTCCACTGAAAAGGGAGGTCCTCCTCCCCTTCCCTCTGATCCTAGTCTATCAAGTCTCATCAGGGGTGGATGCATTGCCTTCATTTGTGACCTGGCAAGGCCTTCCCCCCTCAAAGGGAGGTGAACAAAGAGCAGGCCAATCAGTTCATGTCAGAGACAGTCCCTGTCCCCATTACTATGGGGCTCACTTAGATAATGAACTGCCATAGGCTACCTCTGTACAAGGGTTTCAGGCCGTCTCCATGATTAGTCCTTGGCTGGAGTATCAGTTTCAGAAAAGACCCCTGTGCCCAGAATTTTTGGGTCTGTTGCTGTCCTTATGGAGATCCTTTCCTCACCAGGTCTTTCTATCTCCTACTTCTTTCATAAGATTCCCTGCACTCAGCCCAAAGTTTGGCTATGAGTCTTAGCATCTGACTCGATACCCTGCAGGGTAGAGCCTTTCAGAGGCCCTCTGTGTTAGGCTCCTGTCCTGTTCCCTGTTTTCTCCCTCCTTTGATGTCCATCTTTTTTGCCATTTTGAATGGGGATTGGTCATCTTATCCAGCTTCCTCTTTCCTGATTAGCTTCCTTAGGTGTACAGATTTTAGTATGTTTATCCTGTATTATATGTCTAGTATCCACTTATGAGTGAGTATATACCCTGTGTGTCTTTCTGCTTCTGGGATACCTCACTCAGGATGATCTTTTCCAGTTCCCACCATTTACGTGCAAATTTCATGATTTCCTTGTTTTTTTGTTTTGTTTTGTTTTTTTTCCCCCTCCCAATCCCACCTTCCCATCCTCATCTCCTCCCTGCCCCTTTCCAAGTCCACTGATAAGGGAGAACCTCCTTCCTTTACATCTGATACTGGCTTATCAGGTGTCTTCAGGACTGGCTGCAAAGTCGTCCTCTGTGGCCTAGCAAGGCTGCTCCTTCCTGGGGCAGGGTCAAAGAGCCCACCATCGAGTTCATGTCAGAAACAGTCCCTGTTCCCTTTATTAGGGTACCCACTTGGATACTGAGCTACCAAGGGCTACATCTGAGCAGGGGCTCTAGGTTGCATCCATACATGGTTCTTGTCTGGAGAAACAGTCTCATAAAAGACCCCTGTGCCCAGATATATTTGGTTCTTGTGGAACTCCTGTCCTCTCCAGGTTGTCTTAATTATGTTTTTAACTATTTCTCGATAGTCCTGTTTATTTTCCACTCCTGTCTCCTTAGCAAAAGCTGCCCTGAGATGAAAATTCAACTCCAAACTGCATGTATTCTTTGCTTTCTAAAAACAGACTAACTAAAGAAAAGAAAGGTTTTGTGTTTTGGATATGCATGGGGATTCTATAAGCTAACAGGAAATTCATTAGTAAAATAGTATGTTAACAGAGTAACTACAGCTCCAGTATAAACAGGTTGAAAATGAACTTGCCAGGAGTGAGTAGGGATACTTTGAAATGAGTCATGTTAAATAGAACTTAACCAGCAAAGTGCCTTATATCCTCATATAAGTTGTTACAGGTAAAAGAATATGTTGACTACACTTGAGGTTTTTTACGGTTATTGTGCTGGCAGGCAATTGAATGATTTGAAACAAGGAAAACTAAAGTCAGAAATGGTAGTTAGGAGCCAGTTACAGTACAACAGGTAAAGACTGAAGTAGACATGGGATAGAATGGTGGGTATGGGGATATGTATCAAGGAGTTGGAGGACTTAGGACAAAGATGTAGGTGGGAGGGAAGGGGAGCATGATACCTTTCTTCTGGCCTAGGGAAGAAAGGCAGAAAGAATGCTGTTCACAGCAAATAAGGAAGTAAGAACAGTCCTGAGAAGACTGTTCTGCATTTGCTAGCTTTTGATGGTCTCCAGGAGATGGGCAGTGTGTGGGTCAGCATATGTGTCTGGAGCTCAATAGAGGTTGCTGGGGATCACTAGCTTATTCATGTAATTAGCCAAGCTAGTGAAAGCACTCCTCTTGTGAATAGACCATTTTAGGCAGTATTCAGGGAAAACATCAGTAAGTGCACTGTGCTTAGACACAGTGGTTCTCAACCTGTGACCCTTTTGGGGGTCCTATATCAGATACCCTGTTCATAACAGTGCCAAAATTACAATTATGAAATAGTTTTATGGTTGGGGTCACCACAAAACAGGGTACTGTATTAAAGGGTCACAGCATTAGGAAGATTGAGAACCACTTTATAAGAGTAAGAGAATAGTAATGAAGTTGAAGAATGAAACTTAGAGAAAACATGAAGGGTACATTCTGAGAAAGAAAAATGGCCACCCAAGCTGAGAAGGGGTATGAAGAAGAATTGATAGCAGCAAAGCAGCATCTTGGGGTGGCTGGATGTAGAGCCACCAACACAGGAAGTCTGTTTTGCACAAAAATAGAATCTGAACTACACTTACATCCTGAAAATTATCAGACAGCATTGCTGGCATGGTTCTCAGATTAGGAAGGGAGATGTACAATGCAGTCTTGAATACTCAGGATAAAACTTCCTGAGTGAATTGGCAGTTGATATAGACACATAAGAAATGATGTTCTTGTTGGGAACTTAGAAAATAAAGTAATCTTCAATAACTGAAACATCAGTGAGTGGGGGAAACATGGATCTTAAGATCTTCAAATTATTTGTACATATTTGGGGAAGACCAGAGCCCTTAAATCCAACAATTCTGAACTCAAACCCTTATAGATAATGGAAAAGAACTTGAACTTTTAGTGTTCACAGCACACAGAACTTGATCCCATTCATATGGTTAGCCTAAAATGTATGACTACAAAAAAGAAATAGATTGTCCGCAGAAATAGAAGAATGCTATAGAATGATCTAAAAATGAGAATAAGAATGCACGCCACTACAATATACAGTACTCTGAATACTACATTCACATTTGTACTCTTGCTTCTCAAACTGGAATATATACAATATAGGTACAGTAAAGGATTGGGAATGAAATCAGGAATTATTTATAGAAAGTAAGAAGACTTTAAAATAAAGTGGTTTCATAAGAAGATAAGAATACAGAGCTCAAACTTGTAGCTTGTAGCCATAATCTGACCTGTAGACTTTATTTTTGGTGCCTGTGCAAATGAGTTCTTTTAATTCAGATTGTTTTCCAGTATTGAAATATAAACAGAATATATATTTCTGTTGTTTTGATTTTAAATAAAATATAATAAATTAAGTCAAATTATTTTAAATAAAAAGCTCTATAGATCAACTAAGCAAAAAAGGGCTTATCAATTAAAATAAATGTGTATTTGATGAGATGTTACTCATACTTGCTAGGATCTTCAGTGACGAGAAAACATCATATTAAATGCTGGCAAGGATGAAAAGCCATGGGAACTCTTAAGTTTTTATTAAAATACAGAATTTAATATGAACAGTTAGATACTTTTCTTCATGACCTCATTGGTTACATTAAACATTAAATCACAATGGTCCATTAAAAAAAAATTGAAACTGTTTTTCATTAAAAAAAAAAAAAAACAGCTACACTCCAAAATGTCTACAGTGTATGCTAGCATAGTAAAAGCTTTAAAATAAATACTATGACTTTGCCCAAAATGTTTTAAAATTTTTTATTACAGAATCAATTTTTGAGCTTTTTTTAATGTAGTCACATTTTCCCTTTCTCTTCCTTTCTCCAGGCCCTCCTATGTAACACTCCTTGCTCTCTTTCAGTGTCATGGCTTTCTTTTTTATTAATTATTATATGCATATATGTTTATGTATATATATATATATATATATGTGTGTGTGTGTGTGTGTGTGTGTGTGTGTGTTCCTAAATATAACCTGCCCAGTCTAATTCTAATTCATATGTATTATTTCAGGGTTGATCATCTGGTATTGGATAACCAATTGCTGTACACTTCCCTTGGGAAGACTGTTTCTCTCACTCTGAGCATTTTTCAGCTGCTTCTAGTTCTTTGTGTAGAGTTGAGACCTTCTGAGCTTTTCTCTGTGTACTTTGGGCATGTCTATCATTGTCCTTGTCCAGCTCATGTTTAGGCTGTCATGTTGGTGAGACTTTGGTACTACTTCTCACATTGCTAAGAGACACAATCTCAAAGCAACCTCCCTGATCCTCTAGGTTTTAGGGTCATTTTATCTCCTTTTCCAAAATTTTCCCTGAGCCTTAGGTCTGGGAGTGTATGTTATAGGAGTATCACTTGGGAATGGACTCCACAATCCTGGATTCTGATTGGTTGTTGTTTTCTATAATGGCATCTATCTGCTGTAAAGAAAAGTTTCCTTGATAAATAGTGAGGACTACACATATCTGTAGCTATAAAGACAAATGTCTATATCATTGTTAATTTAGTAAAGTAGTGATTATAGATTCTCCTCCAGTATTCATGACTTCACTAACACTGAGTAGTTAGTTGGCTAGGTTTTCAGTACCAAGCATGGTTTCCTTCCTGTTGAGCTGGTCTTAAGTCCTATTAGAAAGCTATTGCTTACTGCCAAGTATGTATGCCACTACAGCACCCATAAGGTAGTAGTACCATGCTGATCATTTTTGTGCTTCATTGGCATCGTAGCTGGGTAGGAATATTGGCTGTTTCCCTCTTTTGGAAGCATGTGCGATGCCTTCTGGTACCATGAAAGCTAGTCTTCATGAAAAGGACATTCGAGTCACTTTTGTCTCAGAGGTCTCCATGCCTGGTTTCTGAAATGCATGGTGTCTTCAGCAGTGGACTTACCTTCTACTTCTGAGAGGTAACAAGGGGGAAATAGCAATAGCCCCTATATTTTGGAAGTTTCTTGGACAGCACTGACCAACAACTTAAAGGAGTGCTTCTCATGTCTGATATTGTGATTTTTGTTAGGTGGTCTTTGGCTCTCAGAGCATTTTTAGCTCAAATGAGAAATTTTCATTTAATCCATATATGTATGTTTCTACACAGAATTACACGTGTTGTAGATTCTTTTAGATAAATATGTAATAGTATGATTCTTTATGACTTTCAGACAATTACCCTCCTCTCTCTTTATGTACTTATGTCCCTTCCCCTTTCCTAAAGAGCCTTCTCTTGGAAGTCCTCATCACTGAGCATCAAATTCTAGGGCTCTCCTGGCCTAAAGCGTTAGCCCAGGGTACCCTATACTTCAACCAACACTGTGGTCCCATGGCTGTTTGTGGTAGGCACAGAACGGTGTTTTCTTTGCCTCTTCTAGCATCCAAGGTACTAATCTAGGAAAAGAATTTTGGAGATGAAGGTAGAAAAAGTGAGTACTTTGACTCATTATTTTTTAATGATAAGATGTGGAATATTACAGCAAAACATTACAGGGAACATTGACTTTCCCTTAGCCAAACCAAAGACCAAAGCACATTGTGGTGTATGACCAATGAAATGATGGTCCAGTTGCATATATCAGGCCCATTCGCTTCTTCACCAAGACCCTAACACAGGACATGTACTCGACCATTCTAGACTATCTTTTTAAGAACGTACTTAAACTTTACCTTTTCTTTTTATAAAATGACAGTATTCTGCCAATATCTCCTAAATTATCTCAATTTTAAAGGTAAGTGTTTTCTGTGATTTATAGTAGTTATCCAGATGTGTTTATATTTTTAAATGTAATAACAAGTTTGAAGTGCTACAATTGATGTGTCTTTTATGTTTAATAGCACTTAAAATGTGTTTTTTATCTTGTTTCTGGGTTATAGTTATACTTCCCTCTCATAAATATAAGTGAAATGTAAATTGGGAGTCCTCTAAATCCATGTTTTAGAAAACAGGCATAATACATAGAAATAATTATATTACTATGCTATAGTAAGGAGAAAAACTTTTTAATTACTTATTTTATTTACTTTATATCTCAATTAGAACTTCTCCTCCCTCCTCTCCTTCCAGTTCCTCTCTCTTCCCTCCCCTATACCCTCCTCCTTTTCTTAGAGAAGGTGAGACCCTCCCACAACCTGGATATCAACCTGCCTTGCCATATCAAATAGGACTGGGTGCTTGTTCTTTTGTTGAGGCTAGACAAGGCTGTCCAGTTAGGGGAAGAGGATCCAGAGGATCCAAAGGATCCAGACAACTGAGTCAGAGACAACCCCTGCTCCTGTTGTTAGAGGTCCCACATGAAGACCAAGCTGTGTATCTGTTAAATATGTGTAGGGGGCCTCAGTCTGTCCCATGGATGATTTCTGGTTGGGAAAACTTTATAATTTCTCTCAAACTTATGATCACTCTTTGGAAAAAGCCATGGAAATACATTTATTTTTTTTCCCAGATTGGCCTTACTATAGTTACTAACATATTTTCAGGAACACTAGGCATTGTCATACAGCAGCAGACACACACAGAGCAACAGACATGAAATCCTTAGTGATGTAGTATCTTGATGTTCAGCATGGGTTATAACAGTATTTTATGTCTTTTGCTTTTAAATTTGATTTAATAGTGTACATATTCATTGAGATCATATAGCATTATCTTATATTTATTCATTAAAAAAGGAGATTTTTAATGATCACCTTTGTCATAGGATGAGCATATTTCAGAAATTGTGGAACCAGAACTAGGACCCATGGATGAACAAATTAATGTATACCCAAATATAGAAGACATTGTAGAAGAAGAAAGGAAGGAAAAAGAGAATGAAATTTTAGAAGAAGAAAGCTTACCTGAAGACGGCCTTCCTGAATTAGAAAGCTCAGAAGCTACTGATACTGTTGATGACAACCCAGCTGAAATCTTTAAAGAGGTATGAGGATAATGGCTTCTGTCCTGAGATAGTACCTAAGAGAAAGGAGAGGGTGGATTGTAGCTTCCTATTGAAGTAGAAATACATGTATGTATCACTTCATTCATAAACTGAAAGGAATTTTGTCTAGTCTAGGAATTATGCAAATCTTGTTATCTAGCACACATGCCACAGTGTGGAAATAGCTCCAGATAGTACACTCTTGGAAAATGAACAGAAATTTGGGGATCTGTCTTTGAAATGCTTAATATAAAAAGTTGGGAACCTAGTGCTGATAGCAGAAATGTGTTTTGTGAATATATTCGTACATACATACATATAAATGCATAAGACCACAACAGTATGTGAGTTCATTATATATTTGTTATGGACACAGTCAAGACCACCAACAGTACTCTGGATTAATCTCAGAGGTGTGGAATACTGACACCCAAACGTAATGGCCTTGTGTTTATTTTCGCATTCCAGAATACAAATACAGAACACTGACTTAGTCATGGTTTCTAGTTAATGAAATACTCTCATTCCTGCTCTGTAAAAGGATCTTTTATTAATTTTCTAATGCATTTTCTTTCTCCAATCAGAAACAACTACCATTTTGGTACTTTAAAAGCATATATTGTGTTCCTATTTTAATAGTGTCTCATAAAAGCTCAGACTGGCATCAACCTTACTATGTAGCTGATGATGGCCTTGAACTCTTGATCCTCAGGCCTCCACCTCCCAAGTACTGGAATTAAAGATATGCTCAACTATGTGCCTGTCATTTTTAATTTAACACATGATATTGTCATGTAGAGGTCATTTTTTCTTGGTTTCTGTATTTCTCAAGACTCTTTACTTTCACTGAGGAAAAAAAATTGTTCTGACAGTTATTGTTTTCTTACAGAAAAAAAATTAACCTGTTTGTCAAAATTTTAACTTAGGTTTTGGTGGTCAATAAAACTTTTAAACACAGAAAACATTAAATACACATTTCCTATTATAAACTTTTAAGAGAAATTTGTGTGCCATTTAGTATTCATCAGTCATCTTATAGATAACGGAATCACACAGTTTTCTTAAGTTTATACATCTTATTTTTATTTTCTTTTTTAAAGACAAGGCCTCACTAGATAGCCCTACCCACTCTCAGACTTGTTATGTAAGTCAGACCGGCCTTGAGTTGGGAAAACTACCTGCTTCTGCTTCCTGTAAATTACAGGCCTTTGCCACTATGCCTGGTTCACAGTCACTGAGGACCTCAGCAGTCACTGAATACCTGAGGCTTCCCATTTCAGAGAATCCCAGCAAAGGGAATTATCACATGCCTATATTTTTAATTAGAGGCAGGCTCTCAAACCATCTTGGAAACCAAAGCTAGGTTTTCTAACAGTACCAATATGTGAAGAAAGGTTTTGTTGTTGTTTGTGTATTTTATCATACTGTTTCTTTATTGGTTATAGGAAGATGGTGTGACCATGCTGCAACGGACCCTTAGTATGTACAATGAAAATATAAAAGGTATGAGCACATTTGACTTTAAAATTGTATTTTAAGTTTATTTTATTTTTTAATGAAATGTATATGTCTGTGTGGTTATGTGCACATGAGTGTAGGTTCCTGTGCAAGACAGGAGAGAACACTGGAAATCTCCTGGATCCAGAGTTTCAAATGGGTTGTTTGTAAGTTGTCTGCAGAGAACTGAATCTGAGTCCTTCACAAGAGCAGTATGCACTCATTTTTATTAATTAATTTGTTTACCGTATATCCTGATTAGAGCAACCCTTCCTCTCCTCTCAGTCCCTCACACTCACCTTCCCTTCCCAAGTCCCCTTTCTTCCTCCTCAGAGAAGGGAGGCCTCCCATGGATATAACCCTTAACGTATCAGGTCTCAAAAAGATTAAGGCATCCTCTACCACTGAGGCCGGACAAAGCAGCCCCGCTAGGAGAAAGGGATCCAAAGGCAGGCAGCAGAGTCAGAAACAGCCCAGACTCCCATTATTAGGGGACTCACATAAAGACCAAATGTACATCTATTACGTATGTGTGGGGAGCCCCGGTCTATCCCGTGTATGCTCTGGTTAATGGATCATTCTCTGAGCCCCTTAATTGCTGATCCATAGCTCCAGCCCCACAACCCCATTAAGAATTATTATTTTATCATCAGTGAGATATACGATGTGGACAAAAATGATGTTCCAATATTATATCTGTTTCCCATGTTTCTGTAAAACCTTGGAATAAGAAGATCCATGAACTAGTTATATGAAATGGAGTAGAGAAGAAATGGTACATGTCATTCTTGTGTTAGAAGTACAAATGATATTCTTGGTTGGCTGGGGCATTTGAATGAACATGTGGAGAGACATGTCCTTTATGTTTCATTGTTCAAGGATTTAGAACTACATCTACCTCTTACCCATCTAGTATTAAGTTGAGCTTTTGCCTTAAATCCCAACTTAATCTTTGTCAAATACTAAGGACTTGTTTTTTACACAAGATAATATGACTGGGATGTCCTAGAGCCCAGTTATTTGCCCCAGGACCTGGACCTGTGTCTCTAATGTTACTATAGGTACTGAAGAAATATCTTTTCTTAAGCTTGTTAGTGTAGCAACAGGTGCCACATAGTCAAGGAGATTGTGATTGCACTCTGTTTTACACTTTATGTTCTGTATTTGTGCTATAAGACTTATCCATTATGTTTTTACATCATCACTTTACAGTATGCATTCTACTATGTTCTCATTAGAGAAAAAAAAAACAAAAACAACAACAACAACAAAAAAAAACGTTCCTGGACTTGAGACTTAGCTCAGTGGTAGAATGCTTGCCTAACGGGATCAAGACGCTGGGCGTGAGCAGAAATACCTGATCAAGAAATAAAGAAAGAAATAAAATAACTATTTATAGAACTGGCTATCTGACATGAACTCAACAGAGGAAGAAATCGTTCCCTCAGTTGTTTTTCTTTATAACTTTTACAGAAAGAGTATTAAGTTTTAGATTATTTTTGCTAAAATGCTAAAGTATTATCACCCTTAAAGATTTGTAGACTGTAGCCAATAGTGTCAAAAAGAAAATAAACATAAGCTCCAAATGGTTGACTATTTCAAACCAAAAGATTATTATTCAGCTATATGATGCATGGCTTAGCTAAAAACATCAGAAGTAACATTAATTTGAGTGCAAATAAAAATAAAACAGCATTAATAAGTGATGTAGGGGCCAGGAAGATGGCTCAGTCATTAAAGCCCTGGCCATGTAATCATGAAGAGCTGGATTGGTGTTCCCAGCTATAGAGACATATTACAGTATTCATAGTGCTAGAGAGGCTCTCAGGATCTCTGGATAACTAGCATTGTCCAGTCAGTGAACTCCAAGTTCAATGGGAAATCCTGTCTTAAAACCCAAAGAGCGTTCATGGACTGTATCCCTTACACATATGTAGCAGATGTGCAGCTTGGTCATCATGTGAGTCCCCTAATGATGGGAGTTGAGGCTATCTCTGTTTGCCTGCCTTTGGATCCCTTTCCCCGAGCTCTTTTGCCTTGTCTGCCCTTAGTGGGTGAGGATGTGCCCAGTCCTGGTGTGACTTGAGATGCCAGGGTGGGTTGGTACCCATGGGGAACCTCCTGTTTTCTGAGGAGAAGAGGAAGGAGAAATGGGAGGAGGGGGCCCTGAGGGTAGGACTGGGAGGAGTGGAGGGAGGGCGTTGTGATCATGCTGTAAAGTGATTAAATAAATATGTAAATAAATAGATAAATAGGTAAATAAATAAACAAATAGATGGAAAAAGGGGGCATTGTAGGGAGGAGGGAGAGGATCTAGGAAGAGTTGGGGAGGGAGGAGCAAGACATGAATATTATCAAGTTATATTTATAAACTTCTCAAATAACAAAATATATCATTAATTATTAAAGAATCTTTTAAGGAAAAATATTGGAAACCAAGATAGAAGAAAACAATGGGAATAATTTCAATATATTTTGTACAGAAGTCATAGAGTATGAAGTTGAATTATTATTAACGACATGACTTCAAATAAAGTCACTGATTATTCATACATACCACTTTTACCCCCAAATGCCAATATTTGACTAAAAAAATGTTCAGTCTTTAAAAAAAAAACTCTATGTACACACAGATACACACACAGAGAGACTTTTAAAATAGTTTATATTTTTACATCAGTCTTCTCTTCCTGATGAGTCTTCATAATAGGAAATATTTGGATACTCACAATCCAAATAGCTTTGCATTGGTTAAGTTCTCTGAGCAGCTTACCATAACTGATTCCACTTTTCAGGAACTGTATGGTATGACATTGCTCACTTCTCCAGTGGGAGCAAAGGTATTAACCCACAACTCAGAGTAAGTAGAGTTTCCCTGAATGCATCAAGACTTTTCTTTCTCTTTAGTTATGATAATATTTTTACATGTATCCAATTGTAGGACACATGTATGATCGTATAAAGAGTAGTTCCTCAGAAGTTCTGGGAGGTAATGATCCAACAAGTAAAGAAACAAAAAAGTCTAAAAAGGTAAGTGAAATGAATTTTGCATTTTGGTGTTAAGAACAAAGTACTGAAATCATATTCTACTTTTCCTATGCTATTCCCTTAATGGAAATTTTATAACAAAGTATGCAAAGGGTTTAAGGTGGTGGTTCATGTTTTTAATAAGCTAGCTTTTCTCTGTTATCATTTGTCTGGTAGAGATATTTTACCCTTATCTTTTACTTGTGTTTTTAATGGGTACTATGTAAATATTCTGAAGGGCTGGATTTCATCTTTGAATGTTTTACATGCACACATAATATCTAGAGTTAACCAGTGTACTTATATTTTTCTCTGATAATCACAGAATCTTAGACTAACTTTCTGCCTTGTCATCCCTTCTTTTCCAAATTGCTATATCCAATGTTTTAATTTTATTAACATCACAAACCATGTTGTTACTTATTTGTAATACCATATGTTCTACTCACCATTACTTTTTACTTCCCAGATGTCCTTTTGGGATTCTTATTCTCCTTGAAGAAATCCTTTAAAAGTTCTTTTCATAGGTGTCTATTCGTATTTCATACTTTGTATTTCTGTTGGCTTGAATACACGTCTATCTAATCATAGTTTCTGACTGATAAATAGTATAGCTACTTGGCTAATCTTATACCTGTTCCCATTGTTGCTATTCAGAATCTTACTTTAGAAGTATATTAGAGGTATAGCTCATATAGACCAGTTGCCTAGTGTGCTTGAGACACCCTGGGTTCCCTTCCAAGCACTGCAAAATAAAGACTGCTTTAGTACTATTGAGAGTCTTTTTTTATATAAGATGTAATTTTTTCTGTGCTTGATTTTTAGATTGCGTTTGTTCATTGTAGCATGCTTAGACGTGTATTTTTAATTTTTCCTTAGTTGAAACTTAAGACTTTTGAATCTGAGGAGTAATTTAATTTATGTATTTTTATTTTAGTTTAGTTTATTTATTTTACATTTCAAGGGTGCCCCCCTCCCTCCTCTCCTCCCAGTTCTTTCTTCTCTTCCTTTCCCCCTTCCCCTCTCTCTTTCCTCCCAGAAAAAGGGAGCCCCATATTTACTCTCCCCAGCACTAAGTCATATCAGGACTAAGCATATCCTCATCCTTTGAGGTCGGGCAAGGTAGTCCAGACAGGGGGAAGTGATCCAAAAGCAGGCATTCCATGTTAGAAACAGCTCCCCCCCCCCTACTTTCCAGGCACATGAAGACCAAGCTGCCCATCAGCCGCATATGTGCAGGAGTACCTTAAAGTTTGTTATCTACTATGTATTTGAACATTGTACCTCAATTTCAGAATATGGCATAAAACATAAGTATGTTTTCATGTTTTAATATCAGTTTAATATTTCCTATGTGTCTTAATACTTAAGGCAATTTCCTGGCTTTTAATTGACTTTATATTATCTATTTTTCTGAAACTGTTCTACTTTTTAGCATATCTTTTAAGTTTTAATTTCAGTGATTTTAAAAAAAAATTGAAGATTAATTTTTATTTTCTTTGTGTGAATATTTTTTTGCCTGCATCACATGCATGCAATGCTGGCCATAGAGGCTGGAAGAGGGCATGGAGCCCCTGGAACTGGAGTTAACAGAGGATTGTGAACCAACATGTAGGACCTAGGAACTGAATCCACGTCTTCTGAAGGAGCAGCAAGTCTTAACTACTGACCCATCTCTCCAGTCCCATTTCTTTTAAAGATTTATTTATTTTTATTTTATGTGTTTTACCTGAATGTATGTCTGTGCACCACTTGTGTGCAGTTCCCACAGAAGCCAGAACATGGCATCACCACCCCTGGAACTGGAATTATAGACTGTTGGCTGCCATCTGGGTACCAGGAACCTAACTTGGATCCTCTGCAAGAGCAACAAATGCTCACCACACTACCTCTCTGGTCTTTTCCATTTTGCAATTTAAGTGAACTTGCATTTATTTTGTTATATAAAAATTGATGTAATGTTTTCTGCTTTATGTAAGCATACTCATTTTCTATTTTTTACTTTCAAATTATCATGTTGGCTATCCTCCAGAGTCAAAGTTTCTGTGTTGCTTTGGCTCACTTACTACTAATAATGCTTTGTTTCTGTATATGTTTTGAAATTTGGATTGAATTCATGTTCAACCATGACATTTGCATGTAAATCCTCTAAAGTGTAAGTGAGCATCAGTTTATATATAAAAAATGGTTATTGACTCTCTGGTAGATCTGAAGTGGCTTCAGGTCAGTGTCTCTTTGAAGGATTGCCTGCCCACACTGGCCATATGAACTTCAAACTTACCTCAGCAAAAACATGTTTCTTCTTCATTCAAAAACCAAGTCACACCTGCTATTTAGTGCATATAAACTTACATAATGTAACAGCCCTTTGAGGAATCCTACATTACTTAAGGGTTGATTCAGTCCAATTCCCTACAGTTTGTGAACTCAGATTTCTTAAAGCAATAAGGTTTAGGTTAGACGCAGGGTCTTTTCTGAGATGGACACTCAACCAAAGTCCATGAGAGGATAAAACCTAGAACCTCTGCTCGGATGTGAACCGTGACAGCTCAGTAATCAATTGGTTTCCTGTAGTAAGGGGAACAAGGACTAGTTCTAACAGGAACTCAATGACTGGCTCTTTGACCTCCCCACCTCCCAAGGGAGGAGCAGTCCTGTTAGGCCACAGAGGAGGACTTTGCAGCCAGTCCTGAAAATACCTGACAAAAGGGAGTCATATGAAAGGGGAGGAGGTCCTCCCCTATTAGTGGACTTGGGAAGGGGCAGGGAGGAGATGAGGGAGGGAGGGTGGGATTGGGGAGGGAATGAGGGATACAGCTGGGATACAGAATTAACAAAATGTAACTAATGAGAAATATAAAATTATGGAGAAAAAAAAAAAAAAAAAAAAAACAAATGCTATTTCGGTGCTCATCCCCAAAGCATTTTTTCTTCCTCAGTTTAGGGTCTGCAGGGTTTGTCTTTAAATTTGTTAGAAATTACCTGCATATTAGAAAGTTATACCTTTTTTAACTTAAAGAGAGGTTTTTGCTGTTTTGTGATGGAATAGTTTTTCAAGGTGTGTACCTTCCAGTATAGTGAGTCAAGGAGTACCTCCATTTTAATCCATACTGTTTTGCTAGAAGTTTTTATAGGTTATATATTACTCTAGTTACCTCCAACTTATTGTTAAAGGTAAGTTGTTGTTATTAGCTCCATGTTGATTTCTGAAAAAGCTACCACCTCATGAATTTTTCATTTCCTCTTTTTTCCTGCTTCTAACATTTCATCAGAAGCATTATTTGTATTATAGCTTTTTAAAGGATACCAGTTTCTCACTGGATAATTCTTCAAAGGTTCTAAGTCACATGAGACCTTTGTCCTAAGAGGATGATCTTACCTGCTGTCTCCTGCACATGGCCTGGTTAGCCATACCCTTCTTATTATTATGTTTTCCTTCCCTGAGTTCCAAGCTGCTTTATTCTTCCAACTGTTAGCCCTACAAACCTCAGTCCTCAGGGACAGCTTGCTACATCTGCCTGACTCTCACTCATTGCTCATCAGCATTTCTTAGACTCACTTCGGTGTCTGCCAAGGATCTCTGCTATATTCATCTGTTATCTATATTCTGCATGTCCTAGTGCTGGCCTCCTGCAGCTGCCTCTCCATCTCTCCTACTGCTGACTCAGACCCACAAGCCTCACACAGCCTTCATTTGGCAACTCTAACATTTTTTCCTAACTTCTGATCTCAAGAATGTAGAGGTATGTCCTTTTCTAGAATATCACGGCACAAATGATCTGTAGTTAAGATATTCCAGTGGTACCAGAGAAGTTCCCCAAATGATCAAGTCTTCTTATGTTTAAATGGTAACAAGTGAGTAATTTCTTTATTTTCATTTTTTCCTCTTACAAGACAAAAAAAGCAAAATATTAATTTTCACCTATGAAGAAACATGATGATATATTATTATGAAAGTATTGTTAGTGTTGAAAGTTCTATCCTGAAAGGTCTTAATTTAGTCATGACTGCATTCTGATAGAAAGGGAAAAAATTTGTTGGAATGCCAAGCACATATTGTTGTACGTAAATGTACATTACGATGTGATTAATTTATGTTCATACCTGTTAAAATTATATCCCTGCATACTTTCTGAAATTAATTTTTTTGTTTGTGTGTTCTTGCTAGATTTCCTTCTTCAGTCGGATATCATTAACAGGTCCGAAAATTATGAAGAATACTAATGATCCACTCCCAGAGATAAAGCCAATAGGAGATCAAATAGCCTTACAAAGTGATAAAAAAGATGCCAACCAGAACCACATGGGTCAAAATCTTCGGGAAACTACAACACCAAATATGGAGGGAAAGTCCAAATCCTGTACAATACTATAAATGTATGTTTATGTTTCCATGGTCACCAAGCACATTCGTTTTTTTATACTTGAAAACTGTTGTGATTTCTGAAGGGAATTTTCTGGTAACACTATTTAAAAGTTATAAATTAATATGTTTTGGATAAGATAAACAGTTTTAATATTTATTTATGCTAATATTCTTAACAGCAGTTTCCAAAATTCATGTACCTCCAACTTTGCTTGAAGTGTTCTTGCCTTAACTGTTCAGTGTTGCATAATACAATGTATTTTTATATTTGAAAACTGAATGAAGATATTACATAGTTTTGCTAACAGAGTTATCATACTTTGTAATTTCCTAAGATAATGTTCATGATCTTACAACACTGGAACAGTTTTGAATATATTCACAACA
Source organism: Meriones unguiculatus (assembly GCF_030254825.1). Taxonomy (NCBI): domain Eukaryota; kingdom Metazoa; phylum Chordata; class Mammalia; order Rodentia; family Muridae; genus Meriones; species Meriones unguiculatus. Next base: position 92,308,629 of record NC_083369.1, on the reverse strand, counting down.
TTTAAGAACAGGTAAAATTGTAATGAACTTATTTTAATAAATTATATCTGGTTGGTTCTGCTATTAAAATGAATAAGGTACTTGGGTATATTCATTGATCAGTCAATAAGGGGAAAAATTAATTTTGAATATCAAAGGAGGGAGGTGGAGAGAGCATTTGATTCTCTTACAGAGGACTTGAGTTTGGTTCCCAGCACCCACATGGTGCTCACAACTGCTTATAACTCCACTTCCAAGGAATCTGATACCTCTTTTGATCTTTGCACAGGTACTAAGCATGCACATGTTGCACAGACATACATGTAGGCAAAGGGTCTAAAAACATCTGAATTCTTTTAAATCAAAGGGCACAAAATATGTTTATCCCTGTCAAAGATGTGAATCATCTAGAAAATTTGGCCCTGCCACCAATTACAACCTTAAGAGACCCATAAGAGTCAGGCTTATTCTCTTCAGCCGTCTCTAACAATGACATTTGCCACCTCATGACCCAAGCACCACAAAAATGCATAGGAGTTATGGCAAATCTGCTCTGATGGGAGCTTTGCTTACTGCTTACACTGTGTTTTCCAAAAAAAAAAAAAAAAAAAGAACCACACTCACCTCTCCTACAGGGTAAAAAACAAACAACTCAGGGTTCATTGAAATGAATATGGTTTTGAAATCTTAAAAAAATTAGTTTTCTGAGTGGATATTACACTTAGTAGATTTCTTATTTTATTAAAGTCAAATACAATTTGAAAACTTGGGTTAATGAAGGTACAATACCAGTCTGATACTTTTATAGTATCTGAAGCATAAGCTCTAAGAGCTAAGAGGAAGTAAAGCTCAAAAATGGTACTAAGAAACACTATTTGTAGTTGATAGAATTCTAAGGTGATCACTGATATTTGTGTTGGTGCCACATGCCTTGAATAATCTCTTTCCTCTGAGTATGGGTGAGACCAGACACTATGATAGAATGTCACTGCCTTGCTTGTGTTACGTGTATCTCTTAGGAAATTTTGCAGATATAATGAAAATTCATAGTCACTTTACTTAAGTTAGACTTTAAAAAGGAGCTAATCACAAATGGCCCTGACCTATCAGTTGAATCTTATCAAGAAATCATGAGTGGTCAAACATAGATGTCAAGATCCTTGTTGGCCTGGAAAAGACCAACTGCCATATTTATATCAGAGAGTATAGGATAGCCTCAGGAATCTGAGCACTTGCCATTCTGCAACTTTTGGGAAATGAATTCTACCCAAAACCAGTGAGCCTAGGAGAGGAAAACTGTCCGCAGATTAGCTCATAGCCTTGGCTAGCATGCTGACTAAAGTTTTTAGAGACCTTGAGCAGAGGACCCAGTGGAGCAATAGTGGAGCAATGTTCACACTTCTGACCTTCAAAAATTATGAAATAATGGGTACATGTAGGGAGTTTTTATCTGTTAAATTTATGGTGATTTTCTTTAAATTTTTTGTAAAAATCTCTCTGTGTGTGTCTGTGTGTATGTGTGTGTGTGTGTGTGTGTGTGTGTGTGTGTGTGTGTGTGGCTAAGCCATAGTCACATACCAAATTTTGTCAATCAAGTTGTGGTCTCAATTTCTTTTCTTTTCTTTCCTTCTTTCTTTCTTTCTTTCTTCTCCTCCTACTTCTCCCTTTCTTCCTCCTCTCTTCTCTGTTTTAAGCAATTGCAATGTTTTGCTAAGAGAAGTTAAATTAACAAGAAAATCATGTTGAAATAATTACGCCTTGGATTTATCTTGGCTATAATAATCACTAATGTGACATTAAATTTGAATCGGGAAATGATTGTTTAAAAACTAACTAGAAAAATTTTGATTTGCCTCAATAATTTCAAAATTTTCATTGCATACATTCCTAGTGAGTTCCAGGCCAGTCAGGGCTATATAGCGAGCCTGCCGTCAGATCACACATAAAGTCTCACCGACATGACTGCCCAAATGTGAGCTGAATAAACATGATACCCATAAATATACCAAACTACATTATGAGTGAGAGAGCCCCCAAGGCCTCAGATCTACACAATGTACTATAGGAAATTGAAGAAAGCTAAGCGTATACGAGGTGACCTTCCCCAGGGAAGGGTACACTAATTGGTTGATCAATGCCAAATGCTCTACCCTAAAAACGTATATACAAGTAACATTCTGCAGACTGAGCAGGTTATATTTAGTAGAGGCAGAGGGAGGAAGTTACTCCTGCAAAACAGCCCACCCCATACACAATTCTCTTCAAAACATCAATACTGACATTTAAAATAACCTATCATCGTGAAAACAAGTTAGGTTCTCATAGAAAGCATTTAAATATTTTATAGTAGCTTCATTCACAATCTCCAGACCCAGAAAACCCAACAGCCTTATGGTGAATGGAAAGTAGAATGTAGCAGGTCCATAGATCAAAATACTAAACTATAAAAAGACATACTCTCTTTATATATACACCCATTCAAGTGAATCAGAAAAGTATGGTGGGATAAAGAAACTAGGCCCCACTGGTTAACCACTGTATGATTCTGTTTCTGTGGCATTATCCTAAATACAAAACTAACAGTGGGAAACAAATCAATGCACAAACAGATGTGACTTTAAAGAGCACTGGACAATATTTTGGTGAAACTGTTCTCTATTCTGATCTGGGTGGTTAGTGAATGAAAATAAAATGTGTACAGTTCATAAAATTATAAAGCTAAACTGGTCCATTGGATTATATGTTGATTTAAAAATCTATAAAAGATATTAAACAACTCAGTTCGATAAATTAAATCAAATGGATGGAAATCATATAAGAGCCATAGAACTCAAGGAAGTGACAAAAAAAATCTATGCTTTGCTTGTTTCCTATCCAGTAAATCAAATGAAGTCATTTCGGAATATGTTCTTTGCATTTACTTCTTATGATGCAGCAGTGTGAATGAGAATTATCGTGAGTGTCCAGAATGCTATATCTCACAAGCTGATTCCTACTAATCATTAACGTTATCATTAATGTTATGTCCACGTTGTTGTCCATGAAAAACAATTTTTGCATTAATGTATGTCATGTAAGTGCTATTACAAATCTGAGTTGGTTTGTACTATAAAATTTAAAATGTGAGGATGTCATAATTCACCAAAGGTAAGAACATGGCTTTGTCATTTAGGAACTTGTCTCTCTGGTCACCAAGTAACCTTGGCATTTTCAATGGGCTTAATCTATAGGCCTGAAAGTAGCATGTGTGCTTTTTGCCCACAGTCCATGAGCACGTGCCCAACATTCTGCATGGAAAATCAGAAAATGGAGGCTCGTTTGTAAGTTCAGGAAGACAAGAAAATTGTCATAATTTGATATTCTTGCTCTATGTGCCAATAAAAAGTGAATCCATGTGCTTTCACAATAAACTGAATAAAGTACAAAATTCTCATTTTATATGAACTTGTTTTTTTAATCCATCCATTTATTTATTTATTTTTATTATTAGTTACATTTTATTAACCCTGTATCCCAGCTGTATCCCACTCCCTCATTCCCTCCCAATCCCAGCCTCCCTCCCTCATCTCCTCCCTGCCTCTTTATATGAACTTGTAATGATATAAATGTAATTGTAAGTGACAACATATAAAATACTTAATTTCCAAATCACAATTTATTGTGATTTTCCTCAAATTTGATTCTGAGATCTCTCTGGAGAATGGCTATAGACTTAGTTCCACCCTGATGGTTTCCAGTGAAGATGGCCATGGCTGTTTACAGTGAGCCTCTTATGGGATACTTCCTCACCCAGTGGACAAAGCTGACCATGTGTTGTTCTTCCAGAAGCTTGTTTTTACTGATAAATATATTTGTCTGACCCTATAGAGAAGAGAGCAGCGTACCCACCATGACAGTGAGGGGGTGGCCATCCAAAGCAGATGTGTTTTGCCAACAATGAATAAGACACACACACACACACACACAGAGAGAGAGAGAGAGAGAGAGAGAGAGAGAGAGAGAGAGAGAGAGAGAGAAAGGAACCTAAGGATCATAGTCTTTATTGAGATCTAGGACATGATTACCAAAGCAGCTTTCCCACAGAGAATGTGATAGAATAGGGCCCCACAGTGGCTGAGCTGATCCATAAAGCATATCTGCACAGTATTTTGTAGGATACATGGGTCAGTAGAGCCATTCAGCAGCTATACCTAGCTGTCTCATGGGGAAGCATTTAAACAACAGGTGTGTAAGGCAGAGAATCTGGGTCAGCCACTATGAGGAACTGAATGAGATTAAAGACTGGAAACTGTTTTGAGATTGTGAGGACTGAAGCCTACTATTGTAGTTCCTGGTTATTTGCTGTGAAATAAATCTCTTACCAGGAAGAGTCTTTTGATGGCTTGTTTGTCTGTTCCTTTTACAGCTGTTTTGCTGCAGGGTAGTCAGTGAATATACAAACAGGTGTGTTTTCCACCTTCTCTACCTCCCACACTGAAAAAAAAAATCACACGCTATTATAGCATGTAAAATATCCCTAACACAAAAACATGAACCATATATATTAGTGTATACAATAAACTGGATATGGTTGATAGCATGAGCATCTCAGTGATACTCCAAAGAAATACTCTAAGGTATCTGTTACCTTATTCTACACTCGCCACTGGATGCCATAAAAAACAATTCTTTGGCTTGTATGGCAATATGAAAATTGTGTTGAAAGCAGAGATGAGAAGACAGGGAGACAGAATCGTGGAAATGAAACAGAATATAAATTGTCTATTCTTGGATAATCACCACATCCTGTGGCTTCCCTTGGTTTTAACAAACAGCTTCACATTGATTTGAAAACAGATTTTATATCTCTACTCAAGGATGAAAGAGAATAGAAAGCATGATCTGCCCCTCAATTAACTGTATTCCTTTATCACCTTTCTCCAAATGCTGGGGAAACAACTTCCATCCTTTCTAAATGGCAAGAACATGGTTACATTCGACAAGGGAAGCCAGAAAGTGTGGTCTTTTTGTCTTGGAAGCAGTGTCCCTACTTAAAAAATAAAGGATTTGTTTATTTATTTAGCACTGGAAATCAAGCCCACTGCCTGTTCATGTAGTCTGAGCTACACTGCCAAGCTCTTTAAGACTCCATTATTAAACAGAAGTCTTTGTCTTACTGATCTTTTCAGCTTTAAAAATTCCACAGATGTGTGTGGTAACACACACTTGTTATTCCAGCACCCTCGAGACTGAGGCAAGAAGATTGTGAGTGCAAAACAAGCGTCTGGGTGACATATTAAGACCCTGCTCCCATCTTCATTGATCTGATTTAAGCTGAAATGTTAAGTAAGAATGAGGAAGGAGAAATATTTTTCCCATGTGACATACTAGAAACAAGAGGTCTTCTTTCAAAAAAAAAAAAAAACCGGTGAATGATGGAATTCATTACTATCAAATACTAACGAGTCCCCCCAACACACACACACACACACACACACACACACACACACACACACATACACACACAACCTATAGGCTTTGGAAGAAACCAGATGTGAGACTCAATAGACACAGCCTTCTGATTTTGAATAAATCAACAGACTTCTCTTGTATTTGATGAAAGAAATGGGATAGACCCAGCCATATCTATGTTAACAAAAGAGAGACTAGTCCTATAAAACCTTTTGTACCCAGTTTTGGTGTTGTCTAATTGTGGATTAGTAGATCTAACCCTCAAAAGAATTGAATGCATTTAAAAAAAAGAGGATACATTCAGCCAAGTTGGTTGTAAAAATGCACCAAATATAAATTCTGATCCTAAACATTTGATTACACACAAATGCACTTATCAACTACACATATTTTAGTGAAAATTAACCTAGATCTGAGTCTGATAAAGCATAGTACACTTGCTTGAATACTTTAATTTTATGTATCCTATGTGGAGGAAAAAGCCTTCTTTGTACCCACAGGGCAGATTTGATTTCATTTTGTTTTATTTTCATAGTGGTACTTGGAATTGAACCTAAGGCCTGGCAAATGCTAGATGCATGCTTTACCACTGAGCCATACATCCCCCATTCCATGGAAAATTTTAGAAGAGTTGTTTTAAATCTAAGCTGTTTTGGCTTTTCTCTGATTAGTCACAGATGTGAACATATCTTTTATCTAGCTCAGGAATTCTGTGTCAGTGACATATTTGTATACAGAGTGGGTAGAAGTGCAAAGACTGCTGCATAACTGGCTGAGCTTTGCTCTACTGGAAGTACACCCCTTCCCAAGGCACCAACAGCAGGGCCTTGATCTTTAAGGATATAGCTACCACAGACTCCAGGACTGGCTCTAGCTGTGCTACCAACCCATGAAAAAAAGCTTCATCACCAGGACACAAGCTGATAATCAAGGATAGGGTGCTAAAGACTAACCAAGTGTGTTGTGATTGGCTGAGATTTAGGCTCTAGAAATGGTGTATGATCTGAGACTTGCTGTTATAGGATAAGAAACTGGCCACAAATCTTCACAATCACTAACCTAATTTTCACCTTTTTCATTCTTTTCATTTTTTATTTATTATTCTCTCATACAATACATCCTGACTGAAGCCTCTCTCTGATATGATAAAACTGATTATTTCAGTCTCTTGTATCTGTTAAGGCTTGCTTTTTTTGTCAGACTATGTGGTCAGTATTGGAGAGGGTTCCATGAGGTGCTGAGAAGAAGGTATAATCTTTTGTGTTTGGATGAAAAGTTATGTTGTCATGTATTAGGTCCATTTGATTTAAAACCTCTGTAAGAATTATTATTTCTCTGTTCAGCTTCTGTCTCAATGATCTGTCCCCTGGCAAAAGTTGGATGTTGAAGTCTCCCACTATTAAGATGTTAGGATTGGTGTGTGATTTAAAATTTAATAATATTTCTTTGACAAATGCAGGAGCGCTTGATGCATAGATATTCAGGATTGTGATGTTCTCCAGGTGGATTTTTCCCTTTGATGAGAATGAAGTGTCCCTCTCCATCTCTTTTGATTAATTTTGGTTGAAACAACAAATAGAAGAAGATTGAAATAATCCCTTGTATCCTATCTGATCACCATGGAATAAAGCTGGACCTCAACAACAGAAATAGCAAAAAGCCCACACACACTTGGAAACTGAACAATGTGCTACTCAATGACAGATAGATGAAGGTAGAAATAAAGAAAGAAACCAAGTACTTCCTAGAATTCAAAGAAAATGAAGGCAGAACATACCCAAACTTATGTGTCACATTGAAAGCAGTGCTAAGAGGAAAATTCATAGAACTTATGCCTTCAAAAAGAATTCTGAAGCATCTCATTCAAGAAACTTAAGGGCTCACCTAAAAACCTTATGGGGGGGATCTTGACACACTCAAGAGGAGAAGACAGCTGGAAATAATCATACTCAGGGCTGAAATCAATAAATTAGAAACAAATAAAACAATTCAAAGAATCAATGAAACCAAGAGCTGGTTCTTTGAGTAAACCAACAAGATAGACAAACCCTTAGCCAAACTAACTAAAAGGCAGAGAGACACCATCCAAATCAACATAATCAAAAATGAGAAAGGGGACATAACAACAGACACTGAAGAAATCCAAACAATCATTAGGACTTACTTCAAAAAGCCTATATTAACACAAAATTTGAAAATCTAAATGAAATGGACAATTTTCTTGATTGATTCCACTTGCCAAAGCTGAATCAAGAACAGGTAAATCAATTAAATCGTCCTATATCCCCTAAGGAAATAGAAGTTGTCATCAAAAGTCTCCCATCCAAAAAAAAAAAAAAAAAAAAAAAGTTCAGGGACAGATGGTTTCAGCTCAGAATTCTTCAAAGAAGAACAAACACCAATACTCTTCAATCTATTCCACAAAATAGAAACAGAAAGAACATTACCAAACTCATTCTATGAAGCCACAGTCACCTTGGCACCGAAACCTCACAAAGACCCAACAAAGAAAGAGAACTTCCGGCCAATCTAGCTTATGAACACATTGATGCAAAAACACTCAAGAAAATACTCACAAACTGAATCCAAGAACACATCAAAGATATCATCCACTACAACCAAGTAGGCTTCATCCCAGGCATGCAGGGGTGGTTCAATATACAGAAATCAATCAATGTGAACCACCATATAAACAAATGGAAGGAGAAAAACCAAATGATCATCTCCTTAGATGCTGAAAAAGCATTTGACAAAATCCAACACCCATTCATGTTTAAAGTATTGGAGAGATCAGGGATACAAGGCACATACCTAAACATGATAAAGGCAATGTACAGCACTTCTATAGCGAACATCAAACTAAACAGAGACAAACTTAAATCAATCCCACTGAAATCAGGGACAAGGCAAAGCTACCTATTCTCTCCATATCTCTTCAACATAGTTCTGGAAGTCCTTGCTAGAGCAATAAGACAATTGAAGGAGATCAAAGGGGATTCAGTTTGGAAAGGAAGAAGTCAAAGTATCACTATTTGCAGATGATATGATACTATACCTGAGTGACCCCATAAATTCTACCAGGGAATTCCTACAGCTGATAAACACCTTCAGCAAAGTGGCTGAATACAAAATTAACTAAAAAAAAAAAAAATCAGTAGCTTGCCTGTATAAAAAAGACAAAAGGGCTGAGAAAGAAATTAGGGAAACAAACCCCTTCACAATAGCCACAAAAGACATAAAGTACCTTGGCGTGACCCTAACCAAGCAAGTCAAAGATTTGTATGAAAAAAATTTCAAGTCTCTGAAGAAAGAATTAGAAGAAGATATCAGAAGATGGAAAGATCTCCTGTACTCATGGATTGGCAGGATTAACATACTAAAAATGGCCATCTTACCAAAAGCAATCTACAGATTCAATGCAATTCCCATCAAATTACCAACACAATTCTTTACAGAGCTGGAAAGAAAAATTCTCAACTTCATATGGAATAACAAAAATCCAGAATTGCTAAAACATTCCTCTACAATAAAAGTTCTTCTGGAGGTATCTCCATCCCTGATCTTAAGCTGTACTAAAGAGCAACAATAATAAAAACTGCATGGTACTGGCATAGAAACAGAATTGTGGATCAATGGAACCGAAGAGAAGACCCAGAAATAAACACACACACTTATGGACACCTCATTTTTTACAAAGATGCCAAGACCATACAATGGAAAAAATAGCATCTTCAACAAATGGTGCTGGTCTAACTGGATGTCTACATGTAGAAAAATGCAAATAGATCCATACTTACCACCCTGAACAAAACTAAAGTTTAAGTAGATCAAAGACCTCAACTTAAAACCAGACACATTAAATCACTTAGAGGAAAAAGTGGGGAATGCCCTTGAACTCACTGGCATAAGAGACAACTTCCTGAACAGAACACCAACAGCACTGGTTCTCAGAACACAATCAATAAATTAGACCTCATGAAATCGAAAAGCTTCTGTCAAGCAAAGGACACTGTAGTCAGAACAAAATGACTGCCTACAGACTGGGAAAGGATCTTCACCAACCCTCTATCTGACAAAGGGCTAATGTCCAGTATATATAATGAACTAAAGAAGCTGAAAAGTAGCAAACCAAGTAATCTAATTAAAAAATGGGGAACAGTGCTAAACAGAGAATTCTCTGTAGAGGAATACCGAATGGCAGAGAAACACTTAAAGAAATGCTCATCGTCATTTGCCATGAGGGAAATCTCATGACCCTGAGATTTCACCTTACACTCATCAGAATGGCCATTATCAAAAACTCAAGTGACAACACATGCTGGAGAGGTTATGGAGAAAGGGGGACCCTCCTCCACTTCTGGTGGGAATGTAAACTTGTACAATCACTCTGGAAATCAATTCAGTGCTTTCTGAGACAACTAGGAATAGCTCTTCCTCAAGATCCAGCCATACCACTCCTAGGCATATATCCAAAAGAGGCTCAAGTACAAATAAGGACATTTGCTCAACCATGTTTGTTGCAGCTTTATTTGTAATAGCCAGAAGCTGGAAACAACCCATATGTCCCTCAACGGAGGAACAGATACAGAAATTGTGGTACATCTACACAATGAAATATTACTCAGCAATAAAAAAAAAAAAGGAAATCATGAAATTTGCAGGTAAATGGTGGGATCTGGAAAAGATCATCCTGAGTGAGCTATCTCAGAAGCATAAAGATGCACACGGTATATACTCACTCATATAGACATATAATATAGGATAAACCTACTAAAATCTGCACACCTAAATAAACTAATGAAGAGGGAGGACTCTGGCTAAAATGCTCAATCCCCATCCAGAAAGGCTAAGAGGATGGACATCAGAAGAAGAAGAAAACAGGAAACAAGTTAGGAGCCTGCCACAGAGGGCCTCTGAAAGGCTCTGCCCTGCAAACTATCAAAGCAGATGCTGAGACTTATGGTCAACTGTTTGGCAGTGTGCATGGAAGCTTATGTAAGAAGTGGGAAACAGTAAGATCTGGAGAGGACAGGAACTCCACAAGGAGAGCAACAGAACCAGAAAATCTGAGCACAGGGGTCTTCCCTGAGACTCATACTCCAACCAAGTACCATGCATGGAGATAACATAGAACCTCTGCACAGATGTAGCCCATGGCAGTTCAGTGTCCAAGTGGGTTTCATAGTAATGGGAACAGGGACTGTCTCTGACATGAGCTGATTGGCCTGCTCTTTTATCACCTCTCCCTGAGAGGGGAGCAGCCTTACCAGGCCACAGAGGAAGACAATGCAGCCGCTCCTGACATAATCTGATAGACTAAGATCAGAAGGAAGGAGAGGAAGACCTCCCCTATCAGTGGACTTTGGGAGGGGCATGGGTGGAGAAAGGGGAGGGAAGGTGGATTAGGAGGGGAGGAGGGATGGTTTTATTGGGGGATTACAAAGTGAATAAAGTGTAATTAATAAAAATTAAAAAAAAAAAACCATACAAGCCAGAGGAGTGGAGCAGAACAGACCAGAAGGGCAGTGCCAGCGCACTATTTTGTGTACAGTTTTCATGTTCAGAATCCTGTTATCTTTCATACACTGGAAATTAGTAAGATTTATAAGACTGCGAAAAAAGGTAGAACATAAAATAAAATTCAAAGAGAAAAAAAAGTACTGGCAAATTGAATCCCAGAACACATCAAAGATATTATACATTATGACCAAGTAGGCTTTATCCAAGGTATGCAGGGGTGGTTCAGTATAAGGAAATCCAACAATGTAATCCACCATATAAACAAACTGAAAGAAAAAAAATGCATGATCATCTCCTTAGGTGCTGAAAAAGCATTTGATAAAATCCAACACCCATTCATTTTTAGTCTTGAAGAGATCAGGGATACAAGGCACATACCTAAACATAGTAAAGGCAATATACAGCAAGCCTATAGCCAACATCAAACTCAATGGAGAGAAACTTAAATCAATCCCACTGAAATCAGGGTCAAGGCAAGGCTGCCCACTCTCTCCATATCTCTTCAACAAAGTACTTTAATTCCTTTCTTGAGCAATAAGACAATTAAAGGACATTAATGGATTAAAATCAGAAAAGAAACCAAAGTATCAGTTTTCGCAGATGGCACAATAGTATATGTGAGTGACCCCAATAATTCTACCTGGGAACTTCTACAACTGATAAACACCATTAGCAAAGTGGCTGAAATTAACTAAACAACAACAACAAAACTCTCCAAGCGACCAGTGGGCACAATTTCTGAAGGTCAGAAGATCCAAATTTACAAAATTGGTGAGTGGATTCCAGGCTGAAGCCAGAGTAAAGACTTTGAGGCTTCCCAGGCTAGAGGGGACAACCCATGAGCTGGGACAGATTAGATCCAGCTTGCTCCCCCCTCCCGTGGACTTCTCTGGTGTCTCAGAGTGGCAAACTATAGGCTGCAGATTCACCTTGCAGCAGCAGCAGCAGCAGCAGCAGCAGCAGCAGCAGCAGCAGCAGCAGCAGCAGCAGCAGCAGCAGCAGCAGCAGCAGCAGCAGCAGCATAACCTCAGGTGCCTCCTTACACTATTGGCCAAACAGGGGACCGAAATCTCAGAGTAGAAAACTGTGGGCACTCTGAGATTACCTCATAAGTCTGCAAGGGAGTGCATGTGGACCCTCTGTGCCTTAGTGCATGGTGGGGCATCTTTTGGGTATATGCCCAAGAGTGGTATAGCTGGATCTTGAGGAAGCAGTATTCCGAATTGTCTGGGAAAGCGCCAGATCGATTTCCAATGTGGTTGTACAAGTTTACATTCCTACCAGCAGTGGAGGAGGGTTCCCCTTTCTCTACATCCTCTCCAGCATGTGTTGTTACTTGAGTTTTTGATCTTGGATATTCTGATGGGTGTAAGGGGAAATCTCAGTGTTGTTTTGATTTGCATTTCTCTGATGACTAAGAACATTGAGCATTTCTTTTTTTTTTTTTTTTCAATGCAGTTTATTCAGGAACATTGAACAATCCTCGGACCCCGGGGAAAGCCAGCCCACAGCTTAAATAGCCTCTGGGTAGCCAACCCAGGCGTGCCACGGGGGCAATGCAGATAGGTCCACATACATGGAAGCAAGCCAGATCCTCAGCCTTAGCCAAATGTGGAATTGTTCATGACATAGAGCACTCACCATCGGGAAGGTGGAAGGCGGAAACCAGCTCCATCTTTAAGGCATAGCATTCCGCAGCTCTCTACAGTTCCCCCTTTTTGTTTTAGACGCATCAGGCAAGAGTAGAGGTCTGATCTCTGATATTAGAAATAAATTGGGACTTTGTACAGATGTTCATTTAGGTGTCATCCACCCAAAGAGCATCAGACCCGTATTGAGCATTTCTTTAAGTGTTTCTCTGACATTAGATATTCCTCTATTGAGAATTCTGAGTTTACCTCTGTACCCCATTTTTTAATTGGATTATTTGATGTATTGCTGTTTAACTTCTTCAGTTCTTTATATATTCTGGATATTAGCTCTCTGTCAGATATAGGGGTGGTGAAGATACTTTCCCAATCTGTAGGTTGTCGTGTTGTTCTGACGACAGTGTCTTTTGCTTTACAGAAGCTTTTCAGTTTCATGAGGTCCCATTTATTGATTGTTGCTATTAGAGCTTGTGCTGTTGGTGTTTTGTTCAGGAAGTTGTCTCCTGTACCAATAAGCTCAAGGCTCTTCCCCACTTTTTCTGCTAACAGATTTAGTGTATCTGGATTGATGTTGAGGTCTTTGATCCACTTGGACTTGAGTTTGGTGCAGGGTGATAAATATGGGTCTATTTACATTTTTCTGCATGATGACATCCAGTTAGATGAGCACCATTTGTTGAAGATGGTGTCTTTTTTCCATACAAGTATCCATAGGTATGTGATTTATTTCTGGGTCTTCTATTTGATTCCATTGATCCATCATTCTGTTTATATGTCAGTACCATGCAGTTTTTATTATTATTGCTTTGTAGTACAGGTTGAGATCAGGGCTGGAGATAACTCCAGATGATCTGTTGTTGTACAAGATTTTTTTTTTTTTTTAGCAATTCTGGGTTTTTTGTTATTCCATATGAAGTTGAGAAATTTTCTTTCAAGGTCTGTAAAGAATTGTGTTGGTATTTTGATGGGAATTGCATTGAATCTGTAGATTGCTTTTGGCAGGATGGCCATTTTCACTATGTTAATCCTACCGATCCATGAGCATGGGAAATCGTTCCATCTTCTGATATCTTCTTCAATTTCTTTCTTCATTGACTTGAAGTTTTTTTCAAACAGGTCCTTCACTTGCTTGGTTAGAGTCATACCAAGGTACTTATTTAGTGGCTATTGTGAAAGGTGTATTTTCCTAATTTCTTTCTTGTATAAAGAGGGCTACTGATTTTTTTTTTTTTTGAGTTAACTTTGTATCCAACCACATTGTGAAGGTTTATCAGGTGAAGGAGTTCTCTGGTTGATACTTTTGGGGTTACTCATGTATACTATCATATCATCTGTGAATAGTGATACTTTGAATTCTTCTTTTCTGATTTGTATCCCCTTGATCTCCTTCAGTTTTCTAATAAGGTAGGACTTATTTAGTTGTTATTAGTTGTCTATCTAGGACTTCAAGTACTATGTCATTCTCTTCTTAAGAGCACCAAATGGCTAATAATAACTCTTTGCCTTGAGTGTATCAGTTCAAGTCTCCTCATAGAAACGCAAAATAATGACTTAGCTCTACCTTCAGAGTTCCTTGTCAGGTTGGCTGAGGCCTTCTTCAATGAGACTACATCTCAGGTTTTTATATCACGTTCTCTTGCTGTGTTTACTTTCATCCCACAAGTTTCCTATTATATTCTTTTGTGAACTCCCTGCATACTCTTTGCTGTCTCACAATCCACTTTTCAAGGAACCTTATACAGATGAAATCCTTTCACAGATCGTTTTTCCCACTTCAGTGTCCTTTGTTGGTATAATATTCTAGTGAAATATATATATATATATATATATATATATATATATATATATATATTACCTTGTTAATTCAAATGCAGATTTCTCTACCCCACTACCTGATTTTAATCCAGACTTTGCATTGTGATGCACATTCTAAACATTAACTTTCTCAAGTCTGTGTAAACATGCTACTGTTTGTTCTTTGTATTAGTAATAAAAATAACCAGCCAATGCGGAGCAATGAAGAGAATAGGGTGGGACATCCTGGTCCAGAGGGGAAGAGAAAGAAGATGGTGGGAGGAGAGACCAGAGAAAAGAGGACCAGGAAACATCAAGAGAAATGAATTGGACCTAAGATATGACTAAAAAGCAAGTATAATGTGGGAAATCTGATTAAGAGGAAGCTATGCAGGCTAGGAGGTTTACGATGGAGTGATTATTGCCCAGCATTGTGCTCTAGGTTAATTGAATAAAAAAAAATATAATTAAATAAATAATTAATTTAATAATCTAGGTTAATTAATTAAATGCTCAGTGTGGTGATATGGGTACTCAGCTAGTTTGGGAATAACTGATGTTTAAAAGAAAACTCAATGTTAAATATTAATAATCATCAACAGTCCTTCTGCAATAAATGCACACTACTAAATGGATTTCTTTTAGAGAGAACAACTCTGCTATAATAGGCTTACAAGTGGATCTGCCCTCTATGGTGGAATGAAATCAATGTCACCTAAGTCTTGTAGAGAAGACAGTAAAATTGATCCAAACTGGGGCTCTGCCAGCTGTGAAAGGTATTCAAGGGATGCCAGGTTGACAACCAACAGTTTCTGAAGCATCAATTTCCTGCCTCAAGATTTTCCTTCTTATTATTCATTGTACCCAGTGCCATAGCTAAATCCATCAGACACTGTTTTATTTTATTCGTGTAACTTATAAGTTACATATATTTATTACATATGCATTATAAAAGGCATAAGCTTTCTAAAATCTTTCATTATTTCACAGATCATGTTACAGATAAGTTTAATCTTCTCATTGTATTTTCTTCTTGTTCCAACTCACACACACACACACACACACACACAAACATGCTATTAGTCACGAATGCTTGCTCCTCACTATTTGATCATAGAAGGAACACGTCAATGGTACAAGCCAAGATTTTCAGAAACATGTTTTGACTCCTTAGGAACATGTTTTACATTTCTCTGAATAATAATTCACCTGTAATTCTGGACTTTGTGATCACACAGATTTCAATCTCTTCTATAAAGTTCCATATATTTTGTCAAGTAGTTTATCTTTCCACCTCCCTTTACCACTGTCCCTGACCATGATCATTCTGTTCCACCCTTCATTGTTTCAGTATGAGATAGATGTCACTCCACTGGCTTCTGTGTTGAGTGCTTGGTACTATTTGGGTGAAGTTCTGAAAACCTTAAGTGATGGCAAGATGTAGGCCACTGAAAGTGTGCCTTTGAAGGTTATACTTGGCTCCTAGGCCCTCCTCTCTGTTTCTTGTCTATCAAAAGGTGGATATCCTCCTGCTCCTTAACGCTTTCCCACCACAACAATGTTCTGCTTCACCTTGAGCTAAGAAGCATCAGAGCTAAGGATCTGGACTGGAATATTTGAATGTGTACAGAATAAACCTTTCCTCCCTTATGTTGTTCTCTCGGGTATATTACTCACAGCTATGCAACATTAATTAGGATTTTACTGTGCTACACAGCACACCTCTATATTTCTGGTCACATTCCTACCTCTGCTTCCATGTTTCAAAACCTAAGCTAAGCCTTACCTCCTTCCTGATGACTGTCAGGACTGTAGCCCATGCTGAACTTTCTCCTACCCTAAAACTCAGAGTTACATAGCAAATGCTTGGGATGATTTCTCTTTTTCTTTCATTGTGACAGATACCTGACATGAACAACTTAAAAGGAGGAAATATTTCTTTGGGTTTGCAATTTAAAAGGTTTTCATCCATGCTCAACTGGATTCTATGGGTTAAGACCTAGTATAAGATAGGACTATCATGGAAGCACGGGCAGGTTTCAAAGAAAGCCATTTGCCTTCAATATCCAGGAAGCAAAGGAGATCAGTAAGGACTTAGCACCAGTGAATATGTGTCCAGGGCACACTTACAGTGAATTTCTTTCACCAGCAAGGCTCTATTTCCTGTTTTATAGTACCTTGTAAAACAACAAAGGGTCAAGTCTCCAATATAGGATTAGTTCAAATTAAAACTTTATGATTCAGCACTTTGACAAAGAATTTCTAAGTTTACAAGATATTAAATCTATATTTATAAATATGTTATATTATGTATTATATATAGTAAATATACACATATATATGCATGTATTCCCAATTTTTCCTCCAATCATATTTTATACAGTGAGGTTAGTCTTACATGTTACCACAAGGACACATCAGCAACTTCACTATAAGATCACTTAACCACTAGAGGGTTAAGATAAATTGCCCACCAGGTAAACATCAAAACCTTTAACATACAGTCAAATAATTAATTCACTATTTTCTAACCTCCAAATTGAACAATTTTCTTACTACATTTAGGATTATATAACAAAACACCATAAACTAAATAATATGAAAATAACATAAATTTACTTTTCAAAGTTCTAGATGAAGGTACAAGGCAGCTTGGTTCCTCTGAGAGATTGATTGATATTTAAAGATGGTGCCTACTTGTTGCACTTCATGTTAGAAGTGGCAAATATGTTCCCTCAGTCCTCTTTCAGAAGGCCACACATCCCATTCATGAAAGATTTGATCATCTGAATTATCTCCCAACGTTTATTTTTGCTTTTTATAAAATTTATTTTTTTTATAAATTACACTTTATTCACTTTGTATCCCAGCTGTAGCCCCATCCCTCATCCCCTCCCAATACCACCCTCCATGCCTCATCTCCTCCCATAGCCCCCCCCCATGCAAATCCACTGATAGGGGAGGTCTTCATCCTCTTTCATCTATCAGGTCTCATCAGGACTGGCTGCAATGTCTTCTTCTGTGGCCTGGTAAGGCTTTTCCCATATCAGAGTGAGGTGATCAAAGAGCCAGCCACTGAGTACATGTCAGAGACAGTCCCTGTTCCCATTACTAGATAACCCACTTGGATACTGAACTGCCATGGGCTACATTTGTACAGGGGTTCTAGGTT
Organism: Meriones unguiculatus; assembly: GCF_030254825.1. NCBI lineage: Eukaryota > Metazoa > Chordata > Mammalia > Rodentia > Muridae > Meriones > Meriones unguiculatus. Next base: position 92,291,064 of record NC_083369.1, on the reverse strand, counting down.
ACCTCCATGCATGGTCCTTGTTTGGAGTATCAGTCTCAGAAAAGACCCTTGGGCCCAGATTTTTTGGTTCTCTTGCTCTCCTTGTGGAGCTCCTGTCTCCTCCAGATCTTTCTATCTCCCCCTTCTTTCATAAGATTCCCTGCACGTTGCCCAAACTTTGACTATGAGTCTTGGCATCTGCTTTGATACCTTGCTGGTTACATTCTTTCAAAGACCTTCTGTGGTATGCTCCTGTCCTGTTCTCCATTTTCTCCCTCTTCCGAAGTCCATCCAGTTGTAACGGCCATGCCATATTTTACAGGGAGCCTTTCACAACTGAAGCAAGAATTTAGACTGCTTTGGGGGGAGTTGAAGACAAACTGAGCAGTGAGGTTGTCCTGTAATATAATCCATTGAGAATGTGATATATCGAGCATTGGATTGCACCATACTAGATCATGTACCCTAAAAACATCACAGTGTATTCCTTTTTAAAAGAAGGAATAATGAGGCAAATGAGGAAGAGCATATATCTTATGTGATGTAGAAAAGTGCAATTTAGGCCCACAATAGCCCTGGGCAGAGGTTGGATACAGAGCAAATCAGGGAAGTATTAGGAAACTATATGAAAAATATTTTATAACTAAAAAACCTTTATTTGGCTTGAGTGTGTTCAACTCTTGTGCAAATCATGTAACCATTCCAAGCATTAACTTTGCTTTGGCTATTTACTAAAGGTTCAGAGAAGACTGATCTTTGGAAAACTCTTGGAACAAAAAGTCCCATAGGATTTGGCTAAATGAAGCATTTGATTAATTATCATTAACAACATGATGCAAAGCCAGGAATGACTATTAACTCATTGTTTTTAAGCTTGGCTTTGATTCTTCACTTGGCTTCAGCCCTCAGAGTTCTGGCAAACAGCAGGGTTTCTGTGTGTCCTCTGCTTTCCCTGAGGACCTCCCAATGAGTCAGAGATATTCTGCATCCAAGGAAAGTCTTTAAGAAAAGGAGGAGAAAGGCCATGGTAATAAGCATGAGTGGCAACCTATAAAGCATATATATAGAGGGAGCAGGAAGGAGAGAGTTAAATGGTAATGTATGCTGCCTGTTGTTGCAGCTGGACACCCTTTTATATATTTTAGAACTAACTGTGGAGCATACGACTCAGAAGTGATGCTGATGTTTTGGTTGATTACACAAGGGTGTGTCAACTCTTTCCATCTACTCCCAATCATCTTCCTTTGACTTGAACTATACCATAGGGCTGTCACTTCCAGCAAATCCTTTATGAATGAATCAACATTCTAAAATGCTAAGCCCACAGGGAAGTACCTAAAGCTTCACCAGAATTACCAAAGAATAGGAAGAACAGGGAAAGACTATCGAAAGAATGGAGGCTTCTGCACGAAGGCAGCTCAAACCTACCTTCCGTTGGCAGCCTGCTGAATAAGGAAACCTGAGCCAATCCAATTAGAACTAGAAATGGTGCACTCAAGTGCCCCCCTTTTCTCTATGTGTAGAGAACTGTGCAAATAATTATAATTCTATTTGTGTTGAGATACACCTCTGAAAATAGTCTGTATGCAAAAAATAGTCATTTTCAAATTCATAGCCTCAAGGATACAGATTCTTTCTTCATTATCATATTAAGCTATTTCTGCCTGTGAAGTGTCTGGCCTCCTGTTTTCACTACTTATCTGATAGAAAAGAGGAATAACTATGCTATTAACCAAATTAAAACCTAAGTTGAATGAAGCCTTTGAAGTTATGGGTCTCAGTCATTAATCAAGAAACCTGGAGAGATGGCTCAGTGGTTAAGAGCACTGGCTGATCCTCTAGAGGACCCTGGTTCAATTCCCAGCACTCACATGACAGCTCACAGCTGTCTAACTCCAGTTCCAGGTAATCATATATCCTCACACAAACATACACAAGTGGGCAAAACACCAATGCACAAGAAAGGAGAATACATAAATCATTAAAAAAATTTGGGGAGGGGGCACAGAGTCTTTTATGACATAGCCCATGGTAGCTCAGTATCCACGTGTGTTCTCTAGTAAAGGGAACAGGGACTATTTCTGACATGAACTCAATGGTTGGTTCTTTGATCTCCCTCTGCCCCAAGGGAGGAGGAGCCCTGCTGGGCCACAGAAGAGGACTTTGCAACCAGTCCTGAAGATTCCTGATAAAACAGGCTCAGATGAAAAGGAAGGAGGTCCTCCCCTATCAGTGGACTTGGAAAGAGGCAGGGAGGAGATGAGGGAGGAAGGGTGGGATTGGGAGGGAATGAGAGAGTGGGATGCAGCTGGGAAACAAAGTTAATAAACTGTAACTAATATTAAAAAATAAAAAAAAACTTTAATTAAAAAAGAAAAAGAAAAGAATTTTCTTTTTTAAAAAATAAGCTACAGGGAGAGGGGCAAGATGGCGGCGCCGGGAGGACTCTCATTCTGAGCAGCAGCAGCAGGATCAGCACAGTGACCAGTAATCAGAACTCGCAGCCATAAAACACAGTCATTGTGTTTCCCAGGTGAGAGGATACCCCATGGTGGGGGATTCAATCAGCTTTTAACTCACCCGGCTAAACCGCGGAAGAGATCCCGGTTCCGCCAGACACTTGGCTGCCGGCCGCCAGCCCCAGCCCCAGCCCAGAGCCACAAGCCAGTGTCTCTGGTCAAGGTCCCAGACTGAACCCTGTGCACCACACTATCAGAGACTGGAATTTTCAGTCGAGAGATAACCCCAGGGTACAGGAAACGACTGGGACCAGCCTTAGGTCACCCAGGCATCCCCTGGAAAAGACTCGGGTTCCACGGGCACCCCGGAGCCCACCCGGAGCCAGAGCCGGGGACCCAGGTTCCTGCACAGAGCCCTGCCTGCCTGCGCGCCTGATTCACCGCCTGAGATAGAACTGTGGGCACCAGGACACCAGCGAATGAGTTTCACTGTCCGGTGCAAACACACAGGGAGGAAAACGGCTGGTCTGATCTCAGAGCACTCAGCCGACACCCCCAGCCTGAAAAGGTCCCCGGAAAATTACCCAGCTTAGGGAGGCACCCAGGCTCCCAAAGGCCACAAAGGCAGACACACGCAGTTTCTGCGCACCAGAGAGCTGGCAGAGACTGAGCCGCCACCACTCAGCTGTTCTCCAGGCACAGGCAGCTTCTGCGGCCAGCCAGCTGGCGGACACTGAGCAGTGTGCACCAGGGCAAAAAAAGACACTGGGAGTCCCTGTCTCCAGAGAATCCACAGGGAAGGAAGGAAACTGTACTGACTTAAATCACCCAATCCTTCCCTAGAAAAAGTCTAGCAGTCTAGCAGACCAGTGGGGCCATCACTCAGCTGTGCTCCAGACACAGGCACAAACAGTTGCTGCTCGCCTGATGTCCAACTGGGTCACAGCAGCTGATCATTAAATTTACAACAAGAAACCCAGAAACAGAAACAGCTGCCCTCAGGACTTCCCTGGGTGAGAGGAGAACCCTCTCGACTAACAAAGACCACAGTTACCACTCAGGTCTCTATCCCTGAGGTGAGCAACTCCTGAAAAAACACCAGCCATCCAGGGACTATACCCAAAAAGCTGAGAAGACATCCTTCAGGAAAAACCAGCTTTCTGCAAAGGGGATTCTCTCCACCACAGGATCCCTAGGAACCACCAGAAAATAACCCCAAACACCTAAGATAGCACAATGGGTAGAGGCCAGCGTAAAAGCTCAAGCAACAAAAGAAAGAGCAATATGGCATCTCCAGAACCCAGTTACCCAGGGGCAAGTACCCCTGGACACCCCAGCATAACTGAAATCCAAGAAGATGACCTAACAGCTATGCTCATGAAGATGATAACAGAGGAAACAAATAAAATACGTAAAGACATAGAAGAAGATAAACTCAAACAGAATATTGCCATCCATAAAGAAATAGAGGAAGCTGCAGCCAAACAGTTTATGGCCTTTAGAAAGGAAATGCTTAAAGCACTGAATGAAATAAAAGAAACAGAGTTGAAGGAACTAAAAGAAAAACAGGAAAGTACAATCAGACAGGTGAAGGAAGTAAACATAACAACTCAAGACCTGAAGATAGAATTGGAAAAATTAAAGAAAACACAAATGGAAGAAATAATGGAAAGGAAGAATCTAGGGAAGAAAACAGGAACTACAGAGGTAAGCATAACCAACAGACTACAAGAGATGAAAGAAAGAATCTCAGGTGTAGAAGATACAATGGAAGAAATCGATGTATCTGTCAAAGAAAATGTTAAATCCAAAAAATTCCTGACACAGACCGTCCAAGAAATGCAAGACAATATGAAAAGACAAAACCTAAGAATAATAGGTATAGAGGAAAAAGAAGACTCCCTTCTTCAAGGCCCAGAAAATATTTTCAACAAAATCATTGAAGAAAATTTCCCCAAGCTGAAGGAGAGGCCAATTAGAATACATTAGGCCTACAGAACACCCAACAAATTTGATCAGAAAAGAAAATCCTCCCGCCACATAATAATCAAAACAGAAAGTATACAGAACAAAGAAAAAATACTAAAAGCTGCAAGGGAAAAAGGCCAAGTAACATATAATGGCAAACCCATTAGAATCACACCTGACTTTTCAACAGAGACTATGAAAGCCAGAAGGGCCTGGACGGATATCATGCAGACCCTAAGAGAACACAGATGTCAGCCCAGGCTACTATACCCCGCAAAACTCTCAGTCCTCATAGATGGAGAAAACAAGATATTCAATGACAAAAACAAATTTCAACAATACCTACAAACAAATCCGCATTACAGAAGACACTAGAAGGGAAAATACAACCCAGGAAAACTAGCTACATTCAAGAAAACACAGGAAATCAGTAAAACAAAAATCAGTTTTCACTTCAGTAAAACAAAAAGCAACCAAGCACACAACCTGATGACCACAGCCAACGTCAAAATCAAGGGATCCAAAAGCCACTGGTCATTAATCTCTCTCAACATCAATGGACTCAATTCTCCAATAAAAAGACACAGATTAACAGAATGGATACGTAAACTAAACCCAGCAATCTGTTGCATACAAGAAACACACCTAAGGCACAAAGATAGACATTACCTGAGGGTAAAGGGTTGGAAGACGACTTTCCAAGCAAACGGACCCAAGAAGCAAGCAGGAGGAGCCATTCTAATATCTGATGAAATAGACTTTCAACCAAAATTAATAAAAAGAGATGGGGAAGGACACTTCATACTCATCAAGGGAAAATTCCACCAGGAAGACATCACAATCCTGAACATCTATGCCCCAAATACAAGGGCACCCACATTTGTGAAAGAAACATTGATAAAATTTAAAGCACATATAGATCCCCACACATTAATAGTGGGAGACTTCAACACCCCACTCTCAACAAAGGACAGGTCAACAAAACAGAAATTAAACAAAGAAACAATGTCTCTGACAGAGGTCATGAATCAAATGGATCTAACAGACATTTACAGAACTTTACACCCAAACACAAAAGAATTTACCTTCTTCTCAGCACCTCATGGAACCTTCTCCAAAATAGACCATATAATGGGTCACAAAACAAGCCTCAAGAGATACAAGAAGATTGAAATAATCCCTTGTATCTTGTCTGATCACCATGGAATAAAGCTGGACCTCAACAATAACAGAAATAACAAAAAGCCTACACACACATGGAAACTGAACAACTTGTTACTAAATGACAGCTGGGTCAGGGAAGAAATAAAGAAAGAAATTAAAGTCTTTCTAGAAATCAATGAAAATGAAGACACAACATACCCGAACTTGTGGGACACAATGAAAGCAGTGCTAAGAGGAAAGTTCATAGCACTAAGTGCCTTCAAGAAGAAATTCGAGGCAGCTCATTCAAGCACCCTAATGGCTCACTTAAAAACCCTAGAAAAAGAAGAAGCAGACACACCAAGAAGGAGTAGACAGCTGGAAATAATCAAACTCAGGGCTGAAATCAATCAATTGGAAACAAATAAAACAATTCAAAGAATCAATGAAACCAAGAGCTGGTTCTTTGAGAAAATCAACAAGATCGACAAACCCTTAGCCAAGCTAACTAAAAGGCAGAGAGACACCACCCAAATCAACAAAATCAGAAATGAAAGGGGGGATATAACTACAGACACTGAGGAAATCCAAACAATCATTAGGACTTACTTCAAAAGTCTATATGCCACAAAATTTGAAAATCTAAATGAAATGAACAATTTTCTTGATCGATTTGACTTACCAAAGCTGAATCAGGACCAGGTAAATCAACTAAATAGTCCTATATCCCCCAAAGAAATAGAAGCGGTCATCAAAAGTCTCCCATCCAAAAAAGCCCAGGACCAGATGGCTTCAGCGCAGAATTCTATCAGACCTTCAAAGAAGAGCTAACACCAATTCTCTTCAAACTATTCCACAAAATAGAAACAGAAGGAACATTACCAAACTCATTCTATAAAGCCACAGTCACCTTGGTACCTAAACCTTACAAAGACTCAACAAAGAAAGAGAATTTCCGGCCAATCTCCCTTATGAACATTGATGCAAAAATACTTAATAAAATACTTGCAAACCGAATCCAAGAACACATCAAAGATATTATCCACTATGACCAAGTAAGCTTCATCACAGGTATGCAGGGGTGGTTCAATATACGGAAATCCATCAATGTGATCCACCATATTAACAAACTGAAAGAAAAAAAACCACATGATAATCTCCCTAGATTCTGAAAAAGCATTTGACAAAATCCAACATCTCTTCATGTTCAAAGTCTTGGAGAGATCAGGGATACAAGGCACATATCTAAACATAGTAAAGGCGATATACAGCAAGCCTATAGCCAACATCAAACTGAATGGAAAGAAACTTAAAGCAATTCCACTGAATTCAGGGACAAAACAAAGCTGCCCACTCTCTCCATATCTCTTCAACATAGTGCTGGAAGTCCTTGCTAGAGCAATAAGACAGTTGAAGGATATCAAGGGGATACAAATTGGAAAGGAAGAACTCAAATTATCACTATTTGCAGATGATATGATAGTATACGTGAGTGACCCCAAAAACTCTACCAGGGAACTCCTACAACTGATAAACACCTTCAGCAAAGTGGCCGGATACAAAATTAACTCAAAAAAATCAGTAGCCCTCCTGTATACAAAAGACAAAAGGGCTGAGAAAGAAATTAGGGAAACAACAAAACAGCACCCTTCACAATAGCCACAAATGACATAAGGTACCTCGGAGTAACCCTAACCAAGGAAGTCAAAGAGTTTTATGAAAAAAATTTCAAATCTCTGAAGAAAGAATTAGAAGAAGATATGAGAAGATGGAAAGGTCTCCCATGCTCATGACTTGGCAAGATTAACATAGTAAAAATGGCCATCTTACCAAAAGCAATCTACAGATTTAATACAATGCCCATCAAATTACCGACACAATTCTTTACAGACCTGGAAAGAAAAATTCTCAACTTCATATGGAATAACAAGAAACCCAGAATTGCTAAAACAATCCTCTACAATAAAAGATCTTCTGGAGGTATCTCCATCCCTGATCTTAAGTTGTACTATAGAGCAACAGTTTTAAAAACTGCATGGTACTGGCATAGAAACAGAATGGTGGATCAATGGAACCGAAGAGAAGACCCAGAAATAAACCCACACACTTATGGACACCTGATCTTTGATAAAGACGCCAAAACCATTCAATGGAAAAACGATAGCATCTTCAACAAATGGTGCTGGTCCAACTGGATGTCTACATGTAGAAAAATGAAAATAGATCCATACTTATCACCCTGCACAAAACTGAAGTCCAAGTGGATCAAAGACCTCAACATAAAACCAGACACATTAAATCGGCTTGAAAAACAAGTGGGAAATACCCTAGAACTCATTGGTACAGGAGAAAACTTCCTGAACAGAACACCAACAGCACAGGCTCTAAGAGCAACAATCAATAAATGGGACCTCATGAAACTGAAAAGCTTCTGCAAAGCAAAGGACACCGTCATCAAAACAAAGTGACCGCCTACAGATTGGGAAAGAATCTTCACCAACCATTTATCTGACAGAGGACTCATATCCAGTATATATAAAGAACTAAACAAGCTGAAAAGCAGCAAACCAAGTAATCCACTTAAAAAATGGGGAACAGAGCTAAACAGAGAATTCTCTGTAGAGGGATACCGAATGGCAGAGAAGCACTTAAAGAAATGCTCAACCTCACTAGCCATTAGGGAAATGCAAATCAAAACAACCCTGAGATTTCATCTTACACCGATGAGAATGGCCAAGATCAAAAACTCAAGTGACAACACATGCTGGAGAGGTTGTGGAGAAAGGGGAACCCTTCTCCACTCCTGGTGGGAATGTAAACTTATACAACCACTCTGGAAATCAATCTGGCGCTTTCTCAGACAACTAGGAATAGCGCTTCCTCAAGATCCAGCCATACCACTCCTGGGCATATATCCAAAAGAGGCTCAAGTACACAAAAAGGACATTTGCTCAACCATGTTCGTAGCAGCTTTATTTGTAATAGCCAGAAGCTGGAAACAACCCAGATGCCCCTCAACTGAAGAATGGATGCAGAAATTGTGGTACATCTACTCAATGGAATATTACTCAGCAATGAAAAATAAGGAAATCATGAAATTTGCAGGTAAATGGTGGGATCTGGAAAGGATCATCCTGAGTGAGTTGTCCCAGAAACAAAAAGACACACATGGTATATACTCACTCATATAGACATACAACATAGGACAAACCCACTAAAACCTGTGCATCTAAAGAAACTAAGCAAGAGAGAGGATCTTAACTAAAATGTCCAATCCCCACCCGGAAAGGCAAAGAGGATGGACATCAGAAGAAGAAGAAAACAGGAAACAACCTAGGAACCTACCACAGAGGGCCTCTGAAAGCCTCTGCCCTACAGACTATCAAAGCAGATGCTGAGCCTGATGGGTAACTGTTGGGCACAGTGAATGGAATTTTAGGTAAGAACTGGGAAATAGTAAAAGCTGGAGAGGACAGGGTCTCCACAAGGAGAGCAACAGAACAAGGAAATTTGAACACAGGGAACTTCCCAGAGACTCATACTCCAACCAAGGACTATTCATAGAGATAATCCAGAACCACTGAACAGATATAGCCCAGGGCAGTTCAGAGTCCAATTGGGTTACATAGTAATGTGAAGAGGGACTGTGTCTGACATAATCTGATTGGCCTGCTCTTTGATCACCTCCCCCTGGGGGGGAGCAGCCTTACCAGGCCATAGTAGAGGACAATGCAGCCACCTTTGATGTGAACTGATAGACTAAGATCAGAAAGGAGAGGAGAACCTCCCCTATCAGTGGACTTGGGGAGTGGCAAGCAAGCAGAGGAAAGAGGGAGGGTGGGATTGGGATATGAGGAGGGAGGGGCTTATGGGGGGATGCAGAATGAATAAAGTGTAATTGATGAAAAATTTAAAAAAAAAAGGGAAAAAATAATTTAAGAACCTTAAAGGACTTTCAAAAGTGGAAGAAAACATGGAGTTAGTCAATTTACATGGAGCACGTCTCGCCCCTGGGGGCAATGGTCTCCTGAACCTACTCAGACCTCGGACTCCCCCACTGCTAGTTCGAAAACTGATGCAGGATGTTCCAACGAGGGGGTTAAGGCTTCTCATAATATTTCCTATAAGCCCACACCTGTTTGTTTATATCCCCCATTTTTATTCATTATTAGCCAGATAGAGCCAAGTAATTGTGGTAATGATATTTGCTTTTTTGCCCAATGCTGGAATGCTAGTGAATTTAGGTATGCTCTGGTTACACAGCCTCGCTGGGTGCCTGTGCCCATTGATGCCCCTCACGCTATGAATCTCTTCAGACAGAAAAGGGATCTTGGAATTACAGCCACCATTGTTACTGCCATCACATTGGTGGCTGTTGTAGCTACCACCGGGGCATTAGTCATGAGTCATACTGGGCAGACTGCTCAGACCCTGAATAATCTTTTAGCCAATGTAGCCTTAGTTGTACAAAAAGGAATTAATGCTCAACTAAAAGGAAGCTTGATGGTGTTCAATCAGAGGATTGACCTCGTGCAGGAGCAAATTGATACCCTATGGCAAATCGCTCAACTTGGCTGTCAATGAAAATATGCTGGACTTTGAGTCACTAGCATACAACATGAGAATTTTTCCTGTGTTGCAAATCTGTCTAAACAATTGTCGAGCTATATTTTAGGTAATTGGACTGGAGAATTCGATACTACGATGGAGCAGCTGAGAGTGGCCATTGCCACGGTAAATTCTACCAGAGTGGACGCAGGACTAGCCACAGGATTATCATCATGAATTGCTGCAGCCATGAATCATCTGAAGGAATGGACGGGAGCGTTAGCAGGCCTTCTGGTGTTGGTCTTCTTGGTTTGCCTGTGCTATATATGCAAGATTAGAGTCTCACAACAGCGTAATGCAGCCATGACCATTCAGGCCTTTACAGCCATTGAAGCAGGACAGTCTCCCCAAGCATGGTTGGCTACCATAAAAAGCTAAAATGTTACACTCAGGATGCGAGGCTAAGCACTGCACTCAGGGTCAGCCGCTTTGGACCCAGAGAAGAGCATGTCTGATTGCATACGGGTTGATGCCCCAGGTCCCGCCTCTGAGAAAAAGGTATCAGACGGGTCTGATGCTCTTTGGGTGGATGACACCTAAATGAACATCAGTACAAAGTCCCAATTTATTTCTAATATCAGAGATCAGACCTCTACTCTTGCCTGATGCGTCTAAAACAAAAAAGGGGAACTGTAGAGAGCTGTGGAATGCTGCGCCTTAAAGATGGAGCTGGTTCCCTCCTTCCACCTTCCCGATGGTGAGTGCTCTCTGTCAGGAACAATTCCACATTTGGCTAAGGCTGAAGATCTGGCTTGCTTCCATGTATGTGGACCTATCTGCATTGCCCACCGTGGCACGCTGGGGTTGGCTACCCAGAGGCTATTTAAGCTGTGGGCTGGCTTTCCCCAGGGTCAAATGATTGTTCAAGGTTCCTGAGTAAACTGCATTAAAAAAAAAAAAAGGGCTACAGAGATGGCTCAGTGGTTAAGAATACAAGCTGCTCTTTCAGAAGTCTGGAGTTCAATTCTCTGCACCAGCTAAAACTCTGAACTATCTATGACTGTAGTTTCATGGAATCAGGTGACCTTTTCTGATGTACAGATAGATGTACATGCAAATAAAACATCAACATAAAAGATAAATAAGATCTTTAAAAAGGTAGGGAGTGGAGAGCTGGCTCAGCAGTTGAGAGTAATGGCTGCTCTTCCAGAGAACTCAGTTTCAATTCCCAGCCAGCACCTGCATGGCCACTCATACCTGCTAATATGGCACAAAATTCGAAAATCTAAAAGAAACGGACAATTTTCTTGATAGATTCCATCTACCAAAATTAAGTCAAGATCAGGTAGAAAAATTGAATAGTCCTATATCCCCCAAGAAAATAGAAGTAGTCATCAACAGTCTCCCTCCCAGATGGACTCAGTGCAGAATTCTACCAGACCAACAAAGAAGTGCTAACTCCAATTCTCTCCAAACTATTCCACAAAATAGAAACAGAAGGAACATTACCAAACTCAATCTATGAAGCCACAATCACCTTGATACCTAAACCACAAAAAGACCCAACAAAAAAAGACAACTTCAGACCTATCTCTCTTATGAACATTGATGCAAAAAAAACTCAGTAAAATCCTTGCTAACAGAATACAAGAACACATCAAAGATATCATCCACTACGATCAAGTAGGCTTCATCCCAGGCATGCAAGGGTGGTTCAATATACGGAAATCCATCAATGTAGTTTACCACACAAACAAACTGAAGGAGAAAAACCACATGATCATCTCCTTAGATGCTGAAAAAGCATTTGACAAAATCCAACACCCGTTCATTTTTAAAGTCTTGGAGAGATCAGGGATACAAGGCACATACCTAAACATAGTAAAGGCAATATACAGCAAGCCTATAGCCAACATCAAACTCAATGGAGAGAAACTTAAATCAATCTCATAGAAATCAGGGATAAGACAAGGCTGCCCATTTTCTCCATATATCTTCAACATAGTACTTGAAGTCTTAGCTAGAGCTAAAGGAGATCAAGAGGACACAAATTGGAAAGGAAGAGGTCAAAGTGTCACTATTCGCAGATGATATGATAGTCTACATGACCGGTCCCAAAAATTCAACCAGAAAACTCCTTTAGCTGATAAACACCTACAGCAAGGCATCAAGATAAAAAATCAACTAAAAAAAAAAAAATTCAGAAGCCCTCCTGTATACCAAAGACAAAAGGGCCGAGACAGAAATTAGGGAAACAACACCCTTCACAATAGCCACTAATAACATAAAGTACCTTGGCGTGACTCTAACCAAACAACTGAAAGACCTGTTTGAAAAAAACAACTTTCAGTCTCTGAAGAAAGAAATTGAAGAAGATATCAGAAGATGGAAAGATCTCTCATGCTCATGGATTGGTAGGATTAACATTGTGAAAATGGCCATCCTGCCAAAAGCAATCTACAGAATCAATTCAATTCCCATCAAAATACCAATTCAGTTCTTTACAGACCTTGAAAGATTCTCAGGTTCATATGGAGAAACAAAAAACCCAGAATCTCCAAAACCATCCTGGACAACAACAGATCATCTGGAGGTATCTCCAGCCCCGATCTCAAGCTGTACTACAGAGCAATAGTAATAAAAACTGCATGGCATTGGCATAGAAACAGAAAGGAGGATCAATGGAACCGAATAGAACACCCAGAAATAAACCTACATACCTATGAATACTTGATTTTTGACAAAGAAGCCAAAACCATTCAATGGAAAAAAGATAGCATCTTCAACAAGTGGTGCTGGTCCAACTGGATGTCTACCTGCAGAAAAATAAAAATAGATCCATATTTATCACCCAGCACAAAACTGAAGTCCAAGTGGATCAAAGATCTCAACATAAAACCAGATACTCTAAATCAGTTAGAAGAAAAAGTGGAGAATAACCTAGAACTCATTGGCACAGGAGACAACAGATCACCAACAGCACAGGCTCTCAGAGCAACAATCAATAAATGGACCTCATGAAACTGAAAAGCTTCTGTAAAGCAAAAGACACTGTTGTCAGAACAAAACGATAGCCTACAAACAGGTAAAGGATCTTCACCAACCCTAAATCTGACAGAGGGATGATATCCAGAATATAAAGAACTAAAGAAGTTAAAAAGCAATAAATCAAGTAATCCAATAAAAAAAATAGGGTATGGAGCTAAACAGAGAATTCTCTGTAGTGAAATATAGAATGGCAGAGAAACACTTAAAGAGATCCTCAACATCCTTAGCCATCAGGGAGATGCAAATCAAAACGACCCTGAAATTTCACCTTACACCCATCAGAATGGTTAAAATAAAAAACTCCAATGACAAGACATGCTGGAGAGGTTGTGGAGAAAGGGGAACCCTCCTCCATTGCTGGTGGGAATGTAACCTGGTAAAACCACTTTGGAAGTCAGTATTGCACTTTCTTGGACAATTAGGAATAGCGTTTCTTCAAGACCCAGCTATACCACTCCTAGGCATATACCCAAAATTTGCTCAAGTTCACAGCAAGAACATTTGCTCAACCATGTTTGTAGTAGCTTTATTTGTTATAGCCAGAACCTGGAAACAACCCAGATGTTCATCAATGGAGGAATGGATACAGAAATTGTGGTATTTTTACCCAATGGAATACTACTCAGCAATCAAAAATGCGGAAATCATGAAATTTGCAGGCAAATGGTGAGATCTAGAAAAGATCATTCTGAGTGAGGTATTCCAGAAGAAGAATGACACACATGATATATGCTCACTTATATAGACCTATAAGATATGATAAATATAATGAAATCTATACACCTAAAGAAGACAAACAAGAAAGAGGACTCGGGGTAAGATGATCAATCCTCACTTAGAAGGACAAATAGGAGGTGCATTGGAAGTAGGAGAAAACAAGTAACAGGACAGGAGCCTACAGCATAGGGCCCCTGAAAGACTACCTAGCAGTGTATCAAAGCAGATACTAAGACTCATAACCAAACCTGTGGCAGAGTGCAGGGAATCATATGAAAGAAGGGGGAGTTAGTATGACATGGAAAGGATAGGAGTTCCACAAGGACCAAACATATCTTGGCACAGGGGTCTTTTCTGAGACTGATACTGCACCAAGCACCATGTATGGATATAACCTAGAACCTCTGCTCAGATGTAGCCTGTGGTAGCTCAGTAACCAATTGGTTTCCCATAGTAAGGGGAACAGGGACTATTTCTGACAGGAACTCAATGGCAGGCTCTTTGACCTCCCCACTCCCCAAGGGAGGAGCAGTCGTGCTAGGCCACAGAGTAGGACTTTGCATCCAGTCCTGAAGATACCTGATAAAACAGGATCAGATGAAAGGGGAGGAGGTCCTCCCCAATCAGTGGACTTGGAAAAGGGCAGGGAGGAGATGAGGGAGGGAGGGTGGGATTGGGAGAGAATGAGGGAGCAGGATACAGCTGGGATACAGAGTTAATAAAATGTAACTAATAATAATTTTTTTAATTAAATGGGCTACAGAGATGGCTCAGTGGTTAGGAATACTAGCTGCTCTTTCAGATCTGGACTTCAATTCTCTGCACCAGCTACAGTCATAGATGTTTCAGAGTTGTAGTTTCATGGGATAAGATGATCTTTTTTGCTGTACAGATAGGTGTACATGCAGATAAAACATCAACATAAATATAAATAAGATCTTTAAAAAGATAGGGAGTGGAGAGCTGGCTCAGCAGTTGACAGTAATGGCTGCCCTTCCAGAGGACTCATTTTCTTTTTTTTTATATCATTTTTTTATTGTTTATTTTTTTTATCAGTTACATTTTATTAACTCTGTATCCTAGCCGTGTCCCGATCCCTCATTCCCTCCCAGTCCCTCCCTCCCTCCCTCCCTCATCTCTACCGTGCCCCTTTCCAAGTCCACTGATGGGGGGGACCTCCTCCCCATTCATCTGATCCTGTTTTATCAGGTATCTTCAGGACTGGCTGCAAAGCCCTCCTCTGTGGCCTAACAGGACTGCTCCTCCCTTCGGGGGTGGGGAGGCCAAAGAGCCAGTCATTGAGTTCCTGTTAGAAATAGCCCTTGTTCCCCTCACTTTGGGAAACCAATTGGTTACTGCAGAGGAATAATTTTCAATTCCCAGCACCTGCATGGCCACTCATACCTGCCAGTAATAATAGTTCCAAAGGATCTGATATGCTCACACATACATACACATATGTATAATTAAAAATATAATAAATCTTAAAAAGAAAACATTTAGCCCACATTAATTCACTTTGTTTCATTTTTCTTTTATCCTGCTTTGCTCTAGATCATACTCCCATTTTTCATTTGTACTTTGAATCATGTTCCCTTGTTTCTATTTCTTCAGGTCATAGATGCAGCCAAATTGATATAGGACTCAGATGTCCCATCACCACTAAAATACGGATGTTTGTACTCACTATAGCCTCCCTGTTTGGTTATCCTTTCTTTTTCTCTAACATTTTCAAGGATCTTGTCCACTGTGACGAGGATAGCTGTGACCTTCATATCAAACATTTCAAATCCACGACCTTCCCTCATCCTTCTACTGAATTTCAATTGGACTTATTTCTGGATAGCCCCACACCCCACATTGTTGCTCCATTTGCATTGTAATCTTGACATGTTTTCTTTTTTCTTTCTTTATTTTTTTTTTCTCCATGCTGGCTCCTCAACAGCTTCAATGCAAGATCAACCAGAAAAGCAAAATCAGTAAGAAGTACATTAAAGCAGTCTGATATGGATGCATTAAAGACAACTGCTTTCATGGAACTGTGGGAGCTGGCTGAGCAGGCTCTATAGAGCTATTGTCTCTGAGTCTGTTTGTTGCTGGAGCTTCATGATCCTGGGACAAAGAGTAAGGGAGGAAAGACATTTAAAGTAGAGAAGATCAAGAACAGGCCAGAACCAACAAAGAAGAACCAGAAATCATGTTCTTTCTTATTTCTGACCCTAGTAGTGAGGGCATCTAGGAGAAGTGGAATTTTATTTTGTCTTAAAAAGAAATGCACAGTATGGCAGAAACAGAAGGAGAATCTGTCTGGGAAATGCAGGTCATGTGCAAGCCCAGATGCTGCTTCACACTAATGAGGTGAGTCAGCAGAGCAGGAATATGTGTGTTTCAGAATGTCCAGTGCTTCCCTTCCAATCTCAAAACCCCCAAAATCTCCCCTGTGGTTGTTCCTAACTGGAACCAAACAAGGGAGGGAATTCTGGGAAGTGTACCTCAGCCTAGGCAGTTTGAGAAAACCATTAAAGTTCATGCTTAATGAATCTAGCTTCCATACACAGCTCTGTATAAAGATATTATTAAGACTTTTTGTTGCCTGATACAACTGAAAAAAAAATGCTCTTTCCCCCAAAAGAGATTACAAAGTTCATTTTTTGAGTCATGTTCATTTTTTTCCAAGCTGATTCACATTCTTCCTTTGATACCTTATCACTTGCATATCTAAGCTATGCTGTCTTAAGTAAACTTACTGATTTTATTTTGCACTAGATAATAAGGTGATGAAAAACCAAAGAAAATAAATGTATCTGGCTAGTGAATAAGTAAATATCTTTGCATTAAAATAAGGAAGAAACATAAGTATAATATTTCTTAAGTATAATATTTCTTATTTCTACAATTATATCAATAAGTACTTTCTTCCCATATTCCCCTTGCTACTATCATTCTTTTTTTCTTCAGAAAGCACCTAGGCTGTTTATTATTCTTTCTTTGATGTATCAACACAAAAACATCATTCCTGAAAGCTCTGGGCATGTTAACAGTCTTCCCTGAGTTAAATTATAATTTTCTATTCATTTTATTGTATAATGTAGGACTATTAACAGACACTTGAGAAATTCCTACATTCCAGGCATGCTATGGTATACACCTAAGGTGTTATCATTGTAAACTAATATATTTCTGTTAGCCTTAAACACCCCATCTAGACAGCAACTTTCTTTTCTGCTTGTTAATTCAATGGTATGCTGTACCTAGAGTGGCCAGACAACAGCCTCACTAAATGGAATCTGTGTTGAGTACCTTATAAACTATGACCTCTTGACCAACAAATATGGGAAACTACATTTTATTAATGGATCACTAGTGAATGGTATTGCTACAAGTCTTTCCCTTCCCTTCCCTTCCCTTCCCTTCCCTTCCCTTCCCTTCCCTTCCCTTCCCTTCCCTTCCCTTCCCTTCCCTTCCCTTCCCTTCCCTTCCCTTCATAATCTTCTGTTTTCTTGACTGTGTTCCTTTATTAGCTCATTCTTGCCTGCAACTCAAAAGTCTTCCTGCATCTATTTCTCAAATTCAGGGAATATACCATGCACTGCCATACTTAGTAACCTTTCCACTTTCATCCCTGACTTTCTGGACTTCTGAATAATGGATGAGGAAGAAACAGCATAGAGTTCTCACTCCAAATATCTAGGAGGACGTCGTCCAGATTTGTAATGTGATGGCCCCATCTGATGCCAAAACTATGTCTTCAGAGGATCAGTCCACATCTATGAATGCAGAATAATGAGGAACATGATAAAATCACTTCTAGGCCCACTGATGAACCTCATTTGTTGTGCTTTGAGTTTGAGTTTGCTATGAAAATTCTGTTCTTTAGAGGAGGATGACAGTGGACAAGGTATTCTATCAGATTATAAATGGTAGTTTTGGCTGAAGCATTATGGACAGAGAAGGTCAGTCCATATCCAGGTTAAGTGTGCTTTCAAGCAACCAGGCAGGCACTCAAAATCAGGCTTATTGAGAGGCTTTCTTCTTATGTCTGTGATTCAGAGATGCTGTATAGGCATGTAAATGCTGCTACTATGTGTTTTCAGGAAGCAACCTTAAAGTCATTAGAACCACCCCTAAACCATACCTATGGTTCTCATCGCCAGTCAATTTATCTATGTCACGAAAGTAGGGACCATGAACATGGAGCTAATTCCTTATGCAACAGTGCCTCTGGCCTCCTAGATCCTCATTATTTCACTTGTGCCTTCCAGGCATGCTGGAGTCCTATATCTTCTATGCTTCTTCCATTTGATGATGGAGTGCACACACAGTTTAATGGCTTGGGCAGTTGAATAATATCCAGTTTAGGATAGACAACTGAGTTTGTATAACTGGAGGGCTTAAGGATAAGTCACACACTTTAAAAATGCATCTGCCATTTGTAGTGCTGCATTGTCTGGGTCGTATGGTGCCACATCAGTTCTTTGCATCCCAGTCTATGCAAAAGCCTTATCCTGTTCTGAGCCCTACTTAAAACCATCATTTCCTAGGTCATAGCCAAAGAGGAAAGTAAGAGGTATTCACTCAACAGCTTCTGTTTTAGAGATTAATGAAAAGTATCCATCTATCTGGTACCTGGGCTGACCTCTCTAATTACAACTCGGAAGCCAAGTTCTATTATGTACCTGTAATAATTTATGTATCCACACTTAAGACAAGGAAGGGTTTGAGGGATCTATGGTTAAAAAAGTTTACAAATGTTGTTGTTTTGGAAAATAAATCAAAGTCTACTCCTACTGGGATTAAGCTTCAACTTATCTTCACTCTTCTTTCATAGAGACAAAGTGTCTCTTTTTCTTTAAGTCTTCCTTAGTCTCTTAGGTATAAATTTGAGAATATATGCAGATTGGTTACATAATACAACTATTAACACACATTTTCAACTTGTATACTTTACTGAACTGACTATGGTAGACGGAATTCTGAAGTTGCTATCTTTACCATTTCCTCCTGAAGCTAATCCCATGATTTGTTATCTTATATGATGATAGAAATTATTTCTATGTAATGAAGACTACAAAGAAAGTTCTCTGCTGCAGAGATAAAGCAATCTACAAAACAGGGTTCTAGGGGTGGTTTCAACTAAGAGTGGTCCCAATGTCAGTCTTTAAATGGAAAGGACCTGACTGCTATAAAATGGACCATGATCAATGTTTGCTATGGCCACTGGTGCTGGGTGCTTTTTTTTTAAAATTTCAGTTGCCATTTTTGTCTCCTTTCTTGACTTTGTGCTTCCCAAAGCCCTCTCATGTTTTGTTTGTTTGTTTGTTTGCTTGCTCAGCTAAAATCCATGCACATTGTGCTGCCATCCTTTTGTCCTTGGGCTATTACCTTCATGAGTGTTTCTTTTTTTTTTTTTAGTTCTCTCATATGTGATATAAGCTGTGTTCAAGAGACCTGAAAGCAGGAACATTCCCCCTTTCCTAGATGAAATAAAGCTGTGGTTGATTGAGTCTTTCCCATTTTATATAGAGTCATCTTAGAATATTTCAAATGATCAATTTTCTCTTACCCTTTTCAGAGCAGAAAGGGACTTTCTTAGGCTGTCATTATGAAGCTTTGTTAGCACTTCTGAAGGTAAAGCCCATAGCAGTGCGCAGGTCACTTGCCATGTCTCTAGTCACCAGGAGCTCTTTATTCCCATATTATTCCACACTAAGATCCCCGCAAGTTTTCCACTTGTTATTTAAGTTGTAGCCGCAACATGTCTTCTATTTCAGATTTCAGCTGTGGTTCTCTGATTTGTCTGTCTTTCCAGATGTTGAAAGATGGTGATTTGCCCTGAAAACTCAGTTCTTTTTTGGGTGGAAGAAAAGTTGTCCATTTTCAGAGTATTCAGCCCACTTTGGTTGTAAGGGTAACCACACCAGTTTCTAATCAAAAGACAGCTATCACCAAAAGTTCTTTACTTCTTTATTTTTAAATTTACCTTCTTGAATTTTTTTTCTATTCTCCCTTTGTTCTTTAAAAACTTTTTCTTGAGTCTTCACTGCAAACATCAAATCAATTGTTTCTGAAATTGTCTCTGTCTTTCTACACACACACACACACACACACACACACACACACACACACATCACCGATCTGTTTTCCTTTGCATCTCCACAGTGGACATACTATCTGTTTCTTATGTTGAGTCATTCTAAGTATCATAGGAAGAGAAGTCTCTTTAAACCAGAAAATTGTAAACACCTCTTATTCTTAGACTGTCCTTATTTACTTTGTACTTGACTTAAGGTAGTCTCACCTTCACCCTCTCATAGCTAGGTTTTTAACAGAAATCAATAAGCACAATACTAACCTAACTCACCCTAATCTTGTATTCATTCAACACAGGTCCAATAAATGCATGTCAAATCACCTTGTCCTTCTAGTCTCTATTCTTGGAAAGTCCAATACAACTTGCTGCCTGTGTAAGCATTACTTTCTGAATTGTTTGGTACTGATTGTAATAAGTACAGATAACAGATTAATATTTTAGAAACTTATACAACAATTTGAACGTCATTTGATATCTGAGAAATCTAAGACATTCATTTTCAATTACACGTCAGATTTTATTTTTTGTGTCGCATTCAATAAACAATTTGTTTCTCAGATGTATTCAGTTGAAGAATCTGGCCATGGATATTTATTAAAAATATAAAAAGATCAAAAGATAAAACCCTCTATCAGTTAACAGGAAAATTTTTATGACCTGTGCAGTAAACACTGTGTTAGTTAGCAAGAAATTGATACACTAAACCAGAAAATATTATTGCCCAGTTAAATGTGGCCAGTAAATTTAGCCAAATATTAATCCAATATAACATGACAAACTCTTAGTATGGCCATGTGCTTGGTTTTCCATTTGTTTCAACTGGAGTTAATGTTGTGGATATCAAAACAAAATCTGGGATCATTTTGGTATACCTGAACATGATGAAAACCAAGGAGAGGTTCCTGGCTTTTACCACCATAACAACTCATTTTCTGCAGAACGGTAAGTGAGTCATTTAAATTTCTCCTTTCCACCCATTTATCCTGAGAGTATATGGAAATGGATGAACCAAAGATCTGGTTTAAGAGTATGGGAGAATGAAGAGATGTGGAAGACTGGATGTAATAGAGAGGAGCTGGCCTTGACTTTGACTTTCTTAGGCATCTCCTTCCCTGCAGTATGTATGGATGACTGTCATGTCCTCCTCTAGTGCTGACCCTGGGTGTACATGTTCAAGGAAGAAAGAGGGAGTAAATCTTAGGCTTCCATTCTTTTTGTTCTTCATGGTATCCCATTTTGCTATTGCCCAAGGGGCAAGACTATTGTTGAGTTCTACCTCTTGGTACTGCAGATGACTGTCACAGCTACCAGATGACTGTCATGGCTACCAGACTGGGATGTCTGTGTTTTTTCCTGCCACTCTGCCAAGGGGTAGGGAATTATTCAGAGGACAGACAGATGTCTGTATCCCTTGAGGTGTCTTGAAAAGGTTTTGTATGCAATTTTGCTAGTGTTGCTGGTAATGGTGTAAAGGTACGTTCTTCCTTGCTAGGGTTCATATGTAGCCCAGGCTGACCTTAAACTCATTATCCTCTTGTCTCTGCCTCCTGAGTGCTGAGATCTCAGGTCCATACTGTCTTGTTAGCTGTGTGTTTTCAGAAACATTTTCAATAATTTATTTTTCTAATAATAATAAAATCTCACATGCCAAGACATTTCAACAGCACAAAGGATTTAATAATAATTTCAATTCATTTTTTTTTCTCTGCCTTCCCCATACTGTTCTGTGTTACCCTGCTTTCTCCAAACCACAAATGTCAGCCTCATGGAGCCATTATTTTGCTCCAAAGGACGTGGAAAGAAGTTTTCTCAAATTCTGGAGAGGGTAATATGGAAACCCAAGTCTGGAGGTTTACTGTGAAATGGGAAAGGTCTTTCTGAATAAACGAATTAAAAATCTTCTGGGTCATTGCTCCCAAAGACCTTGGTCTAACAAAAAGACAATCTTGGTGTGAAGAAAGATGCAGTTCTGCAGTGGATACCATTTCTGTCTGGTCACAGGGCTCTGTGACACAATGGCAAAGTAGCTGAGTATTGCCTTCCACAAATGCCTCAAAGAATACAGATCCAACGTGGAGGCAGCCTAGAAACCTTATCCTGATGCTAGCATGTAGCTGTGGTAGCCCACTGGGTGGAGGCTTTGGGCTGGTCCTACTGTTCTAAGATGGCTGAGAACAACCCTGGAGCTGGACAGGTCTGGCTGCAGGAAACTACCACTGAATCTGTGAAGTTGCGGGTAGGCAGAGAACTTCCTGTGCCTGTGCTCCCTTTCAGCCGACCCTTAAATCCCATCCTAAACCGCAGCAGCACAGCAGGCCTGCAGCAGGCCAAACCCTTTACAAAAGAGAAACACCCCCTGCAGTATGGGCATGCCTTGGCGCTGGTGTAATCACACACCTTGTTTCCAATTTTGCTTCTGTCTGAAACAAGTTCCTGGGTGGCCCTATTTTCAGGTACAGTGGGCATAATAATAATAATGAACTTCCGGAGTATTCGTGAGTATCAAACCGTCCAGTTTCAGAGGGCAACTCTGAACTCATAGATTGCCTCTTTTTCTCTGTGACACGGTAAGACTTCAGTACTCAGCACGCCTGGATTCATTCTAAGGGCCCCAGGATCCCTGAGTTCTTGTAGTCACTAGTTTGTGTGTTGGAGCTGAAAGGCATACAAATGAAGCAAAGGATGCTTTCGCAAGTAATGGGTTTCTAGGGCCTCTCGCTGGATACCTCCAAGGGGGAACAGCCGGCTTTCCAGAAAGAAGGGGTGGCACAAAAAAGAGGGGTTGGGCAAATTGTGGGGCGGGGAGTCCTGAACTGCTCTGTGTTCCAGGGAGGAGGAGGAAGGAGGGCAGGCCACAGACGGGAGGGAGGGAAAGGAGGCCGCCAAGGAGGAGTTTTCCAGCCTGGCCTTAGCGGCTCTGGCTCACTACAACAGCCCCTCTGTCTCTTGGCTTCCTCCAGCCCCTTAAGTGCGCTGCTCATGCTGCCCAGCAAGGGAATGCGCCGGCTCGCCATGGGGAGCCTGGGACTCAGACCCATGCTGTGGCTGCCTCAAGTGCTGCTGCTGTTGCTGCTGCGCGTCCCGCAGAGCTGGGGATTTCCAGGTAGGAGCTAGAGATGGAGGTATTTCCCCGGCTGGAAATAGAGGAACCTCGAAACAGTCTCCGGAAACCCCTCGCTCAGAACACAGGGAGGTGTGGGGGCGCCCTTTGTTTATTCTGAACTCAGCTTTTGTGGTCCCAGGAGCGGGTAAAGAGGAGTGGGGCTGCAGACTGGGTACAAGGAACAGAGAATTATCATGCAGTGCCTGGAGCCTGAACCCAAGCACCTTCTGCTCCAGGGCTCCAAGGTTTAAATCAAACCCTCTTGATGTAGAAGGCTACAAAGAGAAAGTTTGGCCACAGGCTTATTTGCTTCTTTCTAAGCACACTGCTTCACTGCTTTGCTTTCTTTTCTTTCTCTTTCTTTCTTTCTTTCTTTCTTTCTTTCTTTCTTTCTTTCTTTCTTTCTTTCTTTCTTTCTTTCTTTCTTTCTTTCTTTCTTTCTTTCTTTCTTTCTTTTTCTTTTTTCCTTTCACAGGGTTCTGATGGCTGTCAGCTCTCTGGGCCTGGCAGCTTACTTTTGGAAGAAGACCCATGTTTTAGCCCCCTCTGGAGGCCATGGACTTCACCAGCCAGAGGGGTTTTCACACAGCACACCCCCTTGTCCTGTTCTCCCGTCCCATCCCCCAAACCCACACCTCCACCCCACACCCAGCGAGCCATACTCTGGGATTCCGAGAAAGTTTGCTTCTCTGAGGGAGAAGTGCCAACTGACAGTGGTGACATGTGGCATGCACTTGGTTAGCACCAGGGAAAGCAGGAAAGGCGGCTGGATTGTGCTGGAGGGCGTGGTCTCCAACATCTAAGGGGACCCTGGTATTTACTGGGTTTCACAGTGAAGGGAAAATTCTCATTGGAAATGCTTCTTTAAAAACCCCTAGTTAAAGTCCTCACAATGAAATCTTAGGCTAATAGAGAGTGTCAGAGAGGCGCAGCTGGCTACATGCTATGCACCCCTGTGGCCTTAGAATGAAGAGTCAATCAATATGGGGGTTTTTAACTTTCTGTTAATAGAAAAGTGGTGACATTAAGTATAAAGTATGAAAATACTCGCCTTTGTGTTCGACATCAGTATGTACAGTTTAAATCTGGAGCCTGAAAACAACAACAACAAAAACAAAAACAAAAACAGTCCTCAACTGAGATAAAATGATAAGGAGGTCCCAGGTAGGGAGCTGGGTAGATGTAGGGATGGCTTTTGTTCCAAATCAGTGGATGGATGGATGGGTGGGTGGGTGGTGTGTGAATTAATAGACAGGAACATTTGTGTTTTGTGATGATGCTTGCAGGTTTGAAGTTTTGCAGGAACTGCCTGGGGTGGGGGGGGAGTGCAAAGGAGTCTTTCCCTTTGTTACTAGAAAAAAAAATAATTTTATGATGTTAATGTCCCACTCACCCCCTTGACAATACTTTTGTTAAAAGGAGCTTAGAGGGGAAGGAGACAGTCTAAGTGAAAGAATCTCAACTTCTGATTGAGTTTGTCCCAGAAAGGCTCCCTTTCTCATACGCTTTTCCTCCTCTCTCTGACTCTTCCCATCCAACCTCTTTCACTCAGTTTCTACCTTATATAGTATAGCTTGCTGCCAAGCATCAGACTCCCACAGACTCCTAGATTTGCCAGCTCAAGCACTTACTACTGTTTATGTTTTAGGGGTGACCTTGGCTTTCTTGACTTAGTCTGCCAGCCTAAGTCCGGTCAGTCAGGTGGAAACCAGGTTCCTCTTTGCCACCAATTTTTTTGTTGTTATTGTTGATTCCTGACCTGCAGTCTGTCTTTGCTCAGATGAGCTGAAGTTTTTCTGACAAGCACTTTCCAGGAGCTCTCTGCCCTCCCTCAACCCCTCCCACACCATTTTTCTTGTCTATTTTTAGCCTGTTTCTTTTTAAAATTATTTCTTTTATTTTTTATATTTAATATTCCATTTTCCTTCCTCCAAACCCTCCCCTGTGCCCCACCCCCTTGCTTTCTATACTACAGAATGCTAGTGAGTTGGATCCCTCTCTTGGCACATCTCAATGGAGTATCTTGGGGAGTGAGTTCTGTTGGGGCTGTTGAATCTGACAGAGGGAATTTCAGTCCAAGCCAGAGACTGTAAATTTCTGGGGAAGGGAAACACTCTAGACTTGTACATCTGGAGACGAATCACATAAGCTGAGTTCACTATTCATGCAGTGACAGGTTTTAAAGGTTGTCAGAGGGGCACCCCTTCCATATGTGGACTTCATGTCTCCAGGAAGAACCAGTGAAAGAAGATTTGGATCTGCAACTTCATAAAGAGGTGGCTAGGGATTTAAGACCCCATCAGCTCTCTAATTATGTAACCATCTGAGCTCTTATAGCAAATCTGTCAGAGAAAGGACAAATCTTTTCCATTTTCACTGGGAGAAGCTATCTGGAGTTCTTTCAACTCTGAATTTGATGCAGCTTTTCTGAGCCCCTGATTTATTCTTTGCAGCCAATCAAAGACTGTGTATCTACAGAAATCCACACAAAGCATCTGAGTGATCCTAACAAAGTTGCCTGTGTTTGTGTTTGGATTCCTTTAAGAAATGGGAGTTTTCATTAATTCTATTCTTAAATTACCTCATGAAAGTTTCTGTACTTTTGAGACTTTGGAGGTTCACTCTAACTCCTGCAAAAAAAGCTGAAGGTGGAGAATGAATGTCGTGGCCATGGAAAAAGGCATTGCAAATTTCCTAGCACTACAGAAAACAGGTAAATTAGTGTGGGAAAACCTTAAAGCTAAATCAGACCATGGCAGTCAAAGCAGGCCTTGACACTGCTACATTTAGCGATAAGTATTAGGAGCAGAGCACCTATCTCAGGCTCTACAATTAAGGTCTCATCATAAACTGGCTAGAAATTTCCATTTGTGTTTAAAACATATAATCAGCTGACAAAATTACTCTGCAATATAAAAAGAAGATATGCTAGAGGGAGGAGGGCAGTTTTTGTCTGGCTTTGTCTTTGCTGAGAACAATTCTAGTACAGTAAATTGTTAACACTTCTCATTTCACAGATTTGTGAGTTGAACAAGGTACCAGAAACCATGATTAAGGCACCAATTTCAGACCTTCCTGCCTCCTTAGTCCTTGCACCATAATCAAAGTGACATCCCTTGCCTTCTAGATGACTACTACAGCATTAGTCTCTCTGAGGTTAACTTATTGTCCTTCTTCGGGGGCCAAATACAGATCTTTTAAGTGGACTGTGTGTGTGTGCTCGAGTGTGCGGGCCCATAAATGTGCATGTGGGCAGGTATGTACAGGTATGTGCAGGTATATGTGTATTCTTGTAGAACCTCGAAGTCAGTGTCAGAAGTCTTCTGATTCTTTCTTCCTTATTGGTTTTCTGAGGCAGGGTCTCTCTCAATCAATTGGGGACTCATCAATTGAGCAAAACTAGCTGGCCAGAGAGCCATAGGAATCCTATCTCCTCTTATCCATTGCTGGGTTTACAACTGTGTACCACCATGTCCTGCTCTTCATGTGAGTGCTAGGGATCTGATCTTAAATTGTTATGCTTAGGTGGCAAGCACTTTCCTGATTAAGCTACGCATATCCACTCTCATGTCAAAGGTTCCCATTATATTCAGGGTCCTGAATGGTTCAAGCACAATTCTCAAGTGCTTCACCCTTGGCTTGTAAGACCTAACCCATATGCAGTACATGGCCCTATAGTAATGTAGTGACATTTTCCTTCTTTGTAGACACCACTGCCTGCAGCTTGTACTGACCCAGCCAGCCATTCAGACCATTCAAAATTCTTCTCATTATCTAGAAACATCCAAGCTTTGAAGAAATCAACTGACTAATCCTTCCTTCCTTTCTCCCACGCTCCCTGTTTCTTCCCTCCCTTCCCCCTCCCTCCCTCCCTGCCTCCCCCCCACTTCCTTTCAGCCTAGTTATGAGGATGAGACATATGGCTTTGTGTATGCTATTCCTATGTTCTGTGGCTGAGCTACACTCCAGCTCTTGAAATTATTTCTGGATGACCAAAGGGAAGACTCCTATATTTCTTTAAATAAGCACAGCTTTTTGTGGCTGTTTTGTGGTCTTTATCACACATTCCACACATTATAAGTTATGTATTCCTCTTCTAGCTTCTGAGTCCTTAAGTGCTTCAGTTGTACTGTATTTTACCCTTATATGTATTTCTAAAGAATTATTAGCAGAATACCTGGTGCTGATGAATATTTGTGCTTGTGAAATTTAATTTACCCTGAAACTTTGATGATCTGTAAGAAAGGTGTATGGGTAAATGGGATCTTGTGACATCATGAATATACGTACATAGAAACTATGGCTTGCTGGCCACAGAGGTTCATTTTAAATCCATGAGTACCCTCTGTTTAAGCAATAACTGCCTCTGTTGGGGGCTGCAAGATGAGAGACTGAGTGCAGCCATGAGCTGGAGTTAGCGTTTATTTTTGTTGGCCACTTCATTCCATGTCCTTCCAAAGTAGTTGAGTGGTTTCCTTGGTAAGCACACACACACACACACACACACACACACACTCACACATGCGTGCACACACACACATGCCCGCACTCATTTGTGTGTGTATTCTATAACAACTCCCCTTTCAGTAAACACACCTAAAACTAGTAATTGAAAGCAAAATGAGTTTCAATAGATGTTTGCTGTTGCCAAGTTATAACACAGTATGGAGTTTGTAGCAGCCAAGTTATGATTAACATTTAGAAGATTCTCTTGCAAAAGAGCAGTATGAATAATTGCCTCTCAAGTACTAGTTTGTAGGGAGATCCTGAATGCAGTCTCTCCATCTTTAACTATAAGATTTTGGAATTGCCCATTTTAGTGGGCCTTTCTTTTGAGAGGGGCTGCTCCTTACCTGGGCTACTTATATTCTGTTCCAAAGTAGAATTGGTTTCTGTCTTCTCTAATGAAATCCAAGCTTTACCCAGAGTCTTATCTTATCAAGTGGCCAAGAATGATGAAGAAAGAGGTCTGTGCCTGGAAAAGGGGCTGGAACAAGGTATGCAGTTCCATCTTTTCATCAGTTTGCTGTCTTTTGGGGAAATAGGTAGAGTTACCTCAAGTGGCCAGCACTATTATGTAAATGTGTGATGGGCTCTGGCATGCGGGAACTTGGCCTGCTTGTTGAAGGCTGATCCTTGGAGATGCTCCTGCCTAGATGGTGATGCTAGATGTTCAGAGTTGCATTAGAATGTCTTTGGGCTTAGCTAAGCATGTTTTGAACTTGGAAACAGAATTCTGGGCAGCTTTTTCCCACATGGCAAAAAGTCCCTATCCCAATCCAGATCCACTTTGTCTTCCTGTATTCCTAAACTGTGTGAGAAAAAGACACATGTAACATGCAAAATAAATAAATAAATAGATAGATAGATAGATAAATAAATAAATAAATAGACAAGTTCAGAAAAGATGAAATTACAAGAATAGAAGAACTTTGAGTCAACCAATGAGTAGGTGGAGGTGGCCTCTCTAGTTAACACCAGCTATAGAGTTTTCAGTTTTCCTCATTTAAAAAGCAACACTGGGTTAACTGTAGCTCAAAAAGATAGACTGAATCTCATGCCCTAAGTAGAAATAAATCATAAATAAAAAATCAAACAAAGTAGATATAGACACAGACTGAAATTGTTCCTGCACTTGATGGGGAGGATATTGAGTCAATATTTGGGGCACTGATTGTTTGAAGTGGTTGTGAATAAGACCCAAACTATTCAATTTCAAAATCTCTGTAGCATGTAACAGAATTTCCAGGGTTACTTTCCAGAGGCAAAGGAAGATAACAAAATGTCAGTGAATATTTATGATACTCTGAATAAACGAACCAATTAGACAGGAAGCAAGTCTGGGTATAATTAGTTGATGAGACCTTTGGTTATCAAAATGCCAAACAGGACACTATTCTAAATGATTTAGAAACTCTGAGAAGTTTAGACATTCTGAGGGTAAGGTTTGAAGATTAAGGTTTAAAAGGAAAATTTGCATCAAATGTTCGTAGCAACATTGCTAAGGCCACCAAATACCCCAGGTAATAATTGGTTACACCTGGATCTTATGAGCACAGGGCACACTCTGTCCTCAGAAAGCTCCTTAGGTAATGATGCACACCCCAACAATTTTTAGTTCATATTGCATGTTTCTCTGTGCATTGCTCTTCAGGAAGATGATGAATGAGTTTAGACCCAATGACTCAGATTATCCTGGAAACTTGGAGTTGTAAATTGCATATATTTGTTTAAAAACCTTTTAAATGAGTTCTATTAATGACACACTTTTTGCTTGTCTTTCAGATATTATTGCAATAGTTTTTCTGTCGTGCTCTTATAAGGAGGACCTATAGTGTGATTATTCCCACATACCAGTAATTTGATTTCCGTTGTCACCATCACAATGTCTCTCTAGTTGTATTTAATGGGCATGTCTTCAATGCAGTTGCACCCTAGCATCCTCTAATGGATGGCCTTGGTCTGCACTTCATTGTGTGGGCAGCTGAGCTGTGTGACCCTGCCTGGTTCAGGCTTCCAAGGATATCCAAGTACATTAGTTAAATTGGAGCCATGGGGCAAGAATTAAGCCAACAGCTTTGGGACCCATAGTGGAATGTTGAGGAAGTAAGTGGTGGTGGTGTTCACACACAGGATTTTCTGGAACTCAGCTCCCTCATGGCCATTCCTTATAGAAAGTCTGTAGATACATTATCACTGACTCAACATTTGCCAGATCAAGGCTCCAGTTCTTGTTAATACTCAATGGTGAAATGCTGTTTCTACTTAGATTTTAACTCAGCTTTTTAGGTAGTAACATCGTACTCTTTCAGTAATAGCTATGTATAGATCTAATGCCCTCACCTATGTGAGCCAATTGTAGGGTCTTATTAATTCTTCTACCTTATAGTTTAACAGGGAATCTGGCTCCAAGAGGGAAATGACATGCCAGGATGGAATGCTTCTAGACAGCTTCAATCCACCTACTTAGATGGGTGTCTCAGGCTCTATCTAGATTTCTGTAGGAGGTTCTTTCATACCCTGGCTTCCCTGAGCATGCTGCCTAATCCATCTCCTGCAGAATCTTGGTGAAGATGCCTCAGACATGAATGCTTCATGAATTTTAGGGAGGAGCCTTTCAGGCCTAGGCTTTGGGATGCCTGGAATCATATAAGCCTTTAGAAGCAGAACTTCAGTTACAGCTTATGGAAGTGAAACCCCTTCGCTCCTGTAGGGGTGAATCCCCTTCACTTATCTCTGCAGTGACTACTACATATTAAGCACTTTTCTGTGCTTAAACTTGGCAAACTGGGATAAATTATGCTGTAGCGCTCACTGAGACCCTGACCAGAGTGTAGCACAGTATCTCTATTTATATGAATTCTTGGCTGCACTCTCCCTCAGCTTAGGTCTGGGCTGCTTAGGTATTTCTCAGTGGTTATGAGAAACTCCTGCCCCAAGGCCAGTTTTTGATCTCTTTTAAGGACCTTGGAGTTCCATAAGCTTTGCCTCTATGCCACTTGTTTTGGGTTGCACACTTGTAGTGACAGTTTAACAGCTTTATTGAGACATAATTCACCCACTACAGCATTCGCCCATTTAAACTGTACACTTCAGTGGTTGTAGTATGATCATAGAATTCTGTATCCGTCACCATAATCATTTTTAGAATATTTTATTATCTCCTCAAAGAAACTTATGCCCTCTGTCTATCACAGCCTAATCCCTTATCACTCCAACTGCTAGGCAACCACTAGCCTGTTTTCTGACTATAGATTTTTCTATTCTTTTCATTCTCTATAAGTTAAGTTACATGAAACTTGTTTTGTGAGTTACATCTCTCATTTAGCACAATGTTTTCAAAGTTCATCCTTGTTGTCACTTGATTCTATCCTGTAATTTTTTTCATTCTATGGATATACTCCATTATGTTTACCAGTTAATCACTTAATGAACATGTGGTTTGCTTTCACCTAAAGTCTCTTAAGAATAATGCTGCAGACGGCTTCTGAAAGACTCTACCTAGCAGTGTATCAAAGCAGATATTAAGACTCATAACCAAACCTTCGGCAGAGTGTAGGGAATCATATGAAAGAAGGGGGAGTTAGTAAGACCTGGAGAGTACAGGAGCACCACAAGGACTAAATATAACAGGGCACAGGGGTCTTTCATGAGACTGTTTCTCCAACCAAGGACCATGTATGAATATAATGTAGAACCCCTGCTCGGATATAGCCCATGGTAGTTCAGTGTCCAAATGGGTTCTCTAATAAGGGGAACAGGGACTATTTCTGACATGAACTCAAAGGCTCTTCCACCCCACCCCCCTCCCACCAGGGAGGAGCAGCCTTGCTAAGCCACAGAAGAGGACATTGCAGCCAGTCCTGAAGAGACTTGATAAGCTAGGGTCAGATGGAGGGGGAGGAGGTCCTCCACTGTTAGTGGACTTGGAAAGGGGCAGGGAGAAGATGAAAGAGGGAGGGTGGGATTGGGAGGGAATGAGGGAGGGGGCTACAGCTGGAATACAAAGTAAATAACCTGTGATTAATATAAAAAATAAATAAATTATAACAAAGAATAATACTGCAATGAAAATTTGTTTATAGATTTTTGTGGGACATAATACTTTATTTCTTTTAGCTAGAAGCCTAGGAATGGAATATCTGGGTCATACGCTAAACATGAAACATCCAAGAAACTACCAAACTCTTTTCCAGAATGACTACATCCTCTTTCCTTCCCACTAGTAATATGTCCTAACATCTGTACAGCCTCAGCATCACCAACCCTTACATTGATGTCTTTTCTATTAAGTGCCATCATATGATCCCTGTTCATTCACAGTTTCCCCTCAAGTATTGAGTGACAAAACTGTGTCTTTTCTGCAAACAATGAAAGGATTCTGGCCAGAGAAAGTCAATGATATGTGCTCTTTCATTGCTGGCTGGAGAGTACTGTTAGCCTATAATGCACTTCTCAATGAATTAGAAAAGGATGCCCAGTCTTGACACATCTAGTTACATGGGTATAGAATTTTATCCAGAAACTATTTTATGCTAATTCAGAAATAAGGGCAGGCCCAGGATGAAAGACTAGGAAAAGAAGGGCTGGCTAGTATGGTGATCCTCGTTGCTCTTTTGGTGGATGCTATGGTGTGGGAAACTCCCTGAACAGACTTGTAAGCAATGCTGAATGACAGTGGCTTAGCCTCAAATGAGACAAAACTATGAATCTGGCATTCTTTTAAAGCCTATGAGTATTTAAAAGCAAGGCAAAATAAAAAGCTGTGCTTGCATTTCAACATGATCTCTGTACCCTTGGATCATTGGGAACCAAGTCAAAAATTCAGATGTGCAGGCCCCACCCAAAACTTGCTGAATCAGTATCTACATTTTAACAAGATCCTGCTGATGATTTGTAGACAAGGAAATTGAGTACCGGCCTGATGAATGAGTGCAGACCTTTGCCAAACCGAGTCGCTTGCCTGCTTAAAATTGCCACACAAGGGCTCACTGCCCCTCCTCTCCCTTTTTGGTTGGTTTTGACTACATCACTGAATGAATCTTCTGGACTTCCACTTGTAAGTAAGTCCTTTACATTCCTGAGATAAATATATGCTCCTTTAGATTCCTATTCCTTTCTCTAACTCAAAATGCAAACTCTCAGGCCCTTGACTATTTCTTTCTTTTTTAAAAAGGTATTTTGTTTTGTTTTGTTTTTCTTTCTTTCTTTTTCTCAGGCCCTTGACTGTTGTTTTTAAGCTTGCTGACCAATAGGACAGCCCCTGCCTGACCTAATCCAGAACAGCAGCAAAGCACATCTTTAGATTGGCTAGTAACAGGAGCTTTGAGTGGCATTCCCTTGTAGCTAATAATTTTAGTTGTGTAATTTTAGCTAGTTAAAAGCAACAACAACAACAAAATAACAGTAAGTCAGGTCTATGGCGCAGCTCTGTACCTCCAGCTAAGCTAAGGCAAGGGTATTATTGAACTGAAGACCTGCCTGGGCTACAGAGTAAGTCCAAGGTCAATGTGGGTAGCTAAGTGAGGTCCTGGCTCAAAAAGCAACAAGGAAGTTGGAGACAGAGTTCCCTTTTGTTTTCTTATCATCAGTTGAGCAAAAATTTTAAAGTTTCAAGTGGTAAAAATATTCAAATGGAGATTAGTAATTATTTTCTTATCATTGGAATGCAACTCTGTCAATTCACTTGAGTGTAGTATGTTCCTATTTGGTGATGTAAAGATAATATTAACAGAGGTCATATGGCTTATGAAACTAAGAACAGTTTGCCTAAAATGTCTGCCAATCCCTAATGTAAGGTCTTGCTTCTGAATGTGTAACTCAAGACTCGGCTTTTCCTGGTAGCTTTAGAGAAGTGTTGAATTTTGAATACCACTCCAGGACTATGAAATTACAGCCTGCCTTTTAACAGAGGATGCCTAAGTGTTTGGAAGCGCTTCGTCCCTACCAGTAGACTCAGATCAGGACTCAGTTTGGAGGTCTAGGCCAGCCTGCTATAAGTAACAGCATCTTAATTTATATAGCATACAACAGTATATCTAGTTTTCTAGGTTTGGAAGTATTTTATACCCAGATATCTCAAACTCTCCAGAAACTAGGTTCTCATTTTAGTCTTCCCAGTCTTTAGGTAAATCCCAGTGTTGTAATCTAAGCTGGAAATGGTCTGGCCTTTGCTACCTGTTGACAGATTTACTTGATGTTGCCAGTATTTGGAAGCTGCAGACTCTGGTTTCCTTGGATCCATTGCCCGGCCAGGATCTTCCTACATGATATGGCTCAAAGCCCTCTAATGTCTTCCATACCACTTCTTCAACGTACTGCTTCCCAGAGGTGAATAGATGTCTCCTGCTTATTTAGGTTGCATTGTCATTAGTACTTGCTGAGTACTAAGGTCTGAATATAGTTTGTCTCTCTCCAAAACTCGGGATGAAATTTGGTTACCATTGTTCTGGTGTTGGGGTATGAAACTTTGAAGAGATTATTAGAACACCAGGAAGGATTATTGTTTTTCCCACAAGTGGATTCTTACTCTCATAGGACTAGATAAGATATGGTGATTGTGGGTTATTATAAAGCTAGGCCACCTCTTTTGTTTGGCATCTATATACACATACTTGTCCTTTTCTTTCTTACTATAGTTGTAATATGAGGCTAACACCATATGTAACTTTCATACCTTGAACTTCCCAGCCTCCAGAACTTCTAAGCAAAATAAATTTGTTTTCAATCACCCAGTCTCAGGTGTTTTGTTGTAGCAACAGAAAGTGGACCCAAATGCAAAGTTAAGTATGATTCTATAGTGCAGGACTGCCCAGGAAAATTAATATAATAATATAGCTTGTTACACTTTGATAGAGAACTAGGAAGAATAATGTCAATTCGTGATTCCCAGACCAGTACCAGTAGTAGCATCACTCAAGAATATGTGAGGTAAATAAATTCTCAGGCTCCACCCTAGGACCACTGAATCAGAAACAATGGTCCTGAGAAAGTTGAGCCCAGAAATCTGTATTTTAACAGATACTCCAAGAACTTCTCAGACAGTCATATATGAGAATCATTCATTTGGACAATTTCAAATCAAATTTTCAGAACATCTAACTAGATTAGTACTTCACATGTTGATTTTAATTAGAACTGTTTGTTTTAAATTTTGGGAAACATCACACTGAAATTACTGAGTAGAAGTGAACACAGCAGGCTTCAGGACTAACCCCTGAATTAAATCATCACTGTGAGATTTCTTTCCCAAATAAGCAGTTTGTATGTGCACTTGATTTGAAAAAAGTTCCCCAGGTCAAAAGGCGGCAGCATCTGGCTGATGCAAACATATGTTCTTTGCAATGTGTTTCTGTGTATTAAATTTGAAGAAGGCTAAGGAACAGCCCTTGGGCTATTTCTCTTATGCATAATTCATTCTCTTGGAATATTGATTTGTGGAAGACTGTGCTAGTCTGTAGGCAGTGATGCTCATTACAGATGATTGTCCCTGCGTTTTACACCTCACCCCATTTCTTCTCATTCCAGAACTTCTCACTTAGGGTCTCTATGAGGGCTGGAAGTATTACAGCCTCCAAGCTTCATGTAAATATTCTTTTTTTCTTTGGTCTCAGTACGTTTATATCTTCTGCATTGTCATTTACTTTCAAAGTGCCAGTGACACTGAGTCATTTGAGTGTCTGGTTGAAGTTGAAGGAACCACTAAGCTATACTTTCTCTGTGGGCTGACTGCTAGGGGCAAGCAAGAGGAGGTCAAGACGAGGAAACTGCTCTGACCTTGGCTTTCAGTGTGAACGGATGAGACAACTGATGGCTTTTACTTTTATACTTCTTTGGGAAGAGAAAATACAAATCTTGTGCTGTAGCTTACTTTGGTCTGCGCTGCAATCTGAAAAATTACGCTTATTTTTAAATCAGGTCATTTGAAGTAGATAAGTTGGAACTCTGTTGACCCTTTTAAATATGATAAAAAGAAGTTAGGGTGTAGCTCAGTGGTAGATCACTTAGCAGTTGCAAAACCTGAGTTTGAGTGTCCAGCACAGAAAAAAATATAAAAGTAAATCATATTTATTGTGAAAGCACTTAGAAACCTGAAAAGAAAGGTAGAAGAAGGTTGACCTCTTATTTTCCCCTGGACTCTAATTTTTCCCCTAGAATCACCACTCTGAGCAGTTTGTTAAAAACTTCTTGCATTTTTTCTCTGTGTGATTTTTGTTTGGTTTGTTTAAAAATTGTTTTAAAACATTTATTCAGTTTACATTCCTATCACAAACCCCTCTGCCCTCTCCTTCCCAGCCTTCCCTCCTACCCTCCTACCCTCTTCGCCCTTTCCTCCCTCCTCTTCTCCTCAGAAAAGGGGAGCCTCCCCACCCCATCAGCCTGCCCAAGCTTATCAAGTCCCATTTCCGCTAAGCACATCTTCTTCTGCTAAGGCCCTAAAAGGCAGCCCAGTTAGGGGAAAATGATCGAAAAGCAGGCAACAGAGCCCATGTCAGAGACAGCCCAGATCTAATTGCTGGGATACTCTCATGAAGACCAAGCTGCCCACCAGCTACATATGTAAATGGGACCTAGGTCCAGTAAATGCATGCTCTTTGGTTTGTGGTTCAGTTTCTGTGAGCCTTCATGGCCCTCGGTTACTTGACTCTGTTGGCCTTCTTGTAGAGTTCTTGTCCCCTCTGGGTCCCTCTATCCTTTCCCCCACATTTCCATAAGACTCCCCTAATTTCACCTAATGTTTGTCTGTGAGTCTCAGCATCTGTTTCCATCAGCTGCTGAGTGAAGTCTCTCAGAAGACAGTTATGTTAGGCTCCTGTCTGCAAGCATAGCAGAGTATCATTAATAGTGTCAGGGGATGGCTGTCTCCCATTGTGTGTGTGTGTGTGTGTGATTTCTGTAAAGACACAAGATGTGAAAAAAAAATGTCTGGACACGTGGAGCAACAATAAGGTAAATACATGGGATTATCTCATTTGCCAGAAAACAGAGGCCCATGAGATAGATGGCATTAGAAGTGAGTGTGGTCCAAAAAGAAACTTCTCTCTAGCTTTCTCCCATGCTCACTAGCTGTTAGATACCATGAATTCTCAACCACTGCCTAGGTCTGTGGCCTTGCTCAAAGCCTGGCTGAGGCCTCCCTTCCTTTATTCAGTTTTCATTGTGTCCTGGGCAATCTTTTAAATCTATTAAACTTTTGGAGGACCATATGACACACCACAAATTGCTTTTGTTCCATCATCTGGTTTTACTTTAAAGGGTAGCCTTCTTTCGTTTGTCTGTGCTGAGTGGGATCAGTTAGGTTTCAGAGCTTTGGAAATGGTCTTTAGTGGAAACAGGAGTTGGCTTTAGTTAAAGGCTCCTGCTTTATGCTGACGTCTTCAGTATTAGAAACCTGTACATTTTCCTGTTCCTCTCCTGTCTCTCAGAGCTAAACAACAAGCAGAGACACATTTGGTTCTTCAAAGTATTATGCAATAGGAGGCTATACTGGAAAAAAAAAAGTGTTCTTTTCCTTTGGACCAGAGTAATGCTTTTATTTATAAAGTTATCCTTTCAGCTTTTTTTTTTGTTAAGATCTAAAATGTGGGCACAATTAAAATTTCACAAGCCACATGCTGTCTTCATTATCTTTGCTAATTAAAAGCAGAGTGCTTGGAGGCTAAGGACGCTATTTATTCTGCCTAGAGCTTCCTCTGGGGCTTTTCTGCAGAAGTGTTTGACTAGAGGGTTCATCTAGGATACCTAGATGAACAAGCTATAGGAGCAAGGCTAACTCTATGAGGTTATGCTTCACAAGGATTACTTTCTTACTCTCTACCCTGTATACTGCTATTTTTTTCCTTTGATGAAATCAAGTTACAATGGACATGTAGGAACATTCTTGTCAAGGAAAAAATTAACATAGGGACAGTAATTGGGTGCAAAAGTGTAGGTAAATTTCCTTAGTTAAGATGACATTTCAAATCACCCACAGTGGTGACCCTCTGCAGTTTCCCAAGAATCTCTGTCATCTTGACCTACCCTTCATTCTTTGCCTCTCTGTGTCTGCCCATCATTGTACTTTCTGGGTTTCCTACCCCAAATAAGCTACTTGCACTCTGTCTTATAGCCTGCTTTGGGAGAAGACAAACATTGGCCATGTTGGAATTTAACCCAGGGTTTTGGCTTCCCTCCTGAAGTTGTTTATTTCAACTGATATATTAATACCTGCTAAACGGAGATGTGCAGTGGGCAGGTTCTATGATAGAAGCTTGATGGTTGTTTTCCTTATTATTATGCAAGAAACTACCTAAAATTTGGTGGTTCAAATCAGTGGCAACCATTTACTTATTCATGATTTTATAGTTTGGTCAGGGCTCAGTGTGTAAGGCTCATCTCCCATCCACATGCTGTTGGCTGTGTGGCTTTATCTGGGGTTATCTTTATCAAGATGGCTCCACTCACATTCTTGGTACTTCATTTACAATGGCTAAACCCCTACTTTTAAGTCTTTTAGATTGTCATTGATCATACCAGTCTATCTGTTTTTACCAAATACCCAGCAGAATAAATAGACATCTTTGTATTCAGTATACAGAGTAAAATCAAAGCCTGCCAGGATTCCATTGTAAGGTATAGATGTAGTTTGTCTTTGCTTTTTGTGGCTTGTTTTTCCCAACCTTTATTTCCCCTAGCTAGTTTCACCCCCTATCACTAGATAGGAAAGACAGAAGAATAGAGAGGATAGAGATATATAGATACCTAAATGTAGTTTCTTTCTTATTTCTTCTTTGAGCATGACTACAAAAAACAAACAAACAAACAAACAAAAAAAAAAACTGCAAGCAACACCCGTGAATAATTAACAACCACAAACTCAGCCTGTTGATGCCCTAGCATTTATAAAACCTCCAAAATTTTCCAGAATTCTTAATGTTACACGATTGCAGAAACTATGCAGTGGACCAAACAACACCCCTGTCTGAATAAACTGCTTTTACCAAGAATATATAAAGAACACTCTAAACTCAATAACAAGAAAAATAAGCAATCCCATTATAAAGATGTTAAAATGTTTTAACAGACATAAAATAAAATATATGAGGAGATGCTTAACATCATCATTCACCTACTAACAATTGGATGAACATGGCTGATATAACGTCTACTTTCATCTGCCAAAAACATGAACAAAGTCATCTTCTCTTTTTGGAAACTGACCTTCACTGTACAGTGCAAATATAAGGTGTGATCACTACTATCAAGAAGGAATTTGCACACATTTATAATCCCTGTGTAGACTGACTAGCTACTTCATATTTCCCTTACTAGAATTTAAGTGACACACATCCACAAATTGCTAGCCAGGAACTTTAAGTAACCACTGGCTACCAGCAATTTGAAGCAGATCATTTACTGTAAGCTCAAGAGGATGTGGGTGTCTTCCACCATGTCTTTCCAAGCCGATTTAGGTTTGCTAGGGATCCCTAAAAACCTCCCTTCATCTACTCCTGTCCTCAAGTACCTAATGTTATCTCATTTCAAGGAACTTGTATCATTTTAGCCACTAAAGTACTGTGTAGTACTTTAGTGTCTTTGGTACTATTAGTATAAAAGAGATTTATATCATCCTGATTTTTTTCTGTGAATTCATTTATTCTTGGTGTTAAAATCTGAAATGTATTATTTTACATTTTTTTTCTAGGAACAAATGCTCAATTAAATGCTCAGATCACTGATTTTATGACAAGTAAGAAGCAACATTTTTCATCTAGTTTCTAAATTTGGAATAAAATTCTTAGAAGAACAGCTGCAATATCCCAAACAATTTTCTATTTCTATGAATCCCAAATGCCCCCTTTTCATGCACATTCCAGAAATTCCTGGAATGAAAAAAATAAGAACATGCAGGGTTTTGTTTTGATGTATAAAGTCTGTATGTATGTTTGTATGTGTGCATGTATTGCTTGTTTTTAATATGCATACAAAGTAACAGGCTTCATTTAACTATGATATTTTTGTACATAATTTGTTTTTGTTGATCTTTTTCCCTGCTTCTCTTCCAGATCCACCAATGCCACCAGTCTCCTGCTTGCACCCTTTTGCCTCTATCCTAGCAGTCCCCCTTTCATTCTGATGTCATTTGTATCACCCTTTTCTACCCCTGTGCCTTAAGCCCTCTACCTCTCCTCTCATGATTCTCTTTCTGGTTTCATGATCTATGCCCATCACCCCACATACAAATATGCACATAAAATATTCAGTTAGGATTCACATGTGAAAGATAAAATGTAACCTTCATCTTCTAGAATCTGGATGACCCACCTCAGTATAGTATTTTCCACATTCACCCATATTCCTGTGAATTTCAGGGCTTTGTTTTCATCTATTATCTCAGTAATAGTTTCACAAGTTGATGTACAGGTTAGAACAGCTTTGTGCTCTTTATCCTGATGTGCTAGTCTGTGTGCCCATTCCTGCACTTATTTCAGTAACATCTTGCTTACTGTAGCTTTGCAGTAAGTCTTAAACTCAATAGTGTGATTTCTCCAAGTTTATTCTGATTTTATGAAATCACTTTAGACATAAATGCCAACATAAATCTTGCTGAGATTATTTATTGATGTTATTTTAATTCCATTGATAAAGTTGGGCAACAATTTGATTTTTTTTAACTTGAAATTTCCAACCAACAAGCACAGTACAACTTTCCATTTACTTGGGTCTTGTTTGACCCTGATCACTAGCTCTTTTTTTGGTAAGCAGATAAAGTAAATATTTTATTGGATTTGTAAATATGTCATCTTAAATTTATGTTTCTTCATTTTTCTGTTTTGAATGTCTTTTATTTATCTTTTAACAATTTCATATATGTATACAATCTGTCTTGATCATATTCACCCCACCTCTCCCTTTCCACTCCTCCTGGGCACTCC
This sequence comes from Meriones unguiculatus, assembly GCF_030254825.1. NCBI lineage: Eukaryota > Metazoa > Chordata > Mammalia > Rodentia > Muridae > Meriones > Meriones unguiculatus. Next base: position 92,250,594 of record NC_083369.1, on the reverse strand, counting down.
AAGACATCCCCTCCCTCATTCCATGCTCTCACTCTCTCTTTTTAACCCATTGAGTCCATTTAGTGCTCCCTCTTAGAACACTAATTTATCTTGCTAGCTTGATCCTGTTTAGGTCATTTAGAATGCAAGTATTACAGTTATAATGAATTGAATAATACAACAAGCATGTTCACAAGACAGCATGTTATAACACTCTTTTTCATCCCTAGACTCTTTTATTTTTCTCTGCCCCCTCTCTGGGTTTGTTCTCTAAGCCTTGGAAATGTTGATACAGATATCCTAGTCTCTTATTCTTAGTACTTTGGTCTGAATCTCTACATTAACTGTTGCCTAGTACAGAAGAAGGTTCTCTGGTCAAAGTTGAGAACAATGTTAATCTAAGGGTCTAAACATAATCCTTAGAAGGAAATATATGACAACATTTCCACTTAGCAAAAGTGGAGGTTCCCCACTAGGGCCAGTTACCCCCTTAGCCATGGCCTTTAGGTAAGGTTTCCAGTATCATTCTTGAATCATTGCCTATGAAAAATGATTAAGCTTTAATAAATGATTTTTGTCTAGGTTTGTTTCATATGGCAATGTTTTTACCTTGAAGTTTAACTAATATTATAATTTAGGGAACTGATTGGAATGCTCACTGCTAGAAAACTCCACTATCTAGAAATATTCTATTAGGATAAGAGATAGAAAAGAAAAGCTCAAAGTCCAAAAAGTGTGAAATAATGGGTTTCTGGAATCACATTTCCAAAGGATTATGTATCTGTCCCTAGCATAGACACAAGTTGCATTTGTTCCTCAAAATAAATATAGTCTTGGAGATTGGAAAGAGTGCTTGGTAGTTAGGAGTGCTTACTAACTACTAGAGGACCCAGGTTCAGTTCTCAGCATCCATATAATGTAGGTTACAGCTATCTGTATTTTGAGCTTCAGGAGAATCTGTCTCCTCTTCTGGCCTTTCTGGTCAATTTATGCAAATGGTGCACATACATACAAGCAAACATGTATACACTAAATAAATGTTTTGAAAAAGTAAGTATAGTTCTTGAAAAAGTAAGTAAGCCTTTGAGGTTTTGAAAAGACCATGCCATTCCCAGAAACCTTTCTCTCTGACTGCTTGCCTTGGACCAGGATGTCAGTGCCTCCCTGCCAGCATGGTCCCCTCCTTGATAGCCATGGACTAATATTATGAAAGTATAAGCAAGCTCCCAAATAAATGCTTTCCTCTAAATATTGCCTTGGTCATAATGTCTCTTCCCAGGAATAAAACAGTAACTAAGACAGCATCTATATAAGACTTTTTCTCACCTCATCTCTCTCATTTGTTTCCTACTTAAACTGTCTTTCAGTCTGCTGCAATGTCTTTGTCTTAATTGTAAAGATATTCAATAGGATATACCAATTCAATTTGCAAAAATGTAGAAACGAAGCTTTCTAAATGCTGGTGGGGCTGGCCAAAGTAATATGTCAAGGTGATAGTGTAGATTTGTAAGAATTCTTAGCATCCCACTCTACTGATTTTTATAGAAAACCTGTGTGGCATTCTCCAAATCTTACCGTGTGTGTGTGTGTGTGTGTGTGTGTGTGTGTGTGTGTGTGTGGTGAATGCATGAGTGTGTATCAGTTGAACCCGGAACTTGCTGATGAACCTAGTCTGGCTAGCCAGCTTCCTCCAGGGATACCCTGTCTCTGTCTTCTGCATGCTGGAATTACAGGAAGGTCACCACATCTACCTGGCATTTACCTGAGTTCTGGGGATCCAAACTTTGTGCCTCTTGCTTATACAACAAGCTCTTTAATTACTGAGTCATTTCTCAACTGCTCACTGATTTTTTTATTCACTTATAACGCTCTTCAACACTTTAAAAGTATATGCAAGAAAACCATTTGTTATGCTAGAAATTAGGATGGTGGTAGGATCTGATCATGCTCTATTTATTGATTTGAGTGATTGTTACATGGGTATGTTCAGTTTGTAGAAATTTATTTCTAGACTTGTGTGTTTGTTAAAAAAAAAAGTGGACAGTTTAGAACTGTGGGTGTGCCTCAGTTGTAGAATTCATGCCTAGTGTTGTGACATTTGAATGTAAAATTTACTTTATGTATCTATGTTTGAGCTGTTGTTCCTCAGCTGATGGTATGGCTTTTGGTGGTCATGGTACCTTAAGCTAGGGCCAGACGGAAGGAGAGGAGGACACCTTCTCTCAGTGGACTCCAAAGTGGGCAGGGAGGAAATGAGGGAGGGCGGGATGGATTGGGAGGGAAAGAGGGAGATACAGCTGGGATACAAGTGAATGTATAAAATTACTCAAAAATAAAAAAAAAAATTAAAAAAAAGAGTGAGGTGGGAGTGGTACAAAAATGGTAGACATTAGAAAATTATATGCCAGCCCTGGTTCCATTCTTATTTCTGTGTCCTGAGCAGCCATAATCTAAGAAGCAGCAGTTACATGCTCCCAGCACTGTGGAGACACTGTCACCAAAGATACCATCACAGCCACAATGGATTGCTCCTGGTGGAACTGTGAGCCAACATCTACCTCTGCTTCCTTAGGTTGTCTGTCAGGTGTTCTATCACAGCACAGAGAAATGTAACGAGCACACCTGAATTCCACAAAGTCCTGGATTCCCTTCCAGCACCATAAAAAAGTGTTTAAAACTGTAGCAACTAGGCATGGTGGGTCCCATCTGTAACACCAGCACACTAAAGGCTAAGGCAGGGAGGGGGATTGTAGGTTTGAGGCCAGCCCTTATACACAGAGGTCCAAGTTATATAAAAAGATGCTGTGGGGGACGTGGGGAGAAAGACAAAGCATACATATAAAGGATCATTCCTGTAGCGAATGTGTTGGGGAACTGGGAAACGATTGCTTTATGACCCTGACCCTTGATTTTTACTTGGAATGCATTGAAATATTTACTAGTGACCTGTACTGTACAGCAAGACATCTCTCTCCTCCTAACGGAGGATTCACTTTCCTATAAAGCCTTTTATTCTCCTCTCCAGAGTGCTTTGCCCTCCTGGAGCCTGTATGAGTACCATGAGTAGTATAGTGTCTTAGGAGGCACAGAGCAGAGACACCATCAATATCATGCAGTGATCTTGGCCATGACCCCAAGGTGCTTGCTTTTGCTATCCATGCTTCTACAAACCAGGGCACATTTGTATCTCTATTGCTCCTGCATGTCTGCACTCCAAGCTCCCAACAAGGTGTGAGATGAAGAGCGTGAAGCTAATTTTCCAAATGACAGCTCCGAAACCTCTTGCTCTCTCTCTCTCACACACACATTAATTCCATGGCACATGAAATTAGTATCCTCTAAGTATTAACTCTCCTCTCTGTCCTCACAGCACGGAAAGGTTAGGAACCTGTTTAGAATCACCAGCAGACTAAAAGCCTCCTCCCTGGGGATGAAGAAACTCTCCTTTATGGGTGTCTTTTATTTTACTTAAAAATATTTTGCTCTCATATTTTAAATCTTATTTCATCTCTGTATCTGTCTGCTCACCACTGTCTCCTGAGAGTTTGATTCCTTAAAATATACAAGTCAGCCTGGCAGCTGTGTGAATGACATTGACACTAGAACATCACAGAATCAACTTCGGAAGAGGCCTGACAGTTCCTTTTTGTCCCCAGTGCAGCAACCTTCCATCCCTCACCAGCATTCATGAATGATAGTTCAAGAGGGTCTCAGAAACCTTATAAACTGCTGCTTCACTTTGGGATGAGATCAGTTCAGCAAACTCTAGCCATTATCCTTGTTTCTCCCTTTTAGGGCTGTACAAAAGTAAGGTTTTTTTTTTTGTTTGCTTGTTTGTTCTTATTTTATGCATGGTGTGGCCAGTGAGTGTTTGGAACACAATGACTATATTTCTCTTAAGCCTAATTTTCTACAAGGTGTAGATCTAAAGTTTCTTCAGCATTAATAAACTACTTTTTTACTTGTTATAAAACTAGTCCATAAGCTTTTTGTTTTGTTTTTATAGTGATTGTTTCTATTCACTTGTTAGTTTTTGAGTCAAACTCTTGGTATCCTGTCTAGACTATCCCAAACTCCTGACAATCCTTTCTACCTCAGCCTTCCAAGTAACTGTCTGATGTGATGCCTGTTACCTTTGGATTTTTTTCTGTTGTTTTTGTTGTTGTTTTCTTTATAGCATCTTTCATGGTGTCTTTGCCCTTATTAATATGTAGCTCTAAGAACTTGCTTACATAGTACCATACTTGGTGTTGTTGATTCTGGATTCTGTTCAGGAAAAGCCAAACTTTTGTATTTTAACCTCTTTCCTCCTGAAGGTCACAGTTTGTTGCTTTGTTTTCTCCTTTATTTTTTCCAGAAGCCACTCTATTGTCACCATGTGGATAGATAGCTGGATTCTCTTTTCAAAGTCTACACACTAAGTTGGGCATGCAGGTCATTGTGAGAAGATACAAGGCTTCAGGCTTATATTTCTATAACTACTTCCTGCATATTTTTAAGAAAGTACCAGCATTGGTGATTTGTTTGTGTGTCACTTCTGAGCAACTGTAGCCAGCAGTGACAATGCACTACACCTTCTTCTCTCAGATGAGGCGGGCAGTACCCACATGTGCTTATTGTTCCCCCCTCATATGTCTGCACATTTCAGAGGCTCTTTTTCCAAGCTTTTCTCAGCGTCCTGAGACGTGGCTCAGTAACAAGTTCTGGAATAATAGGAGATTAGTACACGGAGCCAAAAAAAGAGATCGGGTCAGTAGACAGACAGCTCAGCTCCCATGTCCCTGTGTTTCATTTCCTGCATTTCCTCAACGGAGAGGACTCCATGTTACCTCTAGAAATATCATGCTCACAAAGACTACTTTCATGACATTCTTCCTTTTTCTTTTATCATATTCCCTACTTTATTGCTATGTTTCCAAGAATCGCCTCCCAAATGGACTACGAGCATTCATTTTCTTGTGTTTTGGGTCACAAAGTAAAACATATTTCTCACTATGGTTTACAATAAAAAGGTAAAAATAAATCATTGTTTTCTGCTAATATTATTCACCAGTTGATACTTTTTTAAAAGATCAGTATCATGCTGTGTATACTGTATCAAACACGGCCTTCCGTAGAGTAAATCAAGGAAAGGAAATAACTTCGGTGCTGTTTGTTCTTTTTATATTTATTTCTCTTGTTTTTGAGATTATAATATAATTACATCATTTACCTTTTCCCTTTCCTCCCTCTAAGCCCTTTAATAGACTCTTTCTTGCTCTTTCAAATTAATGGTTTCTATTTCCATTAATTGCTGTTACATGCATATATGTCTGTGTATGTATATATTCCTAATCACATAAATGTAACCGGGTCAGTCTGTAAAATGTTACTTATATGTACATGTGTATATTGTTCATGTTCTTTTAAACCAATACAAATTTGAAATTATCACCATTGTAAAAATATCTTTCAGTTTTTGGGTTAATAATATATTATCAGGTTAAATCCAAGGGTAGAACTGAAATTTTTAGGTCTGTAGTTTCCATTCCCAAAGTTTTAACAGTTTTGAGGATTACCCACCGATAGTCTTTGATGCTTCCTTGCATAATCTTAATTTTTCAGTGATTATGAGGAGGGATTGTACTGTTCACGCTCTCTATATCCAGGCCTTCAGATGTAGTTTCCCTGTAGCTAGAAATTTGAGTTCATATAAACTAACTATCTGTGGTGCTATTGATTTCTCTCTCTTTTTAAACTTTATTTATTTAGTTGTTCACTTTACATCCCAATTGTAGTCCCCAGCCTCCTCTCCTCCTGGCCCCATCCACCCTCTTTCCCTTTTCTTTTTCCCCCTCCTTTACCCCACATAAAGTGGGGACACCCCCACTAACTTGCCCCAGCACTTCACGTTGCATCACCACTGAGCACATCCTCTTCTGTGGTGGCTTGGCAAAGCAGCCCCACCAGGGAGAAGTGATGGAAAAGCATGCAACAGACTCCATGTCAGAAACAACCCATGTTCTAGCACATATGATAAAACAAGAAAGTTTGGGGATGCATTTTGAGGAAGAACTTTTGATTATTCCAGAAGAAAACTGTTAAGAGCAGTTTGTGAGTTGGCTCTATTGGCCGTATTTCCAAACTTTGAGTTTGCGTCAGGACACTCTCAGTCCTTGATGTTGGTGCCTGCATCAGATGATCTCCAAAAGCATTTCCAGAGCTAAGACTCTAAGTTTATTGGCAAGCATGACTTCTGGTTGGAAGCCCAAATGTTTCTTTTTAAGTACTTCTAGGAGAAACAAATTTTGGTACTTGCAAACAAATAATAAACAAACATAACAAACAAGGTCTTTGAATCAAAGGAATCTTAATGGCTATGGTTTTAATTTTTTAAATTAAACATCAAGCAGAGCAGAAGAATATTTACATAATATGCCTCTCTTTATTTTGTCTGTGGCACTGGGGATTGGAACAAGGGCCTCACACATGTGAGGCAAATATAATACCCTTGACCTATGTTCCTAGCTATAGATTATTTATGTAATATGAGTAAGGTAAAAAGGACAACAAACACTGCTATGACTATTTGCTAACTTAATAAGAGCATAGTCTCCCAAAAATCTTAAATATGACTTTGTAGTATTTTTTACTCCTGGCTGGATGCTATGCTTTCTCCTGCCTCCTCAGGTCTAACCAATATCCTAAACCCTGCACTTATCATTCTTTTAATTTTTTACATTATGACTGAGTATATTTATATTTCTAACGATATAACAAAAAATATGTTTTTGGTTATATAACTGGACTGATAGTGAATGTATTTTTCCTAAAATTTACTTTTATTTTCACTTCCTATTATCAGAATTTACTCATCCTCTTGCATGGGGTTGTGACCTAGACAAACAATGTTCACATTACTTAGGGTGGGGGAAGGAATGTTATTGTGTAACTATGTCATCTTTCAGCTATGTTACTCTTCGTGTGCATTTGGATTGTTGTTGGTTTTACAAACTTATAAAGAGTGTTGTTTGTAGAATACAAGTCTATTTCCTTGGTAAATTGCACAGGAGTTTTCCAGAATTAATACTTATGAGTGGATTTCCTGAACCATAGTGCATGCACATCATTGATTTTATCTAGTAATACCAACTTGTTTACCGAAGGGATTATATTAGCTTCAATCTGTGCTACAGTATGTGCTTTCAGGGCTTGACACCCTTTCTCAACAGCTGATAAGATTTTAACTACATTTTCTGAACCAGGAAGTGTGAAATAATATAGACATTTGGGGGAGGCCAGAGAAGGTGGGAGGTCATCTCTAATATACTGAAGTGAGTGGGTCTCTTGAGTTTGTCTTCCATAACACAGAGCTCACCAGTGCACAGGAATAAAAGCTCTGTTTTGGTGCTTGCCCTCAGAGTGAAAGGTGAGCCTGAATACTAGCAATGTTGTCCAGATGTCTGCTTCTTCGGAAGTTTTGGGCCTTACTTATCCTCTGCATTATTGCAAGCTCAAAATAAATTGAAAGGCTTTTAGGTTTTTTTCATCCAGGATTTTAATAGCTTTTCCTGTGAGCACAGGCCAAGTGGTTGATTACAGTACCTGAAATAAACCTCTAAAGTCCTGATTTTGAAAGTGATTTCTCTTTTGCTTATAGTTCCTTTTCATTGTATTTCACGGAATTGGGTGGAAGTAATATGTTTAATGTGTTGTAAGGGCATGTTACCTCCTGTAACTACCTTCCTCTGAGTCACAAACTAGACATTTATCAGTGGAGATGGCTAACCCACTATTTTCTCAAGAATTTATAATAAAATGCAAGTTTCTACTTTGGTAATATTTGAGAATTTTGAGTACATGTTCTTCAGTAGAGAAAGGTCCCTCCCTTATGATGGTCACTAGCCACAGCCTGTTTTAATTCCTTACTCAGAATTCCTTGCTCAGGATTTCAGTAAGGTGAGAGTGGTTTTAGGAAACATCAGTATTCATGCTCTGAAAATGCCAATGTATTATAACCTTCCTTAATAACAAAAGCTCAGATATCCCATTTGACTATGTAAACTTTAAATATGACACTATCACTATACACTTAGAAAATCATTTTAAAAGTTGTACCTACAAAGCAATGATTGACGACTTTTTTTTTTTAAAGAATGAAAACATTTCATATGCATTTCTTTACTTTTGGGTAACTTTCATTGACTGCACTGATTAATTGATTTTGTGAATGGCTTATGCTATTTACCCTTTTCAAGGCTGTGTGAAAATGTTTGAAAGAATAATTTAAAAGGAGGAAGGAATTGTACTAGCTCATAGTGTCAGAAGATTCAGCCCAGGTTGCTTGACTCCATGTGTTTGGCTGGGCCTGTAGTGAAGCCAACTGCTATGATGATAGAATCCTGTGGCAGAGGATGTTCACTTTATGGTAGGCAGGAATTAGGGAAACAAAGAAAAAGACTTCTGGTCATATATAGTCTTCAGAGCTATGCCTCCAGTAGTCTACTTTTTCAGCAGGTCATACCTACTAAAAGAATACCAGCTGGGGACCATTTGGATTCACCTGGGTGCATCTGTATGTGTGTGAATGTGAGCACGTGTGCATTATGCACATGTGTGTGTGCTTAGTGAGACATGGAAGTACTATGCCGTTCATCTTGTCCTTGAAGTAGTGATCCTTCTACTCCTGATTTCTGAATGCCAAGATCATAGATGTATACTATCATGCCTAGCCACTGGAGATTATTTTGGCCAACAAATCTGAATCAGGTGGTTCAGCACAAAGCTGCCACTTCAAGGTGAAAGGCTGGAGGAAAAGCTTCCATTTCACTCCACTTCTCACTTTTTTCTTACTCTGGACTCAATATCTTCTCACCAGGATATTGGGAGATTTTATCTGAAAGATTCCATTTTGGAAAAGTCGCCTTAAATGTGAATACTTTCCTTTCCACTAACTCATGTTTTCTGACAACAGATCACATTCATGTAAATGATCACTTCACCAGCCCCACCAACCTCTTCCTTACATAGAGCCTTGTCTTGATTTTGGTGATGACTGATAATCTGAGGTGTTGGAAGATTTGGATAAGGGCACTGCATGCCCTTCTCCAGCAAGGGACAGAGAGGTGGACAACAGGTCCATTGGGTTTTGTCTTGACAAGTTGCTGTGGAGCACTTAAGAACAAAAGTGGTAATTTATGTTTACATCGGAAATTTCTAAGCTTTGGAAGCTTTGCTCACAGGATTTTCAGTAAGAAAAACTAGAACACACATATAAACATCCATCTCCATGTTAAGCGCTTTGTCGCAATCTTAGTCAGGAGAATGAAATTAGTAACTAACATGATCGCTTTACTACAAACAAAATGAACCTGGTTGTTGTGCTGGCAGGGCAGGGGCTTTTACACATGTGGGAGGTAAGAGTGTCCTCCATGTTTAAAGGTCACAAAGCCACCCAACACATATCTGGAGTTCAACTACATTTTTATGGTTAAAAACAGCTCGGATGGAATATACAGAGGACCTGACCACATTGATAATATGATTTTTAAAGCATGTCCATCAATTTTCTGTTGCTGTGAAGGATGTGTAAGGAAAAAAAAACCTACCATGAAGAAAAGTTTATTTGTGCTCATGGATTAAGAAGTCAGTGCATGGTGACTTGGCCCTATTTCTTTGTGCCTGGGATGGTACTGTCAGAGAAATTTCTCACCTTATATCATACAGTACACAAGAAAGGAAGCAAGGAGGGAGAGAAAGAAATGTGTGTGGGGTGTGAGAGACAGAGAGAAAAACACAGAGTCTACAGATTATCACTCTGGAAATCAGAATTGTCATCAGTTCAGTCTTCCATTCTTTTTACATTTCCACCAAAGTTTGAGTCTCTCAGTGAGCAGTCGTAAATAGTTGCAGGCAGTGTGTGACTGTCAGTTTGAGAACACTGAAAGAAAGGTAGATCCTGCTGTGACTTGAGGTGCCTGAGTGGGTTGGTACCCATCGGGGACCTCCCCTTCTTCTTCTTCTTCATGAGGGCTGGACAGGGAAGAGAGGAGGGAGGGGCTGGGACCAGGCTGAAAAAGCTTAAATTAATAAATAAATGGGAAAAAAGAAAAAAATAGATGCTTTCAAACAAGAGAAACTTTTCAGAAAAGAAACCATCTACGTCTCAGCTCTCAGACAGATCTGTCTTGTTCCTGTTCTTCCTCCTCCTCCTCCTCTTCCTCCTCTTCCTCCTTCTCTTCTTCTGTTTTGGGTCTTTAGTTTCCTGGTTTGTTGTTTTGTTTTGTTTTTCAATATAGGCAGTACTGTCTTAAAAAGCCTTTCATGAAAGACTTCAAGTGAAATCCAAGCATCAAGTGTTTTTTGGACCTCTGTTGAGGGAGCAGAAAATATTCCAGAATTTAAAAAAAAATCTTAGATATCTTTTAACTGAGGAGGCTGTAACCTGTCAGTTACAGGAATTTCATAATGTTCATTTCAGGGATTTGGAGAAAGCATCTTTCTACACAGCCTCTTCTCTTTCTCTGTACCATTTAATCTAGTGCATTAAAATATCACCCAGCATCTGGCAATTAAGGGCTGGTGCCTACCACTGTCGGCACACACTACAGTGATTTTGTTTTACTTTCTTAGTACCTTTCGTCTCTTGAATCCAGTTATTCTCAGTTTTCACATGATCTGCCAGAATTTTGTAAATTATAGCACTGATTGACTGCCAAGAACTATGTACCCATCACAGCTTTATTTGGGTAGTGTTTTTGAACCTTAAATATAGTATCTGTTTCTGTAAGTACAACCTTCATGAAGGAGACGAGTGTCTCCTTTAAAAAAATTAATACTGAGCTAACATCTTGAGAAAATGAGTAAGTAGTGTGCCCACTAACATTTTAAGAGGAAGAACTGTTTCAAAGGGGACTTGTAGAGAAGGACATTTCACTAGTTCCAGCAGGGCAATAAAAGAACCCCCCCCATCATTTTCCGTGAAATGCTGGATGCTTACAGCGGAGGCAAGAACCTATACACTTTTGGAACAATTTCTGAAAATCCAAAACAACATAGAGTCAGTGATGGTGTAAAACTATACACAGAGAACCTCAAGAGAATGGAAATTCAAGAGAATTGAATTTTAAAGACTTATTAAAACACAGGGCATGGAGGTCCACAACTGTAATCCCAAAACTTGCAAGGCTGTGGCAAGGAGAACATGAATTTGAGGCCAGCCTGGGCTACATAGTAACTGAAAACATGCTTAAGCATTTAGGAGGTCCCTGGCTCAAAAATAATAATCATTATTTGGAAACACAAATTAGAGGAACTAGGTTTTAAAATCTTCTTTAAAATAAAGAAAATGGGCTAGAGGAATAGCCCAGCTCTAGCAGAGGAGTCAGATTAGATTTCTAGCACCCATATTATGTCTCACAACTGTCCAAAACTCTGGTCTCAAGGGGTATGATGCCAACTCTGACCTCTGTGGACACCAGGCTGAGGATGAAGGTGTTATGAGGGAATATAATTTGAAGTACACACTACAGCCTTATTCCTGCTGCTCCATTCCATCTTTTAAAGGAAGGATTTGAAGCTCACAAATGGAAAGCTCTTTCAGTTCGGGATATCTATTTAGTCAGGAATAGTAGTTAATCCATGTCTCTCAACATTGTTTTCTACTTGAGAGTGTGACCAAAAATAAACAAGAAAGCACAGTTTCAGCCATAACATCTAGGTCCTGACTCAATCAGGAAGAAGAAAAGATATCCACAGCCAGTCCCCAGGAGCCCTTTTCAAATCTTTAGAGTCTTCTATTCTGAACAAAGAAACAAAGCATTACCTAGACAAATCTGTAGGTTTCAAAGTCTTCAAAATTTTCCATGTTGGTAGTTTATTTCACTCAGACACATAGGAAGGAGTAACTGCTATTGTGACTTTTTGGCAGTGCAAATTCATTATTCATAGTTCGAATGAGAAAAATTTGAGTGAAAAATCAAGTGGTTTTAGTCAATACTGAATGATAACCAACATGGGCTGATGGACATGTCATTTGTGTCTATTTCACAATATATCCACCTTGAATAAATATATTTGTATGGATCTTGAACTTGCTAAAGCTGGAAAAGGTAATGTTATAACTAAAAGCCTAAAACAGGTCTGTGATATGCAGACAGCTATATAAACCAACTCAAAATGCACAAATCAGTATTTTTCCTTGTTGCATGTTATGTACTCAGATACTTTCAATTCTATTCTTTTTTCTCTCCAAAATACTACTTTTAAGCCAGCAAGCACTCTGTGCAATTGTGGTTGATGCTGATGCATGAGAGGAGTCTAGGGTGGTTACAGAAGGTAAAAGGGAACATGTCAACTTGTTTCATCAGAACATTCTAGTGAATATTCTTCCTCAGTGGAAATATTGTCAGTAAACCTTTTCTTCACCTAGTCCTTGTGCTTGGCAAAAGGTTCTCTGGATATTTTTTTCTGGGTGTTTCTGTTCTGTGTGTAACAATATCTTCCTCCATGTACATTCCTCTGTTTTCTTTCCTTCATGTTTTATCTGTTAGTCTGCCCCGTGTTTTGAGAAACAAGTCACCCATGGAAGAGTAACTTCTTTACAATTTCTGCTTCTTTGAACACTTGTGCAGGGCCTGCTTCTTGAGACTGAAGCAGATACTCTGTACAGCTTAACTTTATTACACGTACTGCTCCTTTAATACCTTGCCTTACATACTGGTCAGTTGAGAGAATATCTTTTATATTTATGAAAATTTCACCTGTTAATAATAAATCTGATGACCTATAACTAAGAAAGGAAATAGGAGGTAAGACCTTCGACAGGCAGAAAGGATTCTGGGCTAGAGCCAGGTGAGTGAGATTTAGCCAGCAAGTTGTGAAGAGGACAGAGGTATGGTACCTGAGCCCAGGTAACTAGCCATGTGGCAGAATGTAAGTTAGTATAAATGAGTTATTTTAGTTATTATCTAGTCAGAGAAGAGCCTAGCTATATCGACTAGGTATTTGTAAAATTATAACTGACATTATTCTGGGAGCTGGGGGAAGGGAGGAAAAATCTCCTTATACACTGGTCAAGTCACTCTCCTTTGGGAAAACATTGCCAAAAACTTAACAGAGCTGGTCTGATAGTCTTCCATATGGGACTCAGGGCTGTGATTTCCCAAAACTTCCCCACATGCCTACGTGTTAGAATCTCCTGAAGTTTAACACATGCAGGAAAGAAAGGGTATTGCTCTGATTTACATATTTTCATGTTCACATCCATTACTGACAACCAGAAGAATTAAAGAGAGTAAGTGACAATACCACCCCACAGCAAAACTTTTCTTTTTTTTTCCATAATTTTATTTTTCTCATTAGTTACATTTTGTTAATTCTGTATCCCAGCTGTATCCCTCATTCCCTCCCCAATCCCACCCTTCTTCCCTCATCTCCTCCCTGCCCCTTTCCAAGTCCACTAATAGAGGAGGACCTCCTCCCCTTTCATATGACTCGCTTTTGTCTGGTATTTTCCGGACTGGCTGCAAAGTCCTCCTCTGTGGCCTAACAGGACTGCTCCTCCCTTGGGAGGTGGGGAGGTCAAAGAGCCAGTCATTGAGTTCCTGTTAGAAATAGTCCTTGTTCCCCTTACTATGGGAAACCAATTGATTACTGAGCTATCACGGGTCACATCCGAGCAGAGGTTCTAGGTTTTATCCTCTCATGGTCTTTGTTTGAGTGTCCATCTCAGAAAAGATTCTGTGCCCAGATACGTTTGGTCCTTGTGGAGCTCCTATCCTTTCCACATCAAACTCCCCTTCTTTCATATGATTCCCTGCACTCTGCCGAAGGTTTGGTTGTGAGTTAGTATCTATTTTGGAGCACTGCTAGGTAGAGTCTTTCAGATGCTTTCTGCGGTAGACTCCTGTCATACGTTCAATGCATATCCCATTTGTCTTTCTAAATGAGGATAGATCATCATACCCCATGTCTGCTTTCTTGATTATCTTCTTTAGGTGTATAGATTTCATTATGTTTATCCTATCTTTTAGGTCTATATAAGCGAGTATATTCTATGTTTGTCTTCCTCCTTATGGGATACTTCACTCAGAATGATCTTTTCTAGATCCCACCATTTGCCTGCAAATTTCATGATTTCCTCCTTTTTGATTGCTGAGTAGTATTCCATTGTGTAGAAATACCACAATTTCTGTATCCATTCCTCCGTTGATGGACATCTGGTTTGTTTCCAGGTTCTGGCTATTACAAATAAAGCTGCTACAAACATGGTTGAGCAAATGTCCTTATTGTGTACTTGAGCAAATTTTGGGTATATGCCTAGCAGTTGTATAGCTGGGTCTTGAGGAAGCGCTATTCCTAATTGTCTGAGAAAGCGCCACATTGACTTCCAAAGTGGTTGTACCAGATTACATTCCCACCAGCAATGGAGAAGGGTTCCCCTTTCTCCACAACCTCTCCAACATGTGTTGTCATTTGTGTTTTTCATCTTGGCCATTCTGATGGGTGTAAGGTGAAATCTTAGGGTCGTTTTGATTTGCATTTCCCTAATGGCTAATGACGTTGAGCATTTCTTTAAGTGTTTCTCTGCCATTCTATATTCCTCTACAGAGAATTCTCTGTTTAGCTCCGTTCCCCATTTTTTAATTGGATTACTTGGTTTGCTGCTTTTCAGCTTCTTTAGTTCTTTATATATACTGTATATTAGCCCTCTGTCAGATAGAGGGTTGGTGAAGATTCTTTCCCAATCTGTAGGCAGTCGTTTTGTTTTGATGACAGTGTCCTTTGCTTTACAGAAGCTTTTCAGTTTCATGAGGTCCCATTTATTGATTGTTGCTCTTAAAGCCTGTGCTGTTGGAGTTCTGTTCAGGAAGTTGTCTCCTGTGCCAATGAGTTCTAGGCTGTTCCCTACTTTTTCTTCTAACAGATTTAGCGTATCTGGTTTTATGTTGAGGTCTTTGATCTACTTGGACTTTAGTTTTGTGCAGGGTGATAAATGTGGATCTATTTTCATTTTTTTGCATGTAGACATCCAATTAGACCAGCACCATCTGTTGAAGATGCTATCTTTTTTCCATTGAATGGTTTTGGCTGCTTTGTCAAAAATTGAGTATTCATAGGTATGTGGGTTTATTTCTGGGTCTTCAATTCAGTTCCATTGATCCTCCTTTCTGTTTCAATGCCAATACCATGCAGTTTTTATTACTATACAGCAAAACTTTTCTACAGGCTCCCATTTCATAAAGAATTTTAAGTTATGAAAGCAAATAACAAAGCATTGTCTCAAAGAATATTATTGCTCTTTTTTTTTAACAATTTATTCATTAATAACCGGATTAAAGACTACTCCCTCAACTCCCCCCAATCCCACCCTCCCTCCTTCTTTCCCCTATCCCTTTCCCCTAGTCCACTGAAAGGAGTTCCCCCTCCTCTGCCATCTGCCCATAGCTTATCAAGTCTCATCACGACTGCCTGGATCCTCTTCCTCTGTACCCTGGCAAGGCCATGTCACCAGGGGCAAGTAATCAAAGAGCAGGCAATCGATTTCAGGAAACAGGCAGCCCCTGTTCCCCTTTATTACGACACCCACATGGAGACTGAGATTTAGTACATCTGAGCAAGGGATCTAGGTCCTCTCCATGCATCATCCTTAGTCCTTGGTTGGTGCATCAGTCTCTGCAGGAGCCTCTGGGCTCAGGTTTTTTAGCTTTATTGGTGTCCTTGTGGGCTCCTGTCCCCTCCATGTCCTTCTATTGCCCCCCTTCCATAAGACTCCCTGTACTCTGTCCAAAGTTTGTCTGTGAGTTTCAGCATCTGTTTGATCCCCTATTTGGTGGAGCCTTTCAGAGGACCCTCTATAGTAAGCTCCCATGTATATGTCCCTCAGTGGAGGAATGGATACAGAAATTGTGTCACATTTATAGAACAGAATACTACTCAGCTATTAAAAACAAGGAAATCGTGAAATTTGCAAGCAAATGGATGGAACCAGAAAAGATCATCCTGGGTAAGGTAACCCAGAAACAGAAAGACACACATGGCATACACTCATGTATAAGTGGATATTAGCCATATAATATAAGATAGCCATACTAAAAGCTACAGACCAAAAGAAGCTAAAGATCATCCGGAGTGAAGTATCCCAGAAGCAGAAAGTCATATATGGTATATACTCAGTTATAAGTGGATATTAGACATATAATATAGGATAAATGTACTAAAATCTGTACACCTAAAGAAGCTGAGCAAGAAGGAGGACCCTGGGTAAGATGCTCAATCCTCATTCAGAAAGGCAAATGGAATAGATATCAGAAGACTCATAGCCAAACTTTGGGAATTTTAACATTTTTTAACTCAATAAAAAGCCTTACAGCTTCTCTCTGGCATATTCAAGTTGCTAGCTCCTTTGCTTTGAAGCCATCATTTAGTAAAATAATGCCACATTAACACAGATATCATGGCATCATAATAATTGCTCTTAAAGCAAATAGCTCCCAAATGGTGAATGGGTGAACATTATAAACAAGTTGCACACTCTGGGTAATGATGATTCAAGTCCTAGGTCAGACCATATGATTCCATTATGCTGTTTTGGATGGTGTGCATTGTAAAGCCTCAGGGTTAAACATTCCTAGAATTTCCCATTTAATATTGCTGAAACTTAGTTATGCATGGCTGACAAACTGCAGAAAGTAAAATATTAATTTCCTTGTTCATAATGACCACATTTGAAGTGCCCCGTGTTCACATGTGGCTATTGCTTACTCTAGTAAGTCCTGTAGATACAAGTCATTTCCATCGCTGTAGATGGAATCTACTGTCATCACTGTCCGTGGATACCACTAGTCTAGATGGAATCTACTTGTCATTGCTGTTAGTGGATATCCCTAATCTAGAAAAAAAATCAACTTGATCTAATGTAGATGACTATTTCTTTTGCTTTTTTGTTTGTTTGTGTGGCTTCTTGGTTCTTGACTCATGGTCTCATTGTGCTGTCCAGGCTGGCCTCAAACTTATGGCAGTTTTCCTGTTTCAGCTTCTCAGATGCTTGAATTAGAGAGGTCATAATGTCCAGCTTCTTCTTGCTTTAAATGTGTTTTCTTTCTTATCTCACATGAAAAAGAGGCCAGTATTAATAGGTTATTACATATTTCTTTAGAAAATGTTGTCATGGGACATAGTACAAAATGCTTTATAAAAGCAACTCTTGATTTTTACGTCACAGAGCCTTAGTAAAAGCTACTAAATGTTTTATCTTTTCTTCCAGGAAAGTGAGTTTATACAGTAAAAATATGTTAGGGTTGATTCTGGGGTAGGTGATGGCACTTGGGTGAATCATCCGTAGCACACCGTGAATTCCATCCACTTTCTCGGTGATTTTAGTATAAAATCAATGTTGCTACTTTTAATTAAATATGTTTATGTCTGATACTATTAAATTATATTAAGAATAAAAAGTCATGAGGGGGAAGTTTCTGACAAAAAAATTAAGAATGTAGAACTGAGTACAAAATCACTAAATAAATCAACCCAGTCCTTTTGGCTGATGACGTAACACAGAACCAATACATCTGCCAATTCAGATTATGTATCACACTGAATGAATAGATTGTTTCACCAGCTGGCTAGGTATTCCATTGGTCTCGAATATCTCCCCACTCCCTCTGAAGGGTAAGAAAAGTTATGGAGTGAGGAAAGGAACACTAGTCATCTTCCAAGTTCTAGATGCGTTGTTGAGTCCTTTTTTAAATATATTTATTATTCTTTTATTAATTACCGTTTATTCACTTTGTATCCCTGCTGCTGCTCCCTTCCTCATCTCCTTCTAATCCCACCCTCCTTCCCTCATCTCCTCCCATGCTTCTCCAGTTCACTGATAGGGAAGGTTCTCCTCTCCTTCCCTCTGACACTAGCCTCTCAGGTCTCATCAGAACTGGTGGCATTGTCTTCCTCTGTGGCTTGGTAAGGCTGCTCCCCCCTCAGGGGAAGGTGATCAAAGAGCCAGCCATGTCAGAGACAGATTCTGTTCCCCTTACTAGGCAACCCAGTTGGATACTGAGCTGCCATGGGCTACTTATCTATGCAGGGGTTCTAGGTTATCTCCATGAATAGCCCTTGGTTGGAGTATCAGTCTTAGAAAAGACCCCTTTGTCTAGATTTTTTGGTTCTGTTGCTCTCCTTGTGGAGCTCCCATCCCCTCCAGGTATTTCTATCTCCCCTTCTTTCATAAGATTCCCCGCACTTTGCCCAAAGTTTGGCTTTAAGTCTCAGCATCTGCTTTAATACCCTGCTGGGTAGAGTCTTTCAGAGGCCCTCTGTGGTAGGCTATGTAGGGATTCCAAATGAAAGGGAAAGAGCCCAGGAAGACCCTTCTGTGAACTGTGGGGAAGTTGTGAGTGGTTACTTTAAAGACATCTTTTGAATTAGAATAACTTTCTGCAAGGAAAGCAGAATTACAAATGGAATTGCCTTTAGATATAGCTAAGGGACAGAATCATCCATGGCTTTGAATTCCTGATTTCTGAGCCAGTGTAGCATTTGTCTTTGTGTGGAAGAAGCATTCTTTCTAAAGAGTGGTAATCTGAACCATATGCAGGCTGAAATGATTATGTCACACTAAACCTCAATTAAGAGATCTCTACCTTCCCAATGGTGAGTGCTCTCTGTCACGAACAATTCCACATTTGGCTAAGGCTGAGGATCTGGCTTGCTTCCATGTATGTGGACCTATCTGCATTGCCCACGTGGCACGCCTGGGTTGGCTACCCAGAGGCTATTTAAGCTGTGGGCTGGCTTTCCCCAGGGTCCGAGGATTGTTCAAGGTTCCTGAATAAACTGCATTGAAAAAAAAAAAAAAGAAATTGTGCTACATCTACACAATGGAATATTACTCAGCAATGAAAAATAAGGAAATAATGAAATTTGCCGGTAAATGGTGGGACCTGGAAAGGATCATCCTGAGTGAGCTGTCCCAGAAGCAAAAAGACACACATGGTATATACTTACTCATATAGATATGTAATATAGGATAAACCTACTAAAATCTGTACATCTAAAGAAACTAATCAAGAGAGTGGACCCTGACTAAAATGCTCAATCCCCATCCCGAAAGGCAAAGAGGAAGGACAGCAGAAGAAGAAGAAAACAGGAAACAAGCTAGAAACCTGCCACAGAGGGCCTCTGAAAGGCTCTGCCCTGCAGACTATCAAAGCAGATGCTGAGACTTATAGCCAACTGTTGGGCAGAGTGCATGGAATCTTATGTAGGAAGTGGGAAATAGTAAGATCTGGAGAAGACCGGAACTCCATAAGGAGAGCAACAGAACCAGAAATTTGAACACAGGGGTCTTCTGAGAGACTCATATTCCAATCAAGTACCATGCATGGAGATAACTTAGAACCCCTGCACAGATGTAGCCCATGGCAGTTTAGTGTCCAAGTGGGTTCCATAGTAATGGGAACAGGGACTGCCTCTGACCTAATCTGATTGGCCTGCTCTTTGATCACCTCCCCCTGAGGGGGGAGCACCCTTACCAGGCCACAGAAGATGACAGTGCAGCCACTCCTGATGAGATCTGATAGACTAAGATCAGAAGGAAGGAGAGGAGGACCTCCCTATCAGTGGACTTGGGGAGGGGCATGTGTGAAAAAGGGGGGGGGGAGGGTGGGATCCGGAGGGGAGGAGGGAGGGAGGGGCTTATGGGGGGATACAAAATGAATAAAGTGTAATTAATAAAAATAAAAAAATATCTGAAAAACAAAAAAAAGAGATTTCTAAAGGGATCACATTTTAGATAGAGACCTTTTATAAGAAAAGCCACTTTTTTTTCTTTCGCCCCTGCCTGCTTTTCTTTCTTTCTTATTCTGTGTAAAACCTGTAGCTAATATGTTTGATTCTTCTTTGCTTCACTAAGCTTTACTTCCTGAACATTGTGAGTCTGTCTTTTAATTTATTGCCCCCTTTGAGAAGTCTATTTTGTAAAATAGTCATCAAATATTTTATAGTAGTCAATTTGTATATTCAGGTTGTATGTGAAATGGAAATGTCACTTGAGTAGCAACTAATACTCATTTATTTTCTTTGAACTGTTTTTTTAATTGACAACAGGTAGGAAGTCTTCATTCATATTTATATCAGCTTGGATGTATTCAGCTCCAAGAAACAAACAGTATTATGCACAGTAGCTTAAACTGAAAGGAAATTTATTGTTGACAAGATAAGCATAGAGATAACCAATATCTAAAATTTATTCAGCAGCCAAATGATATCATCAAAGACCCCTGTTTAATTCTTGTATTCATTTATTCTACCATTCTCAGTTGAGATAGTCAACCCTAAGAATCTGTGCCTAATGCTAACAAAATGGCTGCTGCAGTATTAATCATTATCCATATACGATACCCTCCAAAGCATGGAGGGAGAAAAAAAAGTGTCTTTTCTCTTAAGTAACACCTTTACAGTACCATCCTCCACAAACAGAATTGTTTTCACTTGCCTTATTCTAATTTCCATGCCTATTACTGAAGCAATTATTGGAAAGTGTAATCTATTTAACATGGAGCCACATTTTCTTCCCTGAGGAAGAACAGCTTAGAGCTAATGCATCCTCTGATCTGCTGTTAAGAAATAAGTACCGAGGTCTGCTGATGCCAGTCTCTGACTCTAGCAGCTTGATAAGCAACAGAAGCAAGAACACTGTAAGTTCAAGATCTGTGCAGATATCAAGAACAAATTCAAAGCCAGCCTAGGCAATTTAGCAAGACTGTGTCTCAGAATAAAATATAAAAATAAAACATTGAAGATAAGGCTCATGAGTAGAGTGCTTCCCTACCATACACAAGATCTTACATTCAATCTCCAGTAATAAAATGAATACATAATGAATGAATGAATCAACTAGTAATCAAGAGATCTTGGATTTGGTCCTTAGAGGTGCATCTAAATAAATAAATAAATAAATTAATTAATAATCAAAAGAAGAAGAAAGGAGACCATTGCTACTGGATATTGGACCAGCAGATTTTGACATACATATATCCTTCACCTTGTTCCTTGCATACTTGCTTTGGCACTAAACAAGAGAACTGTCAGTCATCCCAAAGCCAATCACCCCATGTGTGCCAATGCAGGAAGTGGAAGGCCGTGTAAGGCTTAAGGAAAATAGCACAATTGATTTGGAAGTAAGAAAAACTAGACTTGAGTCCCTAATTTGCCATTCATTATCTATAAAACCTTGGACAAGTAATCTAAGCAGTATCTGTCATAGGCTAAAAGTTCAACTGTGGTACTTTTAAAAATCCTATCCAGCCAACCCACATGAAAGTCCTCTCTCTTGGAGGAGGGGCAAGATGGCGGCGCCGGGAGGACTCTCATTCTGAAAGTCCTCTCTCATATTGTCAAAAGGTTTGTAGGTGGCAGCAGTTCCTAAGAGAAAGCTATTCCATTTTCTCTCACTATGATAACATACTTGAGGGAAACATCACTTTAAAGTATGAAAGAATTCTGTTGGCTCACAGTCCCTGGTCAACTGTTTCCATTGCTTAGGGACCTGTGACAAGGCAGAGCATCACTGAGAAGAGCATGGGGCAGGAGAAGGCTGCTTACTTCAGGATATCTTAAAAGGGGGGAGAGGGGCTGGAGTCCCACACCCCTGTAATCTTCTTCAAGGTCTCTCCACCAATGAATTTAGGACCCTCCCATTCAGCCCGATTCCTTAAGTTTCACAGCTTTTTACTATATCCACCCTGAAGACCAAGATTTTGACACAAAGGCCTTGGACATTTCAGAACTTAACTGTAGCAGGATAAAACACACACACACACACACACACATGCACACACACACACACACACACTTGCCTCTGAATTAGTTTGCTTACATATTTGCCAAGGTTTTATGTAGGAAACATAACCCTCACTAGCTTATTTTTAGCAAAAGGAAGTTAAATGGAAGGAATAACAGACTTATAAAATCAGATGGACTCTAACAAGGGATGTTAAGAAGTTTGTATCAGTGGTTAAAGATCACCCTGCTCCTGTCACTCTAAATTTAGCAAAGTGTTGTTTCTTTGACTGCCACCACTACCAATGTTGCATTCTGTCTACCCTACAATGGTGGAGAAAGGAGAGTGGCATGGCATCTCACTACTGCCAAATATCCACTGGAACATATTTCCTGCATACAGAACTGACCTTAAGACCAACAACTGAATAATACAATTTCATGAAACTTAAATCTTCTTACATCAGGCAACACAATTTGAGCAAAGAGGCTAACTATAGAGGAGGAGAAAAAACATCTTTATGTATGACAAAAGGTTAGTGTCTAGAACATATAAAGAATACAAACAACCAAATATCAAGAAAATAAACGACCCAAATAACAAATGGGACTGGGAACTAAGAGAGTTCTCCAAACAACTACAAATGGCCAATAACTATTTTAAAATATCTTTTAGAATCCTCAGCCATCAGGGGGATGCAAACTAAAAAAACATAGAAATTTCATCTTACCTCAAATTGGCTGATATAGAAACAACAACAACAAAGACTGGCATGCTTGTGGGGAAAGGTTGTGGGCATTTATTCATTGTTAGTGGAAATGCAAATCGGTACAGCCACTTTGGAAATCAGTGTGGAGTTTCCATATTAAGCTAGAAATATATCAACCATATGTTCCCTCTATACCACCACCATACTCTCATAGGACTCTATATCCCAAATAGAGACATCTAAGCATGTATATTTATTGCTGCTCTATTCATAATAGCCAGGAAAAGAAAATAGTCTAGATGCTCATGAGTTAATGAATGGTTATTGAAAATGCAGTACATTTACCCATGGAATAGTATTCAGGTATAAAGAAAAATGCAGATACAACATTTACAGGTAAACGGTTGGATCTGGATATAATCATTCCAGATGAGATAACCCACTTTCAGATATGCATGTTGAAATTGGAGTCAGGAATATAATAGACTGTGCTGTGTGTGTGTGTGTGTGTGTGTGTGTGTGTGTGTGTGTGTGTATGTGTAGGGGGTGTCTCAAGAGAAAGGGATAGAACACAAGTGGTATAAAATGGGAAAGGGGAATAATGGAACAGAAAGGTTGGATGGGATGGGAAATAGAAGGACAAGATAGAGAAAGGAATACAAGGAGAGGATAACAAAACTTTTTGGAAAGTTACATGAAAACCTACTACTGTAGAAGCTTTCTAAAATACATACCTATATGAAAAGAGTTTGAGTAGAGCTACCCTATGTATAATAGGCTGTCTTAATTAGGATTACTTAGTTAGGTTGCTGTGCTGAAACACCATAACCGAAATAAAGTTGAGGAGGTGGAAAGGGTTTATTTGGTTTCCAATTCCATGTCACACTGTTCATCACTGAAGGAAGCCGAAATAGGAACTCAAGCAGGTCAGGAATCTGTAGGTAGGAGCTGATGAAGAGGCTATGGAGGGCTGCTGCTTACTGTCTTGCTTTCCTTGCCTTGCTCATCCTGTTTTCTTACAGAATGCAGGGCCACCAGCACAGGGAAGGGACCACCCACAATGGGCTGGGCCCACCCCCATCAATTACTAATTTAGAAAATGTCCGAAGGGCGTAGTGGTACATTGCCTATAATCCCAGAACTTGGGGAGGCAGAAGCAGAGGCAGAGGCAGGCAGACCTCTTTGTAGACCAGCCTGGTCTACAAAGTGAGTCTAGGACAGCCAAGGCTACAAAGAAAAACCCTATCTCAAAAAACCAAAACAAACAAAAACACAAAACCCAAATCAAAACAAACAAACAAACAAACAAACAAACAAAAAACCTGCCCTACAGGCTTGCCTGCAGCCTTATCTTATAGAAGTAGTTTCTCAATTGAGGCTCCCTCCTCTCTGATGACTCCAGCTTGTGTCAAGTTGACTTAAACTACCCTGTACACAGGGTGACAATGCCTCCACAATATCACAGGAATGAGTTACATATTTTGGATTTATTAGCTAGTGTGGACATATAGACCTCCAAATGTTAAAAGCATTGCCATTGCTCTTAGTTATTATCTAGAAATTAATGATAAAGCTCTATTGTTGAAGACATCATATGTTTGAGTTACAGGGCATGGAAAAAGCAAGCTGGTATTGACATAGGTATTTCATCCCTACTGGGTAGCATTTACACTGCTGGAGGTTTTGATGCACACCATTAGGAGAGAAAAGTAGTCAACAGTTTTACCCAGCTATGAACCCTGTGAACTATAATAATGACTGGTCTTTCAAGACATGCCCACTGGAGAAAATAGTGGCACAAAATGTATTTAATAAACAGCTACTTCCTGATTGTATTTAAAGCCTGCTTAATAGCTCAGATATTTACCATTAACTTGCTCCAGATCCATAGCTGTTTAAGTCACGGGTCCTTGGGGGAGAATTTAATACTGTTATTCAGCTAAATGGATAACATAAATTGCCATCTAAGCCTTATCTTTATACCCATAGTGCATCTTTCAACTTTCACCAAAGAAGCTTCTTTCTGCAGTAGGTGGTAAATACAAAGACCCACTACTAGTCCACATGCCGAGAATAAGATACTGAGGAGTGCTCAGTCCTACATATATATCACACCCCTGCAATGCTCAGGGATAATCCCAGAAGCCCAGAAGAGGGGCACAAATGTTGTAAGAACCTAAGGTAGTTGATGTCTGCAGTGAAACAATATTTGTGAGACATGACAAAGCTGTACACACATGAACTCACTGCAGTTGCCGATGCATGTACAAGATTAATCCAGCCAAAACCCCAGGACTGGTGAGAGAAGAGTCACCCCTAGCTTAAGTGCTATTGTAATAGATGACCTCTGTGAGAGGGAGAGTCATTTTTCTTTATTTATTTATAGTGAAATTGATATTTATTTTAATTCTACAGTGACATAAGAGATAGATTTTAGGTGTTTATCACAAATTTATTGAGAAGACAGCTATCACTGATTGCATATTTAAAGTTTTTCTAGTGCTACATAAAGATATATAGTAACATTTTCTTTTCTTCTTTTTTCTTTTTCTTTTTACGTTAATTACAGTTTACTTCACTTTGTAACCCAACTGTAGCCCCTCCTTCATTTCCTCCCAATCCTACCCTCCCTCCCTCATCTCCTCCCATGTTCCCCTCCAAGTCCACTGATAAGGGAGGTCCTCTTCCCCTTCCATCTGACCCTAGCCTATCAGGTCTCATCAGAAGTGGCTGCATTGTCTTCCTCTGTGGCCTGGCAAGGCTGCTCTCCTTTCAGGGGGAGGTCAAAGAGCCAGCCACCGAGTTCATGTCAGAGAACTTTCCCCTTATTAGGGTACCCACTTGGATACTGAGCTGCCATGGGCTACACCTGTCTAGGGGTTCTAGGTTATTTCCATGCATGGGGTTATAGTTTTCCTTCAGGAGTACAGTTTCTGAGAGGCTGCCCATCCTCCAGTAGATGGGCCTTCACTCATTCACATACAGGCATCACTAAATGGTGTCAATGAGGGATGGAGGGAGGGAAGGATGGGAAGGAGGAGGAGAAATAACATGAAGTTGGAAGAGAAAAAGGTAATGAAAATATAGGATAGATTGGAAAGGAGGAAATTGGGTGGATCTTATTAAAATTGTATATTTGAAATTATCAAACAATAAAAATACTAATAAACATTCAGAGTAATGCTTTCTCTTTCATCTTCCAAATCTGTAAAATGCAGACTGTTCACAGTCTAGGAATAGGGGAATCTCGGAAATATGCTTTGTAAACTTCCTACCTCCAGAACAATGAGAGCAGTGAAGGAGTAGATCTTGTTTGGTATGGCTCATTTATTCATAGATATTCACAATGTGATCATTTTTACACACAAAAAAATTCTGGTTGAAAACAGACCACTGTGAACTATCTCTTTGTGGTTTCTGGCTTTCTAAGCCTTGAACAACTGATGATATTATTATGATATACATGACTGGAGTCCTTTTCATAAAAATTTGCAAGTCCAGTTGAACTAAGAGATGAGATCTAGGTACCAATGTAACAGTTGCAGCAGACAATTATTACTAAGTGCTTTGGACAGTGGTGTTATAAAGCTTGAGAAATATGGCGTTGCTGGGGAGCTGAGGCTTCCTCTCTCAAGACCCACAAACTAGTAAGAACTGAGAATATTGGCTTGACTACTGACATGTTTTATGTAGAAAATATCAACCCTGCAAACCACATTTGATCATGAGATATATTCCTCTGTGGGTGTCCAGGGCAGCTATCAGTTACCCTTATATCCTCAGAAATTGTGCAAATGATTGACTTCTTCAAACTTGGGCCAGAAACTCAGGTATGTGGAATTATAAGGGATTCCCCCTAAGGGGAAATATAGTCCATTCTAAGAACCTCAAAGTTTGTGTTTTGGGGGCTACATTCTCATTGTATTTTTGAGCCACATGACCAATTAAAGGTCTAGCCTTTGAAAGTTTAGGGGTGGAAATAATGGATTTTTCATAAACACAAGGGGACAGTTAAAGTGAGCTGTATGGATAGGATTGAACAAGGGAAAAGTGTGGAAATAAGGACAATCTGGAGCTCCAAGAAACACTATGTCTAAATAGCAGAGTAATGGAGAAGCTATGTCCAGAGACTGTTCAGAAGAAAATAGACAAATAGGGTGGACAAATAGATTATGGAATGGGTGGCTGCCAATACATGCTGAATCTCCTGGACCTTTTAACTGGGGTACTGAGAGGCTAGTGTGTGTGTTTGTGTGTGTGTGTGTGTGATTGCTGCTTATGATGTCACAATTTTTTTTAATTTTTATTTTTTCCTTGGAATAGACCTATGGCAGTGGAGTGAATAGATCAAGGCAGATGAAGCCAGGCTTTTGATTTAGGTTTCTAGGTTGCATTCCTAGGTTTTATGCTCACACAATCACTGTTTGATATGGAACAATGAAAAGTCTTTCATTTTGTACAGCCTGGGTATTCAAGGGATCAGGTGAGGAAATTTGTAACCAAGCAGAACACAGGAATGGCCTTCTCTGGCTAGGAAAATTTCTCCAAATGGTCACATTCCAGCTGCTCCCCCTCCCCCTGCCTCATTTTTTGTTTCCATATTCTCCATCTCCCATGAAGAACACCAGTGAAACAGGGGCCATTAATTATGAACTCACCCTGACAGGGACTTGAATAAGCTCCTAGGAGAGACTTTCCTTTTCTATTTTAGTGAAAGATACCTGGGATTTGAGGGTAGTAAGACTCCTTAGGAAATTTTACTTTAGCCTCAGCTAGGCGAGGAACTCTAAATAAACATCAAATTCTCAGTTTCAGCCTTCATTTCCTACAGATGTCTCAAGGCAGTTGTGCATTTTTTTTTTGTCATTAAGATAAGATATTTGATTTCCCTTCTTGGCCTCCATCCAAATTCTTTTCAGCAGATGGACCTATCACTACATTCTACTGGGTTGCCTTTGGAACTGGGGTCTGAGTCACACACATTTTACGGTGTCTGCTCTGGCCTGAACTTCATATACACTGGCATCATCTCAGAGTGAAGTTGACTTTCTTTTTCCTGATTCCAGGATTTCAGATGGCCCTGCTATGATTCCAAATAAACCAGTCAGGGTCTCATTTTGATTTGCTCTAGCCATCGCAGCCAGGTTCACTCTGAGAGTTTCTTGTCCCCTCATGAATGGCCGCAGAAGCTCTGCTCTTGGCTCCGCACTCTAATAAGCACCCCTTGCATGGATGATGCCAAAGCAATGCTTTGAAATATGCGCCCATTCCATGTGGCTTTTCTTGCTGCCGTTTCTGTTCTCTTTTTATTGTAGGATCTGGAGACTCACCTCTAGAAGACGATGGAGTCTGGCATTCACACTCTCTCTATCAAGGTGAATGCTTTGCTTATGTGCTGACAAGGACCTGCTGATGCCAGGAGATTTTTCTTTAAGGCTGCACAGAGTAGACTGTAATAAAGTGACCAGAAACCACATTGAAGTTCTAATTGCCTGCTCAGGAAAATAAATATTTAAAAGCAAACATGCATAGGCACTCCTCCTTCCAAAAAAAAAGGAAGAAAAAAAATAAAAAATCTCTGAAGTGCTGTCTTTGAGCACCCCATGGTCATTTTATTCTCCTAGATGTCTTTACTGTCCTGACTTCTGCAAAGACAAGCTGTGGCTGATGATAGTGAAAATCAAACCTGATTCAGACATTACAGCTAAAACTGTCCAGAGCGAACCACCCAAGGTTAACTCTGCACTCAGTGCTGCTAATGTACTGATTGAATGGAGAATGAGAAAACTTGATTTTCATGAGCTCATCTTGTGCTCTTTCTGAGCCTAGCATGGCTCCTCAAATCATAAGTAAACTGTGTTGTTGCTCGAATAAATTTTAACTCAATGATAAGAAATCCAGCTGTACAAATTTTCCCCAGTATCCGCTCCCAGCAGGCATAGAAAGCCCAATGAAGAACCTTCTGTACTGGCTCAGGTAAGTATATCCACCAATATTCCTGCTTTTGCTTCCTTGACCCCAGGATGCTCAGGGCAGAAATGAAGGTAAATGCTTTTTGTCTGAAACTGCTTTTTCTACCTGCAGAGGAAACCTGTGAAGAAAATAGGCTGGTAAAATTTCATTTTGACATTAGTCTCAAGAAATGCATCCAATCTCTGGCAGGAAAGTGCTACCCTAGACTGTTGTGTCATTTCTGAGCTATCAGGGAATTGAAATAGTTCCAGTCAGCCACTGCTTAAAGACTGCCCTTCAGCTGTTTTCCAGAAGAGTGGAAAATCTTTCTAAACAATGACTGGTGCCTATATCCAGACATGATTCCACATTTCTTTGATTTCTGACAGCAAAAACTCACTTAAGAAATAATATCTATCTTCATTGTTTTGGGGATTAAGCAGTCCAATCAAGCTCAAACTTTCTAAACAGATATTTGGGGTAAGGAGATGCTCTGCTTCATAAGACTTTCTGGAAGTTGTAAAAATCTCTTTTTGAGTCCCTAGTTTAAAAACATTCCTAAGATGCATGTAATGCAAAGAGACTGTTACACAGTAGCAGCTCCCTCATGTCCTTAGTTCATTGTGCTCAGTGTCCTCCCTTATTCCATAGCCTTGCAAGGTAGAAAGTAGATCACATGACTGAAAATATGCCTATCCCAGAACCTGCCCTGAATGTCTGAGAATAAATCTTTTCATTATAAGTCATTTCTCTTGTCTGTAGGAATCATAACACTATACATCTTATATGTATTTATATGTATAGATACACATATCAAAACATGCTGTGCACCTTGAATTTTTATAATAGAGACTTAAGACTTTTTTTCTTCTCGTTATTACTGTTATGATGAGGGTTGAACGTAAGGCCTTTTTCATCAAGACAAATGCTCTATTCAATAGCTATACCTCACCTTTTAAGTGTCATTAATTTTAAAAGTTAGAGGTCAATCATGACTAACTGTGAGTTTAGCTATGGAATATTAAGTTCCTCACAGTGTCTGGCACAGAGTATATACTCAGTAACTGATTTTATTTAAGTCCAATTTAAAAATTGAAAAGATTAAATAGGATACATTGAGTTCCTAATATGTGACATCTTATTTATTGATTTAATTGTATTTATTTAGGTACTTGAGTGCTGGGGATGGAATTCAGGATTAATGGTTTTACCTGGATACCATAGTATATTCATACCAATTGAGGGAGGGATAAGTGCATAGAGACAAGACAGTATTACTCCCTCTGCTGAGAGGGGGTAATGGTTTTAGAGAGTAATGGTTCTAGAACCAATGGTTCTAGAGAGTAGGAAGTGAATTCTGCGTCACTACCTCTGCTGACAGATGTTGCACTTGAGTTTGAACCAGTGTTTTGACTCACATCCATAATGCAGTGGTAGTCCCTCATTAGCCTGCCACACCAGGCTGCCTACTCAACGGACTCCATTTAATTGCAGTGCTTATCATGCACTGGCCCAGGGGGATGCAAGGGCTTTCCTGATTAATCAGTTTGGATGTCTACTTGGTAAACCTTGTCTTAACTGCGACAGAACAAGATCGTTCTTCCTCTAAGCCTCTGTGTTAAACATTTTTGTTAATTCACTTTGACTAACCCGCTGACTTATACACACTTTCAATGCAAACCACTCACTCACTCACTCACTCAAGCTCCCATTGCCATTACCAAAGACCCCTAAAACTGTCAAAATATGTTCCAAAGATTTGCCTTGGAAAGTAATAAAAATAAGATGCCTTTTGCAAATAAATGAATACAAGATTATTTTTTCCTCCTCTGCATGGTGACAACAGCACAGCTTTTGGATATGTGGTCAGCATTGATAGAAGAACTTGAAGAGTCCAAATTAGGAAGAAAAAATATGCTAATTGCATGCTGCATTCAGACGTGTAAATTTGTGATATATGAAAGCATACACAGGCCTGACATAGATCATAAATTATACATAGTGCCTGTAGACTACATGTGTAATGTTTTTCAGAAAGGAAGTGTTCCATGAAGGCTCTGCACATCTGAATCTGCATGGTGCAAATGACTAAACTCTAGAGTAAGCCCTCATCACCTCTATCCAGGACATCTAGGGAATATTACTTGAGTCTTAAATTTTCAATCCACTGTCAACTTTGTGAAAACCATTAAATGATGAAAGTATTAGCCAAAGAGAACCTGAAAGCCTTAGAGTAAAACGGTGTTCTATTGCCAAAATCTGGACAGGATCCTTTAGTAGGGTTTACTAGCAGTCAGAAGGACATCCTTAGGAGAGAATTCTTGGGGAAAGTGGAACAAGGCCTGCGTTCCTTCCTTTCTGTCCACATGGTGGCAAACTTACTCCATTTACTGGCAGCACAGGTGCTGGTGGGGAATGAAGAGCCAGCCAGGCAGGGTGGGAAAGTAGCTCTTGTTCAAAGCATTAACTCCATTCCTACCCAAAGACTTGAGGAGGCTTGTCACTGCTCCCCAGATTGTGCAGAACTGATGGACTTGCTGCTGGAGGAACTTCTCCACTAAGAAGGTAGCTTGTCCTTCCTTTGCATAGTTGTCTGAATGTACCTTCCCAAAACAGAGGAGAAGTTCTGCTTTATTAATGATAACCCAGGTATGTTTTGGGCAGCTTCTCTGTTGCCATGATAAAAACACTGACCAAAGCAACTTGTCAGGGAAAAGCTTTGTTTGACTCCATCAGCAGGAGAAGTCAAAGCAGAAACTCAAGGCAGAAACCTAGAGGCAGGAATTGAAGCAGAAACTCTGCAGGAATTCTACCAACTGGCTTGTTCTCTGTAGCTTTCTCAGCTTGCTTTCTTATATATAACATCCAGGATCACCTGTACAGAGTTGGCACCACCCATGCCCAAGATTTAGGCCATTCCACATCAATCATTATTCAAGAAAATGCCCTAATGGGCATTTCCTGCATATTGGCCCACAGACCAATCTGATGGAAAGTTCTGTCTTTCCAGGTGACGCTTGTTTCAAGTTTGCAAAACATAGCCAACACAGCTATTATGAGACCAAAATCAAATTTTCAATCTGAGGAGGGTATCACTCTTACCTAAACATGGCATAACTGAGGATATTTGAAAAGGGGGTGGTTTTCTTTACTGGGCGTAATTGTTTTAGGAGTGTAAGCCAAAATGACACTCTATCATGAACAATTGCGAAGCTTAGTTAAAATTAGTAAACAAGAGTACTGTGGTTTTCTTTACAGAGAATTTGCAGATAGCTGGGAGGAAACCACAGTTAATCTACTCTGTGTTACACATACATGGCTAGGGTAAGAATTCACTATGGCATCGATTAGGATATCATATTAAGGGCAATATGAGAAGAAACAAATGCTGATTGAATATTTATTTTGTGCTTAGCACTGTGATAGGTGATGGATATACATACAGTCTTTATTCCTTATAGCATTTGCCTGTAGTTTGCCCACATCACACAACTAATTAGGGGAACTTGGATTCATATTTATTTATGTCTACTACTCAGTTTCACAGTCATAACCTTCTTATCTAAAGGGCATAGGGCACAATTGGAGGTTCAGAATCTGGACTGTAGCCAATCTGGGAGTGCAAGAGTAAAGGGCTGCACTGTCTTAAACCTGTCATTTCTTATTTTTCCATTGTTTGCTTCTGCCTGTAGACACTCCATGGTGCTCCCCCATCAAGGTGAAGTATGGGGATGTTTACTGCAGGGCCCCTCCAGGTGGATACTACAAAACGTCCATGGGGACCAGATGTGACATTCGCTGCAGGAAGGGCTACGAGCTTCATGGCTCTTCCCAGCTCATCTGCCAGTCAAACAAACGCTGGTCGGATAAGGTCATCTGTAAACGTGAGTAGATAAGACCTGTGCTGAGTCTTCAGGGACAAAACTGTTTTGCTATAAGATGAAGCTTTCATGAAGTGGTGAGTTTAAGCCAGTCAATTTCTAGGACATAGAAGAGGGTGTGTGTGCTCCTTTTCCAAAGATGGGTATGGTGCACTATTTGGAGAAAGAATAGATAAGAGACTTTCCCCAGAGCACTGGTGATATTTGTTCAGTAAAGCCAGGGTTCCAAAGAGTTGCTGGTGATTTAGAAGCCAATAAGACACTTGTAGGGTTAGAAGCAAAAGACATGAGATAAGTACAAGAAGAACCTTAAACTGGGGACTTCTGGTGGTAAACAAAAAGAAAATCATGGAAAACGAGTGTTCCAAGGAGTAGGACTTAGGGATGCAAGGAATATTCACAGAAGTGATGCTTAGTCTGTGAAAGGGAATGAACCTGGACAGAAGTTGATGGGGCATTTCAAATGCAATGACTTAAAGCTGATTTGTGTAGTTCCTTGCTTGCTGGCTAATTCTGGAGGCAACAGACTGCCTTTGAGACAAGTCTTCCCAAGTTAAGACTGTAGAAACTACAGCATTGGTGAAACCCATTTTGGATGCCTTTCTTATGCAAAGTTGCCACCCCCTATTAATTTTCTAATATTGCTGAAGTCTTTAAAATACATTCAAGTTCTGCCCATATACTGTGCATATGGTTGGGAAAACTGAGGCCCAGGACTGTAGTCATGTGGTCCAGAATATGTAGATGATATAACTGGATCTTTGTAGCATACATTTAGCAATATTTCACCAGGTTTCCACATGACCTGCTCCTAGCTCCTGGTTGTTTTTCTGTTTTTGCTTTCATTTTTCTTTTTTTTCTAGAACTGGGATGTGAGCCCATGGCCTGGAAAATGCTGGGAAAATCTGCTGTGTCCCTAGCTTTAAAAACAAAAACAACCTTTTTGTTGTTGTTGTTGTGTGTTTGTTTAGAGGCAGGGTTTCACCAAATTGAAAGGCTGGTGGAAACTCAGTTGGTAGCCCATACTGTTTTTGGACTTGACATCTTCTTCCCTTAGTCTTCTAAGAAGCTGGGATTGCAAGCCTGGGTCACCAGATACAACCACACTTGGGCTTTTCAGCTTTCTTCAGAGAAAAAAAAATCTCTCACAGAAAACTCTTTTCTCCTGCTGCTTCTCTACCACCTTCTTATTTGTTTGTTGGTTTTTGTTTATTGTAGTCTAGGAATTCCTGCCTCTGCCTCCTGCATCTTGGAATTACAACTGTGAACCACCTGCCCAACTGACAGGGGAAACATTCTTCATGTCCAATGACTGACTAGTAATGGGTGTTTCCAGGTGTGGGGGCTGAATGGGAACTACCTTCTTCCCTCCAGGGTGCTTCTGAAGGAGGAAGCTGAAGCAGACTCTGCTATCCATCACCCCTTGCTGTCGCCTTGTGCATCTTTCTCCTGTTTTCATATTTTCTTACCCCCACTGGTCTCCTCTGGCAACACTTTCTTCCAAAAGTTTTAGCACACAAATCCTTATCTCAGGGTTTGTTTCTTGGAAATTTCGTCTAAGACAGTGGTGTGGCCTATTGTGATATGAAACATCATGTCTTCTGTGTGGCACCTAAGCAGCCATTGTTTTATGCCACATGGTATATTGCAGCAAACTGTCCACTGCATGCATTCTGCACTTCTGAACAAAAACTAAGAAGTACTGAATATCTGTCCCTCTCCTTTTCAGAAAAGCGATGTCCTACCCTTGCCATGCCAGCGAACGGAGGGTTTAAGTGTGTTGATGGTGCCTACTTTAACTCTCGCTGTGAGTACTATTGCTCACCAGGGTACACACTGAAAGGAGAGCGGGCAGTCACATGTATGGACAACAAAGCCTGGAGTGGTCGACCAGCCACCTGTGTGGGTAAGAAAATGTCGCAGACCTCAGAAGCCAAATCTTTGGAGAGGAACAATGGGTCTTTGTTCATGCAATACACAGGGAAGGAAACAACAGTCTTCCATGTTTGAAACCTAAACAGACAGCACTGCATTCAGTAGCCTAGCCCTAGACCTTAGTCTTTATCTTAGCTGACTTCAATGCAAACAGCTTTCAGCTGACTTTTGTCAGTTTCTAGACCTGCTGCTGCCACTTCTGGCAAGTTACTAGAAAGGTGAAGTCTCACATGCCTCTCTACTTCCTGAATTTAAGATTCTGGAGGTGGAGCCCAGCATTTTGCATTTTTATAGGCCCTGTAGGGATTTTAAGGTCTCCAAATAGAGGACCGCTTCTGCTTCTCAATTTTTCTCAAATTCTCTGGGGACCTTGAAAAAAACATAGATTTTGAACTCAGCAGGTCTTGGGATTAAGGTTTGGGAGTCATCCAGTGAGAAAAGGTTTCTGAATTTTGGAACAAGAGGCATTTGGGGGTAGGCAATTTTTGTTGTGGTTCTTTCCTTTTTGTACCATTTGATGTTTAACAGTGTTCTTGGATTTTACCCACTAAGTATGTAGTGACAATATTCCTGCACCCTGACCTCAGACTTGTACCTAATCAGCAATATCTCTGATAGTTTTCAGTGTCTCTAGGGAAGGAAATTAACCCTTCCATTGATAACCATTTGCCTAGGGGCAGTGCATCCTCAGCATAGATATTTGTAATTGCAACTCAGGTACCTTTCAGTGGCCTATCTTAGAGATTCTGATTCAACTAGCCTGACAGGAGGCAGCTGTAGGAGGCCAATAGGATTATGAAAGCATCCAAGATGATTTTCCTCCTGGAGATACAGGATCACTCTTTGGAGGCAACATTAGCAATTCCCTAGAAACTTGCAAATTCCCCACCAGACCTGAGATGGGCAAGCTTAGAGACTCTGGCATTGGGCCCAACAATCTGCTCTTGTAGAAGCCAGCTCTGGTAATTCTGGGGTGGGCCAAAGCTAGAAAACCTGCTTTAAATTTAGTTCAAATTTAGGAAGGAGTTTCATATATTTACCCTCAAAACCACTGTCCTCACATCAGAAGCATCAGCACCAGGAGAACAGTTAGGAGGGCAGAATCCTGAAATCCTACAAACCTAGATAATCAACCCTCCACCCCCCATGGATTCTGGTATCTCTTTAGACGTTAAGGCACCCAGCTCTAGGGCAATGTTTTCTGCACCAACACTGAAGAATGAATCTCCGAATTATTGAAATTGTTCTGAAGTTCCTCTGCAAGTGCTTGAGGACCACTGTTACAGAAGATCCTTTACTCCTAAGCTGTGGGAGTTGCCAGGCCCTGCCCTTAGGGAACATTATAACCCAACTCCACATTGTTCATAAATAGAATTTGATTAATGTTTTTTGAGAATTTCATACAGTGCATTTTCATCATATTCATCCCTAACTCTTTTCCTTAACCCCACCCCTTTTCTATGGATGACAACAGAGAGGTCACTTGACTTGCTTGAGGCTGCACAGAGCCATGTCTGTGTTAAAGTTGCTATATCAAGGGACTGATTTGATCCTAGGATGCCAAAGGCTACAGGAACCTGGTTCCTGTCCTGCCTCTGCCTGCCCATTCTTTAGCAAACTGTTTAGTTCTGTCTTCTAACGTATTTTAACACAGGGATCCCTTGGCTGCTTAGTGTCCTGAGAGGCAAGGGTATTTTATGTCATGATCAAGAGTTAAATCTTATGCTGTGTTCAGAAGACCAACGTGAGACAACATCCCTGGCTGGGGCTTAGGAGGTTTTCCATGATGGCAGCAATGTCCATTGTCTTTACTAGTAACATGCCAGTCTTACTCTGATGTTATGACAAGGAATCAGCTGAAGATGTGATCGACGTCCTGCTTTAAGAGTTATAGCCTGCCTCTGAGGTTAAGAGCCCTGGATGTTCTTCCAAAGATCCTGAGTTCAATTTCCAGCAACCACATGGCAGCTCACAAACATCTGTAACAAGATCTGGTGCCTTCTTTTGGCATGCATGCATCCATACAGGAAGAATACTGTATAAATAATACATGAATCTTAAAAAAAGAGTTATAGTCTACACCATAGCTTGAATCTGTTTGAGAACAACAGACCCAAATAAAGACTTACATGGTTGATCCATATTTATCCCAGGCTTCTTTTCTTCTAGGTAGGTATTTGTACTGGGCTATGATCAGGACAAAAAAATCATTTTAAGTTTTTCAAGCATAAGGAAATTAAATATAGGGACCTGGTTACAAAAGCATAGGAAAGGCTAGAGAGATGGCTCAGCAGTTAAGAGTGTATATGCATTGTTCTGCCAGTAGACTTGAATTTGGCTCCCAGCATCCAAGGTGGTTGGCTTATATCTGCCTGTAACTCTGCCCCAGGGGGATCTGGTGCCCTTTTCTGTCCTCTGAAAGCAACCGCATATACATGGCATACACACACATCAATGCACACACACAAATAAAAATGATTTTAAAAATCTAATTAAAAGTACAGGAACAATTGAAAAAGCTCTGTATTATTTTTTTATTAGTGTGATAAAATAGTTGACATCAACAACTCACAGGAAGAATAGATTTATTTTGCCTCATGGTTTCCTTCAGTTCATCATGCTGGAAAGAGCAAAGCAGACCATCTCATGGTGTCCAGAAGAGGGGAGTTCTAGAAGAGAGTCTAAGAGAGAGGAGTAAGATGTTTATGTTTGCTAGATTGCTACTTTTTCACCGTTATTTCCATTTAAACCGCAGATTATGGGTTGGTGCCACTTATATTCAGGGTGGTTCTTTCCTTAGTTAATCACCTATGGAGATGCCCATGCAGGCATAGCCAATGGAGCGTCTAATCAACTCCATAGTCAGGTCTCAAAGTAATCAATTTGGCAACCATGATTGACCATTATAATGTTATCACCAACAACTAATTACAGCGAGAAGCCCCTATTGAGAACAGGCTAGAAGAACAACAGTGAAACCGTAGTGTCAGTCTCAACTCTTCACACCCTTCTAATCTGATATCATGATAGATCAAACATAAGAGCTCAGGAACTACTCATTGAAGGTGCTTGCAGAAATACAATGGCTTTCCTGCCCTCTGTCTCATGCCAGTGAGACCTGTGGGACACCCAGATGACAAAGAAATATACAAAAACATTGTATTAAGACTAATTGCTGGTCCTAACGGGGACAGCATGGCAAAAATGACTGCCAATGAAATGTTTAGCAGAATCACCTTTTTCTGAATGTGTGGTGCCACCTGAGTCCTGTAGTACTGGTCAAGAAGAAGTCCTAAGAACTCCTGCTCAGTGAGGACAAATAGAATGTGCTGAGGGGGTGAGATCTGGACAAGCCCATTGAAGGGCACCTCACAGGTGCTGCCTCTGATATCTTTCTGGCATTGGTGTGTGCAAACTAGCTCTTAAAACAAACAAAAGAAACCAATCAAATATCTGTTTCCTTGTATTGAAAGGAGCAGGGGTTATAGCATAAGAGAGGAGAAACCCAAAGCTCTTTCTGCTAAGCAAGCTTTGGCAGAGCAGTCTAGGGACATACTGTTCAGATTTCTAGATTATGCACAACAATGGAAAGAAAATGCTGATTGTTCTCAAAAAGCAACAAGCGTGTCTAAAGCCAGACCAGATGGCCCTGGAACTTGACCAGAGGGAGAGGAAAGAAAATAAGAAATGAACCCCAATTTCGGGCAATTTGTCTTACTGTTTGCTGAGACAAAGTTCAAGTAAGTGTATTGGAAGAATGGAAATTATGTAAGCAGCTAGGTGGGAATGGAAAGCAGGGGTAATTGTATGCCGGGTCCCTAAGAGCTTATAGCACTTTGGTAAATGAAATGAACAGACATGGTAAGCTGGCAGTGCTTTCTGTGATTTTGGTGATAGACAAGCTGGAGTTTGTCCCCAGTGAATTTCACTCCAAAGCTATCATTTACTTCTTTGGCTGTATTAATAAATTTGCTTGTGTGCTGGCAGCAACGAGGCTTCCTTGAGCATAACTTGGAGCCTTGGCCTATTTTTGGAGCTGACACATGGTGCTTGAGTTGTTCCCAGGTTTCCACACAACCTTCAACAGCATATTTTGGCCAGAACTGTACTGAGTGCTGAGAAAGTTAACCCAGTTCTCTTCCAAACTGGGAGGGAATGGGAAGACTTGGCTTTCTTTGACTCCAAGGTGGTCAATTCTGAGGTCTGGCTAGTTGGTCAAAATTAATTCTTTTACTCAGGCTAAAGTCAAATTCAGTTATTTAAGAAATGAGTAGGATCATATGGGTGGAAGGGAAGCATAGTGTAAGATGCAATGGGGAGGAGATATTAAAAAGACTTTCCCTCCTTCAATTGGACCTGGTATTATGTGCTAAGGTATTTTAATTTTTGTTAAATTTTATTTATTTCATTCCATAGAACAATGGACAATAAGAATGAACACAAATTCTTAAAAGACTACATTTTAAGTAGACATACCTCTCTGCTACAGACCAAACATTTTCCTATTTTGAAAGAAGAAGAAAAAATGAAACACAATTTTAAAAGTATGGATAAAGAAAAATTAGCAAATGCCTTTGGACATGAAAAGAGTACTTGTTTTGATGTTTTAACAATAGACAATGTGCATACCAGCTTAGTTGTTGAAATTCCTCTCTCTATTTAAATATTTTCTACAGAGTAGACAGTGATTCAGCAACACAAGTTCAATCCTGAAATTTAAAAAAAAAATTCTTGAGACATAAAATATAGAAATTGATGGTAGATATTGTAGATATTTGGTTGTCTATTGTCTTGGTTTAACCAGTGACCAATGGGGCTGTTTTGGGCTGTAATTCATTATTTCATTACTACAACTGTCAGCAAGGTTAAGAATAAAAGCATTGTTACAGAAGAACTTATATGACTTTTTTTTTTTTTTTCCCTGGGCTGGCAAGTACACATACCATCAGGAATCTAATTTCAGTTTTAAAACCACTCAGTTGGTGGAAATATTGGTCACATTTTTTTGCCTCATGAATTACTACTAAACTGAACAGTCAAACTTTTAGTGGCCAACTCTAATAGAAATTAATTTGTGGCCGGGCATCTTTAGTAGTGGTGCTTGCTCATTGTTTCCCTTCTTGTTTCCTTTGTTGTTTCTGGAAAGTTCCTTGAAATCCTGTGATGCCAAATAAATGGAACCACTTCCCAGAGCCATCCACAGGGATTGTCCTCTGGCTGGAGAAAGGAAAACAATTGGGCAAGTTTTCAAAGAGACGTTTTGTTCTGCCTATGGCAGTCATTCGCTTCATGTATCCCCTGAGGAAATAGATGACTGGCTTCCATCATCACCCTCAAATTCTTTTATAAAAATATACTTTTAGTTGAAATACAACTGCATTATATTTTTCTCCTTTGCCTCACTCCAGCCCCACTCAAGTACCTTCCCTCCAACCCTCAAACTCTTAATGTTTGTCTCATTCATCTGCTGTTGTGCAACAGACCAGAGCTAAGTGGTTTCAAATAGCTAAAATATTGATCAAAGAGACACTGGGAGTTAGAAATTGGGCAGCATTTTATGGGAGATGGCTACCTTCTGCTAGCCATAATAATGGCTCAGGTAATAATGATTAAGGGACTGGAAGATCCAAGACGGGTTCCACACATATAAAACACTTTGACTGGAGAAAGCTATGTTGACTAGAATCTGACTGAATCTTTCTCTCTTCTTTCCCCTACCCTCTGTTTTCTTCCCTTCCACCATGAACTAACACTATTTGAATTGTTTTACATAGAAACTGCTTTCAGACTAGTGAAATTTGAAGTGTCAGATTCTTTAACAGTAGCCTAGGTCTGAAACTGACAGAGGATCTTTTGAATTTATTGTTAGTTGTTGACCAAGACATTGTTCCCATGAACCTTTTCCTTATTTCAAGAACCTGTATGGTTAAACATGTTAAAGATTCCTGGTTAAATAGTTCTGCTTCCAAAGTTGATACAGTACAATAGATTTGATTATCATATTTTATACTCAGAAAGGAAAGTGAAATACAGAGATTAAGCATATGACTTGTACAATATCTCAAATGAAAGGGAGAGAGAACCAAGAATAGGACTTTCACAGAGGCTTCAGAATTTCCACACAATAACTGGCTTTGCAGGCATCTGGACTTCAAGGGGAATACTAATTATGTTTCTATAGTAACCTTCTCTACTTCGTTCATGGAAATGTATCCTAACATATAAGAAGCTATGGTGGCCATGGGTAACTGGGGAATAATAAGCTTAGCTCTCTGAAGCATCGGCTGATCCACAGTCTAGCCGGAGTAATTGAGAGAGAGAGACAGTTGTTTAAAAAGGCTTTAGAATCCAGTCTTTTCGATGAACTTTGAGGATTTATAAGGAAGCTGAGTAAACAGTCTCAAAAGAATGTGCATATAAAGGTTGGATACAAAAAATAGGTCACCACAACCACAACAACATACATAAATACATACAGACATACACCCCCACACACAAAGAAAGGAACACTTGATATCTTAAGACACATTTAAAATTTGGAATGGAATATTTAAATATCACACCCCAAGGAAATTCTAAAATAGAAGACATATGCTTTCCAGTCTAGAAATAAAACTTGTAAGAATATTATTTAGTTGTTTACTTAGTGCTTAACATTAGGGGTGAAAATTCAATGAACTGGTCAAAGAGAGCATATAGAATCAGTTGAGAACATAGGGTTCAGCAAAGATTGCTTCCTATATGATATGACTTCAATTTGTTTTGTATTTGGAGAAGCTCTCTTTCTGAACAACCTTTTGTCTTGTCATTGTCAGACAGACACAAACTCTTTATGGGAGTCTCTGAGACTGTCCCCCCAGACAACCTACTTTGAGGTGTGTCACCTAGGTGACACAAGGAAAAGAGAGAGTGTATCACAACATTTAGTCTACCTGAAAATTTATGATTTATATATCATAAATTATATATTATATATTTATAATTTGTAAGACCTTGTTCTTATAAATGATAACACAAAGTAATTTTACATGGAAATCAGTAAGCTGTTCTCAGCTCCTCTTTCTCTGCATTGCCTTTTATGTAAGCATATTTTCTTTTTTTTTTTTTTAGTAATAAAATTTTTATTTTTTTACTTTTTCCAATTTATTCACTTTGAATCCCAGCTGTAGCTCCCTTACCTCATACCCTCCCAATCCTGCCATCCCTCACTCTTCTCTTCCCATGATCCTCTCCCAGTTCACTGATAAGGAAGGTCCTCCTCCTCTTCCAACTGACCCTAGCCTATCAGATCTCATCAGGACTGGCTGCATTGTCGTCCTCAGTGGCTTACTAAGGATGCTCCCCTACAAGGGGAGGTGATCAAAGAACGAGGCACTGGGTTCATGTCAGAGAAAGCTCCTGTTCTCCTTACTAGGGAACCCACTTGGATACTGAGCTGCAATAGGCTACATCTGTGCAAGGGTTCTAGGTTATCTCCATAGCTGGCCCTTGGTTGGAGTATCAGTCTCAGACAAGATTCCTGGGCCTAGATTTTCTTGGTTCTGTTGCTGTCCTAGTGGAGCTCCTGTTCCCTTCATGTCTTTCTATCTCCCCCTTCTTTCATGAGATTCCCTGCATTCTGCACAAAGTTTGGCTATGAGTCTCAGCATCTGCTTTAATGCCCTGCTGGGTAAAGTCTTTGAGAGGCCCTCTGTGGTAGGCTCCTGTCCTATTCCGTTTTCTCCCTCTTTTGAAGTCTATCCAGTTTGCCTTTCTAAATGAGGATTGAGCATCTTGCCCAGGGTCCTCCTTCTTGCTTAGCTTCTTTAGGTGTACAGATATTAGTATGTTTGTCCTATATTATATGTCTAGGATCCACTTATATGTGAGTGTATACCATGTGTGTCTTTCTGCTTCTGGGATACCTCACTCATGATAATCTTTTCTAGTTCTCACCATTTGCCTGCATATTTCATGATTTCTTTCTTTTTAAATGCTAATATTCCATTGTATAAATATAGCACAATTTCTGTATCCATTCTTCTGTTGAGGGACATCTGAGTTGTTTCCGTATCCTGCCTATTAAAAATAAAGCTGATACAAACAGGATTGAGCAAATGTCCTTGTTGTATACTTAAGCATATTTTGGATATATGCCTCAGAGTAGTGTAGCTGGATCTTGAGGTAGCACTATTCCTAAATGTATGAGAAAGAGCCAGATTGATTTCCAAAGTGGTTGTACAAGTTTACATTCCCACCAGCAGTGGAGGAGGGTTCTTCTTTCTCCACATCCTCTCCAGCATGTGTTGTCACTTGAGTTTTTTTATCATGGCTATTCTGATGGGCGTAAAGGGAAATCTCGGGGTCATTTTGATTTGCATTTCCTTGTTGACTAAGGATGCTGAACATTTCTTTAAGTGTTTCTCTGCCATTTGATATTCCTCTATTGAGGATTCTCTCCTTAGCTCTGTACACAATTTTGTAATTGGATTACTTGAATTTCTGCTGTTTAAGGTCTTGAATTCTTTTTTTTTTTCACAACTAAAGTTTTATTCTCTTTAGAATATGACCCTTACAGGAAATTATTTTTTCTATTTATAGAAATTCTATTTGCATTTATGAGGCCAGTAATGTCTCATCAATATTTCCTGCCAGATAAAATATTTTTTTATTAATTACACTTCATTCACTTTGTATCCCCCTATAAGCTCCTCCCTCCTCCCCTCCATATCCCACCTCCCCTCCCCCTTCTTCACACATGCCCCTTCCC
The DNA here is from genome assembly GCF_030254825.1 of Meriones unguiculatus. NCBI lineage: Eukaryota > Metazoa > Chordata > Mammalia > Rodentia > Muridae > Meriones > Meriones unguiculatus. The sequence goes on along the minus strand of NC_083369.1, from coordinate 92,207,629 downwards.
AAGTCCACTGATAGGGGAAGTCTTCCTCTCCTTCCTTCTGATCTTAGTCTATCAGATCTCATCAGGAGTGGCTGCATTGTCATCTTTATATATTCTGTTATTACCCCTCTATCAGATATAGGGTTGGTGAAGATCCTTTCCCAGTATGAAGGATATCGTTGTGTTCTGATGACAGTGTCCTTTGCTTTACAGAAGTTTTTCAGTTTCATGAGGTCCAATTTACTGATTGTTGATCTTAGAGCTTGTACTGTTGGTGTTCTGTTCAGGAAGTTGTCTCCTGCGCCAATGAAGTCAAGGCTCTTCCCCACTTTTCCTTCTAACAGTTTTAGTGTGTGTGGTTTATGTCTTTGATCTACTTGGACTATAGTTTTGTGCAAGGTGATAACTGTGGATCTATTTGTATTTTTCTACATGTAGATATCCACTTAGACCAGAGCAATTTGTTGAAGATGTTATCTTTTTTCTCTTGTATGGTTTTACCATATTTGTCAAAAATGAGGTGGCCATGAGTATATGGGTTTATTTTGGGGTCTACTATTCAATTCCATTGATTCACGAGTCATTTTTTATTACTGTTGCTCTATAGTACAGCTTGAGATCAGGGATGGAGATACCTACCTCCAGGAGATCTTTTATTGTAGAGGACTGTTTTAGCAAGTCTGGTTTTCCTGTTATTCCATATGAAGTTGAGAATTTTTCTCTCAGGGTCTGTAAAGAATTGTGTTGGTGATTTGATGGGAATTGCATTGAATCTGTAGATTGCTTTTAGTTAAGATGGCCATTTTTGCTGTGTTAATCCTGCTGACCATGGAAGATCTTTCCATCTTCTGATATCTTCTTCATTTTTCACTGAGATGTGTAGATTTTTTTCATACAAGTCTTTAAGTTGCTTGGTTAGAGTTACACCAAGGTACTTAATGTCTTTTGTGGCTATTGTGAAGGGTGTTGTTTCCCTAAATTCTCAGCTCATTTGTCTTTTGCATACAGGAGGGCTACCTATTATTTGAGTTAATTTTGTATCCACTCACTTTGCTGAAGTTGTTTATCAGCTGCAGACCCTGGTAGAATTTATGGGGTCACTCAGGTATATTATCATATCATCTGCAAAGAGTGATACTTTGACTTCTTCCTTTTCAATTTGAATCTGCTTGCTCTCCTTTAATTGTCTTATTGCTCTAGCAAGGATTGCAAGTACTGTGTTGAAGAGGTATGGAGAGAGATGTCAGCCTTGTCTTGTCCCTGATTTCAGTGTGATTGATTCAAGTTTCTCTCCATTTAGTTTGATGTTGGCTATAGGCTTGTTGTGTTTTGCCTTGACTATGTTTAGGTAAGTGCCCTGTATCCCTGATCTCTCCAGAACTTTAAACATGAATGAGCTATGAAGCCACAGTCACCTTGATACCTAAACCACACAAAGATCCAACAAAAAAAGAGAACTTCATACCTATCTCTCTTATCAACATTGACGCAAAAATACTCAATAAAATACTTGCAAACCGAATCCAAGAACATATCAAAGATATCATCCACCATGACCAAGTAGGCTTCATCCCAGGCATGCAAGGGTGGTTCAACATACGGAAATCCATCAATGTAATCCACCACATAAACAAACTGAAGGAGAAAAACCACATGATCATCTCCTTAGATGCCTAAAAAGGATTTGACAAAGTCCAACACCCATTCATGTTTAAAGTCTTGGAGAGATCAGGGATACAAGGCACATACCTAAAGATAGTAAAGACAATATACAGCAAGCCTATAGCCAACATCAAACTCAATGGAGAGAAACTTAAATCAATCCCACTGAAATCAGGGACAAGACAAGGCTGCCCATTGTCTCCATATCTCTCCAACATAGTACTTGAAGTCCTAGCCAGAGCAATAAGACAACTAAACGAGATCAAGGGGATACAAATCGGGAAGGAAGAGGTCAAAGTGTCACTATTTGCAGATGATATGATAGTATACCTGAGTGACCCCATAAATTCTACCAGGGAATGTCTGCAGCTGATAAACAACTTCAGCAAAGTGAGTGGATACAAAATTAACTCAAATAATAGGTAGCCCTCCTGTATGCAAAAGACAAATGAGCTGAGAATTTAGGGAAACAACACCCTTCACAATAGCCACAAAAGACATTAAGTACCTTGGTGTAACTCTAACCAAGCAACTTAAAGACTTGTATGAAAAAAAAATCTACACGTCTCAGTGAAAAATGAAGAAGATATCAGAAGATGGAAAGATCTTCCATGGTCAGCAGGATTAATACAGCAAAAATGGCCATATTAACTAAAAGCAACCCCAAAAATTCAACCAGAGCACTCCTTCAGCTGATAAACACCTTCAGCAAAGTGGCAGGATACAAAATCAACTCAAAAAAATCAGAAACCCTCCTGTATACCAAAGACAAAAAGGCTGAGAAAGAAATTAGGGAAACAACACCCTTCACAATAGCCACTAATAACATAAAGTACCTTGGGGTGACTCTAACCAAGCAAGTGAAAGACCTGTTTGAGAAAAACTTCAAGTCTCTGAAGAAAGAAATCGAAGAAGATATCAGAAGATGGAAAGATCTCCCATGCTCAAGGATTGGTAGGATTAACACTGTGAAAATGGCCATCCTGCCAAAAGCAATCTGCAGATTCAATGCAATTCCCATCAAAATACCAACTCAATTCTTTACAGACCTTGAAAAAAAGATTCTCAGCTTCATATGGAGAAACAAAAAACCCCAAATCTCCAAAACGATCCTGTACAACATCAGATCATCTGGAGGTATCTCCATCCCTGATCTCACTCAAGCTGTACTACAGGGCAACAGTAATAAAAACTGCATGGTATTGGCATAGAAACAGAAAGGAGGATCAATGGAACCACATAGAAGATGCAGAAATAAACCCACACACCTATGAATACTCGATATTTGACAAAGAAGCCAAATCCATTCAATGGAAAAAAGACAGCATCTTCAACAAATGGTGCTGGACCAACTGGATGTCTACATGCAAAAAAATGAAAATAGATCCATATTTATCACCCTGCACAAAACTAAAGTCAAAGTGGATCAAGGACCTCAACATAAAACCAGATACTCTAAATCAATTGGAAAAAAAAGTGGGGAACAGCCTAGAACTCATTGGCACAGGAGACAACTTTCTGAACAGAACACCAACAGCACAGGCTCTAAGAGCAACAATCAATAAATGGGACCTCATGAAACTGAAAAGCTTCTGTAAAGCAAAGGACACCGTCATCAAAACAAAACGACTGCCTACAGATTGGGAAAGAATCTTCATTAACCCTTTATCTGACAGAGGACTAATATCCAGTATATACAAAGAACTAAAGAAGCTGAAAAGCAGCAAACCAAGTAATCCAATTAAAAAATGGGGAACAGAGCTAAACAGAGAATTCTCGACAGAGGAATATGGAATGGCAGAGAAACACTTAAAGAAATGCTCATCCTCATTAGCCATCAGGGAAATGCAAATCAAAATGACCCTGAGATATCACCTTACACCCATCAGAATGGCCAAGATGAAAAACTCAAGTGACAACACATGCTGGAGAGGTTGTGGAGAAAGGGGAACCCTCCTCCACTGCTGGTGGGAATGTAAACTTGTACAACCACTCTGGAAATCAATCTGGCGCTTTCTCAGACAACTAGGAATAGTGCTTCCCCAAGACCCAGCCATACCACTGCTAGGTATATACCCAAAGTTTGCTCAAGTACACAAAAGGGATACTTGCTCAACCATGTTTATAGCAGCTTTATTTGTAATAGCCAGAACCTGGAAACAACCCAGATGTCCATCAACGGAAGAATGGGTACAGAAATTGTGGAATTTCTACACAATGGAATATTACTCAGCAATCAAAAAGGAGGAAATCATGAAATTTGCAGGCAAACGGTGGGATCTAGAAAAGATCATTCTGAGTGAAATATCCCAGAAGGAGAAAGACAAACATGGTATATACTCACTTATATAGACCTATAAGATATGATAAACATAAGGAAATCTATACACCTAAAAAAGATAATCAAGAGAGCAGACATGGGGTAAGATGATCAATCCTCATTTAGAAAGACAGATGGGATGTGCATTGAACGTATGACAGGAGTCTACTGAGCACATCTGAAAGACTCTAACTAGCAGTGTTTTCAGAGCAAAGACTCATGACCAAACCTTTGGCAGAGTACAGGAAATCATAAGAAAGATTGGGAGTTAGTCTGATACAGAAAGGATAGGAGCTCCACAAGGACCAAATATATCTGGGCACAGGGTCTTTTCTGAGACTGACATTCAACCAAAGACCATGTATGGATATAACCTAGAACCTCTGCTCAGATGTAGCCTGTGGTAGCTCAGTAACCAATTGGCTTCCCAAAGTGAGGGGAACAAGGACTATTTCTAACAGGAACTCAATGACTGGCTCTTTGGTCTCCCCACCCCCGAAGGGAGGAGTAGTCCTGTTAGGCCACAGAGGAGGGCTTTTCCGCCAGTCCTGAAGATACCTGATAAAATAGGATCAGATGAATGGGGAGGAGGTCCCCCCCATCAGTGGACTTGGAAAGGGGCACTGTGGAGATAAGGGAGGGAGGGAGGGGCTGAGAGGGAATGAGGGATCGGGACATGGCTGGGATACAGAGTTAATAAAATGTAACTGATAAGAAAAAATAAAATTAAAAAAAAGAGTATACAATGGACAACACATCAAAGGGTATTATACCTACACAAAACACATGTGTGAACACACACACACATACACACACACAAAAAAAAACATGAATGAGGGTTGGATTTTATCAAATGCTTTTTCAACAACTAAGGAGATGATCATGTGGAATTTGTCTTTCACTTTCTTTATATGGTGGTTTTGCATCTATGGATTTCTGTATATGGAACCATCTCCATATACCTGGAATAAAGCCTACTTGGTCATAGTGGATGATATCTTTGATATGTTTTTGGATTTGGGTTGCGACTATTTTGTTGGGTATTTTTGCATCAATGTTCTTAAGGGAGATTGGCCTGATATTCTCTTTCTTTGTTGGGTATTTGTGAGGATTAGGTATCAATGTGACTGTGGCTTCATGGAATGAGTGTGGTAATGTTCCTTCTGTTTCTATTTTGTGGAATACTTTGTCAAGTATTGGTGTTAGCTCTTCTTTGAAGGTCTGTTAGAATTTGGGTGAAACGTTCTGTAAATGTCTGTTAGGTCCATTTGATTCATGACATCTGTTAGAGTCATTGTTTCTTTGTTTAATATCTGTTTTGTAGACCTATCCTTTGTTAAGAGTGGAGTGTTGAAGTCTCCCACTATTAATATGTGTGGATCTATGTGAGGTTTAAGTTTTATTAATGTTCCTTTTACAAATGTGGGTGCTCTTGTATTTGGGTCATAGATGTTCAGGATTGTGATGTCTTATTCGTAGAATTTTCCTCTGATGATCATGAAGTTACATTTTCCATCTTTTTTGATTAATTTTGGTTGGAAGTCTATTTTATTAGATACTAGAATGGCTACTCCTGCTTGCTTCCTGGCTCTGTTTGCTCTGTTTCCATCCCTTTACTCTCAGGTAATGTCTATCTTTGTGTCTTAGGTGTGTTTCTTATATGCAACAAATTGTTATATCTTGTTTATGCATTCATTCTGTTAGTCTGTATTATTTATTAGAGAGTTGAGTCCATTGATGTTGAGAGAGATAAATTACCAGTGGCTGTTAGATCCTTTGATTTTGATGTTGGTTGTTGTGATGTGTTTGTGTGCTGGTCTACTTTTAGTATTGCTATAGTGAAGTTATTTATTTCCTGTGTTTTTCTGAATATAGTTAGCTTTCTTGGGTTGTATTTTTCCTTCTGGTATCTTCTGTAATACTGGATTTGTGGGTAGATATTGTTTAAATTTTTTCTTGTCATTGAATATCTTGTTTTCTCCATCTATGATGATTAAGAGTTTTGCTGGTTATAATAACCTGAGCTGACATCTGTGTTTTCTTAGGTCTTCATAATATCTGTCCAGGTCCTTCTGGTTTTCATATTCTCTCTTGAGAAGCCAGGTGTAATTCTGATGGATTTATATGTTACTTGGTCCTTTTCCTTTGCAGCTTTTAGTGTTTTATCTTTGTTTTGTATACTTACTTTTTTGATTATTATGTGGTGGGAGGATTTTCTTTTCTGGTCTAATTTATTAGGTTTTCTGTAGGAGTCTTGTATGCTTACAGGCCTCTCCCCCCCCCCTTTTTTTTCTATGATTTTGTTGAAAATATTTTCTGGACCTTGGAAACAGGAAGAAACAGGAATCTTTTTCCTCTATTCCCATTATTCTTAGTTTTTTTTTTTCTTTTTTTTTTCATGTTGTCTTGGATTTCTTGGATATTTGTGTCAGGAATAAAAAAATTAAATTTTTTTAATTTTTATTTTTTATATTAATTACAGTTTATTCACTTTGCATCCCAGCTGTATATTCCCTCCCAACCCTACCCTCCATCCCTCATTTCCTCCCATTCCCTTCTCCAAGTTCACTAATAGATGAGGTCCTCCTCCATTCCATCTGATCCTAGTCTGTCAGGTCTATTAGGACTGGCTGCATTGTCTTCCTCCGTGGTGTGGTAAGGCTTCTCCCTTCTCTGGGAGAGGTGATCAAAGAGTCAGCCACTAAGTCCATGTCAGATACAGTCCCTGTTTTCATTACTAGGAAACATACTTTGAGACTGAGCTGCCATGGATACATGTGTGCAGGGCTTCTAGGTTATCTCCATGCGTGGTCCTCAGTTAGAGTATCAGTCTCAGAAAAGACATCTGGGCCAGATTTCTTGGTTCTGTTGCTCTCCTTGCGGAGCTCCTGTCCCCTCCATGTCTTTCTATCTCCCCCTTCTTTCATGAGATTCCCTGCACTCTGCCTAAAGTTTGGCTATGAGTCTCAGCATCAGGTGGGTATCAACCCTGCTGGCTTGAGTCTTTCATTGATGCTCTGTGGTAGGCTCCTGTCCTGCTCCCTGTTTTTTCCCTCTTCTGATGTCTATCCCATGTGCCTTTTTGAATGAGGATTGATCATCTTTCCCAGAGTCCTCCTTCTTGTTTAACTGTTTTAAGTGTACAGATTTTTATGTTTATCCTATATTATATGTCTAATATCCACTTATAAGTGAATATATACCATGTGTGTCTTTTTGCATCTGGGATACCTCACTCAGGATGATCTTTTCTAGTTCCCACCATTTGCCTGCAAAATTCAGGATTTCCTTGTTTTTAATTGCTGAGTAGAATTCCATTGTGTAAATGTGCCACAATTTCTGTATCCATTCCTCAGTTGAGAGCCATCTGGGTTGTTTCAGGATTTTTTTAGATTTAACATTTTCTTTGTCAGATATATCAATTTCTTCCATTGTATCTTCCACACCTGAGATTTTTTTCTTCCATCTTTGGTAGTTTTTTTTCTATAGTTCCTTTAGGAACCTCTATAGTTCCTTTTTTCTTCCCTAAGTTTTTCCTCTCCTTTATTTCCTCCATTTGTGTTTTCTTTAATTTTTCCAATTATTTCTTCAGATATTGAACTGTTTTGTTGATTTCCTTCACCTATCTGACTGTTTTTCTATCTGTTTATCTGCTTTTCCTTCAATTATTTCACCTGTTCGTTTGAACATTCCTGTTTCTTTTATTTCTTTCAGTGATTTAATTATTTCCTCTCTGAAGACCACAAACTGTTTGGCTACATTTTCCTGTATTTTTTTATGTATGGCCATAATCTGTTTGACTTTACCTTTCTCTATTTCTTTATGCATTGTTTTTGTTTCTTCCATTGTCCTCTTCGTAAGGATACTTGTAAGGTCATCTTCTTGAATTTCACTTAAATTAGGGTGCCCATAGCTTCTTGTCCCTGGATAACTGTGTTCTGGGGATGCCATATTGCTTTGGCTTTTGTTGGTTGTGCTTTTGTGCTGGCCTCTACCCATCTGGCTGTCTCAGGTGTGGGCTGTCAGTTTCTGGTGCCTGCTGGAATCCTGAAGTGGGGAGAATCCCCTTGGCAGGAAGACAGTTGTTCCTGAAGGAGGACTCCTTAGCTTTTTGGGTGTGGTCCCCGAATGGCTGGTGCTTATTAGGAAATTGCTGCAGATCACCTCAGGTGTATGGTCCTGTCTGGTAACTATGGTAGTTGGTACTCATGGGGGCTCTCCTCTCACTTAGGGAAGTCCTGGAGATAGTTGCCCTGCCACTGGTTTTCTTGCTCTGAATTTAGTGAGCTGCCGATGCTGTTCTTACTCTGTGTTTGCTGGATGCATCCCTCTTGAAAAATCAGGGAGTTCTGCGGTTTGTTCAGTTTAGCCAGGGAGACAGGTTGCGCTTTGGAGCAGCATTTGGGTGCTGATCCCATGGGTCCAGTGTCTGTAAGACTAAGGATGGAGCTCTGCGCCCCAGTACCCAAGTGGTAATCAGTGGCAGGTGATTGCACCACACTCAGGTGTGTGGCAGGAAGCTAGAGCCTGAAGCTTGGAACTTTTCCGGGAATTAGCTGGGTGCCCTGAGGTCAGACCTGATATTTCCTTCACCAACAGGGAAACCCAGCCTCTGTTGCTTTGGGGCCTACAGTTCTGTCTGGGATGGTAAATCAGGAGCACAGGTGGGTACCCGGGCTGGTGGCTGAGTTCCTGTTGGAGCCTGGGACCTTTTCCAGGGATTGTCTGTGTGACCTGAGGTCAGTTGATCCTGATTGGTTCTTTCACTGTGGGATTTTCTCTCTACTGGAAAAGCCAGTCTCTGGTGTTGTGGAGCCCACATTTGGGTCTGGGATGGTGATCGGAGCACACAGGCATGTGGCTCTGGGGTGGCGACCTAGCACCTGCTGGAACCTGGGAACTCTTCTGGGGTTTCCTCTTCCCTGGGAAACACAATCGTTGGTGTTTTAGGGCCCACAGTTTGGCCAGCTGGTTACTCTGCAATCACTGCTGTCCTGCTCATCAGATCCAGTGTCCTCTCAGCACCGCCAACTCCGATCCAAACCTCATAAGCATATTTTCTACAAAGTAATTGCCAGCTATCTCTGACCGATGGGCAGCAAACACTCAACACTTGTCTTTCTGGTTCACCCAGAAATGCTCACCTGAATTATGAAAGCATCTTTCCTGTTACCTAAAACAGAAATTTTAAAAAGGATTATTTTAAAGAACCTAGTAACTGCAAGTGGATATTTCAGATAGATTGAAGCACATTTGTTCTCATTGTGATATATACATTATTTTATCAATTCTTAAAGTATAGCTTTCACATTTTAATGTCATTGGAGTTAGGATGCATCTTATAGTTGATCATGACTTAAATTCAATGAAACACGATAATGATTCAATTTAAGATCAATGTAATAAGGCTATGAATTCACAATCCATTGAAGCATGACATAGAATTAAAGCAAATTTGGATAACTAAATGTAAAGCTGAGAAAATATTCATAATTTATGAAAATAATTTATAAAAATAATCATAATTTTTATACTACATAAAATGAGAAACCTTTAGATAAGATACTGAGGAAAGTATGTGATGACATTTACTTGATGCATTTAGTTTCTCAGAGATGTGATTCAGTATCAGAGAGGATACTGAATTTTCAACTAGGCTGTAATAGTATTTAGATAATTATTGATTGATATGTGAAGCAATGCAAAACTGCTGCATGCTATCTTTAAGTAATTCCCTACCTGCTTGGCATCAAGGGGAACTGGTAAACTTTATAATTTCCTCCTGTGATTTTACTTCAGCTTTGATTACAGGCAACATAACCCAATGTAGAAATAACATCGCAGTTATTTCCAGCCCTCCTTATCCACTCATCTTGCTATTGAGAGGGTGGAATAATTTAAATACTGAAGCCAACCCCGGGAGTCTCAGTGTGAACATATAAGTAAATTGAGAGAGGTGGCTCCATAACACATTCATGGCATTCAAGCTTGCCTTATCCAGAACAGTACTGTTCTCTGTCTCCCATTATATGTGATTTTTTAAGCACTCCAATATACTGTAAATGCTAATAAATTTTTAACATCAGATTTGCTTGCACCTCCAACTCCAATATTTGAAATGACACCCTTGGATAAAGTTGTCAGTCAGGAAAGATTTGTTGCATTGAATTGACTAAAAGTAGGTGATTGTGATGTTGCCTTTACTTGGTATTTCACAACACTGTCTTTAAATCTGTCACTAAAGCTGAGTGGCTTCTGGCTTTAGCTGATGAGCTGTGCTGTTGCCATGTCATTATGTAGAGTTTGAACGCATACACCCAGTACACGTAGCAAGGGCATAGGATGGCAGGTCTGTTTTTTGCAGGTGAGTTCCAAATGCTCGTTAAAACTCAGCATGAGAGACAGGATGAAAGGGTAAAAGAAAAATTCAGAGTGAACCATCTCTTCAGAAATGGCAAGTATCTAGAGGTCTTGGCTTGTCAGACTTTGCATGTTGGCCACCAGTTTAACAAATTATTTTTTGATTGGGTTATGTTTTCAAGATATGGAACCTCCTAGAATCAAGTGCCCAAGTGTGAAAGAACGTGTTGCTGAACCCAATAAGCTGACAGTCCGGGTGACCTGGGAAACTCCAGAGGGAAGAGATACCGCAGATGGTATTCTTACTGAGTAAGTTAATAAAATTTAGCATCTGGAATGCTCTCTTGCTCTCTCCTCTCTTCCTCTCTCTTTCCCTTTTGTCCTTTTCTTCCCCTTCCTTGAAGCCTTGTACATTTTAGGAAAGCATGGGTGCTAAGCTACACATTACCAGCCTATGTTGTCTCTTAGGAGATGTCAGAGCATTTCCTAAATATGAAACATTTCCTACACAGAGTGAGGGTGTATGTATGCCAATGTATGTTTCAGACCTAGTCCTTCTGGTCCTCATCTATGTAGCTTATTTATATGATTTTTATTGTCTGTCTTCACTACAATACGTTTAGTACTTTATCCCTAAAGGCAAAAACTGTACCTAGCATATATTTAGTACTCAGTCAATATTTATTGATGGGAGATAGGATGAAAAATAAAAGGGGTAGAGGGGAGAAAAGGAAAGGAAACAAAAAAGAAAAAAGGCAGCTGGTTAATTCAGAGTCTACTTTCTGCTATTGCATACAAAAAGGGTTCCTTCTTATGTCCCCGGGTCTTCCTAAGTCTTCACACCCATTGGTAAACCTTCTGTGTCTCCCATACTAAGCCAAATTCTGTTCCCCTCGTTACTCTGTGGTTATGGTGTGATACAAAGCTTTTCTATTCCTTATCTATTTTCTATTCCTGTTTTAAGACTTTTCATTTGGGGGGGGGGGGCTGAGAGATGGCTCAGAGGTTGGTTAAGAGCGCTGGCTGCTCTTCCAAAGGTCCTGAGTTTTATTTCTAGCAACCACATGGTGGCTCACAACCATCTATAATGAGATCTGGTGCCCTCTTCTGGCCTGCAGGCACACATGCAGGCAGAATACTATATAAATAAATAATAAATAAATCTTTAAAAAAAAGAATTTAAAAAAACTTTTCTTTGTTGTTTTTAAACTTCTGAAGTCATCAAACACTTAGAAAAGCTTGTGAGCCAAGTGTTGGTGTCCTCTGACTTTTCCCCACCCAACCCTGTTTTCTCAGCCATTGCATTTATAGTTTCATAACTAGATTAGTAATGGGTAGTCACCATTAGTGTAGGTGAGTCACATGTTCTAATATACTATTTGGACCTGTACCCTCACACTATTTCCCAGGAAACCCCTACTTCATGTCAGCATGTTCATCTATCAGTTAAAGTTCATGGCTCAGTTTGACCTTCAGATGTAGGACCCATACCAGGACAATAACATCCTTCTGACTTATGTCATTTGGGGCCATGAGGCAAGGACAGTGTTTCTCGAATCTTGTTAACCCCATGGGGCTCAAAACAAAACACTTTTGTACACAATTGTTAGCAATAGCATAAAATTTACTAATAAGAGGGGTTAGATCTCTTATTCACATTTTATTCCCACATACTAGTAAGTTCCCTTTATATCATCTACTTAAAAAAAAAAAAACAAACAACAGGATTAGGTCTTTTCAGCTGTAATTTCTCAAAGATAAAGTCTGATCATTGAAATATTTACTCTTGTTGCATATACAGATTATATTCCCCCTAGGAGAAACTTTATGGAATTCAGTTTAAAAGCTAAGCCATATGAAAGAAGCAATTCACTGTACATACATGAACATGCGCATACAATATGTCTATAGTATACACACATATGTATATACATAGAAATTTCAAAAAAGTCAAGTCAGAGTTGGTATAATTGTGGGTTGGTCCTCATTTATCCTTAACTTGTTACAGTCTTGTACAATGTCTGACTCAGCCCCTGGAATCGAATCAGTTCTTAGATTTATGGTTGGGCTCCTTGCTTTCCTAGCACATACCCTGGGACTCCCTTCACCAGTGTCTTGCCCAAGCTACTTTTATATAGTTTGCTTCTGAGAGGAAAGAGGTAGTGACAAGCTCTGATACTATTATTTTCATGATGAAATGGAATCTCAGACAAATTAGCAGCTACTCATATTTGAATGATTGCTCATTCGGGGTTACCTGAATTTACATTTGCTATCTAAAGATCTTACAATCTTAAGGCATTTAAAGTCAAAAGTAACACATCTCTGAATGGTAAGATCTCTGACACTTTCCTGAGACTCCTCAGTTCCTATGCCTTGTAAGCATGTCCCACCTATGTGTAAAATATTCCTTAATGGTGATAATGATAATTCCACATGCCCATTATCGTCAAATATCATCATGCTTAGGAACTGCAAATAGAAGGTGAGATGTTTATATGTTAAAAATTAACCAAAAGCTGTTATGTGATATGTTATACTTCCTGGTAGTGTTGCAAAATAACTAAGATAGATGCCATAGTCATCCCTTACTGTGCAATCAGGGTCAAGTTTCTTAGCCTTCTGTTGTCCTTGTTTTCTTACCTTTGAAATGGAGACTTCTACCAACCTCATAGGAGTTCTGTGAGGATTAAATTAAATAATGAAACCACGCCTGATATATGTAAGAATTATATAAAGCAAGCAAAGTTTGCTTTTACTATTAAAGTATTAGGACAGTCAAGGATTTGCAGAGAATTTACCATTTTCTCAGAAAGGTCATCACTGACCCAGATAGAAAAAGCAAAGAACATTTTAGTACCTATTGAAAGCCCAAAGTGCCAAATGACCAACTAAACTGTGCTCTGAAGTACTTTTTCTCATAAAGTATTGTGTTACCTGCCCAACAGGAAAGAAATGCAGACTTAGCCTGCAACAAGGGTTCCCACACCCTGTTCTATCTTTCAGTAGCAAACAAACAAATAATTAATCAAAAAGGTGAATCTCCCCTCAGTTTGGGAATTATGTTTTTCTGGTTTCAAATTGCTCTTATAATTTGAAGGGAAACTCAGGGGACCCTGTGCCTCACAGAACCTTTGTTCTGGGGAAAGGACTCAAAGGCTCCTCTTTAGCAGCACTTCCCTCTCTCCTGTACAAACTCGGACTCCCAAAACTGCTTTTCAGGTACACAATCATAATCCTGAGTATTTCTGCTTTCTTCCTTAAGTGTTATCCTAAAAGGCCTCCCTCCAGGTTCCACTTTTCCAGAAGGAGACCACAAGATTGAGTACACAGTCTATGATAGAGCTGAGAACAAGGGCACTTGCAAGTTTCGAGTTAAAGTAAGAGGTGAGACTGTTGCTTCCTGGTACTTGTCCCATCACTGGAAAATCAAGCCAGACTGCTCTGGATGTCCCCTATAGTAAGGCTCCTGCCAGCTATGCATTAAGCTTTCATGAATCTGACTAAAGCATTCCATCTTTATGCTTGGATTTTGCTATTAGTAGGATACATAAGGAACAGGACTAGTACCACAGGAGCCCCTAGCTGTCTGTCCAAGAAGACAGACACTTAATAATTTTTCCATCCACCACTGAGCTAATAACTCAAGTACTTGTAATAACTGAGTGGTTACAGGTTCCTTCTTTTAGACAACAAAGATGCTATACTCTTTGTTTTTCAGACCTTTCGCTCTGCCTGAGAAAATATTTTTAAAAACTCTGTGTTTCAAGGTTTGGACAGCTAGTCAGTATTATTTCCTCTTCAGAGCTCAGTCTCTTCATCTGTAACCTGAGGGGGTAATGGTGCCATCTAAAAAGTGTCACTGGTACAAGTGGTGACCATTCTGGAGCATTAAAGAATAGTCCTCCTTTCCTTGCACTTATTTCACTAGATGATGTCTAACCTCATAACAAAGTTGGGGCCTCCCCTTCTCTGGTTACTTTATGGAAAAACGCCAGGGTTAAAGCTGCTCTGCGATTGTGTCTCCCACAGTTAGGCGCTGTGGCAAACTCAATGCCCCAGAGAATGGGTATATGAAGTGTTCCAGTGATGGTGACAATTACGGAGCCACCTGTGAGTTTTCCTGCATTGGTGGCTATGAGCTTCAAGGTAGTCCTGCTCGAGTATGTCAATCCAATCTTGCGTGGTCTGGCACGGAGCCCACCTGTGCAGGTAAGTGTGCAGGTCTTTCTCCAGCTAGCAGCAGAATCTGAAAACCCTGATTGAGGGCAGATAGAAAATAATTTTCTTTCCTGGAATTCATGAAGGCCAGTGTCATTGATGCACGTCTGAGTGGGTGAACAAAGGTGCCAAGCCCCTGCTGCAGCCCATCTCAGCCCACTTCCCCGTATTGCTTTTTGCCAGTTCTCTGATCCCTCTTTCACGCCTTTTAAAAAACATTCTGGAGACCAGATCTCAGGGCTAGCTTTTAGTGATATTAAAGGCCAACAGACAGTTTACCTAACTTTACTGCCTTATTTTACAGCTGGAGGATCTAGTTTTCAAAGCTAGTCTACTGCTGTGTTTAAACAGTATAATTCATGTCTTGCACCATTGGTTTGAAAGTCATGCAAATCTTGGACATTTGATTATTGATTTATTTACCTATCTATTTATTTATTTAGTATTTTTTTTAGACAGGCTGTCTCTGTGTAGTCTTGGCTGTCCTGGACTCGCTTTGTAGACCAGACTGGCCTTGAACTCTCAGAGATCTACCTGCCTCTGCCTCCCCAAGTGCTGGTATTACAGGCATGCACCATGGTGCCTGGCTTATCTTGGGCATTTGAAATCCTTTCTCTTATGTAAAATGAGGAAATCAGACTTCTCGTAATCATGGTCATCTATTGAGTGCTGGAAAAGAGCAGTGCCTGGTACAGGATAAGCTTTGAACGTATGCCAGAAGTTCTTACAGAAGAACAGCAATTGGGCTAGGTATAGCAGAAAGTATGAAAACTAGACTACCTAGGAAACTCTAGACCCATATATATATATATGCTTCATTTTTTCCTCAATCTCAGGTATCTCCACCCCCTTTAACTCTACCATGCAGAGCAGGTGGATGCAGCTCTTTAATTTCATACATTAAAGTAGACAAGACACATTTGTGTCAGATTCCTGAGCTAAGTAATTAATGTACATATTTGCGACACTGAGGCCTGGAGTATCTTGTCAAATAATCTCATGTCTATGTGGTAGCTATTAGTCACATATGGGTATGAAGCATTTGAAATGAGTCTAAATTCAGGTGCATTGTCAATGTAAAATATACACCAACTTCAAAGCCTTAGCACAATAAAGAATATAAAGCATCCCTATTTTTTGAGTTGATTGCATGTTGAAATATTTAGATATATTGGGTCGACATATAGTTACTGTCACATATTTGTACATTTATAATGAAGCCACTAGAAAAATTTAAATTGTACAGTCATTTAAATTCTATTTATATTGTCCAAGGCTGTCCTAGACTGTGATCCCCAAAGTTAACTTCAGAGATAAGAACTATTTCTCATTTAGAGCAATAGCCTAGAAGTTGGCAAATAGCAGTCACTCTGTGTAGCTGACCAAATGAGAATGTAAATGAGCAATGGTTCTTTTCTTTTCTATTTTAGAGAAAGGGTTTCTCTGTGTGGTCCTGGACTCGCTTTGTAGACCAGGCTGGCCTCTAACTCAGTTATCCTCCTGCTTCTGTCTCCTCGAGTGCTGGGATTACAGGCATGGACCACCACGCCTGGCAATGAACACTGATTTTAAAGAAATCCTGAAATTTGAAATATTAGCACCAAGTTCATAAAACTGCATAGATTGTTCTCATTTTCTCCTGTTATTTCTTCTTCAGGGCTAGACTGCTATCTTGTGTACTGAGCTAATCTTGAGGAGCTGTTTGTTGTTTATCATCCATTTATATGGCAGAAGTATAATTAAATTAATTAATTCATGTTCTCCATGGCCATATTGAAAGAACAATGAATTTATGTTAAGTTAAGCCACTAAGCTTAATGTAACTCATTACATTAATGTAAGCTTAATGTAACAAAAACAACAACAACAAAACAAACAAACAAACCAGGACACCTTGTTTGCCTTTTACTGGTGCTTCATGAACTCACTTTACAAATGAACTACTTCCATTTGAATTCTCATCTTAGGGTCTACTCAGGGTTTTGTATGTGACAGGCTATGTTAAGCCAGAACTTAGGGAGAGATTTTGAACTCATGTGACCATTTCTTATTACAGCTATGAATGTCAATGTTGGCGTCAGAACAGCAGCTGCACTTCTGGATCAGTTTTATGAGAAAAGGAGACTCCTTATTGTGTCCACACCCACAGCTCGAAACCTCCTCTACAGACTGCAACTGGGAATGCTGCAGGTGAGGCCATGAGGCAGAGGCAAGGTAGGAGGGAGACCTCTGACAGGAAGAAGACACTCCACTAAAAGCAAAGTCCAGACTCAATGCCTAATCCACTTAGGGTGAGTTTCAGGGACCAGCACTTTAGGAACAGTCGTTCATTTCTGGTGCTAGTGCATAACCTTATTGACATTGACTTTCCAGAGCTAACCCAATCATTCTCTAACCATCAATGTTTGTCCATCTTTGCTAATAAGCTTAATTGACATGTTGTCCAGGCCCAGCCAAAGAACAATTGTCTTGGCTGATCCTGTCCAGCACACTCATAGTCTGGAAGTTATCAATCAGTTCCCAACAAACTGGCCAAGGAGAGAAAGGAATCCAAGAGCCTCTAGGCACCATATCCCTCCCTGGAAATTTCATCAGCTTGAACACAGGTGAATTGGGTTGCCACTGAATAACAAAATCAACATGTTGGAAAATTGCAGAAACTGTAGGGATTACACTGAAGCTGCCTGATTTTTGTCTTGAAGTTGCTTAGCAGTAAGTGGTCAGCTTTACTGAATGCTAAGCACTTACTTCTTTTCTAGGATCTCTCATTTATTCCGTTAGAACATTCTTAGTTTAATCAAGGCAGCAGTTTAAACACATCAGCATAAATACAGTGAGTCTTCCAGTCTTTTTTTTTTTGTTTGTTTTCTTTTGTCATCCTAATAGGTTGCCCACGAACTTTAAGAACCAAATATACTAAATCAGTATCTTAAATCCGTATCGGCCTACCTGCCCTTGTATACCTTTGTCTTAGTTAGGATAAGTACTTTTGTGATGTAACATCATGACCAAATCAACTTGGGGAGGAAAGGGTTTATTTGGTTTACACCCCCACAGCACTGTTCATCACTGAAGGCAGTCAGGACAGAAATTCCAACAGGGCAGGAACGTGGAGGCAGGGGCTGCTGCAGGGACCATGGAAAATGCTGGTTACTGACTTGCTCCCCATATCTTGTTCAGACTGCTTTCTTATAGAACCCAGGACCACCAGCCCAGGGATGGAACCACCCACAATGGGCTGGACCCTCCTCCATCAATCATTAAGTAAGAAAATGCCTTATAGCCAGAACTTATGGAGGCATTTCCTCAACTGAGGTTCCCTCCTTTCAGATGACTCTAAGGTTATCTTAGGTCATTTCAGATGAGGTTAAGGTAACATTAAACCAGCCAGCACAACCTTTTTACTCCTCATAAAATGCAAACGTATATGCTTACCCGATTTTTGTCTACTTTGGCATAGAAGCACGGCATGGCCACATGTAAACTCTTCTTATCTCTAGAAAAATGGATAAGCCAAGAAACTGACCTTTCTTTTACATCAGTAACCCTTTGCTCACACACCAATTGGCCTATTGCTGCTGGGTTTTTCAAGTTAGTTTTTATTGGCCACAGGCACTTTGTTTTGTTTGTACATTGGCTATGGCTGCTTTTAGATCTTAGGGATAGAATTGAACTATTAGGTTAAAAGCCACTGAGTCAGTGTAAACCTAAATATTTACTTTCTGTCCCTTTTGGAGATGTTTTTATAGCCGTCAGACTTAGCCCACCCATCTTCCCTCAGGCCCTTGCTAAGTTGCTGATTATCTATTTGGCTATGGCATTTTGGATCTAGATATTCTTATATTTGTCTGCTTACCATGGATTGACATTTAGCTTCAAGAAAGGCTTGGTTGACTTAGTAATAATTGTGTCATTTCATATAGGAGTGTTGAAACAATGCAGAATTTAAAATAGTTTTTCACATTCAGTCTGATTTATTCTATTTACCTTCTGTTAAGTTTTGTGTTTTATTTTTTTTTTTGGAGGGGGGGCTTTGATTGTCACTGCTACTTCTTTAGAGAGCTCCTAACCTGTAGTTGACTGAGCCATACCCCCAAGCCTTTTGCCAAAGGCTAACTCAGAGCTCAGAAACATTTTATTCTTGTTTTCTCGGGGTTTGAGTATAGGGAGCATATGGGCAGCAGTATGTGAAGGGTGGGAAATAAGTGCAGAAAAGGGAACTCTGGAAAATATTCTTCATTCCCTTGAAAGAATGAAGTTAGAAACCTTGGGGGTGGGAAGGTGGTGTCTTGAATGTTTTTTAACAAATCTAACTAATGCAAAGTCTCACCCCATATAGAAGTACCTTAGCGTCACCATTGTGTTTAGGTTTTCAAAATCCCATTGCCAGGCTGTTCTATATAATTTTCTAGGAAGATAGGTTTTCTGCCACGAGCTTAGCATTTCTATCATCTAGCATTAGCTTAGCCTTAGTTTCTCAACTGTTTTCAGGACAATTTGGAGTAGGCAAAGAAGCACCCACAAGAAGACTATTGCTGGGGTGCCAGTCTGCCATTCCTTAGTTATACTCACACCTCTCCTCTTGATTCCTCCCCCAGCAAGCACAGTGTGGCCTGGATCTTCGACATGTCACAGTAGTAGAGCTGGTAGGAGTATTCCCAACCCTCATCGGCAGGATCAGAGCAAAGATTATGCCTCCAGCTCTAGCTCTGCAGCTCAGGTAGGGGGGTGCTCTCTCCTTAAATTTCCGTCCCTGTGAATATACTTGCCTTTTTACCATCGGTGCTCTTGTATCTGGTCAGGTTCCCTGAATTTTTTTTTTCTATTCAGTATTTAGTTCAGGCAACCTTCAATGCTTAATTGCTTTTATTCTGGGAGTATTATAATCATGCTAATTGGCCTGTTCCTGTTTGTCCAACTAAATTATGCAGTGGAAAATTGTTAGTGCTTTCTTTTTCCCTTTCCCCTTCAACCAACCAACCAAGAATATTCTCCTCTCTGCTCCTCTCTCTCTGTATGTGTGTATATGTATGTGTGTGTGGTATAAGTGTCTGTGAGTGTGTGTATATCTGTGTGTGGTACATGTGTGTTTGTGAGTATGAGTATGTGTGTATGTGTTGTGTGGTATGTGTGTATATATGTATGTGTAGTACATATGTGTGTATGAGTGTGTATATTGTGTGGTATGTGTGTATGTATGCATGTGTGTATATGTGTGTACAGTATGTGACTGTGTGTGGTGGGGTATATTTGTGTATGTTTGTGTATGTATCTGTGTGTGTCTGTTATGTGTGTGTGGTACATATGTGTTTGTGAGTGTATGTGTATGTTGTGTGTATTGTATGTGTGTGTATGTGGGGGGGACATGTGTGTTTGTGTATGCTGTGTGCTATGTGTGTATATCTGTGTGTATGTGTGTGTATGTGTGTATGTGTATATGTATGTGTGTGTGTGGTACATGTGTGTTTGTGAGTGTATGTTGTGTGTGTGATATGTGTATATAGGTATATGTATGAATATATAGTATATATAGTATATATATAGTATAGTATACATATATACACAGTATATATGCACACATATGTACTACACATACACATATACACACATACCACACAACACACACACACATACACATACTCACAAACATACTATAGTGTATATATATACTATATAATATGTACACTATATATATAGCATATATATATATACTATACATACTATATACATAGTATATAGTATATGTATCATATATAGTGTGTGTTTGTGTGTGTGTGTGTGTGTAGGAGAAGGAGGAGGAGGATTTGTAAATAAAATGACCTAAGCAGCAGTCCTTGTTCCCATTATATCATATACTAATTAGTACTTTCAGGCGTGATCTTTCTTTTTCTCCATCCATCTGAGCACTTGTTCATATCCCTGTCTTAACAATTGAATATCTTTTTTGTAATACTTATAAAGCTAATAGCCAGACCTTGAGTAATGTTGTATCGAAGTGAGACTGAACAGCTAAAAAGCAATTTCAAAATAACCTACATTTTTTTCTTGTATATCTTGAGCACCATAAGTAATAAGTCTAAACTAATCCTCCTTAAAATCTTCCTTCCTTGCTTGGCTTTTACCTTTTGTACACTGCAGGGGACAGATCAAGTCTCTGTTCTCAAGGTCTAAAAGACAACCTTGTCTTTTCATACTGTTTCAGTGTTCTGAAAACGAGGAAGGAAGAGAGTAAAAACAAAAATGGTATTAGTCCAGTTCTTGTTATTATATCAAAATACTGAGGCAAGTAAATCATACATTTTCTTTTTTTGCTCATGATTCTAAAGGGAACTCCATTGCTTTAAGTCTCTAGTAAAGGTCACCCAATAGAAGAAGCATAAAGTCATATAAATTGCTTACATCAAGAGCCAGGAGACAGAGATAGAGTGACCAGGGTTTCATGATTCTTTTCAAGAAGAAGCCTCCAAATTGCCTAAAACCCTCATGGCAGAAGAGTATACCATCTTTCAATAAGTACTAAGAAGTAAGTCTTTACCATATTGGTAATGGTAAAGTAAGTCTTTACCATTTAACACCCAAATTATCGCATAATCTCTTGTGCTTAACTTCAGAAATGTTACACATTACTTATACTCCGAGAACTAATCACACATTTACAATTGAACTTCCAGGGAGGTTGAAAAGACAGTGATTTGTTATTTTTATGAAAACGGCGTATTTGGTGAATTTCACCAAGGGCATTCAAGTAAGTTCACAAAAATTTCCTAAGAGTATATCACAGAGAGATACCCTGGTTAGTTTTGCGTCACCTTGCTACAAGCTAACATCATTTGGCAAGATGAAACCTGGAGACAGGAACTGAAACAGAGGCTATAGTGGTACACTGACTATTGTTTTGCTCCCCCTAGCCTGCTCAGCTTGCACTTTTATACCACACAGGACCACCTGCCCAGAGGTGGTTCTACCCCAATGGCCTGGGCCTTCCCACATCAACCATAAATTTAAAAATGTCCCATGGGCTTTTAGACAGGCCAGTCTTATGGATGTATTTTCTCAGTTGAGGTTACCTCTTCCCAGGTGACTCTAGTTTGGTTCTAGATCATACACACACACACACACACACACACACACACACACACACACAAACTTTACATCGTACTTAAACAAAACTTTTTGCAAGGGACTGAGGAGATGGTTCAATGGATGAAGTGCTTGCCTCATAAATGTGAAGACAATATCAAATCCTTAGAACCCAAATAAAGGTCTACAGCTTGAGCAGCTTGAGTAGTGAGGGCATAAAAATGATTCAGACCCGCATGGCATCAATCATTTCTCTGCAAGTATTACCAGAAGGCTCTGGTTGTCCCTCTAAAACTTCTGGGAGTTAAGGATTAACACAGACAAGTCTTTTTGTTTGTTCCAGACTGTTGCTTCGAATCCCACTCTACTCCTTCAGCATGGTTCTGGTGGATAAGCATGGCATGGACAAAGAACGCTATGTCTCCCTCGTGACACCCATGGCTCTCTTCAACATCATTGACACATTCCCCTTGAGAAGAGAGGAGATGATCCTGCAAGCTGAGATGGGCCAGTCCTGCAACACCTGATGTGGTGTTACCCTCTTGGCAGTTCTGCATCTCTTTTTACAAAGTGCCATGCACATGGGAAGGCCTTCAAAATACATTTGATGTACAGATTTTCTTTGTAATTTTTAAAGTCTATTTTATTATGTGCTTTCTTTGCCCTTAAAATTTGGCATAATACCTTTTTTTAAACTTTGAAATATTTCAAAATATATAAACATATCTACTCTAATCCCCCCTTTAGTCCATTGTGGCTGGTTAACTCTATAAAGAAATGAGAAACTACAGTCACACACAGGCTCTCAGCATATTATTCAGTGAGAAACATGCTCTCCTTTCCTTTTATTGTTTATATAAGATGTTTGTTAATAAAATATTTTAAAGCAAAAACATAAAACTCATCCATAAAAAAACACGCTTGCTTGCTTAGTGTGATCAGTAGTTTTAAAACCGTGATTATTTGTTTCTCTTAAGAAAGTGAAACTGTAGTCCTGTCAAGAGATCAATTGAGATTCAACAAAGCTAAGTTCCCAAGTGTCAGACTAGCAAATTAATATAATTAGCCCAAAATGAAAGAATAAAATCTTTAACCTCTTGCAGCTAATGAAAGCCTAAAGCTAGCAAAAGTGTAGCCCCCCCCCCCCCATACTATTTTCCCCAGATGGAACAATGTATTTACCTTGTATGCGGAACTATAAGTAATCCATAGGTGAATTAAAGCATACAGAAAGGTACACATAGGTTGTAGGCAATCATAATGAGGTTTTATATAAACAGTTAATTACCCAAAGATTGGGCTATCCTTGAATATCTTGGAACCATTCACGTCTGGAATCTGTATATGAGGGTCGATGTAACATTGTGGATCTGGGTTATTGTTGAGGGAGGGAACAAATGGATCTGTTACTCATATAGATGCTAAAGTCAGGCTGAAATATAGGAGTAGAAAAGTACATTCTCAGGGTCCTGAGAACTGTCTTCAAAGGCTTCCCATTTTTCAAAAAGAGTTCTTATCAGAGATACTTTGAAGTATACCCCTCCTCAAGCCTCAGGTCAATAGACATGCTAACAAGGATGGGAAAATGTCACATAACACCACTTCTAGACAAAGAACTACAGGCAACTAAGAGAGGGAAAATTAGCTTCTCCCAGGAATGAGCTCTCTAATTGGTTACCCAATACTAAGTGGTCAGACTGAAACCATATAACACAAGCCACACTAAAGACACTCAGCAGATTGTATTTCTATATTTATGCATATATATATGTAATAATAATAAAGAGGCCATTGATTTGAGAGTAGTGTGTGGGAGGAACGTAGAAGGTGTTGAAGAGAATGACATAGAATTAGAGGGAGAACAGAAATAGGGGAGTGATATAATTATATTTTAATTAAAAAAAGAAGTTATCAAAATGAAGGCATTGGAAGCAGAATGTAAGAACATTTGGCTTTGTTTAACTGTGGTACTTACTACATTTGTGGATTCAATTAACCTTGGATTGGAAATAGTCAGACAAAGCTACATAATACCCATACTGAAATTGCATAGACTTTTGGTACTCTTTGTTCCCCAACCAATGAAGCATAAATACTATTTACAAACCATATTCCTTATATGCGGTACTACAAGTGATTCAGGAAGGTTTAAAGTATACAAAGGGATGTACATAGATTACAGGTAAGTACAATGCAATTTTACATCACAAGTTGAGTAATTTTTGGGCTCCTAGAACATATCATTTTTGAGTTTGTGTATGAAAAAGCATGGTTGGCCAGTAGGGCTGAATTAGTGACTACACCCCACCCACAGAGGTTTCAACTCAGTGGTTATACATCAGTTTCTCTTGCACAGAGGTCAGCTTTACTTATGAGGTCTGCATTTGTATTTATCAGTAGATGAACCTGGGAAATCACATATTGACATTTAATAAGGAGGTAGATTGTACTCCTAGGGAAATATTTCGCAATATTTCTGGTACTGGTTTGTCCCATAATCTATATTTTTCTCTCTGTGTGGCTTGTTGATTTTTTAATTATGGAAATGACTGCCTTATGGTACTTTTATTTGGCTTTAGAATTTATTCATTATATATCCTGATGGAAGCCCCCTCCCTTAACTCCTTCCAGTCCCACCGTTCCTTCTTTTTCCCCCCTACCCTCTTTCCCTAGTCTACTGAAAGAGGGAATTTTCCTCCTTTGCCATCTGCCCATAGCTTATCAAGTCTCATCAGGACTGCCTGGATCCTTTTCCTCTGTGGCCTAGACTGCATTGCCAGGGGCAAGTGATCAAAGAACAGGCAACTGAGTTCATGACAGAGGCAGCCCCTGCTCCACTTATTCTGGCATCCACATGGAGACTGAGCTGAAAATTCATTAAACCTGAGCAGAGGGTCTAGGTCCTCTCCATGCATAGTCTTTAGTTAGTGCATCAGTCTCTGCAAGACCCCCTGGGTTCATGTTTTTTGTTTTGTTGGTCTCCTTGTGGGGCTCCTGTCCTCTCCATGTCCTTTTACACCCACTTCTTCTGTAAGACTCTTTATGTTCTGCTCAAAGTTTGGCTGTGACTCTCGGCATCTGCTTTGATCCCCTGTTACGTGGCAAGCCTTTCAGAGGACCCTCTTTAGTAGGTTCCCATCCTCTTTCCTCTCTTCCACAGCTTCTGGTGTGTATCTTGTTTGCCATTCTGAATGAGATTTAAGCATCTTTCTTAGGGTAGTGTTTAGCTTCTTTAAGTCTGTAGATTTTAGTATGGCTATTTAACAGAACCTGCCATAGGTAATTTGGGTCACCACTGAGAGAGTGGGGGTTGAGAAGTTATAGGTTAAGAGAAAGAGACAGAAAACTTGGGATAGATTTGAGAGGGCTATCAGTCATTACTGAAAAAAAAAAAAAAAACAACCCCGAACCCCGAGTTTATTTTCCAATTTCGTTTTAAAGACAAAGCAAACACGGTTCACAATGGTCCACGGACAGCAGGGTTCATGAAGCAGTTAAGCTTGTTTCCAAAGACCACATTCCTGTATGGCAGACATGGTGCAGGTCTCACAGAAAAGTTAAAGAAACTTGGCAAAACCTCTTACTTTTTTTCTGTCTCAATGTAAAGAATAAAACATATTTTCACTGAATAATCTATAAAAAAACAAACTAGCCAGGCAAGAAGCTATTCAGAGTTGAGAAAGAACTTTTGCTTCCCACATTTCACCCTTTCTTATATTTTTAAAAAGACAGTCTTCTACAATAAAAGATTTTCTGGAGGTATCTCCATTCCTGATATTAAGCTGTACTATAGAACAACAATACTAAAAACTGCATGGTACTGGCATAGAAACTGACTGGTGGATCAATAGAATCGAGGAGAAGACCCTGAAATAAATCCACACACTTATAGACACCTGATCTTTGACAAAGATGCCAAAACCATACAATGGGAAAAAGATAGCATCTTCAACAAATTGTGCTGGTCTAACTGGATATCTACATGTAGAAAAATGCAAATAGATCCATACTTATCACCCTGCACAAAACTAAAGTCCAAGTGGATCGAATACCTCAATATAAAATCAGACACACTAAACCTGTTAGAAGAAAAAGTGAGGAAGAGCTTTGAACGCATTGGCACAGGAGACAACTTCTTGAACAGAACACCAACAGCACAGACTCTAAGAGCAACAATCAATAAATGGGACCTCATGAAACTGAAAAGCTTCTGCAAAGCAAAAGACACTGTCGTCAGAACAAAACTACTGCCTACAGATTGGGAAAGGATCTTCACCAACCCTCTATCTGACAGAGGGCTAATATCCAGTATATATAAAGAAATCAAGAAATTAAACAACAACAAATCAAGTAATCCCATTAAAAAAGGGAGTATACAGCTAAACAGAGAGGAATATAGAATGGCAGAGAAACACTTAAAACAATACTCAACTTCTTTAGTCATCAGGGAAATGCAAATCAAAGCAATGTTGATATTTCACCTTACACCCATCAGAATGTGTAAGATCAAAAACTCAAGTGACAACACATGCTGGAGAGGATGTGGAGAAAGGGGGACCCTCCTTCACTGCTGGTGGGAATGTAAACTTTCACAACCACCCTGGAAATCAATCTGGAGCTTTCTCAGACAATGAGGAATAGCACTTACTCAAGATCCAGCTATACCACTCCTAAGCATATATCCAAAAGAGGCTCGATTACATAATAAGGACACTTGCTCAACCATGTTTGTAGCAGCTTTATTTGTAGTAGCCTGAAGCTGGAAAAACCCAAATGCTCCTCAACTGAGGAATGGATACAGAAATTGTGGTACATCTACACTATGGAATATTACTCGGTAATAAAAAACAAGGAAATCATGAAATTTGCAGCTAAATGGTGGGAACTGGAGAATATCATCCTGAGTGATATATCACAAAAGCAGAAAGACACACAGGGTATATACTTACTCATAAGTGTATATTAGACATATGATATAGTATAAACCTACTAAAATCTGTACACCTAAAGAAACTAATCAAGAAGGAGGACTCTAGCTAAGATGTTCAATCCCCATTCAAAAAGGCAAAGAAGATGGACATCAGAAGAAGGAGAAAATAGGAAACAGTACAGGAGCCTGCCACAGAGGGCCTCTGAAAGGCTCTACCCTGCATGGTATCAAAGCAGATGCTGAGACTTATGGCCAACTTTTGGGTAGAGTGCATGGAATCTTATGAAAGAAGTGGGAAACAGTAAGACCTGGAGAGGACAGGAGCTCCACAAGGAGAGAAACAGAACCAAAAATTCTGGGCACAGGTGTCTTTTCTGAGACTGATACTCCAACCAAGTACCAGGCATGGAGATAACCTAGAACCCCTGCACAGATGTTGCCCATGATAGTTCAGTGTCCAAGTGGATTCCATAGTAATGGGAACAGTGACTGTCTCTGACATAAACTGATTGGCCTGCTCTTTGATCACCTCCCCCTGAGGGGGGAGCAGCCTTATCAGGCCACAGAGGAAGACAATGCAGCCCCTCCTGATGAAACCTGATAGACTAGGATCAGAAGGAAGGGGAGGAAGACCCTCCCCTATGAGTGGACTGGGGGAGAGGCATGGGTGGAGAAGAGGGAGGGAGGGTGAGATTGGGAGGGGAGGAGGGAGGGAGCTACAGGGGCAATACAAAGTGAATAAACTGTAATTAATAAAAATTAAATTAAAAAATTGTGAACAGACGTTTTAAAAAAAAAAGAAAAAAAAAAGAGACCATAGCTTAATAGCTATGGAGCAGATGACTGTGCCTGTCTTAGGTTGTCTCTGTTGAAAGATGTAATCTTACCCATCATTGGTACATGAATTCCATCATTCATGCCCTGACTTAGGTTGAATATTCCTCAGAGAGAGCTTACCTATCCTTGGCTCTCTGTTTCTGCTTAAAGGGGGAATGAACAGAGTGTTGAAGCCCATAGCTTATGAACTTCTGCCTTCACAGACCGAAGGCTGCAAATGAAAAACTTCAAAGCACAGCAGAAAAGCAACATCATGAGTATAACTCCAAAGCAAATATTCCTCCTATCATAGAAATAAAAGGATGCCAAATTGAAATACATAACAAAATTATTCCAGAAAAGAATTAGCTGCTTTAGCAACATCAAAATTTAAAGGTTTAGCCTCTTGCATGAATACTACTTCTTGGTGTAACCAGGCCAAGTCTAGAGACAAGTTGGTGTGATGCCGTACACCCAGCAAATGAGATAAATCATTAACATAACTTGCTTTTTGTATTTCTTGTGTCAAAGAAATAGCAGATGTTGTAGCTGTAGCTATCAAAGCAATCAAAGCAAAAATTCCTCTATACGTTTAGTTCTCAGAGCTCTCTCTAATTCTTCCATTACCTGTAAAGCTGATATATTTACAGGAACTGTAATGAAGGTTGGTTGATGTAAAATCAGAACTGAAGTTCCTTTAGCAACAATTGACAAGCAATTGGAAAGATTACAATTCAAGCAAGAAATGTTAAAGTGTACATGCATATTTTTTATTTTGGCATAACCTGTTAAAATACATAAGTGTAAGTCAAGCAAACAGAGGCATTCTTCTTGAAATGATCTCTGTAACTAGTGTTATTAATCTTTGTATCAGTAGACAGTATAAGAGGATACATTACTGCAGCCACTTTCCACAAATACCTCTGAATATAATTCTTAGGAGTAATCCAAATTCCTGAAGCAAGCTCTTTGTTGCCTAAATCCGGTTGATCCTCTGACCAGGTAATTATCTTGGTGACATTACGAATAGAGAATTGAACAGGTATGTTATGATAACAATGCTTCCAATTAATATATGATCTAATAAACCACCAGAATTCAAGAAACATGGCCTGACACTTGGTGGATATAAAACTCGAGAAATATTAATCACCTCAAACTAGGGCATAACTATCATGACACTTTGTTGAGTATTTTTTGTGACATTGGTAGTCCATATTTGTGATGTAATGATGAGTCATCCCTCTTGAGTAGCATTCTTTACAAAGCATATATGAACATCCGTACTGATGCCAGAATAATTAACCGGCTGTGAAGTCACTTGTTCCTCAGTCCAAGGAAACACTAGTAAGTGAGTGTCGTTAGTGAGTACAAATACTTTCAGACCATCCCCATGAACAGGATGCAGCAGAGGAGAATCAGAAACATTTTCCCAGTATGGTTCTTCTGTTGCACTCATCACCAGAATCGATAGGATCAGCAACATTGGCAGCCTCCACCAACTGCATCATTCATTCAGGTAACCAATGAGTATTTTCAGCATCTTGTGGGAAAACACAAACATGGACTTATCTCCATATTTAAAACCTGGTAGGGCCCATTCCACTATCCAGTTAAAGGATCTCGCCATCTCACCATGGCAAATTTTCCTTTAGTTTTTGGGTGACAAAAATGTTCTGTAGCTGACAAACCCTCTTTGTCCAAATTTAAAAACATTAAAATAAACAAAACATGATTTAAAGAATTCTTTGGAGTCAGGGATATAACTCCCCCTTTTTATTTTTTGTAATTGTTGCTATAATGTACCATGTGCCCTTTCAACAATACCGTGTACTCGTGAATTATAAGGAATTCCAGTTTTGTGGGTGATATTAAATCGCATACAAAAAGTTTGAAATACCTTACCAATGTATCCAGACCCATTGTCTCTTTTAATGACTTTTGGTATGCCCATAATAGTGAAGCAGAATAAACAATGAGCAATACTGTGTTTAGCAGCTCCTCCAGTTTGTTCAGAAGCAAAAATGAAGCCAAAAAATTGTCCACTACTACATGAAGATATTTCTGTTGTCCAAACTCTGATATATGAATAACATCCATCTGCCAAAGTTGATTAGGAAGAAGCCTCCTTGGATTAACAACCATGTGTGGTACAGCTGTAAATTGTGGACACTGTTTTATAATTTGGGCATTGTTTTATAATTTGACGAGTGGTTTCCTGGGTGATATGATACTGTTTACTTAGACTATTGCTATTTTGATGATATAAGGCATGAGATTGTTGTGCTAATTCAATTTGAGATAAGCAACAAACTTGGACTGGGTCAGTTCAAGGGCCTTAGCATTACCTTCTGATAATGGACCAAGAATACCAGTGTGAGCTCTTATAAAACTAACATAATAAGCATGCTTCCTGCTTCTCATGCAAAGCTGTATTTGCTGAAATAACTATAATATTTGTGTATTGCTGGTTTTTCAATAAGAAACAGTTTCTAAAAGAATTAAGGCTCTAGCAATGTATTGACTATCTGCATAAAGGTTAAAAGGTAAATTGGCAAGTTTTAAAAACAGCAGCAACAGCTTTTAGTTCACTAACTTGAGCAGAAATAAGTTTAAAATTATGTACTGTCTTTTTTCCTTGAACAATAAATGCTGCATTACTATTAGAAGAACCATCAGTGAACACTAGCACAGCTTGAGTTAAGGGTGATGTTCTTAAATTAATAGGAAATATAAATTCATGCATACTAACAAATTGTAATAACATGTTTTTATAATGATTAACAGTGTTTCCTATAAAATGCACAAAAGCAATAGGCCATAAGTCAGTATTTTGGAATAACCAATCAATTTGTATTTTAGTATAAGGCACTATAATAGTATCGAGATCACTACCAAAGCATTTATGGGATTCTGTTCTAGAGTTCTGAACTAACATTGTTAGTACGGGAGTATCTACACAGGCAGGTGATACAGGTAAGTGGATCTAAAATAAAAGACTATTTTGTCAAAGTACAACAGGGATGTATGAGATGTAGGTAGAATGTACGCCTCTAAAGGCAGGTCTTAATCAATATATGATATTGTTTGATTACTGATGGCGGTTTCCACCTTTTCTAGTGCTATTCTACCTTCCTCAGTGATTGTCCTGAGAGACAAAGGATTAGAATATCCCTTTAAAATAGCAAACAAAGGCTTCATTCTCCAGTGGATAACTTTAAATAGGGCTGTAGCCAATTAATATCCCCCAATAATTTTTGGAAGTCATTTAAGGTCTTCAAATTATCTTTTTCTATTTTAATCTTTTGTGGCAAAATACTCTTGGGATATAATTGATGCCCTAGGTATTTTTATGGAGGCTCTTGTTGCACCTGTTCAGGAGCAATTATCAATCCATACCTTTGCAATGCTTCTTGCAAAGCAACGTAGGCCTGTAATAATTTACTTTCTTCTTTATCAACTAACGATATATTATCCATATAATGCACAATATACATTTGAGAATACCTTATTCTTACTGAATTTACAGCATGAGCTACAATTTTTTGACATAATGTAGGACTGTTAGTCCTACTGTTAGTCCTTGGGGCAAGACTTTCCAATGATAATATTGCATAGGTTCTTGAAAGTTTATAGAAGAATCACTAAAAGCAACCCTTTTACAGTCATTAGGATATAAAGGTATAGTATCAAAACAATCTTTTAAATCAATAATAATGTTAAATTCATTTGTAGGTATGGTTGAGGGGGAAAGAAGACCTGGTTGTATTGCTCCCATTAACTCCAAGGTCTCATTCACTTTCTGAGGTCTTGTAACAATCTCCGTTTCCAGGACTTCTTTTTTAATTACAAAAATTGGAGAGTTCCATGAGGAATCAGAAGATTCAATGTGACCGCTGTCAAGCTGCTCCTGCACTAGCTTTTGTGCAGCAGATTTTTTTTTCCAGCTGTTAGAGGCCACCCATACAGGCGAATCACTTTTCCAAATGATTGAATCCATAGAAAGTACAGGAGTGTCAATGATCTCAGCTAAAAATATCCTAAGCTTTTTCTAAACTGACAAGCTTTAGGAGCAATAGGTTGTATTTCACCTTGCCATTGATTCTAATCCTTGAGTTGGAACGTATCCTTGATCTAGCATAAGATTTGTACTTTTTCATTAGGACAATAAAGAAGTACTCCCATTTTTGACGTAATATCCCTTCCCCATAAATTTACAGGTAAACCTGCAAGTACGTACGGTTGAAATTTCCCATTATGATGTTTTTCGTCTTCCCATGTCAGAAGATCACTACTTTGTTCAGGACTGTGACTTTGACCTATGCCCTGTAATTGGGTCTTAGTCACTGTTTTTGGCCAGTGGGAAGGCCATTGCTCAGCAGTAATTACTGACACATCAGCTTCAGTATTTAAAAGTCCACCAAAATCTTTTCTGTTAATTTTTAATTTTAATTTGTGTCTATGAGATTTAATAGCTTGTACTCAGTAAGCATCTGATGATCCAAATCTAGCTTGACCTAGAGATTCTCTTTTATACCTATGATCAATCTTTACATGTGGCAATAAAATTAATTGTGCTATTCTTTTTCCAGGTTGTATAACAGTTATGCCTGTTGGAGATGAGGTCATAATTTTTATTTCTCCAGTATAGTCAGAATCAATTACACCTGGATCCATAGATAGTCCTTTCATTGTTGCACTGTTCATTTCCAGAATCAATCCCAAAGTACCCTTTGGAATTGGTCCATAAACATTAGTAGGAAAAAAAAAAACATTAGTAGGAAGAGCATGCATTCACATCTCAGGGCTAATACTGTGTAGGTAGAGGGACTGAAGTTCAATCCTATGCTTCCTGAGGTGACGCTACAGAGGTCCTGAATGGATTTCGTTGCTGGGGAATGAACTGCATTGCCCCATAACATTGTTTCGGGGTCTGGGCTGGTCTCTTACCTCATTTCCCTGGAGTGACACATTTCCCTTATTATCAATTTTAGATTTGCATTCCATCGTTTTCCTCTTTTGCATCTGGGACATAACCCAGGATTCCTCACAGCAGAACTATTATTTTTATTAGGGCAGGACCCCACCAGATGTCCCATTTGTCCACATCCAAAACAGCTACCTAGAGGACCAGCTACATTTTTTTTTTGGCCTCCTTTGCTGTTGCAACATTACCTGCTTTATAGTTCTGCCCTCTAAAGCAGCAACCATAGCCAGACCTTGAGTATATGAGGGACCAATGTCTGCACATAAACATACACATTCAGCAATGTCTCCTCGTTTTCCACAAGGTCTAATTGCCATTTGACAGGAAATATTAGCATTTTCATAAGCATACTGTTTTACTAATAGATTTGCTGTTGTAGAATCACCAAGAACTCATGTAGCTGCTTTCATAAGTCTATCCACAAATTCTTGAAAAGGCTCATCAGGTCTTTGTCTGATTGTAGATATTTCTTTGTGTAATAGTGGCAAAGAACTCTATGGTCCCTGAGCAGTGGCACTTATTTGAGCATATACTCTAGTTTTAAGACTCTAATTGATTTTGAATTCCAAAATAAGGGCCTTCACCTGCTAACATTTCATAATTTATGCTCTTAAGTTTGTTTCTGCAATTCTATGAAACTGTTCTGCATATTCAGATTTCTATAAAAATTATTTCCCCCTGAAAGACAAGAACAGGCTGTTTCCAGTCCTCAGGAGGTAGAGCCTCAGTGGTCATGTATTCTAAAATAGACATTGTAAAAGATGCAGTTGGTCCATATAGAGTATAGCAGTTTTTAGTTCTTTGAGAGTCTTATACAGAATAGGATGCCAGTTTCTTAGTATTTGTCCTTGTTCATTTCTTTCCTCAAACACTGGACACTGCAAATAGAAGCCAGTAATGTTTCCCCTGGACTCTACGACTTTTTATACTGGCTTGCAAAGGGGAGGAAGATTGCGAATACTGTGGTAACTTTAAAGGATTTCCCTTATTTATGCTTATCGTAGCAACCAGAGCATCTTTAACCGTGACAGGAGATGTGCTGAGAGGACTGCAGCAGGAGCTGGCTTTACACCTAGATGAGTTTTTATTTTCATTACTCACTTTTCCAAAAGTAGCTTTCAAATTTTCTTCTAATTTTAAAAATTGTTTTTTTTTAAGGGTTCACAATTCTTAGTTATATCTTGATATATAGTTACAGCAAACACTTGTCGAGGCTGGACATGATACTAAACTGCCTCTTCCTCTAAATGGGCCTCTTCTTCAGGACTTAAAGGATCACCATTATCAAAGAGCTTTTATTTATTTATTTTTTTATGGATTACAGTTTATTCACTTTGTATCCCACCTGTAGTTCCCACTCTCTTCCCCTCCCAATCCAACTTTCCCTCCCTCTTTTCCACCCATGCCCCTCTCCCAGTCCACTGATAGGGGAGGTCCTCCTCACTTCCAGCTGATCCTTGTCTATCAGGTCTCATCAGGAGTGGCTGCATTGTCCTCCTCTGTGGCCTAATAAGGCTGCACCCCTTGAGGGGGAGGTGATCAAAGAGCAGGCCAACCAGTTTATGTCAGAGACAGTCTCTGTTCCCATTACTATGGAACCCACTTGGACACTGAAACTCCATGGGCTACATCTGTCCAGAGGTTTTAGGTTATCTCCATGCATGGTCCTTGTTTGGAGTATCAGTCTCAGAAAACACCCCTGTGTCCAGATTTTTTGATTCTGTTGCTCTCCTTGTGGAGCTCTTGTCCCTTCCAGGTCTTTCTATCTCCCCCTTTTTTTCATAATATTACCTGCACTCTGCCCAAAGTTTGGTTATGAGCCTCAGCATCTGCTTTGATACCCTGTAGGATAAGGTCTTTCAGAGGCCCTCTGTGGTAGGCTCCTATAGATCCCTATTTTTTCCCTCTTCCGATTTCTGTCCTGTTTGCCTTTCTGAATGAGAATTGAGCATCTTACCCAGAGTCTTCCATCTTATTCATCAGGGAAATGCAAATCAAAATGACCCTGAGATTTCACTTTACACCCATCAGGATGGTTAAGATCAAAAACTCAAGTGACAACACATGCTGGAGAGGGTGTGGAAAAAGGGGAACCCTCCTCCATTGCTGGTGGGAATGTAAACTTGTACAACCACTTTGGAAAGCAATCTGGCGCTTTTTCAGACAATTAGGAATAGTGCTACCTCAAGATCCAGCTATACCACTCCTAGGCATATACCCAAAATGTGCTTACGTACACATCAAAGAGCTTTTTTTAATTAATTTTTTATTTTTTTATATTAATTACAGTTTATTCACTTTGTATCCCAACTGTAGACCCCTCCCTTATTCCCTTCAAATCCCACCCTCTCTCCCTCATCTCCTCCCTGCCCCTCTCCATGTGTGCTGATAGGGGAGGTCCTCCTCCTCTTCCATCTGACCCTGGCTTATCAGGTGTCATCAGGAATGGCTACATTGTCCTCCTCTGTGGCCTCACAAGGCTACTCCCACCTCAGGGGAGTGGTCAAAGAGCCAGCCACTGAGTTCATCCCTGAGACAGAGACAATCCCTGTTACCATGACTAGGGGACCCACTTGGATACTGAGCTTCCACGGGCTATATCTGTGCAGAGGTTCTAGGTTATCTCCATGAATGGTCCTTGCTTGGAGTATCAGTCTCAGAAAACACCTCTGTGTCCAGATATTTTGGTTCTGTTGCTCTTCTTGTGGAGCTCCTGTCCTCTCCAGGTCTCACTATCCCCCCCTTCTTTCGTAAGATTCCTTTCACTCTGCCCAAAGTTTGGTTATGAGTCTCAGCATCTGCTTTGATACCCTGCTGGGAAGAGTCTCTGTAGTAGGCTCCTGTCCTGTTTCCTGTTTTCTCCTTCTTCCCATGTTTATCCCATTTGCCTTTCTATGTGAGGACTGATAAGGTTACATAGGGTACTCTTTCTTGCTTAGCTTCTTTAGGTGTACATATTTTAGTATGTTTATCCTATATTATATGTTTAATATTCACTTATAAGTGAGTATATGCCATGCGTGTCTTTCTGGGATATCTCATACACGATAATCTTTTCTAGATCCCACCATTTGCCATCAAATTTCATGATTTCCTTGTTTTTAATTGCTGAGTAGTATTCCATTGTGTAAATGTGCCACAATATCTGTATCCATTCCTCAGTAGAGGGGCACCTGGGTTGTTTCCAGTTTCTTGCTATTACAAATAACGCTGCTATGAACATGGTTCTTGTTGTGTACTTGAGCATATTTTGGCTATAATTCCAGGGGTATTATAGCTGGATCTTGAGGTAGCACTATTCCTAATTGTCTGAGAAAGTGCCAGATTGATTTCCAAAGAGGTTGCACAAGTTTACATTCCCACCAGCAATGGAGGAAGATTTCCTTTTCTTCACATCCTCTGGAGCATGTTTTGCCACTGGAGGTTTTGATCTTCTGATGGGTGTAAGGTGAAATCTCAGGGTCATTTTGATTTGCATTTCCCTGATGACTAAAGATGTTGAGCATTTCTTTAAGTGTTTATCTGCCATTTGGTATTCCTCTACAGGGATCTTCTCGGGCCATGAGCACTGTAGTGATCTTTCATAAGTTCATCCATCTTATTCAATGTAATTATATTTACAGTGCTTTCCTCTGAAAACCAAGGACACACTTCCTCAACAAATGATAAAAACATCAACAGCTGCTGCTGACTAACCTTAGCTCCTTTATCTCTAAGCATACATACTTTTAAGCATGTGTACAAAAAGCATATAGCAATTGCCCTGACCCATATCTCTAGGATATTCCTCTCTGCTTCACCTTTTCTTTTTTTCTTGTGCAGAGTACCCTTTCACCTTTTCTTTTTTTCTTGTGCAGAGCACCCTTTCACCTTTTCTTTTTTTCTTGTGCAGAGCACCCTTTCTTCATCGGTGTCCCTCACTTTGATCTCTCATAGTAGTGAATCCACGTTGTGCACAACCTGACAGAACCTGCCATAGGTAGTTGGGGTCACCACTGAGGGAGTGGGGATTGAGAAATTACAGTTTAAGAGGAAGAGACAGAATACTTAGGATAGATTTGAGAGGGCTACCAATCATTACTGAAAAAGCCCCAAGTTTATTTTCCATTTCCTTTTTAAAGACAAAGCAAACACAGTTCCCGTTAGTCCAAGGACAGCAGGGTTCATGAAACAGTTAAGCTTGTTTCCAAAGATCACATTCCTGTATTGCAGATATGGTTCAAGGTCTCACAGACAAGATAAAGAAACTTGGCAAAACCTCTTACATTTTTCTTTCTCAAGGTAAAAGCTAAAACATATTTTTTTCACTGAATAATCTATTACAATACAAGCTAGCCAGGCAAGCAGCTATTCATAATTGAGAAAGAACATTGGCTTCCCATAGCTATCCTATACTATACGGCTAATATCCACTTATAAGTGAGTGTATATCATGCATGTCTTTCCTGTTTCTGGGTTACCTCACTCAGGATGATCTTTTCTCGTTCTATCCATTTGCCTACAAATTTCATGATTTCCTTGTTTTTAATAGCTCAGTAGTATTCTATTGTGTAAATGTGCCACAATTTTTGTATCCAATCCTCCATGAAGGGACATCTGTTGTTTCCAGATTCTGGCTATTGCAAATAAAGTTGCTATGAATTTAGTTTAGCAAATGTCCTTGTTGGATGATAAGGCATTTTTTGTGTATGTATCCTGGAATTGTCTAGCTGGATCTCGAGATAGTGCTATTCCCAATTTTCTGAGAAAATGCCATATTGATTTCCAAAGTAGTTGTACAAGTTTGCGCTCTCACCAGCAATAAAGGAGGGTTCCCCTTTCTTCATATCCTCTCCAGCATGTGTTCTCACGTTAGTTTTTAATCTTAGCCATTCTGACAGGTGTAAGATGGGATCTCAGAGTTGTTTTGATTTGCATTTCACTGATGACTAAGGACATTGAGCATTTCACTGATGACTAAGGACATTTAAGTGTTTCTTCACCATTTGATACTCCTCAGTTATGAATTCCCTGATTAGCTCTGCACCCCATTTTTAATTGGGTTATTTGGTTTATTGATGTCTGATTTCTTGTGTTCTTTATATATTCTGGGTATTAGCTATCAGATGAAGGGTTGGTGAAGATCTTTTCCCAGTGTATAGTTCTGTTATTTTGTCTGTCATTTTGTTCTTTGACAGTGTCCTTTGCTTTACAGAAGCTTTTAAGTTTCAGGAGGTCCCATTTATTAATTGTTGATCTTAGAGCCTGAGCTGTTGGTGTTGTTCAGGTAATTGCATTCTGTGCCAATGATTACCAGGGTCTTACCTACTTTTTCTTCTAATAGAGTGAGTGTGTCTCGTTTTATGCTGAGGTCTTTGATCTTCAACATAATCTTGTGCAGGATGACATTGGTCTATTTGCATTTTTCTACATGCAGATATCCAGTTACACCAGCACCATTTGTTGAAGATGTTATCTTTTTTCCATTGTATGCTCTTGGCTTCTTTGTAAAAAAATCTGTTATC
Organism: Meriones unguiculatus; assembly: GCF_030254825.1. Taxonomy (NCBI): domain Eukaryota; kingdom Metazoa; phylum Chordata; class Mammalia; order Rodentia; family Muridae; genus Meriones; species Meriones unguiculatus. Next base: position 92,169,770 of record NC_083369.1, on the reverse strand, counting down.
TGTAGGTGTGTGAGTTTATTTCTGGGTCTTTGATTCAATTCTATTGATCCACCAGTCTGTTTCTTTGCCAGTCCCATGCGGTTTTTATTACAGTGGCTCTATAGTACAGCTTAAGATCAAAGATGTAGATACTGCCAGATCTCTCAATATACAAGATTGTTTTAGCTGTTCTGTGTTTTTTGTTTTTCTATATGAGGTTGAGAATTTTTCTTTAAAGGTCTGTAAAGAATTGTGTTGTTAATTTAATGGGAATTCCATTGAGTCTGTACATTGTTTTTGGTAAGATGGCCATTTTTACTATATTAATCCTGCTGAGCCATGAGCATGGGAGATCTTTCCATCTTCTGATATCTCCTTCAAATTTTTTCTTCAGAGAAGTGAAGTTTTTTTTTTCATATAAGTCTTTCATTTGCTTGGATAGAGTTACACCAAGTTACTTTATGTTATTTGTTGCTATTATGAATGGTACTGTTTTCCTAATTTCTTTCTCAGCAGTTTGTCTTTTGTATTCAAGAGGACTACTGATTTTTTCAGTTAATTTTGTACCCAGCCACTTTATTGATACAAAATTTGATGATACTTTGCTGTTTTTCAGTTGTGGAGTTCCCTGGTAGAATTTTTGGGGTCACTCCAGTATACTACCATATCATCTGCAAATTGTTATACTTTCATTTTTTTTTTTATTTTGTATCCCCGTCATCTCCTTTAATTTTTTACTCCTGTTCTGGGACCCCCAGTTTGGCCTGTTGGTCACTGTGCTGTCACTGCTGCCCTGCTGATGAGACACAAGTGTGCTCTTGGCCCTATCATCTTGGATCCCTGCTCCATAATCTATTCTTAAATAAAATAGTGAAATGGTAGGAAATCAAAATTCCAATATATACTGGCTAAAACCAGGAGATAGGTCAAACAATATTCTCACAGAAGATTTGATGGAGTAAATGCCAATCGTTGAATAGATTTACATTCTATTTTACAGTAAAAAAAAAAAAAACAACACTTTTTTTTTAAGCTATGGTCACTTTATTCACTGAGAGAAGTCCAACACAATAAAAACAAGGACTTTCTTCTATCCATTTTTTCCTCTCACTTTTCTTTTTTAATTTAATTTAATTTTATTTATTACACTTTATTCACTTTGTATCCCCCATAAGCCCCTCCCTCCTCCCCTCCCAGTCCCACCCTCCCTCTCCCTTCTTCACACATGCCCCTCCCCAAGTCCACTGATAGGGGAGGACCTCCTTTCCTTCCTTCGGATCCTAGTTGATCAGATCTCATCAGGAGTGGCTAAGGCTGCTCCCCCCTCCGGGGAAGTGATCAAAGAGCAGGCCAATCAGATTATGTCAGAGGAAGTCCCTCTTCCCATTACTATGTAACCCACTTGGACACTAAACTGCCATGGACTACATCTGTGCAGGGGTTCTAGGTTATCTTCATGCATGGTACTTGGTTGGAGTATGAGTCTCTGGGAAGACCCCTGTGTTCAAATTTTCTTGACAAACCACCCTTTAACTACTGCTTCCTTCATATACATCAGATTAAAGTAAAAAGCATAAATAGAGAAAATGGCTATGAACTTTACAAACTACCCTTTGTCCATGGGACAACATGAAAGGAACTTATCTGATTTATTCAAACCAATTTTTCGTGTGTGTTACTATGAAATACTTTAAGACTTTGACTCCACCTCTAAATATGCAGATTATTTGAAGATGAATTCATGCAGGAATTTCCTGTGATGTTTCAAAATTAATTATTCTTCAAGAAAACATGGGAAACACTTCAAAAAGGTTTCAATTGCTATCTCTAAAATTCAGGTTTGTGTGTGTGTGTAAGAGAGAGAGAAACAGAGAGAGAGAGATAGAAAGAGAAAACTAAAGGATACACACTCTTATGCACATGTGTATAGGGAAGAAGTAGGGACAAAACAGGCAGTTAAATGATCTAGTCAAATAGAAACTGGTGTCTGCTTAGTAGAAGACAGCTAAAATCCCAGCTTAATTCCTTAAAGTTAGCAGACCTGCTTAGGATCTGTCTTGACTCCCAGACCACACCTGCCAGTTTCAGTGATCAATTAGAAATGCAAATAGTTTGTTTACAAAAATCTGGGTCACCCCATCACTTTTCAGTTGCTATGATTTTTCTGAGTTATTCCTCTTTTAAAGTAAAAAAGACAACATGTTTTATATCTTCATTTAAGCCCCATTTCACTTCTAACCCCACAGGGGTATATAGTGCATTTTGTCTTCCAGGAAAGCCCCCGAATTTGGAGTTTATTTGGCTTCTTATAAATGATGATTATCTTCTAGTTTGACTGACTTTTGATGTCCTTAATCTTTTAAGAAGTTGTACATTTTTTACCCAGATATAGTGATTTTCTATAGGAGATTGATTCTATAGTAGTTTCTTAACCTTTATCAAAAATTTAATGATCAATGAGCTAGAAGGTGGAGAAAGGAGGTAATTCTCACAGAACTACAAATTTGACCACTGTAAGCTTTCAGTGGTTAGATTTGAACGTAGATAGCTGATAATGAAGGAGAAAAAAGGCAGTAAAGGTTTTCAAAGCAGATTTATCTAAGCCCAGGGTGTGAATATCAACATTGGTCATTTATCATTGTAATTAAATTGCTCCAAAACTTACTGGCTTGGAGCAACAAGCATTTTATTATCTCAAAATTTCTATGGGTCAGAGATTTTTTTCAGGGAGGCTCTGCTTGCTAAGTCTGTATTGAAGTCTTTGATGAAGCTGCAGTCATTTCGTTTGGGATGGCAGTGATCTGAAGACTTGATCTGGGCTAAAGAATCTGCTTCCATAGTGGCTATCTCATGACTAGTTGTGGGATGGCAGTGATCTGAAGACTTGATCTGGGCTAAAGAATCTGCTTCCATAGTGGCTATCTCATGACTAGTTGTGGGATGACAGTGATCTGAAGACTTGATCTGGGCTAAAGAATCTGCTTCCATAGTGGCTATCTCATGACTAGTTGTGGGCTGATGCCTCTGTTCTTGCCCATGTGGACTTCATGACAAAGTACTGTATTATTCTCAGAACACAACCATTAAATTAAATTAGTTTCTTCTAGTGGAAATGACCTGAGTGAACGAAATATTAGGGATATTATCTTTTATGACAGATAGCCAGTAGAAATAATATGTTTCTTTTATGGTATCCAATTGGCCACACACATCAGTCTTTTCCAACGTAGGAGGACACCATAAAAGGGCATAAGTACCAGGAGGCAAGGCTCACTGGGGACATTTTTCAAGCTGAATTCTACCAGGGCAAAATTCTTGGCAACTTCTTGATTGAAGATGTGTCTCCTTATGGTAATAAAATAGAAAGGTTAAATTAAATTAAAGTCACAATTAAATGTAATTGTGACTTCCTAATTTTGTAGACAAAGTCCTGATTTCTTAGGTTTTTGGAAGGTCTTTTGGTATTCCCAGGTAGTTCAGTGAGTTTTCGAGATCTCGTCATGATTTCTACATTTCTTTATTCTTCTATTACAGATAAAATTGAAACTATGTGAAGTACATCCTATTCTTCGCAACTAAGACTGGAGAGACACAGACGGCAAAAATGAAAGCTATGTTCAAACAAATATTTTAAAAATTTTGTTTACTTGCAGTTTTATAATACATAGAAATTTTCAAATATTTTAGAGAAATATATTATCAGGCATGGTGTAATCGATTGGTACAACTGACTTTTCTTCTCATTCACCTGGGTGGAGCAAAAGAGAAGGCATGGTGACTAATCTATGGCACATGATTATGGTGAAGATGTGGTGACAGGAAAAGGTTAGAAAGTTAATTTTACCATCAATAAATGAATCATGTGATTGCCCATAAGTACAACAATCCATCTGTAAGAAATAAAAACAGTAGTGAGACTGGCATATTAAAAGACTGGTAGGAGAGCTATTGATCCTAAGGTATTTAAAGAATAAAGTAACTATTGAGATAGAATGGCTTTAGGGAAAAAAAGGATCACTGAAATGTGTGATGTTGCAATGTTTGTTGTGTTGCTCTCATGAAAGATGAGACTTCTTAGGATTCTAGTAAGGGTTGAGACAGAGGTGACAGGTGAGAATCAAATCTAAAGGCATATATCACAATGGAGGAAATCTGAATGATTATAAGTACAGGATGGTGAAGAATGTTATGCCAAGTGGTAAATATCTCAGAGGGAGTCTTTCTATGGACAAGCAAAGAATTACAGATTAGAAGGGAATGTGTAGAATTGGGATGGACTTGCTTTTAACTCTCAATGAAGAGGAATTAACGTTTGGAAGGTAGGACACCTATGGTGGTTGAGTCCTTTTATCAGCAACAATTATAATCCTGATTGAATGTACTGGCACTCAATCAAAAGCAAACAGAGGCTAGAATTGCTCTTGAAATTAAAGAATGCAAGTTCAGAGTTAGAGATGCAGCTCAGGGATGGAGTATTTACTTAACATGTGCAAGGCCATGGGTTCAATCCTCAGCATCACTATGAAGAAAAGAATACAAGTGCATTGTGGGAAACTCGTGTGGCTTTTCCCCAGATGACCCTTCCATTTACTGGATGTTCTCACTTGGCACTCAAGAAGAAAACTGACATCTTACTGGGTTGAGAAATTAAAAGACTGAGAGGTAGTGTGTCCAGATATGTTCAGAATTCAAGTGAAGTCACAGTAAAAGAGAATATTACAGGAGTAGGGGAGGACCCCAGCCTGAATGTACATGCCACTCACATCCGGAAGTGACCCTTAAGCTCTGCAAGTAAATAGTGAGACACTAAATAATTTAGGAGGGAAGCAAGGGCTCATAGAACTCAGTAGAGAATTCCGTAGCTGATCAATGCTGAAAGACAGAGTTCAAAGGTCATTTCATGTCAAATGAAAGTGACAAATATTGGGGATACACTGAAAATCCAGGTCCATCCTACAAAAGTAAAGACTAAGCCTGGGGATTAATGTGAAAGAAAATATATAAAACAATGCCTACATCCAAGCCTGCATAATATCAGTCTAGTGAATTGTTTCAGTAAGGATGAAATGAGAAAATCTTTGCTTAATAACATTTTAGAGAAAAGTTAAGTATGCTTTTAAAACAAGAATGTAAACTGAGAAATATTAGTTAACATTTTAGCAGGTCTCTTTGACATCTGGCATAACTTTGATAACTAGGCTGTGGAGCTCATGTGTGGACTCTTAGTTGACACTATGGCAAGATAACTTAAATAATTTTTATAAGGTTTGGAATCCTTTGTAAGTATACTATATCCAATTTTACCAAGATATTTCAGGAGGGATAGAATTTAAGAAATCAGGTATGTGGGTGAACAGAGAAAGTCCCTGAAAGGCTCACGTGTCATACTTTTCTGTGGTGTACTTGGAGCACTAGTGGTCAAACGTCATTGTATTCATAAGTGAAATCAAGTTACGTTAGATGGGGACATGCATCTGCTGTACACTGGTAGAAATACTGTTTATGCCACAACGTGAATAAATGTATTAAGAAGAAGGAGGTGTCAGAGTAGGGGAAGAAAGAAGAAAAAGGAGAAGAAACAGCAGTTATTTGCAGCAGTTAATTTGTTTGAAGTATCAGAAGAAAGTTTGGCTTCAGATTAAAGAACAGTATGCAAACATGCATTGGCACATGGACGCAATGGAAAATTTAGTATTTTAGTAGCCTACCTAGGAAACTATGGATAATTCTCTTGATATGTTACTGAAATAAACAACAACAAACAGTAGTTCCTTAAAGACTAATAGCAACCCAGAAAGTTTTTTAAAGCCTGTTTCATTCAAATTCACACTTTGAATGGATCTTTTAGTCTGACACGATTTTGTAACCTAAGAAGAGGTCATTTTTCCCCTAAATATTGTATTGACATACTGAGTTACACAGATCTCTGAAAGGTCAATAAATTTTGTTACACATATTTTTTTTAGCATCATCACCAATTTTAGCAGAAAAGTATATAATTTTTAATGCCATTCTCACAGAAGAGCAAGGGTTTTTTTTCCCTAAAATTCTTGTGTTTAAAGTATAAGTTTTATCATTGGCAATAAATCCTGTTAGCTGTGTTTCCTCAGAGCAACTGGCTGATATGGTTCAAGTCTCAAGCCTTAATAACCATAGCTCATGTGTCATTTTTCCTTTCAACTTAAATGTTGACACATACATTCTATTTCGTATGCACAGAAAATATTAAAAACACATGTATTTAAGGGATAAGTTTCAGTCACCTTAACAAGCTTTGCTGTGCCATCAAGGATATTCATAAATGAAAAAAGATTTTGTTGTTTTGTTGCCATGAATGGCTGAAGTTGAAACATGGCAGCTTGATTTTAGGTGTTGCATTTTTTTTCTTTCTTTTTAAATATTTTTTATTATTAATTACACTTTACTTTGTATCCCCCTGTAGTTCCCTTCTTCCTTCCCCCCCAACCCCTCCTTTCCTCCTCCTTTTCCAAGCCTGCCCCTCCCCAAGTCCACTGGTAGAGGAGGTCTTCTTTTCCTTCCTTCTGATCCTAGTCTGTTAGGTCTCATCAGGAGTGGCTGCATTGTCTTCTTCTGTGGCCTGGTAAGGCTGCTCCCCCCTCAGGGGGAGGTGATCAAAGAGCAGGCCAATCAGTTCATGTCAGAGACAGTCCCTGTTCCCATTACTATGGAACCCACTAGGAGACTGAACTGTCATGGGCTACATCTGTGCAGGGGTTCTGGGTTATCTCCATGCATACTACTTGGTTGGAGTATCAGTCTCAGGGAAGACCCCTGTGCTCAGATCATCAGGGAAATGCAAATAAAAACGATGCTGAGATTTCACCTTACACCCAACAGAATGGCTATGATCAAAAATGCAAGTGACAGCACATGCTGGAGAGGTTGTGGAGAAAGGGGAACCCTCCTCCACTACTGGTGGGAATGTAAACTTGTACAACCACTCTGGAAATCAATCTGGCGCTTCTTCAGACAATTAGGAATAGCACTTCCTCAAGATCCAACTATACCACTTCTAGGCATATATCCAAAAGTGGCTCAAGTACACAATAAGGATATTTGCTCAACAATGTTTGTAGCAGCTTTATTTGTAATAGCCAGAAGCTGGAAACAACCCAGATGCCCCTCAACTGAGGAATAGATACAGAAAGTATGGTACATCTACACAATGGAATACGACTCAGCAATAACAAACAAGGTGTTGCATTTTTGTACAATTAAAAGCACCCTTAAGAAAGATGGGTTTGACCTTGCTAGTTCTGAAGAGCTTTGAAGGTACTCAGGGCTCTAAAGAATCAAAAATTTACTGCCTCAAACTGAAAAGCACTGATGAATAATACTATGGTTTCTACCAGAAATGGTCTCACCGTTCTTTATTGCTGATGAAACCTTAAGTAGAAACTTAGAACAAAACTTTGTCCTTTTCAACCCAATTCTGGCAAGACTGGAAAAGTGTATCCCTAGCAGATATACCCTCTGGAGAGATCCACAGTACAAGAAAAAAATTCCTCTAAATATGATTTGTTTGTTCCTGTTCTCTGTATCTTTTGACAACTGTTACACCTTTCAGTAAGTTGGGTATAAATGGATAGGTACAGGGTGAGTGAACTCTTTTAAACTGTCAAAACATCCAAACAATGCCCTCATTTGAAACCAAAATTATTTCCTCTTCTTTACGCTTTGTATTTAAAACAACAGAAGTGTAGGAGCTCTCTAATTATGGCCACATAGAGAACTGGTGTTTTGGGCACAAGACCTATGGCCAGGATACCCTTGACCACATACTCAGTGTATTTTTGTGTTAATCTTGGGCGCTCACTAGAATGACTTGAGCCATGTTAACAACTACTGATGGGCAGGGATGGTGATGTAATATGCGGAAGGCAGACAATACATTGCTATCTGAAACTTCCAAGAGAATGTTCATGTGCAGACTGTGGAAGGAACCACTGTTTGGACTGAAGTGAGAAGATTTCCAGGTGGGGCTGCTGCTAGAAACACATGGTTTTTCTTTGTAGAAACACTAACATGTGCTTCTCTGCTTTGAACAACACTTAGTGTCTATACTTACTTCATTAGAATTATTCTTAACTCATTTAAATGCCTAACTCATTTCTCCTTAGGAAAAAGAAATAGAGCTGGGAATCTAGCTTTTGCTATTTTTGTTTGAAATTGGGTCTCACCTAGCTCATATTAGTCAAGAACTGACTACCTCTTGCATGCATATCATGCCTGGCTTATACAATGTTGAGTACTGGACCCAGTGTATGTTAAGCAAGAACTCTATCAAATGAGCAATATCCCCAAATCCTAGCTTCTTCAATCAGAATCAGTTTAACTGGTGGGTGAACAATGTGCAGATATGTTTTCATTAGATGGTGTCACTTGTGAAGATGCACAACAGCTGATGGATATGCATGAGCCCCAAAATAATTTTTTACAATAGTGTTTAGATTTTTTATCATCTCCTCTCTTCTCCCACATCCCCTGCCTATTGCCTCCCCCATCTCTCCAGAAATGATACATTTCTATACAAAGAGGAGCTGAAATGTCTTCGTCCCTGAACATAAATCAAGTCATAATCTTGGAAATCTCTCCCAATGTATTTCTTACTTTTGTGGAATTTTGTTGGACCCTTGAGCAGGCTGTCTGATGATTTGAACCAAGGATTGGCCTCACACAAAACAGGAGAGTTCTTTACAATGGAGCATATTAGATGGCCAACCCTAGTTTTCCTGTTTGAGACATTGTCTCACTAAATTCGTTAGGCCATCCTTGAACAAAGTCTGTATCAAAGGTTGGCCTTGAACTTTTGATCCTTGTAGTCTGCTCTCTGTGTAGCAGTGAATACATGCCTGTGTCCTAGTACAAAGCACGAAGTGCTAGGTTTAGAGAAATTTTTACTTCTTCTTTTAGAAAACCAGAAAGGGGGAAAATGTTAAGTGGTAGCAAAGTAGACTTCTGAAAGGAACAAGTTCCAAGACTCTCTAGACAGAAGCTTTTTGTAGTTTGCTCTTCCTATCTGTTATTGGTCCCTGAACCACCTGTCATCAGGATAAGGAGGCTCTGTGAGATGACTGAGAGGATAATGGAGCTGTTTGCCAAGCCATAACCTATGAGTTTAGTCACTTATTCTCACATGTTCGAAGGAGAGAACTGATTCCTGTAAGTTATCTTTTGACCTCAACAGTTATGCCTTGGCATGTGGATGGGTCCCTACAAGGAAATAAAAGAAATGTAATAAAAAGGTAATCTGAGAATAGAAGCCATGGAGCTTGTCCCAGAGCACATATTAGAAATGTTAATAAATATTATGCTACAGGTAGTTTTGATAGCAAAGCTTTCTTAATGAAGGAGTCAGCATATTGATTTAAATTCTGAAGAAAGCTCCTCATCTTATCCAGAATCAGCACTCCAAGAGACACTGAGGAGGACTAGATGTTCCTTTGTCTCCATAGGAACGATTAGGAAGCTGTAAATTAAGGAGGAAATGGAATAGACATTCCCAGATATTCAGTGACTTTTGTTTTGGACTTAGTAGCCCCCATAACTAGTGGTTTTCTGTAATATAACATACAGTTCTGGTAAGTAGTTTTGCTAAAGGGCTTGCATGTTCTGGACAGGCAGTCCAGAACTAAACAGTGTCTGAGAAATAATGGCAGTAAAGATGACTATGTTTGTTAGAATCACCTTGACCATATGTCAGTCCTCTCAGAAAGTAGTAAGTATGCATATATCGTCCCACAGAGAAATCTGATGTGTTCCCATGCTGGTAAACTGTTCTCCTCCAGAAAGACCAGAATTCAGTTTTCATAAGGAGAAGTAACAGTCTTGACAGGTCCTGCATGTCTAGGACTTGATCTGACTAGGAAGGAGCATTGGAGGAATGAAGAAATGACAGCTACATAGACACAGACACAGACAGAAAAGTTGGGATCATATGGAATGTGCTTACTCTGATGGAGCACACCTACTTCTCAATAGTTCAGAACTTCAGCATGTTTATCGTGCATAGCGCAGGAGCAGGAGTTGGCTACTCTCCATAGGAAAACAATCTCAGGTTGTAGTAGTGTGAGAGGGGGAAGCTACAGTTGCTATATTTTGCACAGACTTGTCAGTCATTCAGGAACACTCATACTTGCACATACTGTTAGCATTCACACTCAGGCCAGAAGGAAAACATTGTCATCCCTCTGAGCATTACACTGGGAAGGCTTTGCCCACTGCCTTGGAGGTATTGGATTCTTTGACCTGATTGTGCCCATGTCAAACAATACACATTCACTCATGATTTCATCTGTTCTTTATATATTCAATCAAGGCTTTTTACAGAGTCCCTCCTACTTTTGGATGCACTTACTTTGGAATGATCTTATCTCATAAGAAATGGTATCATTCAATCATCTTTTAATGTTTTTGTATCTGGTATAACAACTAGGAGTCCTGTGATCTTTTTACTCACTTCTAGAAAAAAGGCTAAAAAAAAAAATCTAACTAGTTAGGAAGGGGCAGTGTTCTTTCTGTACAACATATAAATAAATGACATCACACTGCCTCACTGACTGCTAATAACTCATTGATTCATTCATTCACCAGACATGCATTTCCAATGAGCACAGTTCATTGATCATAATGTACGTACTTCTTTTCAGATTTTAACATCTCTGAAGTAACATTATCTTCCAAATAACAACATCCATCTCAGTCAAGGTCCTGGAAGAAAACATGTCAGACCCAAATGGGAATTAAGGAGGGCATACTGAAAGGACAATTTATGCTGCTATGGGCATGGAGAAAAATAACTCAATAAGTTTTTGAAGCATTCAAATCTGACAGCACCGAGAAATATCATAGCCTTGAAAGACACGTAGAGGGCATGACTATGGAAACCTAGAAAGAACTGTGTGTATAGTTTCAGGAGAAGTCACAGACGGGAGTTGTACAGGAACACAAATTTCAGGACAGTAAGAAGAAAGCCCTGTAAACTAAAAACTCAAGCTCTCTCTTTCTCTCTCTCTCTCTCTCTCTCTCCTCCTCCTCCTCCTCCTCCTTCTCCTCCTCCTCCTCCTCCTCCTCCTCCTCCTCCTCCTCTTCCTCCTTCTCCTTCTCCTCCTCCTCTTCTCCTGACCTCTGAGCTCCTATTGGCTGAAATGGTTCCAAAGCAAGCAAATCCAGAGCCTAAAAGAGCAAATCACAAATGTTTGGAAAGTTTTTAGAGAGTGGATGTGGTAGGATAAACTAAACTAAACGACACAGTTCATCCCTTTGGGCCCTTAACATTTATACTTCTTTGGCCATTTAGTGTTTATAACTACCTATCTGCTATCAGCTAAAATGGAAGACATTCTTGTGTGCTGTTACACAGCAGGGGGATGACAGATAACAATAGTAAATTTTACATTTTATAATGCTAGAAGAATGTACAATGAATTCTTGTGGCATCTACGATGTTCTTTTGTCCAAATAAAAGCTCATTCCTCAGTAAAGGGATCACAAAGTTTTCCAATCATCCACTCTAAGAGTTGGCAGACTGCAGACCACAGGCTGCCCATATGTTTTTGTTAGTTAGGTTTTAGTTGGCACACAGCCACACACATTCTTACATATATTGTTTATAGCTGTTTTTGTGCTAGAGCAGCAGAGAAGAGTCACTATGATAAAGACCATATGGCTCATAAAGTTCAATTTATCATCTATCCCTTTAAGAAAAAAACTTTGTCTCATGACTACTGTCAGTGCAGGGCATTATCAGTTTTGGTCATAATCCCATCTGAAGCCTAAAACTTTAGCTACGACCATTTCTCACTATATAATATAAGCCAGGAAACAATATAGTTGGAAGAAAAAGCTAATTAATATAAAATTTATGTGCTTCAATCTCAGTTCTGTGGCTAATCATGAGATCTGAGTTGAAATGGCATTCAGGTTCTCTGTGAATCTTTCTCAGCACTTCAACTAGATTGGTTGCTTTATCCAAATGATTAATACAAATTTTCACTTCTGAAAAGGGTGCTTCCTTAGTGGCTCTGTTTTGATAGTTTGCTCGCAGTTTCCACTGGTCAGGATTATGGATCAAAATACTAAAAGGAGTTATCCTTGGAAAATCTCCTGGCATTGAAACCTGCTTTTCCATGTAACCTTGTGTGTGAGCAACCCAAGTGTCTCCAAATTAGTCTGAGGGGCATGAGGAATTAAAAAATCACTGAGAGGCCTTTTCAGCTTCAAATATGATACTATACTGACTTATTCTTTTTTCCTTTTTATTTTTTTAATATTAATTACAGTTTGTTAACTTTGTATCCCAGCTGTATCCCACTCCCTCCTTCCCTCCTAATCCCACCCTCCCACCCTCATCTCCTCCCTGCCCCTTTCTAGGTCCACTGATAAGGGAGGACCTCCTCCGCTTACATCTGATACTGGTTTATCAGGTGTCTTCAGGACTGGCTGCAAAGTCCTCCTCTGTGGCCTAGCAAGGCTGCTCTTCCCTTAGGGGGTTTTCAAAGAGCCCACCATCAAGTTCATGTCAGAAACAGTCCCTGTTCCCCTTATTAGGGTACCCACTTGGATACTGAGCTACCAAGGGCTACATCTGAGCAGGGGCTCTAGGTTGCATTCATACATGGTCCTTGTTTGGAGAAACATTCTCATAAAAGACCCCTGTGCCCAGATATGTTTGGTCCTTGTGGAACTCCTATCCTCTCTAGGTCATATTAACACCCCCCCTTTTTTGATTCCCTGCATTCTGCCAGAGGTTTGGTTATGAGTCTTAATATCTGCTTTGATATACTGCTAGGTAGAGTCTTTCAGACACCCTCTGTGGTGAGCTCCTGTCCTGTTACGTGTTTTCTCCTACATCCAATGTCCATGCCATTTGTCTTTCTAAGTGAGGATTGATCATCATACCCTGGGTCTTCTTTCTTGTTTATCTTCTTTAGGTGGATAGATTTCAGTATATTTATCCAATCTTATAGGTCTATATAAGTGAGTATATACCATGTGTGTCTTTCTGCTTTTGGGATACCTCACTCAGGATGATCTTTTCTAGGTCCCACCATTTGCCTGCAAATTTCATGATTTCCTGATTTTAAGCCAGCATCCTTTCTTTAGGTCCCAGGACATAGAGACTCATAGAAGTCAACCTGATGGAAATAAGTAAGGGACATTTCTATAGTAGATAATTAGATTTAAAAACAAGAGGAGGGGGGATTCGAGATGGCGATGATGGTACCAGGAGGACACTGTGTTTGAGGATCAGGACAGCAGTGTCAGCACAGTGACCAAGAGACTGAACTCTGGGCTCTAAAACACCAGCAGTTGTGTTTCCCAGGGTAGAAGAAACCCCATGGTGTTGGAATCAAGGTTTAGGCCACCCAGCTAAAATCTAGAAGAGTTCCCAGCTCCCGGAAGGCATTCGGCCACCAGTCCAGAGCCAAACGCCTGCATGTCCAGATCACCTTTCACAGGCTGAACTGTGTTGGGCACCAAAACACCAAAGACTGAGATTTCCAGTTGAGAGAAAGCCCCACAGTGATGGAAGCAAACAAAACCTATCTAAGGTCACCCAGTCAATCCCTGGAAAAGGTCCTGGGGACTGGCGGGCACACAGCTGCCATCTAAGAGAGGGGCACTCAGCCACCAGCCCAGTGACCTGCAGCATGCCTGACTCACAGTCCCAAACAGAACTGTGGGCCACAGGGCAACAAAGATTGAGTTTCCCTGTAGGGAGGAAACCCCATAGTGAGGGAAACAGCAGGTTGGTACTTAGAGCATTCAGCCTATCCCCCGCCCCCCAACACACACACAGAAAAGTTTTCAGGAAAAGTTCCTGGATTCTTGGAGGCACCCAGAATCCAGCTTGGAGCTACCACTCACCTGCCCTTGCGTGCTCTACATACCACCCCAGATGGAGCTGTGGACCTCAAAACACCATAGACTGGGTCTCTCTATCAAGAGGAAAGCCGACGGTGGGGAGTATCATCAGGTCCGACCTCAGGACACCCAGCTCCAGAAAAGTTTCTGATTCTATGCAGGCTCCAGGCTCTAGCTTTCTGCTGTATGTATGAGAGCTGTGCTCTCCTGTCACTGATTACCACTTAGGAACTCCAACCTCAGACCTACAGAGGCCTGAGATTCCTGAAATCAGCCCCCAGATACTGATCAAAGGGGCAACCAGTTATCCCTAACTAAACTGACCAAATTGTGGGACTCCCAGGTGCTTCAACAGGGCTGTGCCTAGAAAACATTGTAAAAACAACAGCAGCAGCTTACTAAATTCAGAACAAGAAACCCAGCAGCAGGGCAGCTGTCTCCAGGAATTATCTGGGTGAGAGGAGAGCCACCCTGACTAACAAAGACCACAGTTAGCACTCAGGTGTATATGCCTGAGGTGAGCTGTGGCAATTCCTGAGAAACACTGGTGATTCTATGACCATACCCAAAAAGCTGAGGAGGCCTCCTTTAGAAAAAATCATCTTCCTCCCAAGGGGATTCTTCCCACCCCAGATTCCAGGAAGCACCAGAAACTAACAGTCAACACCTAAGGTAGTCCAATGGGTAGAGGCTAGCATAAAAGCTCAACCAACAAAAGACAGCAATATGGCATCTCCAGAACCCAGTTATCCAGGGGCAAGCAGCCCTGGACACACCAGCATAAATGAAATTCAAGAAAGTGAACTTACATCTATGCTTATGAAGAGGATAATGGAAAAAATAAATTAAATGCATACAGAATTAGAGGAAGAGAAAGTCAAACAGATTATGGTCATTCGTAAAGAAATGGAGGAAGATGAAGGCAAACAGATTATGGCCATCCATAAAGAAATATGAAAAGATGCAGCCAAACTGTTTGCGGCCTTTAGGGAAGAAATAATTAAATCACTGAAAGAAATAAAAGAAACAGCTGAAGGAATTGAAGGAAAATACCATTAGACTGGTGAAGGAAATCATCAAAATGGCTCAAGAACTGAAGATAGAATTGGAAAAATTACAGAAAACATAAATGGAGGAAATTGTGGAGATGAAGAACTTAGAGAAGAAAACAGGAACTACGGAGGTAGGCATAACCAATAGACGACAAGAGATGGAAGAATCTCCGGTGTGGAAGACACAATGGAAGAAGTTGATGTGTCTGTCAAAGAAAATATTAAATCCAAAAAATCCCTGACACAGAACGCCCAAGAAATCCAAGACAATATGAAAAGACAAAACCTAAGAAAAATATGATTAGAGGAAAAAGAAGATTCCTTCCTCCAAGGCCCAGAAAATATTTCCAACAATATCACAGAAGAAAATTTCCCCAACTTAAAAGAGAGGCCTATAAGAATACAAGAGACCGACAGAACACCCAATAAATTAGACCAAAAAAGAAAATCCTCCCTCCACATAATAATCAAAACAGTAAGTATACAGAACAAATAAAAAATTCTAAAAGCTTCAAGGGAAAAAGGCTAAGTAACATAGAATAGCAAACCCATCAGAATCACACCTGACTGCTCAACAGAGACTATGAAAGCCAGAAGGGACTGTATAGATATCATGCAGACCCTAGGAGAACACAGATGTCAGCCCAAGCTACTATCACCAGCAAAACTCTCAGTCATCGTAGATGGAAAAAACAAGATATTCAATGACAAAACAAACTTAAACAATATCTACCCACAAATCCACAATTACAAAAGATACCAGAAGGAAAAATACCACCCAGGAAAGCTAACTACTTTCAAGAAAACACATGAAATAAATAACCTCATTACAGCAAAACTAAAAGTAGACAAGCACACAAACACACTACCATAGCCAACAGCAAAATCTAAGGCTCTAACAGCCACTGGTCATTAATCTCCATCATCATCAATGGACTCAACTTTCCAATAAAAAGATACAAACTAACAGAATATCGGATATGTAAACAAGACCCAACAATCTGTTGCATACAATAAACACACCTAAGTCACAAAGATAGATATTACCTGAGGATAAAGGGCTGGAAGATGGTTTTCCAAGCAAATGGACCCAAGAAGCAAGCAGCAGTAGCCATTCTAATACTTAACAAAATAGATGTTCAACCAAAACTAATCAAAGGAGATGAGAAAGGTCACTTCATACTCATCAAAGTAAAATTCCACCAAGAAGACATCACAATTCTGAACATCTATGCTTCATATGTAAGGGCACACACATTTGTAAAAGAAACAATAATAAAACTGAAACCATACATAGATCTGCATACATTAATAGTGGGAGACGTCAACACCCCACTCTCAACAAAGGACAGGTCAACAAATCAGAAATTAAACAAAGAAACAATGACTCTGAAAGAGGTCATGAATCAAAAGGACCTAACAGACATCTGAAGAACCTTTCACCCAAACACAAAAGAATTTACCTTCTTCTCAGGATCTCATGGAACCTTCTCCAAAATAGACCATTTAGTTGCTCACAAAGCAACTAAATGTGCCTTAACAGACATAAAAAGATTGAATTAGAAGATGGCGGTGCCAAGAGAACACTGTTTCTGAGGAGCAGGACAATATTTTCTGTACAACGACCAAGAGACTGAACTCTGGGCCCTAAAACAACAGCGATCCTGTTTCCCAGGTGACAGGAAACCCCCATGGCGTGGGAATCAGTTGGACCCACTCTCAGGCCACCCAGCCAGAACCTGGAAGAGATAATGGGTCCAGCAGGCACTAGGTCGCTGGACCAGAGCAACACGCCTGCGTGTCCCAATCACCTTCCCAGGCTGAATGGTGGGCACAAAAACACCAGAGACTGGGAGTCCCAGTCTTCAGAAAAACCCTCAGGGAAGGAAGGCAGCAGGTCTGGCCATGGGTCACCCAGTCTTTACCTGGAAAAGGTCTCGCAGACCTGCTGTTTCGTGCTGCCATCACTGAACTGGGCCCAAGCTGCAAGCATGGAGAGTTGTTCCATGCCCAGCTCTCCAGCACAGACAGAGCTGTGTGCCCCAGGGCAACAGACACTAGGAGTCCCTGTCAGGAGTAAACCCACAAGGAAGGAAGGAAAACGGGACCTGAATTAGGTCATCCAGCATGTCCCTGGGAAAGTTCCCACAGACAAGCGGGTGGGATGCGTGGGTGCCACCAGCCCAGAGACTTGTTCTGTACCAACTATTCCTCACAGACAGAACTGTGCACCCCAGGACACCAGAGACTTGAAGTCACTGTCGGGAGAAATCCTCACAGGGAATGAAGCAAAGGGGACAGACTTAGGCCACCCAGTATATCCCGGGAAAAGGTCCCGCAGACTGGCCCACCCCAGGGACCTGCTGTGCACCATATAGCCTGCAGTTATCAGGAGAGCAGTACTCACCCGCCACAGATTACCACTTGGGTACTGGGGCACAGAGCCCCAACTTCAGACCTACTAAAGGCCGGGATCCCTGAGATCAACCACCAGATATTGCTTCAAGGGGCAACCAGTTATCCCTAACAAAACTGACCAAATCAAGGGACACCCAGGTTACAGCAGCAGCTCACTAAATTTAGAGCAAAAAATCCAGAAGCAGGGCAGCTGTCTCCAGGACTTCTCCAGGTGAGAGGAGAGCCCTCTCGACTAACAAGGACCACAGTTACCACTCAGGTCTCTATGCCTGAGGTGAGCTGTGGCAACTCCTGAAAAACACCAACCATACAACGACTATAACCAAAAAGCTGAGGGGGCTTCCTTCAGGAAAAACCATCTTCCTGCGAAGGAGATTCTCTCCACCACAGGATTCCAGGAACCACCAGAAACTAACTCCAAACACCTAAGATAGCCCAATGGGTAGAGGCCAGCATAAAAGGTCAACCAACAAAATACAGAGCAATATGGCATCTCCAGAATCCAGTTATCCAGGGGCAAGTAGCCCTGAACACCCCAGCATAATTGAAATTCAAGAAGATGACCTAACATCTATGCTCATGAAGAGGATAACAGAGGAAACAAATAAGATGCGTAAAGACCTAGAGGAAGATAAACTCAAACAGATTATGTCCATCCGTAAAGAAATAGAGGAAGATAAAAACAAACAGATTATGGCCATCTGTAAAAAAATAGAGGAAGATAAAAACAATCAGATTATGACCATCTGTAAAGAAAGAAGGAGATAAGAAAAACAGATTATGGCCATCCATGAAGAAATACAGGAAGTTGCAGACAAACTATAGCCTTTAGGGAGGAAATGCTTAAATCACTGAAAGAATTAAAAGAAACATGGGATTGTTCAAACAAACAGCTGAAGGAATTGAAGGAAAAACAGGAAAATACAGTCAGACAGGTGAAGGAAATCAACAAAATATCTCAAGACCTGAAGGAAGAATTGGAAAAATTAAAGAAAACACAAATGGAGGAAATTGTAGAGAGGAAGAACTTAGGGAAGAAAACAGGAACTACAGAGGTAAGCATAACCAATAGACGACAAGAGATGGAAGAAAGAATCTCAGGTGTGGAAGTTATAATGGAAGAAATTGATGTATCTGTCAAAGAAAATGTTAAATCTAAAAAAAATTTCTGACACAGATCATCCAAGTAATTCAAGACAACATAAAAAGACAAAACATAAGAATAATAAGAACAAAGGAAAAAGAAGATTCCTTCCTCCAAGGCCCAGAAAATATTTTCAACAAAATCATTGAAGAAAATTTCCCCAACTTAAAGGAGAGGCCAATAAGAATACAAGAGACCTACAGAACACCCAATAAATTAGACCAGAATTGACAATCCTCCTGCCACATAATAATAAAAACAGTAAGTATACAGAACAAAAAAAATATACTAAAAGCTGCAAGGGAAAAAGGCCAAGTAACATATAATGACAAACCCATTAGAATCACACCTGACTTCTCAACTGAGACTATGAAAGCCAGAAGGGCCTGGAAGGATATCATGCAGACCCTAAGAAACACAGATGTCAGTCCAGGCTACTATACCCAGCAAAACTCTCAATCCTCATAGATGGAGAAAACAAGATATTCAATGACAAAAACAAATTTCATCAATACCTACACACGAATCCAGAGTTACAGAAAACACTAGAAGGGAAAATACAATCCAAGAAAAATAACTACTTTCAAGGAAACACAGGAAATAATGAACATCACTACAGTAAAACAAAAAGCAACCAAGCACACAACCTTATGACCACAGCCAACCTCAAAATCAAAGGATCTAACAGCCATTGGTCATTAATCTCTTTCAACATCAATGGATTCAATTCTCCAATAAAAAGACACAGACTAACAGAATGGATGCATAAACAAGAAGCAGCAATCTGTTGCATACAAGTTTGGAAGACGGCTTTCCAAGCAAATGGACCCAAGAAGCAAGCAGGAGTAGCCATTCTAATATCTGATAAAATAGACTTTCAACCAAAATTAATCAAAAGAGATGGGGAAGGACACTTCATACTCATCAATGGAAAATTCCACCAGGAAGACATCACAATCCTCAACATTTATGCCCCAAATACAAGGGCACCCACATTTGTAAAAGAAACGTTGATAAAACATAAACTACACATAGATTCCCACACATTAATTGTGGGAGACTTCAACACCGGACTCTCAACAAAAGACAGGTCAACAAAACAGAAATTAAACAAAGAAAGAATATTTCTAACAGAGGTCATGAATTGAATACACCTAACAGACATTTACAGAACCTTACACCCAAACACAAAAGAATTTACCTTCTTCTCAGCACTTCATGGAACCTTCTCCAAAATAGACTATATAGTGGGTCAGAAAGTGAGCCTCAACAGATACAAGAAGATTGAAATAATCCCTTGTATCCTATCTGATCACCATGGAAAAAAGCTGGACCTCAACAACAACAGAAATAGCAAAAATCCTACACACAAATGGAAACTGAACAACTTGCTACTAAATGACAGCTGGGTCAGGGAAGAAATAAAGAAAGAAATTAAAAACTTCCTAGAATTCAACATACCCAAACTTGTGGAACACAATGAAGGCAGTGCTAAGAGGAAAGTTCATAGGACTAAGTGACTTCAAGAAGAAATTCTAGACAGCTCATTCAATCAACTTAATGGCTCACCTAAAAACCATAGAAAAAGAAGAAGCAGAAACACCAAAAAGGAGTAGATGGGTGGAAATAATCAAACTCAGGGCTGAAATCAATCAATTAGAAACAAATAAAACAATTCAAAGAATCGAAACCAAGAGCTGGTTCTTTGAGAAAATCAACAAGATCAACAAACCCTTAGCCAAGCTAACTAAAAGGCAGAAAGACACCATCCAAATCAACAAAATCAGAAATGAAAAGGGGGACATAAAAACAGAAACTGAGGAAATCCTAAGAATCATTAGGTTTTACTTCAAAAGTCTATATGCCACAAAAGTTGAAAATCTAAATGAAATGGACAATTTTCTTGATTGATTCCACTTGCCAAAGCAGAATCAAGAACAGGTAAATCAATTAAAAAAAAAAAGCCCAGAACCATATGGAATCAGAACAGAATTCTAGCAGACCTTCAAAGAAGAGCTAACACCAATACTCCTCAAACTATTCAAAAAAATAGAAACAAAAAGAACATTACCAAACTCATTCTATGAAGCCACAGTCACCTTGATACCTAAACCTCAGGAAGACTCAACAAAGAAGGAGAATTTCAGGCCAATCTCCCTTATGAACTTTGATGCAAAAATACTCAATAAAATACTTACAAACCAAATCAAAGAACACATCAAAGATATAATCCACTATAACCAAGGAGGCTTCATCCCAGGTACGCAGATATGGGTTCAATATATGGAAATCCATCAATGTAATCTGCCATATAAAACAAACTGAAAGAAAAAGACCACATGATAATCTCCTTAGATGCTGAAAAAGCATTTGATATAATCTAACAGTCATTTATATTTTAAGTCCTGGAGAGGTCAGGGATACAAAGAACTTACCTAAACATAGTAAAGACAATATACAGCATAGCCAACATCAAACTAAATGGAGATGAACTTAAATCAATCCCACTGAAATCAGGGAAAAGTCAAGGCTACCCACTCTCTCCACACCCCTTTAACATAGTCCTTGAAGTCATTGCTAGTGCAATAAGAAAATTAAAGATCAAATGGATTCAGTTTAGAAAGGAATAAGTCAAAGTATCGCTATTTACAGATGATATGATAATATACATGAGTGACCCCAAAAATTCTATCGGCAAACTCCTATAGCTGATAAACACCTTCAGCCAAGTGGCTAGATACAAAATCAACTTAAAAAAATCAGTAGTCCTTCTGCATACAAAAGACAAATGGGCTGAGAACAAAATTAGGGAAACAACACCCTTCACAATAGCCACAAAAGACATAAAGTACCTTGGTGTAACTCTAACCAAGTAAGTCAAAGAGTTGTATGTAAAAAAAAAAAAACAAAAAAAACAAAAACAAAAAAAAACAAAAAAAAACCTTTCAGTCTCTGAAGAAAAGACACCAGAAGATGGAAAGATCTCCCATGCTCATGGCTCAGTAGGATTAACAATAAAAATGGCCATCTTACCAAAATCAACCTACAGATGCAATGCAACTCCCATCAAATTACCAACACAATTCTTTCTCGATCTTGAAAGAAAAATTCTCAACCTTATATGGAGTAACAAGAAACCCAGAATTGCTAAAACAATCCTCTACAATAAAAGATGTTCTGGAGGTAGTTTCATCCCTGATCTCAATCTGTACTATAGAGCAACAGTAAGAAAACTGCATGATACTGGCGTAGAAACAGAATGGTAGATCAATGGAATAGAATAGAAGACCCAGAAATAAACCTACACACTTATGGATACCTAATTTTTGACAAAGATGCCAAAACTATACAATGGAAAAAAGATAGCATCTTCAACAAACAGTTCTGGTCTAACTGGATGTCTACACGTAGAAAATGCAAATAGATCCATACTTATCACCTTGCACAAAACTAAAATCCAAATTGATCAAAGACCTCAATATAAATTGGACACACTAAACCTGTTAGAATAAAAAAATGGGGTATAGCTTTGAACCTACAAGTGACCACTTCCTGATCAGAACATGAACAGAATAACCTCGTAGAACCACCATCAATAAATGGGACCTCATGAAACTGAAAAGCTTCTGTAAGGCAAAGGACACTGTTGTTAGAATAAAAAAACAGCCTACAGATTAAGAAAGGAACTTCTTAACCCTATATCTGACAGAGGGCTAATATGCAGAATGAATAAAGAACTTAAGTTTAAACAGGAACAAATCAAGTAACCCAATTAAAAATTGGGGTACAGAGCTAAACAGAGAATTCTCTATTAATGGAGAAACGCTGAATGACAGAGAAATACTTAAACAAATGTTCAGCATTCTTAGTCATCAGGGAAATGCAAATCAAAACGAACCTGAGATTTCACCTTACACATATCAGAATGGCTAAGACCAAAACCTCAAGTGACAACACATGCAGGAGAGGATGTGGAGTAAGAGGAACCCTAGTCCCTTGCTGGTGGGAATGTAAACTTGTGCAACCACTTTGGAAATTAATCTGGCACTTTATCAGACAATTAGGAATAGTCCCACCTTAAGATCCAGCTATACTATTCCTAGGAATATATCCAAAATATGCTCAAGTACAAAAGGACATTTGCTCAACCATGTTCATAGCAGCTTTATTTGTAATAGCCAGAAGCTGAAAACAACCCAGATGTCCCTCAGTTGAGGAATGGATACAGAAATTGTGGCACATTTGCACAATGGAATTCTACTCAGCAATTAAAAACAAGGAAATCATGAAATTTGCAGGCAAATTGTGGGATCTAGAAAAAATTATCCTGAGTGAGGTATCCCAGAAGCAAACATACACAAGGTATATACTCACTTATAAGTGGATATTAGACATATAATATAGGATAAACATACTAAAATATGTACACCTAAGGAAGGTAATCAAGAAGGAGGACCCTGGGTAAGATGATCAATCTTCATTCAGAAAGGTAAATAGGATGGACATTGGAAGAAGGAGAAAACAGGGAGGAACCTATCACAGAAGTTCTCTGAAAGACTTTACCCAGCAGGGTATTAAAACATATGCTGAGCCTCATAGCCAAACTCTGGGCAGAGTGCAGGGAATCTTAGGAAAGAAGGGGGAGATAGCAAGACATGGAGGGAACAGGAGCTCCACAAGGAGAGCAAGAGAACCAAAAAACCTGGGCCCAGAGGTCTTTTCTGAAACTGATACTCCAAACAAGGTCCATTCCTGAAGATAACCTACAACCCCTGCTCAGATGTAGCCTATGGCATCTCAGTGTCCAGGAGGGTTCCCTAGTACTGGGGACAGGGAATGTCTCTGACATGAACTCAGGGTCTAGCTCTTTGATATCTCCCCCTGAGGTGGGAGCAGCCTTATCAGTCCCCAGAGGAAGACAGTGCAGCCACTCCTCATGAGACCTCATAGACTAGGGTTATATGGAAGGGGAGGAGGACCTCCCCTATCATTGTACTGGGGGAGGGGCATAGGGGAAGAAGAGGGAGGGAGAGTGGGATTGGGAGGGGATGGGGCAGAGGCCTACAGCTGGGATAGAGTGAATAAACTGTAATTAATAACAATAAAATAAAAATTTAAAAAATAAAAGCATTTAAAATAAGAGGAGACATTTGCAGCTTTACATCATGGCTCCTTCAACCATACCCTTCTCCATTCTGAGAGATAACAGAACAGAACACACACACACACACACACACAAGCAGGCAGGAATGCATACTTGCATGCACACATGAGCTAGTGCTTTAAGGCACATACTATATCATGAAGCTATTTCCTCATTCTCACTAAATGTTTATTAGCTGATTCTGTAACCGAACTTTGAGCAAAACATCAAACCAACTGCTTTGGGATGATGATATGTGGTGAAACTAATAAAATTTTTTGCATGAACTCACACGTGCACATTCTTCATTGTCAAATAAGTTCCTTTGCCAAAGGCTTTTAAGATATTCTTTGAGTCTAAGTATGTGATACATTCACACCATAGGAAAAGTAACATGTCTCTACTTTCCAACCTTAGGGCTACATCACCTGTCTTATGTTTGTGAAGACCTTGATTATTTTTTATACACCGTATTGCAGGTTGAACTTTCATTGATTGAGGAGAGGACAAAGTGATTGCAAATGCCAGAATCTAGATAAGTGAGCAAACACCAAATTGAGGGGTAGATGCAATAGCTAATAATGGAGAATTGTTCAGCACCACTTTTAACTTTAAGATGGAAATTACACATTTATCTATTCCATGTCAGCTCAGAAAATGTTCACATCTTCAGAGAAAAATAAGTGTAAAAACAGTAAGACTAGATGGCACATAATCAATCTCCAAGAACATATAATCCATCTTCCAGAGCTCAGAATAACTGGGAAGACAATATGGTATAAATACTAGGAAAGTGAATTTAATGAACAAGACATCATAATTTGCATCACATACAAAATGGCATGCAGTTTTATTCTAGCATAAATATTCCATTCAGAAGCTTAGAAGTAAACATGTTAAACATTTCCATATTATTATTACTAATTTTGTACTAAACATGTTAAGGTAAGCAAATAGGAACTTTGTAGCCAACAACAACAAAATAGGCAAATGAATGCAGACTTTCTATCATCTCTTGAGATTAAAACATTTATTTCTCAGTGTTGTATACTTTTTTCCTAATACTTTAAAACAAACATATATACCTATACGTATATAGAACACTTAAAATTTTGTGAAAAAGATTGACATCATATTAAGGGTGCTTACCACAGGAAACATTAAACTATCACATCACAAAAGACATGAAAGAAACCTTAAATGCATATTGCTAAGCAAAAAGCAGCAAGTCTATTAAGAATATTTATTTTGTTTATGTATTTGTCAAGACAAGCAGTACTCTAAATCACAAAACGTGGACCTTACTATAAAGTATCATGTTTAGTTAAAAATAGTGTGCAAATATTGTATCTATCATCAGTTCTAATGAATATGCAACACTGATTCAAAGGATTAATCAGGAGGAACTGTGGAGATAAATCGTATATTAAAACTCTCTGAAGCTTCTACTCAGTTTTTTCTGTAAACCCAGTTTTTCTCTAAGCAGTAAAATCTATTAACAAGAAACAAGCAAAATAGGACAACTTCTTAGCAGAAAAAGAAAGTTTAGGAGACTACCTTGGTAAGTGAATGAACATATGTATAGATGATTCCATCTGTGAAGGGGAAAATTACCCCTTTACTTTTTCCTGAAGAGCCCTTACTCTGTAGCTCAGTGATTTAAAAATCCTCATGAGACATTAAAAATGTGCTTTTCTTGTGTAACACACTAAACCCCTAGACCAATCTGTAAGTCCCAGAGAAAACCTAGGCTTGCTCACAAATGCAATCTTATTCCAGGAATGGGAGACCCACTACAGTCACAGAGCTGGGCCATTACCTGAGCTGATGGCATGATGAATTTCTCAGATAAACTTAATGCAATTTAATGTTGATAATGAAGACTGAACCCAAGGTCTCATACATGTGAGACAAGTGCTCTGACATTGAGCTCCAGCTCAAGTCTTAATTTTTTTTTCTGGGACAAGATCTTTCTAAGTTGCTCAGACTAGCCCCTAGCTTGTGATCTTCCTGCCAAAGCATCTTGAGTAGACAGGGTTACAATGGTCCTCCACCATTTTATGTCTTTGATATCCTCCTTACCTATTTGTATAACATTTTTATTGAGGCACACGTTGCTTATGGAAGAGATACAAAGAAATTCCTCCGGTAAGGCAAATTCCTCTTTCCCCTTTGTTATTCAGAATTTATGTCTGGCCCAAACTGGTATAATGTTATTATTCAGCAACAACTGCACCTTCCCGAGTCTTTTAGAAAACTGCCCTTAAAAAGAAATTTATCACCCATGAATTGCTCTTCAGTGTCAGGATCTCTACCTCATCTATATATTCAAGCAGCTATTTTTTTTTCTGTTAATACCATATTCTTCCCGAGAGCAGTTCCCCACTTCATTATATTTCCAATGCCTTTTATGCATATATTTCAGTGCCTCTTAGGACTTTGGGAAGCTGCCAAGATAACTTGCCTCTTCACATGCTTCTGATCATTCAGATGTTTTGCAAGTAAATAATGTTAACTTGGGTTCTGAGGTGACAGGAAAGAGTTTAAATTGAATAATGATATTTCCAGAAACCCATGTGCAAAAAAGAAGGGCGCTCCTAAGCCTCTGGTATGTATGCCATCAATTCAAGGGGCACCAGAAAAAGAAAGAAAAGGAGTCTAGATGTCCCTTTCTCTATGCCAATTGAAAATCAATAATCTCTCTTTTAAAATATCCATTTATGAAGAGAAAACATATTTGCAGTTCTCAATCATATTTCCAGCTCTGAGTGTTTCATAAGACTGTTTTGTGATAGAATGGCTACCTTCCTTACTTGTTTCTAAAAGAAAATAATTGGGAATGAAACTTCAGTGCTGTGGTTCATCAATTTTCATGAACAAGTTCGAAATTTATGGTATCAAAATATGAAATTGGTAAGTAAAATATTTAGCAAGTATAATCAGATTCCCTTTGTGGCTTTCCAAATATTCTTTTGGTGTTTCAAGACATGGTTTCTCTGTGTAGCTTTGGTTGTCCTGGATATCAGTCTGTAGACCTCAGACTCACAGAGGTCCATCTACCTCTGCCTCCCAAGTGCTGAGATTAAAAGTATGCACCACTGTACCCAGCTCTGCTTAACTATATTTAACAACAGAGACAAGGATGTACTCTTCTGATTTAAACAGGTATCTAGTTCTCTGACCTCCTACCCAGTGATTTAAATTTTGCTTTAATTATGTGTGTTAATTCTGGCCTCAGAGAAAAAGGAAAACACAGAAAACTTTCTTTTGTGTTAAAATATTGGATAAAAATATGAGCCTTTTGGCATTGACAGGCTATAGCAATTATCTACGCAGTTTCACTTTTTAAAGGATCCTTCTCCAACATAAGTTGATGAATTCTAGTAAAGTCACGAAAGTGAAAGGGAATATATGCTTTACTCATGGTGACACATTAGCTTGTGTTTCCATGGAGTGTGTTTTGACAGAATGGTGAATTTGTTTATATAGATTAAGAACATTGAAAGGATTCCTGTGAGAAAGGCATATTTCCTCCATATGTCATGGGGGGAATGGATGGGCCATAGAAGAAGATGGCTTTTAGTGGAGGAGAAGATCTAAGGAGAAGACCTATCTTTTCTAAAGATAGAAAAGTTGGGTTTTTGGATCACTAGCAGTTTCCTCGATTTGATCATATTAAAAAACTGACAATAGATTTTTATCTTCAGCATATTTGAACATATTCTGTAATAGTAAGTAGAGTCTGTCTTCTAAATATAGCACTTCTCAAATTAACCTATTTGTCATATCCGTGGTGATCTTTTTTATGTTCATGAAATAATTTATTGATTTCATTGACTAACAATAAGGAATAACATATATGAAAACTTAAATTTGATTTTTAGTCTCCACAGATTTCCTAAAAAGCATTGACACAGTTCACCAACTTTAGTAATGTCTCCCTGTCAGTTACTCTTAGTTTGCCAAAATTCTCTCCCTTCTACAACGTTCATTCAGCCATATCTAATAATCATCAGCATTGTGACTATAAAAGTTATGAAAAATCAGTAGTCTTAATCCAGGATTGACCTAATCTGAAGAACACAGCTGTGCAAACTAAACAAACAAACAAAAACACGTATTTTCTAGGCTACTGGATAACTTTCCAGCTACACTCTTCTATAACTTTTAGATTTTTATTTTGTTACTTGTAGTAGAAAATAGCCTCAGCGTTGCAGGTTGCTGTCTCTTCACCATATACTGTATACAGCAGTAAGAGAGATAGTGTTAAGATGTATACTATTTTGTCATTCTTCAGTTCAAAACTTTCAGTAGACTTCATTTTATTCAGTCAATGACCAAACCCTTAGTTAAGATATACAAGCCTCGCCCCTCCCCAGATGCAACACTTGGGAGAGCAGAGCGGGCCTGTACCTTGACTGGGCACTACAGTAGATCTGACCCTGGTCCCTGTGTTAGCTAGCCAGGGCAGTGCTAGAGAGCTCACCCTGGTGCTGTGGATGAAGGATCGCTGGCAGGTTGACCAACTCAGCTACCACCTAGGCCAAGATCCAAGGCTTTGAGTTGGCTCACCCCAACATCTCCTTCATCTATGAACTGCTGGAGCACATGAAGAGGCTGGTCCTACTGACCAAAAGCTGTAGCATCTCCATGACACAGGGCAACAACAAGATGGCTGAGAGAAGTCTCGGTGAGGATCTTTAATTGATGGTGTACCAGAAACCAGAGGACTTGAACCAGACCAATGAACAACTCACTGCAATGATCATTTGCATGTATAGACAAAAGGGTACATGGTGGAATACACTGTGACAAACTACAGCTTTCATGATGATGTGTTTCCTATGCTTTGTTTTGTTTTTGTTTGCTTGTTTGTTGTTTTGTTTTTTATTTTATTTTGGTGGGAAACGTGCAAGGGCAGATGCTGCTGAGTGGGATTCACAAAGAATTAAAAAAGAAAAGGAAAGATGGATTTTATTCTTTTCTGAATTATTATCTGTTTTCTAACTATTTTGGTAAACAATGTCTCAAGTATAAAAAAAAAGATATGCAAGCCTCTATCCACCCTTGCTCTATTTCCTCCTCCCCTTTTACTTTGAAATGGTGGCTTTTAAAAATGCTTACTAATGTAAGGTTATAGGGTGTTATTTTTGTTTTCTTTTGACTTATTTCACAAATAGTTTTGATACGCTACTCTAAGCGAAGCACTGGGGATATAGATGTGAAAACGCATTGTCTCAGCCCATGTGAATGTTACATGGAGGGGAGACAACAAATATGGCATCAAAAGGCTCATTACATGAATAATTTATTATAATTGTGTTGACTGAAGTGGAGTGGAAATAAAGGTAGGCTTCCATGGCCTAGTTCAGAACAGGATCAAGAAAGTTTTCCAGAGGAAGTAGCATTTAAGATCTGGGTGTTTCATGAAGATTGTACCGATGAAGACAAGAAAAGCATATAAGGTGACTGAAGAGAAAGGGAGGACAGGGGTTGAGGCACAGCTTAGGATACACTAGAGAAAAGGCCTTCTTATGCTGGGCCATACACAATAATTTGTATTTTATTTTGAAAGCCTGAGGAAAGTTGTATAGATCACTTTGGTGATGGACAGACATAACCTCTATAAAGACAGACAATTACATTCATGTGCACATGCTAGATGGTTAATTTAGGTTATTGGCATAAGAATGTTTACTATAAAGTCCTTTCAATTTTCTGTATATTCTGACATTTAACATGCCATTTTGAGATTAATCACTATGTTTATAGTTTGAAATGATGGAGAACAAGAATGATTGTAAAGGCAACAGCCAGAGAGATGCCTCATCTGGTAATATACTTGCAGCAAAAGACTAACTACCTAGCTTCAATCCCCAGATTCCATGTAAAGGTGAAAAGAGAGTATCGACTCCACAGAGCTGTTCTCTGACTCTACATGCACATGGAACACACATCATATATATATATATATATACACAATACATAAATAAATAAATAATGTAACATGGTTAGAGTTAGGAGACTCCTGAAATAGTCATGAAAATTAGTGATCCTAGTTTGGACTTGGGTGGTATCATGGAGATAAGGAAACTTAAATAGACACAGTATGATTCCCTGACTGATTTTACCTCAGAGCAAAGGAGAAGCAAGAAATACAAATCATTACCTGGTGCCTGGTTGCTGTCATTGGTTAGAGGATGGATGCTCCTAAGAACTAGAGTAGAATGGGCTAAAATAGGAGGAGTTGGAAACAAGAATGATAGTAGAGTGCTTAGTTTGAATATAAGTTCAAAGAAGCTATCCTGATGGAGATGTCATACTGGCAGTTAGATCTGAGCTGTCATCATTAAATAAAATTATAGAAATAAATCTTCAAGAAAGGGGATTTTCCATGAGAATGAATGTAAAGATGGAATTGTGATTAAGACATAAATAGCCTGGGCACTCTCTGGTATACCATAATAACTATGTATGATGAACCTGAACATGGTTTCATTCTTCCATGACATTCATTTGTTACATTTTAAGAGGTTTTCATGTATTCAAATGAAGACCAATTGGGGTTTGAATCTGACTCCAGAACATATCTGGACTATGTATATTTTTGGTGCATGGAGTGTCATTGAGATAGGGTGTTGGCTACATAGTCCGGGACAGCCTAAAATTCTCTTTGTATCTTAGTCTCACCTTGAACTCCCAATCCTCTACCTCTTCCTCTAAAGTGCTGAGTTTACAAGTGCAACCCATTACATCTGGCATGGAGCATGTATGTTTAATGTTTAAATAATCCACCTTGATAGGTACAGAGTCATGTCAAAGTTGTCTAGAAGCTTAAGTCCAGATTCAGTCACAGCCTCTACATGATCTTGGACAAGTCATTTCAGCTCTTTCGACCCCAGGGCTGGATCTCACAAACTAAGCAACCAAGCTTAGCATCCATTCTGGATTTAACTGACTTTGTATCTAAATTTGGTAGCTTAGGTACCAAAGTGACAGGACTTATAACAGAGTTCAACTACTGGCCTCTGTTTCACCATCCTTTCTCACACCTTCACTTTTGTCTTGGCATCACTGTGGGCAAGGTATAGTTCCTTTTTAAAATAACTTGTGACTTAGCAATAAGTCTTCCTTTTGGCCAATGAGACATAACACACTTAGGTGATTGATCAGTGAGACTCATGCAATTATACCTCAGCCATCACCATACTCAGGCTATTTGTTTGGTCTAATGAGGATGAGCTAGAAGCATCTGATTTAGATCCTCAGGCCTATTAACAGGAAGCAGAGCTTTCTTAGGCAACCTTCCTAGGCAAGAGAAAATTGATTTTCATTTTAAGACTTTTGGGGTGTCTATTATAATAGTGTAAGAAAATACTAAGAACTTGAGGAAAGTGAAAGAGAATACGGAGTCCTGACAGGAGACAGACAGCAGAGTATCTCCCTTTTCACTTAACTAGTCTCTCTAGTGAATGAAATGTAGAAAGACGAATTGATTGGCCCTTATTTCTCATTTCGTTTTACTTAATGGCTTAAAATATTTGACAAAATATTTTTGTAAGAGTTCTCTAATTGCTAGATTGCCATCAAGAAAAAGTATATTCCGTTTTTCTACACACATTCTGGTTTGTTTCTGTGTGTTTTGTGTGTGTGTGTGTGTGTTATTGTGTATGTGTGTGTGATCATGTGTAACCATTTAACTATCTTCACCTTCAAAAGAAGGCTGAATTACATCATGAGTTTTGTAATTACCAACGTCCCACCAGTACATCTTGAAACACTCTATTCATCCTAAAGTTTGCCATTATAATAGTGTTCTATCCTGTCCCATGAACCATCCATTGGATGCCTGTTTTATATCACAGGTAATCCTAGGATAAGAAAAAGATGGCCAGTATTTCTCTTTGTTATTCTTCGAACAATCTACCTTCTTTGCATTACCTTCTCTCCTCAAACTGAAGAAACTTTAAGTAACTCAGTTGGAAAAAGTCTGGAGACTCCTAATCTAAAATACATTCCAATAAGCTTGTGTTATTTTTATCAACACAAAGCCTATGAGCCGTTGCACAGTTTGATTGTTGGCAAAATGGTGTGGTACATTTTCTATTGTCTAATAAGGGAGTCCTGTGTAGGTGAATATATAGAATGGTGTGTGTGTGTGTGTGTGTGTGTGTATTATCAATCAGCAAGATCCTAAATGTTCATCATACTGACATATTTCCCATGTCCAAATACCCTTAGGTGAGAAATGGCAGGAAAACAGAATTCAAGGTCCCAGTCCTTTGCTGAGAGGAAACAGCTGACATTCAGAGATATAGTTCTTGCAGTTGGTCCCTTCAGAGCCTACATTTTGCCATGCTGGACCGAAGCATGAGAACTCCCTCTACAGGCATTCCAGGGTTGTCAAGCATCTTCTGCCAAAGGCTTTGTTCTTCCCCACGAGAGTCCATCCAGTCCACAGTCTTCCCGTGGCTCATACCTGAAGAAGGGAAAAGGAAACACATTTCACCCAGGGGGTGGATCACCCAGAAAGCAAGTAACAATTGCTGAGGGGAAGTTTTAAATAGATATCCTCCTGATGGCCTCTTCTCAGTTCCAATATCTAGCGAGAGGTGTTAAAATAAGTTAGATTTTGAAGGCCCCAAGACTTCCTTTTGATTAGGTTGTTCAGGAAAGTTAGAATGGCTCTTGATGTCTCATTTCCTCCCTACTCTGATAGCTTGGCAGAGAACTGGTTCAGCTAAACCAAGTTAATGGGAGGTCATAGGTTGGGCTCAGACATAGAGATCTCTATTTCTAAAATAGCTACTTCTCTGACTCTGGAGATTCCAGTTTTACTGACATGTGGATTCTTGCTCTCGTTAATGTATACAAAAAGCTTCTCATAGTCGGAGTCTTTCCAAAACAAAATGTTAACATGGTATATGGCTAGCCTAAGTTATGGGATAAAGAGATTTGAGATGACTGCATGTGCACTCTTAGAGATACAGCATTCAAACAGGGCAATACGTCTCCCCACCCAGTTCCCACCTTGTTATAATTTATGACACACTCTTGGGTCATTGAGAAAATATACCCATATGATTGGCCAGTGGGCAGTATATAGGGAAGTTTCTTGATTGATGATTGATGTGGGAGGAAACAGCTCACCCAGGACAGTGTCACCCCTGTGCAGATTGTCCTAGTTTATAGAAAAAAGCAAAGCAAGCTGATCAAGCATATAAGCAGTATTCTTCCGTGGTTCTGCTTCAGTTTCTGCCTTTGGGTTCCTGCCCTGATTTTCCTTCATAATGGACTGTAAGATGAAATAAACCCTTTCCACCCCATGTTGCTTTTGGTCATTGTCTTCATCATAGCAATAGAAAGCAAACCAAGACATATTGCTT
This sequence comes from Meriones unguiculatus, assembly GCF_030254825.1. Taxonomy (NCBI): domain Eukaryota; kingdom Metazoa; phylum Chordata; class Mammalia; order Rodentia; family Muridae; genus Meriones; species Meriones unguiculatus. Next base: position 92,136,761 of record NC_083369.1, on the reverse strand, counting down.
TTATGAACAACATTAGATGTTTTTTGTTTGTTTGTTTGTTTTTAAGGAAAATCTGGTTTCTTTTAGACTAGACAGTGAAAAGAAGATGCGCTAAAGGGGGAACTTAGGAGGCACTTCTCTTCTGTCAACATCTATTCTATGAGCCAGGCATGGTGGCACACACCTGTAATTCCAGAACTCAAGGATGCAAAGACAGGAGGATCTCTGTGAGTTCAAGGCAAGCCTGGTCTACAAGGCAAGTCCAGGACAGCCAATGCTACATCGAGAAACCCTGTATCGAAAACACAAAAATAAAATACAGTAGTCTATGCTGTGATAGCAGATAGGTGGAGCTGTACATAGCATGGCAAATCGAGCAGTGAGCAGCCAGAACCAGGGTCCAAGCTACAACTTGTAGCTCATCCATAATGATTTACTTTACCAGCCAGACCTTAACTCCTAACTTTTCTCACGATGATGGCCTGGAAATCTGAGGCATGATGAAAATAAACCTCTACTCCTTTCTGCTGTATCCATCACTTTTTTGGTCACAGTCAAGTGAAAGTAATTAGTACAAAAAAAAATGGTAACAGAGAAGTGAGGTCATTGCTGTGATTAAACATTACAATTTGCTTTTTAGGCCTTTGGAATTGAACTGTGAGAAGGGATAAAAAGGTCTTAAGGGGAGGGAAAAAAAGAAAAGTATAAAATAAAACCCATGTGATTAGGTTGGTATCAAGTTCCTAGATACTTTGTATTCTGTCCATGGATTTTAGTTTATGAACCTGTGGGCTTGAGGGATGGGAGCCTAATAGAACTATCAACTCCTTAAATACGTGTTTTATTTGACAACAGTTTTAAAGCAGAATTAGATTTTTCTAGAAATGTCAGCAATATTGTGGGAAACCTTATATTATGAAATAACATATTTTTTCAAATAAATAAAAAGCAAATAAAAGGTATGATTAATGAGTGAAAAAAACAACAAAAACCAAAGTCTGTGCTGTCTTGAAGATCTTTACCTGAGAAAAATCTGAAATAACACTGAAAGAAGTACTTGAAATTCACTTACATGAAAGTATATAAGATCTTTTTCTATGAAAGGACCAAATGTAAATAGAACAGTTCCTCAACTTCAAGCCTAAGGACACAAAGTTACCATAGAAACACATATTTTAACATTTTTCCTCTAAAAGAATGAGGCATCTGTGTTTACTCCAGGAGTTAGTTGTAGCTCAAACTACATAAAAAGTCTACCACACATCACACCTGTGGTAACCCTACTATTGTGCATTCCCAGTCACAGAACAGCTCCAGTTCTCCCAGTTCCTTACCACTTCCAGAATTTAAACGGACACCTCCCAGAAAGATGTTGCTGGAAAAGGCCTCCTTGTCCCAGACAGTGAGTTCTAGGCAAACATTCTTTATATCTCGAGGATACAGGCCACTGAATATAAATGTATGATTCCATTGAGGATTAACACTCTTTTTTACAACAGCAGTTTTGTGCTTGGTGGCTTTGTTATCATCAGGAAGCAGGTAGCTGTAGAAGGAAACAATCACAATAGTGGGAAAGTAAGCAGAAAAAAATTGCTGTCTTTAAGTTGTCATTTGAATTTCCAACAATTCTGTGGAACTGTGTGTAAATGTAATATGTATACTTGATGTTTTCTCCTTGATTTTCATAAGCTTAAATAATATTCATTTGGAGAGATGACTAGTGCCACAATAGTAAAATGTCCTCTCTCTGTTTCTGAACATAATTTCTTTCCAAACCCTTCCATATATTTGGTTCTCCATACAGTAAAGAAAAGACCCCCATCAGTAGCCACTTTTGAAAGCATCATTTTGTGTCTTTGGGTCATCTATGAGCTGGTTTGCAGTCAGGGTGGATACTTTTCAGCTTCCAATCTCAAATTCTGTGTGTCACAGGTTATCTGGTTCTGTGTGAATTTGCCTCCAGTATTGAAAACACAAAAGTAAAATAAAATACTCTATGCTGTGGTAACAGATAGGTGGAACTGTACATAGCATGGCAAATCGAGCAGTGAGCAGCCAGAATCAGGGTCCACCTAGAAGGAGCACCTAGAAGTTACTGAGGACTGGATGCTTGAAGGGCAATTGTCAATCAATGGGTTTGCCTAAGGGTTGATGAGTTCCTCAGTTCTTTAAGGGATACTCCTAAGAAACATTATGTGGAGGTCTTGTTGCTTCCCCAGTGAAAATGAGTTCTAGTGGCTTATAGTAATAGTCTTTTAATCTATTTACCTCTCTCTTTGGCTTCCTGGTCTACATTCTTTCTTGGATATTTCCAACAAACTCTTCTTAAGTAGACTGCCTACACCCTAGGTCCCCTCTATTGTGTTCAAACTAAATCACAAACAGCTTTATGCCTTTAAGAAACATGATTTAGGGAAGAAAATGAATGTATTTATGGAATCAATATATGAGATAATTATGAAAACACAGGAAATGGCCAGGGAATAAAGAAGATAATTGGGTCATGTGATATTTCATTTCCTATGTTGGTCAGCACTAGTAAGTGGGACAATGACAGAGTGCTTACCCAACAAGACCATGGGTTTAATCCCAGCACTACCACCAAAGAGAAAAAATTAATAAATTAAACAGAAAACATTATTATCTCCCAGTCTCCATTTTGTACTTATTCTTCTATTTTCTTCTTTTTTAAAATCCTCAATTTTTTTATTACCATCTTCCATTTTATTTTATTTTTTTCTATTTCCATCTTAAAATCCCCTGGTTCTAAATTTGATCACGCTGTATTCCTCAAAGCTCTCTTGCAACTCATATAGCCAAATAACTAGGTTCTGTCCAATGGAATAAAATAAATATCTCTATGAAAAGTTATGGGAAGGTTCCTACCAGCTGGGTTTTGCATAGGATAGCTGAACTCTGCATAGCTAGCTACCATGGTCCATGGGAGAAGATACCATAATGATATAGAAAAACACCTTTGTCCTTGATAATCTGGATGCTTCCATATCTACCCTAGATAAATTACCTTCAGTCATTGTTTACATGTATAAGAAAATAGCTTTCTTTAATTTTTTTAATATTTATTTTTAATTCTGTGTAGTGTGTGTGTGTGTGTGTGTGTGTGTGTGTGTGTATACTGTGGCATGTATGTGGAGGTCAGAAGACAACCTACAAAATTCCTTATTTTTTACCAAGTGGGTTCCAGTTATCAAAATTGGTACATTAGGCTTGGTGGCAAGTCCATTTCCATTTACTTGCTGAGCCATCTTGTGGGCCCTGATGTCTTTCTTAAGCCACAAATATATCAGTTCACAAGCAGAGCATATGTAATTATGTAATTTATATACTTTATAATATTACCTATGCATCTGTTTTTGCTTGCTCTCTGGATCTTTGAAAATACATCTTAGTTCATTCTTAAGGCTATTTATTTATTTATTCAAGTTTTTTAATTTATTTTCATGTATATGGGTGTTTCCCTGCATGTATGTTTATGTATCAATGTGCAAGCAGTGGTTATGGAGACCAGAGAGGGTATTAGATCTTGAGAATGTAGTTATGGGTGCTTGTAAGCTGTTGTGTGGGTTTTGGGAGCTGAACTTGGATCCTCTGCATGAGCAGCCAATCTCTGGCCTCCTCCCTGAGCGGGGGAGCAGCCTTTCCAGGCCATAGAAGAAGACAATGCAGCCACTCCTGATGAGACCTAATTGACTAGGATCAGAAGGAAGGAAAAGAAGACTGCCTCTATCAGTGGACTTGGGAAGGGGCATGCGTGCAGAGGGAGGAGGAAAGGAGGGATTGGGACGGGAGGAAGGAGGGAACCACAGGGGGGATACAAAGTGAATAAAGTGTAATTAATAAAGAATAAATTAAAAAGAGCAGCCAATCTCTCCAACTCTTTGGATAATTTTTAAATTACTGAATATGTAAGTATCAATAAAAGAATTTGCTGGAAAGTTAGTTTAAAAATTAGAATGAAATACTCTTCTTTATTATTTGTGGTTCATAAATTCTCAGTAAGAGAGTGTGAAAAATGTTCCAGACAATATTAAGTCATTCCTGGAAGGCCATAATATGGCCATACGCCAGGAACAATGTTTTTTCCATATAAGACAGTAAGAAGCAAAGTCCTAAACTGGGTGCTGGGATTCCTGAGGCAAAGTCCAACAGAATGATAGAAAGAAAGTGTTTCTTTTATGCTAAAAAACCCAATTTACCAATGGGGAAACCCTAGTCATCATATTCTCTTTAATACAGGACTTACCAAACTTAAAACATATGAAAATAAAGTATGACTTATTTCCTTGTGGGAAAATTCACCTTCACACAGGCTCTTACTCTGTGATCTACCCTGCCCTGTTACTCATTACATGTAGTCCAAAATGGACACAAACATATAATCCTCCTGACTCAGTCTCCCCAGTATTGGGACTTCAGGCACTGTCATCAGGCCTGGATCACTTTTCAAAGAGGCAACTTCTTTGCCTCAAAGACCCATGCCATGGCTTGGAATCATGGAAATTTGCTTTACTTCATACCTCTCATGGTTCTTCATGAGGTCAGCTATCATATCTAATTTATTTTTCACAGTGCAGCAGCTAATGTTCAGTTATATACATTTGGGGGTTTGCTTGAATTAATGGCAAAATATCCTTTTAACCCAATTTCCTCTAATTGCATGAAAATAAATATCCAATAGTCAGAAATGAGAGATATTGGCTATTTAGACTGCCTAAAATGAGCAAGAATATTGATTTAAAGGACAGTAGTTGTTCCACATGGTAACGCACACACACACACACACACACACATATACATATACTATTTAATATTTTGTTTGTTGTACTAAATGAACACAAAGCAAAAATAGAAGTAGATTATATGCAGAAATTCATATGTTCTTCTCTTTTTAGAAGTGAATCCCCTGGGAAAGTCTTCCAACTTTCAGGGTGAGAATGATAGGGCCTATAGAAAGATGCTGGAAGCACAGTGAAAGATAGCACACAAACTCCCCTCCATACTCAGATTGCTTTAAGAAGTCAGAGAAAGAGTAGCTCTTTCAAAGGACATTCCATAAGCAGAACATGGGCTTCTCACAGCTACCAAAGTCTAGTGGATCATAGTACCGTTCAGTGCCTGTTAAGTGTCATCTGAGATGAGCTAACACAAAATTACCCTTTCACGAAGCTGTCGGAAGTGCCTCCTGACTTTACTGCTGTCAGATTCTTTGCTTCTTTGATGAACACTTCAAGTAGTCCCCCAGAAATGGCAGAAGACTCCTTCTTCTTTCCCTTCCTAAAGGTCTTTTTTCCTACATGAACCATCAGAAAGGAGGTGGAGGAGATCAGAGATTCCACTTCACAATTTACAAAAACATATACAAATAATTATTTTCTCCACTTCACAATTTACAAAAACATTTACAAATAATTACTATATTTTCTGACAATCAAGATTTTTGTCGCATATATACATAACACATACAGTATGAATAAATATAAATATTTCTATTCAAATAGACTTCTTATGCATAGGTATTTCATTTTATGTCTATATTGAAAAGTAAAAGCAATATATTTAAATTTTTGGTCTTTGAAAATTTCATATAAGTATACAATATTTCTTGGTCATATCTACCCCTACTCTTTCTCTCTTTCGAGCACTTCTCATAACACATTTCCCTCATAACTTCATTTTCTCCCTAATTTTTATTTAGTTTCTTTTTAAAAATCTTTAGCCATGACCCTGGAAAGCTTCTAAAGAAACAGAATGGAAAAGATCCTTCCTGGACCACCATTCTCTTCTTACTGAGAAAGAGCCAAATGCAAGAAAGAAATTTCTATGACTTTGATATAGAAAACTGACTTCTAAAAAAGAATATTCTATAACTCTTTTTAAAAAAATAGTCAGGCCAATCAGATTACGTCAGAGGCAGTCCCTCTTCACATTACTATGTAACCCAATTGGACTCTGAACTGCCCTAGGCTACATCTGTGCAGGGGTTCTGGGTTATCTCTATGAATAGTCCTTGGTTGGAGTATGAGTCTCTGGGAAGTTCCCTGTGTTCAAATTTTCTGGTTTGTTGCTCTCCTTGTGGAGACCTTGTCCTCTCCAGCTCTTACTATTTCCCAGTTCTTACATAAAATTCCCTTCACTCTGCCCAACAGTTGACCATCAGGCTCAGCATCTGCATTGATAGTCTGTAGGGCAGAGGCTTTCAGAGGCCCTCTGTGGTAGGTTCCTAGGTTGTTTCCTGTTTTCTTCTTCTTCTGATGTCCCTCCTCTTTGCCTTTCCGGATGGGGATTGGACATTTTAGTTAGGGTCCTCTCTCTTGCTTAGTTTCTTTAGATGCACAGGTTATAGTAGGTTTGTCCTATGTTGTATGTCTATATGAGTGAGTATATACCATGTGGGAGCAGCCTTACCAGGCCATAGTAGAGAAAAATGCAGTCACTTTTGATGTGAACTGATAGACTAAGATCAGAAAGGAGAGGAGACCCTCCCCTATCAGTGATCTTGGGGAGTGGCATGCATGCAGAGGGAGGAAGGAGGGTGAGGTTGGGAGGGGAGGAGGAAGGGGCTTATGGGGGGATGCAGAATGAATAAAGTGTAATTGATGAAAAATTTAAAAAAAATGTCAGCTTCAGGCAGGGTCAGCTCTAGAGGGTACAGACAAGATTCATTTACATTTTGTAGTTGTGAGAAACCTTTTTTCATGTCCCATAGTTATTCTGAAGTAATAGGTTAAACACGAGCAATAACTATTACATCACTGCCACCTTTATTTAATATTCTTTGAAGTTCCGTATGAACCAATTTAATCTCCACAACGTTATCTTTAATTTATTATTTCTAAGTTTATAAATATATAATTTCCCCTTCCCTATCTTCCCTCAAAACTCTCCTATATATCCATCCTTACTCTCTTTCAAATTCATGGTCTCTCTTTTCATTGACTGTTATTACATACATATGTGTATATAAATATACATATATTACTAACTATAACCTGAGCAGTCTGAATAGCATTACTTGTCTGTTTTCAGAGCTGGCTAAGTGGATGGGGTAAAGACCACAAGACCTCAACTATACACAAAGAACTACAGAAAACATTCTTTGGAGTGAGAAAATTCAATCCCAGAGATGACTTACTTTCACAGGGAGACATTAAAGAAAGTGACCATGAAAAAAAATAAAAATAAAAATAGAAAAGAAAGTGACCATGAATGGGAAGATAAAGGAAGCTGCTTAAGAAGTTGATGAAAGGAGGAAAGAAAAAAAATCACAAATTGATTTTATCTGGATTTTCCCTTTGTTTTCTGTGTTTTATGCCAGATATATATATATTTTTCTTTAGACTCCCGTGGAAGCTGTGAATGAGTCCATAGAGCATCTTCCTAGAAATCCCTTCTCCATAACAGAACTCTCCTATATTGGGAAAGATTCTGTATCTTTTGAACTGATGGGTAATGAATATCTCCATTGAGGTTGGTTCAAGTACTCCTTTTCTCCACATACATTACAGTGTGTACTTCTCAACTCCCAGTTGAGACAGTTACCTCTGGCCCTATTTCATTGTTTACTGGAAAAATAACCCTGAACTCTACTTATACAGTTGCAGAAATAGAATATCACTGATCAAAGCTATTAATTTTTTACCTTACCTTGAAGTTGTTCTACTGGGAATATAGGGCTCTCCTCTGGAGGAATGTAACGTAAAACAACTGTTAGCTCTCCTTTGTATTGAAGGCTAATATCAGGAGCCAGCTCCACCTATCCAAGGGAAGATAAATAAAAAGGAAGTTTAAATACTGCATATAACTTTGTTAAATGAATACAGCATATTCAGAAAGACAGTTCATGATTTCTCTTCTATTTGGAGCAGAGGGAATCTGTATTTCCTCAGATATTTCAGATAAGACTTGACTCCTGCACACTGGGTCAAGAGCAGAGAATAATGCTCCTCAGAGAGGCAGATAGACGATACCCAAAAGCCATATATGAATATAGTAGGTCCAGAGACTGTTGAAAGCTCAACACTCTCACACAGACACATACATACATACGTACATACATACATACATTCACACAGGAGAGATTTGCTTGAGTTTTATTTCTGCTATAAGAGCACAAAGCATTTTATTTAACCTTCTTACCAAAAGCAAAAAATATTATATAGTAAAATAAACCATGTAATACCAATTTCATTACTTTTTAAAACTTTTTATTAATTCTTTTTTTTTAATTTTCACATCATGTATCCCAGTCCCACTTATATCCCCATCTCCTCATCATATCTACCCTTCACCACTATAAACTCCCCCACCCATTAAAAATGCACAAGCACACAAAGAAAACAAAACAAACGTCTCACCATGTATGAGTATGTCATAGTATGTCCCACAGTAAATCCCTCTGACCGCACATCTTCACTTGCGAATGTTCATTGCAATGAGCCATTGATCTGGTATGAGGCCTGTAGCTTCTGTGACACTTTATCAATGTTGGATCCTTATCGGGACTCCTCCCATTTACCCCGTTGTTAACCTGTGTCACAGAGACCTTGCAGCTTTGGACCAGCAGGCCTGGCCCTTTCATACACTACAACCATTTGCAGATGATATAGATTTTGGGGTGGGCCAACTTAAAGCCCTGGATGGTAGCAGACCTGATCAGTCTGAAGGATCTCTTTAATCTGCACCACCAGGGTGAGTTCTCTAGCACTACTTCAGCGAGGCTACCCACTGCCACCGTAGGCAGAGGGTAGGGGCAGCTTTCCTGCTCTCCTGCTCTCTGGGCTTGTTTACCTGTACCCACACCTCCAAAGACAGCTCCAATTGTGCTGCCCAGTCAAGGCACTGGGACCACTTTCCCAAGAGCTGCCACCTGAAAGAGGCTGGGCCAACTCTCCTCTTCTCACCTTCGCAGCTGTCTCACTCATGCCTTTGCTATCAGTGCCAGCTCCACTCTGTTGTCCAGGCAAAGTTCAGAGCTCACTCTACCTGGTGAAATCCTCCTTTCCCTACAGCTAGTGAGGGAACAGGGCTAGTTCTCCCTTCCCCATGCCTTTGGGGCCAACTCTCCTGATTACCTCTCACCAAGGAGAGAGAAGAGAGGGCATCACCCCAGCACTCATCTTACCTCACGGCAGATGAGTGGTGGGGCCAGCTCTCTCTTGCTCTGGCCCTCCAGCTTGGCTCACCTGTGCCCTCTCGATTAGGACCAGCCTACTGTGTCGCCTGGGCAAGGCAGGGCCCACCTTCCAAGTGGGGCTGCCAGTCAGAGATGGAACCAGCTCTCCAGAGTGTTGCAGCCAGTGAGGAGCTGGGCCAGCTCTGCACTGCCCCTGGACATTCACGTAGTGTCAGTAGCTGCCCAGACCAGGGTATTCCCATGTTCTCTATTGGTAATATAAGCCACTGATACCAACACTGACCACTGTCTGCTGCTGAGCAGCTATGGAGCCAGACATGGGCCTCAGTGGCTGCTCAATCTAGGACTTCAACATGGCCCCAAGTGGCAGGGCTGGGCACTCACAACAGGCTACTCCTTTCTATCCTTGAGTCTCTAGTTCCATCTCTCCATAATGCTCAAGCTGCTCCACTTCTCTTTCTCTCTCATCTGACCACTACATACTTCTACATTATGGTGGCTCCTGATGCAGGCTGGCCATGTAGCTGGTGGGCCTCTGGAAGCTGCATGGTGTGGCAGGAAGCAGATGTACTGAGCAGGTATGTGACCGGCATGGTGGTACACAGGTTTCTGTTTCTCTCTTCCCTGGCTGTGCTAAGTGGTGGTAGGCAGGGCTATGTGTGTCTATGGCCCATGCTACGGGATGGAGGGAAGGTTTGTGGATGTCTTTCCCTGCCTGCACCACATGGCATGGCAGAATGCAAGTCTCTGTCTGTCTTCCTCCTCCTGCGCTGTGCTGGCTGAATTTGATTTGATTTTTGTGTCCTAGGCATGAAACAGGTTTGACCAAGAAGCCAGGCATCAAGCTAGGATGAACAAAGGCGTGCTATCTGTTTTGCCCCTGGCTGATGTAAGAACAATACCACCAACAAAGTGTTTCTTTTCCCGTTGTTAGGGGGTTAATTATTTTTTAAATAAAGTATGCTGCAAAGTCTTTTCTAATTTTTCTAAAATTTTCAGTAGGGCTAAGGGTAGGACCTACTTGTAGATATTATGCCTAGCCTACACTGGATTTGATCCCCAGCTTTGCCAAAACCCCAAATTTCAATAATTGTAGCTTATACTTCATAATTGAAAATTTCTAGTAGACATTATAGTTGACTACAATAATCTCTACTTCTCTGATACTATGATCAACGAGAGGGTGCTTTTTGTCTTCTCTGGGACTTAGCAGTTGTTGTATTACTTTGTTTATTGGAACATGACAGAAGTGGCAATGTACTTTTGTTTCTGGGGCCATGTCTAAAAGTTTACAGTGTCTATTTCCTTTTTCATGATAGATATTCACAAAATTCTCTCTCTTAGAGCCCAGGCTGTGAGAGTTTCAATATACATGTTGAAGGCATATTTAAGTGATCTAGTTTGTAGGCCTAGCTATATCACCCAGCATCAAGTGTGGAAAACGGAAATAAGCTAACCTAAACATCCAATCCAGACATATCTTCAGGTGATGTCAGTTTTAGTCAACCATCTGGCTCCAACCCTATGACATTTTGACTGAGAACTACCTTGATGAGCTCCTTCAATATACAGAATATGAGAGACATCAATCACAGATTTTTGTTTAAAGTTTGGAAGTTTTCTATTCACCTAATATACTGCCATAGTTAATCCAAGCAGCTCTATTTGCTATTGAGTGAAATATTTGAGTTTAAAAATATGTTGTAGAAAAAGTGATACATGCAACTATCACTTCCAAATTCAAAGAAGTACAGATCCAAATCATGCAGTATTGGGATATATCAATATTTTGTAGACTTTAAGCTAAAGGGAAAATATACTATTGATTTTTTATAAACACAAACCAAGAATTGTAAAAGTACAACACAATAATAGTGAGGTCTTATGATGTCTTAATTTGGTTTCTATTTTTGTGACAAATCCCATGACCAAAAGCAACTTTGGGAGGAAAGGGTTTATTTCATCTTAAAGCTTACAGTACATCATGAAGGGAAATCAGTGCAACAACTCAAAGCAAGAAACTAGAGAAAGGAAGTGAAGCAGAGTTCATGGAAAACTGTTACTTATTGGCTTGCTCCTCATTGCTTGCTCAACTTCTTACACAACCAGGACTGTCTAGGGGTGAAACTGTTCCCCATGTGCTCCCCACCCACATCAATCATTTTTTCAAGAAAATGCACCACATACACACCACTACAGGGAAGCCTGATAGAAATATTTTATCAATTTCATTTCTGTCTTTTCAGATGTCCCAAATTTATTGACAAAAAAACAGTGATTTTTATAATATAATAATGTACAAAATGTAGTTAAAGTGTGAGGTCATCTTGAAGTCTGTACATAAATATTGGGGTATACCCATAGTACCATTTTCATTATCCAACCAATTTCTGTTCAGGAAATTACAGCAGGTAATTGAGGTCCAACTGGAGGACCATGCCACTAGAGGAAGTTCACAACAGACACTGCCTGGATTGCTAAAAACCAGAGGCAGAACAACCCAGAGACTTAAACTAGATAGAATTAAACACAAGAGGCAAAAAGTTAACAAAATGATTCCTAATGTATTCTGCTATACTCATAAACTGTTGCCTAGCCCACTTGTCATCAGAGAGGCTTCGTGCAGCAACTGATAGGAGCAGATGCAGAGACCTACAGGCAAGCAATAGTTGGAGCTAGGGGAATCCTACAGAAGAGGAGAAGGAAAGATTGTAGGAAAGGATTTCAGGATATCATGAGAACAGGGCCTACAGAATCAACTAAGCATGGCTATTACGGCTTCACAGAGACTGAAGCCACAAACATTGGCCCTGTACAGGTCTGAGCTAGTTCCTCTGCATTTTGTTATGATTGTACAGCTTTGTGTTCTTGTGGGGCTCCCAAAAATGGGAGTGGGGTGTCTCTGGCACTTTTGGGTGAGCTTGGGACCATTTTCCTCCTACTGCATTGTCTTGTCCTGATTTGATATGAGCGTTTGTGCCTAGTCTTATTGTAACTTGGTAAGCCATGTTCAGTTGATATCCCTGGGAGACTTGCTTTGTTTTTTATAGGAAAGGGAGGAGGGAGTGGATTTGGGGGAGAGGACAGGTTGGAGAGGGACTGTGAGGAGTAGAGGGATGGGAAACTGTGGTCAGGATGTAAAGTATGAAAGAATAATAATAACAGTAATAAAAAGAATAGCTCATAGGCTCATATATTTGAATACTTAGTCACCAGGGAGTGGCACTATTTGTATAGGACTAGGAGGTGTGACCTTTTGGATTAGGTATGGCCTTGTTGTATGTGTCACTAACTTTGAAGTTTCAAAAGCCCATTTCAGGCCCAGTCTCTCTCCTCTGCTTTCTCTGTCTCTATCTCTTTCTCTTTCTTTCTGTCCCTCTCTCTCTGTCTCTGTCTCTCTGTCTCCCTCTCTCTCCCTCTGCATATCAGGATGTAGTTCTCAATTATTTCTCCAGCACCATGTCTGTCCATGTGTTGCCATGCTCCCTGCCATAATGATAATGGACTGACCCTCTGAAACTGTAAGTCAGCCCCCAATTAAATGCTTTCTCTTATAAGAGTTGCCTTAGTCATGGTGTCTCTTTACAGCAATACAACAACCAACAACAAACATGGACAAAGGACAATATCTTACACAAATAGTGTTGGATAGCTTGTATGTTTATAGCCAGAAGAGTAAAACGAAATGCTGATCCTATATAAGCATCATATACCATATTTAAAAAAAAATGGATTGAAGAATTAGCCATAAAACCTAAAATGGTAAGACAATTAAAAATAATTTGTGAATTGTACAGGGAAAGTTCCATGAAATTAATTTTGTTGACAATTGGGGGGGCATGTATATGATCTCAAAACTATAGGAAACAAAAGCTAAGAAAAACCAATAATTTGGGATCACAAAAATATCAGGACTCTCTACAGCAAGGGAAACAATCAACAAAGTAAGGAGACAGCCTAGATGATGGATAAAAATATCTGCATCTTATAGAGGTAAAGTAACCAAGACACACAGGGACCACAACTCAATAGTAAACCCTATAACTTTGCTAAACTGGCAAAGTTCCCCAAAGAACAAGTGCAAATGGTCAACAGTTTATCAGTAGTGTTCAAAATCATCAATTTTTAGGTAAGAACAAATTTAACTCACATGAGGGGTTCATCCTCAGACCAGTTGCAATAGCCCTTATTACAAAGATGACATATGCAACTTTTTATTTTATTTTATTTTATTTTCAATGCAGTTTATTCAGGAACCTTGAACAATCATCTGACCCTGGGGAAAGCCAACCCACAGCTTAAATAGCCTCTGGGTAGCCAACCCCAGTGTGCCACGTGGGCAATGCAGATAGGTCCACATACATGGAAGCAAGCCAGATCCTCAGCCTTAGCCAAATGTGGAGTTGTTTGTGACAGAGAGCACTCACCATCGGGAAGGTGGAAGGCGGAAACCAGCTCCATCTTTAAGGCGCGGCATTCCGCAGCTCTCTACAGTTCCCCCTTTTTGTTTTAGACGCATCAGGCAAGAGTAGAGGTCTGATCTCTGATATTAGAAATAAATTGGGACTTTGTACCGATGTTCATTTAGGTGTCATCCACCCAAAGAGCATCAGACCCGTCCGATACCCTTTTCCACATTATCACAGTAAATTCTACCAGAGTGGACGCAGGACTAGCCACAGGATTATCACCATGGATTGCTGCAGCCATGAATCATCTGAAGGAATGGGCGGGCATGGGAACGTTAGCAGGCCTTCTGGTGTTCGTCTCCTTCGTTTGCCTGTGGTATATATGCAAGATTAGAGTCTCACAACAGTGTGATGCAGCCATGATCATTCAGGCCTTTACAGCCATTGAAGCAGGACAGTCTCCCCAAGCATGGTTGGCTACCATAAAAAGCTAAAATGATACGCTCAGGATGCGAGGCTAAGCACTGCACTCAGGGTCAGCCGCTTTTGACCCAGAGAAGAGCAAGTCTGATTGCATGCGGGTTGACATATGCAACTTTTAAAGGAGATGTACAGAAATGGAAATAATTGCACATTGTTATTAGGAATGCAAATTCATACAGCTGTCATACAAAGTAGCATAGATGTTTCTCAAAATTATCAAAAACAGAGCAAGGTGCTGTGGCAAGTGCTTGTAATCCCAGCACTCAGGGGAGGCAGAGGCAAGTGTATCTATATGAGTCCAAGGCCAGCCTGGTCTACAAAGGGGGTCCAGAACAGCCAAGGCTGTGAAATGAAACCCTGTCTCAAAAAACAAAACAAAAACAAATGAAAATAAGAACATTGTATAATCCAGCAATCCTTCTATTGGTTTTATGGCCAAAAGAAATGAAATCAGTACATCAAATGGATATTTGTACTCCTATGTTCTTTGCAATGCTTTCTATAACAGTTAAAACTTTTAAGTAGGGAGAAAGGAATTATTTCTGGCATGAACTCAATGACTGGCTTATTGAGCTTCCCCTCCCCCACCCACATCCCCCCTCCCCCCCGAGAGAGGAGCAGCTTGGTTGCTAGGCCACTGATAAGGACATTGCAGCCAGTCCTGAAGATAACTGATAAGCTAGGATCAGATGGAAGGGGAGGAAGACCTCCCTTATCAGTGGACTCAGAAGGGGGCAGGGAGGAGATGAGGGAGGGAGGGGGATTGGGAGGGAAAGAAGGAGGGGACTATGGCTAGGATACAAGTGAATGACCTGTGATTAAAATAAAAAATAAATAAAATTTAAAAATAACTTTTAAGTAGCCCATGTGTATATCAATGGGTGAATGGATGGTGGATATGTGTTCCATATACATAAAAGGAAGTAAGCTTTGTTATTTGGGTCTAAATGAATTGAAAAAGCAGTATCAGCAAAATATAACAGGGACTGAGTAGAGTATGGTTAGATTGGTAAGAAGCAAGGAATGACCAAAACTATGTGTATAGGGAAGTAATAACAAAGAGTGAGGAAATATCTATTCTAGATCCCACTCAGAGGATTTTAAAATATGAATTCATGCCAATGAATTTGCTAAGAATATGGAAGAGAAACTAAAAAGTTAAAAATGTGTAACAAGTTCAGTGGGAGCAACTTTTGCTAGGCCTAGAGTGTGACAGTTGGCTTTAACTGTCCATTAAATACAATCTAGAGTCAACTTGGGAAGAATTTCAATCAAGGAATTATCTAGATTGGCCTGTGGGCATGTTTGTGGGAAATTGTTTTGGCTATTGTTCTAGTTCACTTTCTGGTTTTTTTTGCTTTAAATTTTTTTTTAATTATTATCATTCATTACACTTTATTAAATTTGTATCCCAGCTGTGGCCCCCTCCCTCATGTCCTCCAAGTCCCACCCTCCCTCCCTCTCCTCCTATGCCCCTCCCCTAGTCCACTGATAGGGGAGGTCCTCCTCCCCTTCTATTTCATACTATTTCATACTAGCCTATCAAGTGTTATCAGGGCTCGTTGCATTATCTTCCTCTGTGGCCTGGCAAGGCTGCACCCCACCCAGGGGGAGGTGATCAGAGATCCTACCACTGAGTTCATTCCAGAGAAAGTCCCTGCTCCCCTTACAAGGGACCCCACTTGGAGACTTAGTCTACCGGTTACATCTGAGCTAGGGTTTTAGGTCTTCTCTGTGCATTGTCCTTGGTTGAGGTATCATTCTCTTCTGTTGCTGTTTTAAAGATACCACTGGCAAAAACAACCCTGGGAAGAAAAGGTTTATTTTCACCTTAAAGCTCACAGTCCATCAGAAGGGGAAGTCAGGATAGGAACTGAAGCAGATACCATGGATGAACAACACTTGCTGGCTTGCACAGCTTGATTTAAAAAACCCAGGATCACCTGTCCCAGTCCCCAGGGTGGCACCATCCACAGTGGACTGGACCCTTCAACATCAAGCATTAATCAAGAGAATAGCTCACAGACTTGTTTACATGCCAATATGATGGTAATATTTTTTTACAAAGATGCTAGCTTGTATTCTCTCTCTCTCTCTCTCTCTCTCTCTCTCTCTCTCTCTATATATATATATATATATATATATATATATATATATATACTCACTCCTGAATTATATAAGACATTCTTGAATTATATAAGACATGAGATAGCTAGATGAAGGCAAGCAATCAAAGAGCCAGGATACGTTCTTTCTCTCTTTGCTCTTGACTATGAGTGTGATATTCCTGAATTGCTTGGGTTCCTGCCTTGACTCCCCTGAAATTATGAACAGTAAACCAGAATTTTAGACCAAATAATTTTTTTCTTCAGTCTGTTGCTTTTTGTTTTGATAATGCAACAGCAACAGAAATGAAACTAGAATCCAGCAGTAGCTATGGGAACACACCAGGAAATGACTGCCCTAAGTAGAAGTATAAGAGTGGGAGTGTCTGTGTTCCTTCACTCAGCAATAACTGATTAAAAGATCTATCTGTGTCAGCCCCAGGAAACTTCCCTTCCTAGGGTATTGGTTTTCCATGCTCCCAGACAAAGCCTACTCCGTTAGTATGAACGTGCTCCATTTGCAAAGACTGGAGATAGTGGAAGGTGGGTGTGAAAACTATGGAAAAGTTATTTACTTGAAAACAAATATATAAAATTCTGGCTGCAACCAAAGCTGGGGCACTTTAGTGCTGGGAAAAGAGGCAGCATTGATTAAAACTATACTACAAAGCAGTAGGGAATGATTGAGACTCTCAGAGCAAATGTGTGAAATAAGATGACACTCATTGTCTTCTGCTGTTTGAAAAGATGGGTCCACTTTTCATGCAGAACAAAACGTCAGACTTCCCAGTGCATTTTTAGGTATAACACGGGGAAACAAATTACAGACAAAAGTGCCAATATTGCCAAGTAAAGAGCAGCTTTTAGTTAGGTAATAACTCCACAACAACGTACATTTATTGTCTGCTTGAAGGCAAAATAAGAGCATGTTTCCTTGGAAAACCACTTAAGCTTGCTCGTGGTTTTCAGAGGTCCTTGTTTTTATAATAGCACCTCCTGGGAAGACTTGAATGGCAATTCACACTGACAAACACTTCTTGTCTAACTGTGTAACAGGACTCCCAGAAGGATAATGAGTTGTAGGTAATAAAGAGTCCCATGTCATGCAGTAAAATAAAAGTTACACTGTGAAACTACTTTACAGTACTCGAGTTTGACATCTTGAATTCTTTTTTCTGTCAGCAGCAGCCTCCTCACTGGCTTCTCTTGAAAAACACAACACAAACAAAACTCTCAGTACTAAGGGACTTTCAATACACAACCAACATGCAGTACGACAGTATATTGCTCTGTCATTTCCAGTACAAAAGGAAGTCAGTATTTCTGAAATGTTAAGGACTATTAATTATGATCTTTTATTGTTAGAGATATCAGCTTTTACAGCTCACACTCCACCTTAGCTGAATAATATTAAAAATATCAAGCCTCTAGTGCTGCTCAAAGTAAATTTGTAAACAGCTGATAGAACGTCTACTAAAATGACTGATACAGAAAAGAGACTATTTCAAATAGTTTGTACTGGAATTTTTCCTAAAGTTTCTTATTGCCTTTATTTTATTGGAAGGAAAATAAGACCTTTTTTAAAAAGTGAAACTGACTTACAACACATAACACAAAGATCTATAAAAAGAATTAGCAGTGTCTTTCTGGGTATGGTGATACATAATTTTACTCCTAGCATTCCTGAGCCAAAGGCAAGCAGTTCTCTGTGAGTTTGAGGCCAGCCTTGTTTAAATAGTGAGTTCTAAGAAGCCAGTGCTGTATAGAAATACCCCGTCTCGAAGGAGAAAGACAAACATGGGATATACTCACTTATATAGACCTATAAGATATGATAAACATAATGAAATCTATACACCTAAAAAAGATAATCAAGAGAGCGGACATGGGGTAAGATGATCAATCTCAGTTAGAAAGACAGATGGGATGTGCATTGAACGTATGACAGGGGTCTACTGAGCGCATCTGAAAGACTCTAACTAGCAGTGTTTTCAAAGCAAAGACTCATGACCAAACCTTTGGCAGAGTACAGGGAATCATAAGAAAGAAAGGGAGTTAGTCTGATGGGGAAAGGATAGGAGCTCCACAAGGACCAAATATATCTGGGCACAGGGTCTTTTCTGAGACTGACATTCAACCAAGGACCATGTATGGATATAACCTAGAACCTCTGCCCAGATGTAGCCCGTGGTAGCTCAGTAACCAATTGGTTTCCCATAGTGAGGGGAACAAGGACTATTTCTAACAGGAACTCAATGGCTGGTTCTTTGACCTCCCCACCCCCAAGGGAGAAGCAATCCTGTTAGGCCACAGAGGAGGACTTTGCAGCCAGTCCTGAAGATACCTGATAAAACAGGATCAGACGAATGGGGAGGAGGTCCCCCCCATCAGTGGACTTGGAAAGGGGCAGGGTGGACATGAGGGAGGGAGGGTGGGAGTGGGAGGGAATGAGGGAGCGGGATACAGCTGGGATACAGAATTAATAAAATGTAACTGATAAGAAAAAAATAAAATTACAAAAAAAAGAAATACCCTGTCTCAAAAACAACATAGACAAATAAAAATAATCAGTGTCTTAATTATTATGTCTCACCTTTAATCAACTAAGATCATTTATCTTTAATGGAAGTGAAAAAATACCACCTTAAACATATTTAAACCACATGAATTTAACATTCTAGCTCTCTAACGTTTTTGCACTCATCAATAACTACTTCCTATGTATATAAAGGTTGATGGGTTATGTGGTGTATGTGTATGGTGTGTATGTATATGTGTGTGTGTGATGGCACACAAGTAAATCATAGCACATGTGTCAAGGTAGGGAACAACTTTGTAGAGTAAATTTCCTGTTTCTACCTTTCGACTGTCTCTGGGTATCAAATTCAGGTCACCAGGCCCAAATTCAGGTCACTAAGTCACTTGTCTTTACCTGCTAAGGCATATCACCAGCTTTTGTTACATAGAGCTTCCCACATCTTTAAGATTTGTAAGATTGGGACCATTAAGATGGCTCATTGGGTAAGAGGTTTCCAGCAAGCATGATGACCTCAACTTGATCCCTGGGACCAACATGGAAAAAAAATAATAAACTCTTGTAAGTTGTTCTCTGCTCTTCACACATTCAATGTGCAGGTACTTATACACACGCACACACACACACACACACACACAGTGTAGTGAAAAAAAATAAAATTTAGGAAGTGTCAAAACCAATGCCATTTTTTTACTATTTTTTTAGATTTTTTTTATTTTATTAATTACACTTTATTCATTTTGTATCCCCCCATAAGCCCCTCCCTCCTCCTCTCCCGATCCCTCCCTCCCTCCCCTTTCTGCATGCATGCCACTCCCCAAGTCCACTGATAGGAGAGGTTCTCCTCTCCTTTCTGATCTTAGTCTGTCAGTTCACATCAAAAGTGGCTGCATTGTCCTCTACTGTGGCCTGGTAAGGCTGCTCCCCCCTCAGGGGGAGATGATCAAAGAGCAGGCCAATCAGATTATGTCAGAGGCAGTCCCTCTTCCCATACTTGCTATGTAACCCACTTAGACACTGAACTGCCATGGGCTACATCTGTACAGGGGTTCTAGGTTATCTCCATGAATAGTCCTTGGTTGGAGTATGAGTCTCTGGGAAGTTCCCTGTGTTCAAATTTTCTTGTTCTGTTGCTCTCCTTGTGGAGACCTTGTCCTCTCCAGCTCTTACTATTTCCCACTTCTTACATAAAATTCCGTTCACTCTGCCCAACAGTTGAGCATCAGGCTCAGCATCTGCTTTGATAGTCTGAAGGGGAAAGGCTTTCAGAGGCCCTCTGTGGTAGGTTCCTAGTTTCTTTCCTGTTTTTCTCTTCTGGCTTTCAGAAGCCCTCTGTAGAAGGTTCCTAGGTTGTTTCCTGTTTTCTTCTTCTTCTGATGTCCATCTTCTTTGCCTTTCAGGATGGGGATTGACCGTTTTAGTTAGGGTCTTCTCTCTTGCTTAGTTTCTTTAGATGCACAGATTTTAGTAAGTTTATCCTATATTATATGGCTATATGAGTGAGAATATACCGTGTGTGTCTTTCTGTTTCTGGGACAGCTCACTCAGGATGATCCTTTCCAGGTCCCACCATTTACCTGCAAATTTCATGATTTCCTTATTTTTCATTGCTGAGTAATACTCCATTGTATAGATGTACCATAATTTCTGCATCCATTCTTCAGTTGAGGGGCATCTGGGTTGTTTCCAGCTTCTGGCTATTACAAATAAAGCTGCTACAAACATGGTTGAGCAAATGTCCTTTTTGTGTACTTGAGCCTCTTTTGGATATATGCCCAGGAGTGGTATGGCTGGATCTTGGGGAAGCGCTATTCCTAGTTGTCTGAGAAAGCGCCAGATTGATTTCCAGAGTGGCTGTACAAGTTTACATTCCCACCAGCAGTGAAGAAGGGGTCCCCTTTCTCCACAACCTCTCCAGCATGTGTTGTCACTTGAGTTTTTGATCTTGGCCATTCTCATGGGTGTAAGGTGAAATCTCAGGGTTGTTTTGATTTGCATTTCCCTAATGGCTAATGAGGTTGAGCATTTCTTTAAGTGCTTCTCTGCCATTTGATATTCCTCTCCGGAGAATTCTGTTTAGCTCTGTTCCCCATTTTTTAAGTAGATTACTTGGTTTGCTGCTTTTCAGCTTCTTTAGTTCTATATATATACTGGATATGAGTCCTCTGTCAGATAAAGGGTTGGTGAAGATTCTTTCCCAATCTGTAGGCGATCACTTTGTTTTGATGACGGTGTCCTTTGCTTTGCAGAAGCTTTTCAGTTTCATGAGGTCCCATTTATTGATTGTTGCTCTTAGAGCCTGTGCTGTTGGTGTTCTGTTCAGGAAGTTTTCTCCTGTACCAATGAGTTCTAGGGTATTCCCCACTAAAGAAAAATTCTCAACTTCATATGGAATAACAAGAAACCCAGAATTGCTAAAACAATCCTCTACAATAAAAGATCTTCTGGAGGTATCTCCATCCCTGATCTTGTCGTATTATAGAGCAACAGTTATAAAAACTGCATGGTACTGGCATAGAAACAGAATGGTGGATCAACGGAACCGAACAGAGGACCCAGAAATAAACCCACACACTTATGGACACCTGATCTTTGACAATGATGCCAAAACCATAGAATGGAAAAAAGATAGCATCTTCAACAAATGGTGCTGGTCCAACTGGATGTCTACATGTAGAAAAATGAAAATAGATCCTTTCTTATCACCCTGCACAAAACTGAAGTCCAAGTGGATCAAAGACCTCAACATAAAACCAGACACATTAAATCGGCCATTTGGTTTTAAAACAAAAACTGTTTCTCAGTTCTGAAGCTCTATATATGGCAAGAATGTAACATCACTTCTTGAAGGCTGTTTCAAGTCATTGTTCATTTGCATTATCCCTTATCTTATTGTGATCAAATGCCTGATAGAAACAACTTAGGGGAGAAATTGTTCACTTCAGATACATTCATGGGGCAGAAGCCTGAGGCAGCCTGTCTCCTCAGGTCAGAAAGCAGAGAGACAATTTTGAGAGAACTGAGGTAGAACTATAGCCCTCAAGAACTCCACCCCCAACAACAACCCACTTTTTCTAGTGAAATTGTACCCCCCTCAGTTTTCACACTCTTCCACCAGCAGAGGACCAATAGGGTGCCATCTAACATTCAAACCAAAGCACTAGCTGATCAGGTACCCTTAAGTTAATTCCTTCAGAAAGTATCTAAGAGATTTAGGGCTCAACCTTTCACAGCACATTAAGAAACCTTGTATAACACAGGGAACACTTAGAGGATGGCAAGAGACCCCTTCTTTAAATGTTAAAGCTAATAAAACAATGCAGAAGTGAGCATCGTTATGAAACTGCTTATCTTAGTAACAAGATACTTGTTACTACTTGTTAATACTTCAAATACTTTATACTTTTGGTACATCTTGAAATTTAAATGATGGTAAAAGACTCCATAACATGTGATGCAGTGAACACCTCATTTCATCTTTTACAGCCACAAAGTTCCTTAGGTTTTGGGCAATTTAGTTGAACCTCATTGACATCAGTAGGCCAACTTATAAGTTGACAGCATGGTCCTTCTTTATTACATTATTCTTAAGGTGGATGTGCTTATTTTTTTGATAGAAGAGTCAGATAGATATGTAGAGATGGGGATATTGATCACCATTTGGTTAAGTACCCTGTCTTCTTTCATGATTTCTTTAGTCTTTTTGTCATCTGCGTATTGAAGAAGTCTGAATCTTTCACGCACAGCTCATCTCCTGGTATAAGATGGACTGAACATCAGCAGTTAAAAATGTTGTTGGCAGACAGTACTCAGCTCCTTTTCATGCACAGTCTGGACAAAATCTGTGCAGAGCAGAGAGAGGCAAAGTTTTCAAGTCTTCTAACTGGGTAGAAATGTGATGGTGCCAGCCATATTCTTTTTGATAGTAAATTTTCATTTGCCTTTGATGGAGGCAACCACTTGTAGCTCACCATCTCTGCCAGGTCAAGATGCAAACACAGGGTCTTATGTAGGCAACACAGAAGGAAGTTAGTGATAAGGCAGCTGTTGTGCCCATACAGCTTGAGCCAGACACTCTACTCTTTCAGTACTAAGATGCTAGGCATACAGTCCAGTTTGTCCTAGAATCTTTAATATCAAAAGCCTTGGTAAATTCTATGTGAATTTACAGTATGTTTACTTAGGTGTTAGAGGAAGAGTACATTGCCTATGTGCTTAGAACAGGGACTGGAGTGACTGACAAAAAACAAAATTTGAACAAACCTTCATTTACATAAAGGATTTGCTATTATTAGTTCAAATAGGATAATGCAGGAATTGGTACAAAAAGAACACCTTTGTTTGCATAAAAGGATTTCTGTGACTGGAAAAATATTGTGATTAGTACAAGTGCAAATATTCATTTGCATAAGAGGTTTATAGTTATTTTGCAAAACAGATAATTCAGTAATCTATTCAAATATGACAATGTTGTACTTAGTTCAAACACAAATTTTCATTTGCCTGAGATGCCTATGAAAGTAAAAAAAAATAATGCTATAATTGGTGCAAACACAGTCCTTTATTTGCATGGGGGGCTGTTGTGACTGGTATAATAATCATTGATAAGATTGGTTCAAACAAAAGTCTTCATTTACATAATATTTTTATAAAAAATAGTAAAAACTGACCGGTAAAAAACTGACAGTGCTGTACTTGGTTTCAGTACATCAGATATACGCTGTAATTGATCCAAAGGCAAACCTTTATTTGCATAAGATGCATTTGTAAAACATGGATAATGTTGTGATTGTTGCACACATTCCTTTATTTGCATAAAAGGTATACTTTATTTGCATAAAAGTAAGGGCTGTGATTGGCTGAAGCAAAAGCCTTCATATGTATGAGAAAGTTGTAGCACCTGGTACAGAACTTACAAAAATTCTGATTTGTCCTTTATTTTCATAGTAATGTTATCATGACTTCTATAAAACTGAGTGCTGTGACTGTTGCAAATACAAGACAAAATGCTTATTTCTATGGACAAAATGAAGAATGTTAAGACAGAGAAACAACATATTTTACAATAGCCACTAATAACAAAAAGTACCCTGGTGTGAATCTAACCAAGGAAATGAAAGACTCACATGAAAAAAAACTTCAAGTCTCTAAAGAAAAAAAAAATGAAGAAGATATCAGAAGATGGAAAGATCTCCCATGGTTATAGATCGGTAGGATTAATATAATGAAAATGGCATCCTACCAAAAGCAATCTACAGATTTAATGCAATTCCCATCAAAATACCAACACAAAGAACAATTCTCAATTCCATATGGAAAAACAAAACACTCACAATAGCGAAAAAAATCATGTACAATAAAAGATCTTCTGGAGGTATAGACATCCCTGATTTCAATCTGTACTATAGAACAACAGTAATAAAAACTGCACGGTACTGGAATAAAAACAGACTGGTGGCTCAATAAAACTGAATCAAAGACTGAGAAATTAACCCATACATCTACAGATAGTTGATTTTTGACAAAGAAGCCAAAACCATACAATGGAAAAAAGACAGCACCTTCAACAAAGGGTGTTGGTTTAACTATATGTCTGTGTGCAGAAAAATGGTAAGAGATCTATATCTATCACCCTGCACAAAACTAAAGTCCAAGTAGATCAACGACCTCAATATAAAATCAGACACACTAAAACTGTTAGAAGTTAGAGAAGAGCCTTGATCTCATTGACACAGGAGACAACTTTCTGAACAGAACACCAACACACAGGCTCTAAAATCAACAATCAATAAACAAGAGCTCATGAACCTGAAAAGCTTCTCTAAATCAAAGGACATTGTCAGCAGAAGAAAAGGATATTCTACATACTGGGAAAAACTTTCAACAACCCTGCATCTGAAAGAGGGCTAATATCCAGAATATACAAAAAACTCAAGAAGTTAGGCATCAACAAAGAAAGTAATCCAACTAAAAAGTGGGGTACAGATCCTGGCAGAAAATTCTAAACAGAGGAATATCCAATGACAGAGAAACACTAAAAGAAATGCTCAACTTCCTTAGTCTTCCAGGAAATGCAAATCAAAATGACCCTGAGATTCTACCTCACACCCAGCAGAATGGCTAAGATCAAAATTCATGGGAGAACAAATGCTGTAGAAGTTGTGGAGAAAGGTAAATCCTTCTCCATTGCTGATGGGAATGTAACCTTGTACAACCCCTATGGAAATCAATCTGGCACTTTCTCAGAAAATTAGGAATAGTGCTAACTTAGGATCCAGCAATACCACTCCTGTGTTTATATCTAAAAGATGCTCAACCTTACACCAAGGACATTTGCTCAACTATGTTCATAGCAGCTTTATTCATAATAGCCAGAATCTGGAAACAACGTATATTTCCCTCAACTGAAGAATGAATACATAAATCATGGTACATTTACACAATGGAATACTACTCAGCAATTAAAAACAAGGAAATCATGAAATTTGCAAGCAAATGGATTGAACTAGAAAAGATCATCCTGAGTGAGGTAACCCAGTTGCAGAAAGACACATATGGTATATACTCAGTTATAAGTAAATATTAGACACATGATATAGGATAAACATACTAAAATCTATAGTCCTAAAGAAGCTAAACAAAAAGGGCAACCCTGGGGAAGAGGCTGAAATCTCATTCAGAAGGGCAAACAGGGTAGAAATTGGAAGTAAGAGAAGACAGGGAACAGGACAGGAGCCTTCCACAGGGGACCTCTGAAAGACTCTATCCATCAGGGTATCGAAGGAGATGCTAAGAATCATAACCTAACTTTGGCAGAGTACAGGAAACCTTATGGAAGAGAGAGATAGAAAGACATGAAGGGGACAGGAGCTCTACAAGGAGAACAAAAGAGAAAAAAAAACAAAACCTGGGCTTATGGGGGTCCTGCAGAGATGGATACTCCAACCAAGGACCATGCATGGAGAGGACCTAGATCCCCTGTTCAGATGAAGCCCATAGACTGCTCAGTTTTTAGGTGGTTGCCCTAGTAAGGGATACAGGGGATACAGGGAATGTCTTTGAGATGAACTCAGTGGCTGACCATTTGATCACCTCTCCCTGTGGAGTACAGCCTTGCCAGGCCACAAAGGAAGATGACACAGCCAGCCCCAATGAGACCTGATAAGCTAAGGTCAGATAGAGTGGGAAGAAGTCCTCTGTTATCAGTGGACTAGGGGTGGGGCAAAGGGGGAGAAGAGGGAGTGTGGGTGGAACTTGGAGGAGATAAGGAGGGGCTATAGCCAGGATACAAAGCAATAAATTGTAATAAAAAATAATAAATATATTAATTAATTAAAAATAATTTTAAAACTTTGTTTCATACAGGACAAATATATCTCCTAAGATTTTATGAGTTATTTGTACCAACTTTAAGGCCAGTAGTTTAACTCAAGCAACAAGTTGAATTCATTTATAAAATGGGGGAAACTTACCTCACAAGCTTGGGACTATTAAGTACCAGTACTGACAGCTGCCACTGATGGTGATATGGGGTTTTCTCTAACATTGTTTACTTTTCCATTAGTACTATAAATTGGGTCTGATTTCCTTTGTGGCAATCTTATTATGACTATGTTGTAAATGTTTTTATTTCATCAAATTATTCCAACCAATGCATTTTACCTTACTGGTGAGTTAGTAGCTCATGAGGGGAAGGATAATATAATTAGATTTAGAAAATCTAGGTAGGCCAAAGGCATTGTTTTGATTATTGGAAGAGAAAAAAATTCTATATTTGTCTAGAGTGTATATACAAAGTAGGGAGCCACTGCCCACTTACACCTAATATTGTACAGTTTCAGCATGGGTGGAACTAGGAAGAGAGATCAACAATGTGTGAACTCTGAAAGTGGAGCCAAAGAAAGAGTAGAAAGTCAAGAGAATCCAAGGTCTTGTTAAGATTTGCTAATGTGGATCAAGCTACCAATCAATGCAAATACTCCCAAGCTTTTACTGACAGTTTATGATGTTCCTAAAAGAATACTGACAGCCTTACAGAAAATGCATATTCAACCCTAATGTCAGTTCTCTAAGAAGAATAAGGATTTCAAATATTCCAGGTATCAGAGATGTAACAAAGCTACCATATTTATGATTATGTTACAAATTAGAATACAAAAGTTTAAGAAATAACCTACCCAAAATCTCATAGGTTTTTTGAAACCATGAGAGAACCAATGCTTATTTCAGTTCACTATCTTAACAAAATGTTTGTTTTTTTGTCACTACATATAAAGAATAATCTCTAGTATCATGAATATAACTTTCTATTTTCCTTCTTACTTACAAACTGACTAAATATATGAAGAAAATTTAGTTGCTTATAATGAATCCAATGTATAGTTCTTCTAAGGTTGAACATGCTAGACTATACAGGCATTTTATAATTCCCCTAAGTAAAAAAAAAAAATGTTTTGGATAGTTATCACTTTTTCATGTGAGCAAAGGAGGTTATCTCTGCTTATGCTATAAATTATAAAGCATGAGAAAGAGAGATAATGTTTTGAGATTGGTCCTGTTCTGTGGAATTGGTTTTTTTTTTTTTTTTTTTTTGGAATTGGTTTTTTTTTAATTCTAATTTTTATTTTTTATATTAATTACAGTTTATTCATTTTGTATCCCAGCTGTAGCAACCTCTCTCATTCCCTCCCAAACCTACCTTCCCTCCCTTGTCTCCCATGGCCCTCTACAAATCCACTGATAAGGGAGGTCCACCTCCCCTTCCCTCTGACACTAGCCTATCAGGTCTCATCAGGACTGGCTGCATTGTCTTCCTCTGTGGCCTGGTAAAGACGCTCGCCCCTCAGGTGGATGTGATCAAAGAGCCAGCCACTGAGCTCATGTCAGAGACAGTTCTTGTTCCCCTTACTAGTGTATCCACTTGGAAGACTGAGCTGACATGGGCTACATCTGAGCAGGGGTTCTAAATTATCTCCATGCAAGGACCTTGATTGGCATATCACTCTCAGAAAAGACCCCTGTCCCCAGATTTTTTGGTTATGTTGCTCTCCTTGTGGAGCTCCTGTCCCTTCCAAGTCTTTCTATAATAAGATTCCCTGCATTCTGCCCAAAGTTTGGTTACGGATCTCAGCATCTGCTTTGATACACTCCTAGGAAGAGTCTTTCAGAGTCCTTTTGTGGTAGGCTCCTGTCCTGTTTCCTGTTTTCTTCCTCTTTCGATTTCTACCCTGTTCGCCTTTCTGAATGAGGATTTATCATCTTACCCTGGGTCCTTCTTGCTAAGCTTCTTTAGATGTACAAATTTTAGTATGTTTAGTCTATATTATATGTCTAATATCCACTTTTAAGTGATTATATGCCATGTGTGTCTTTCTGCTTCTGGGATACCTCACTCAGGACGATCTTTTCTAGTTCCCACCATTTGCCAGCAAATTTCATAATTTCCTTTTTTTTAATTGCTGAGTAATATTCTATTGTGTAGATATACCAGGATTTCTGTATCCATTTCTCAGTTGAGGGATATATCTGGGTTGTTCCAGCTTCTGGCTATTACAAACAAAGATGCTACAAACATGGTTGAGCAAATGTCCTTATTGTGTACTTGAGCATACTTTGGATATATGCTTAGGAGTGGTATAGGTGTATCTTGAGGTGTATCTTTTTATTTTAGTATTTTTATTAAATTTTTATTTTTTTAATATTAGTTATAGTTTATTAACTTTGTATCCCAGCTGTATCCTTCTCCTTCATTCCCTTTCAATCCCACCATCCCTCTCTCCTCTTCTCCCTACCCCTTTCCAAGTACGCTGATAGGGGAGGACCTCCTCCCTTTCATCTGACCCTAGTTTATCAGGTATCTTCAGGCCTGGCTGCAAAGTCCTCCTCTGTTGCCTGGCAGGGCTGTTCCTCTCTTGGGTGTGTGTGTGGGGAGGGGGGGAGGTCAAAGAGCCAACTATTGAGTTCATGTCAGAAATAGTCCCTGTTCCCCTTACCAGGATACCCACTTGGATACTCAGCTACCATGGGCTACATCTGTGCAGGGGTTCTAGGTTATATCTATACATGGTCCTTGGTTGGAGATACAGTCTCACAAAGGACCCCTGTGCCCAGATATATTTGGTCTCTACAGGGCATACTAACTCCTCCTTTCACATGATTGCCTGCACTCTGCCGAAGGTTTGGTTATGAGTCTCGGTATCTGCGTTGATACACTGCTAGGATGAGACTTTCAGAGGCCCTCAGTGGTAGGCTTCTATCCTGTTACTTGTTTTCTCCTACATCCAATGTCCATACCATTTGTCTTTCTAAGTGAGGGTTGATCATCTTACCCAGGGTCCTCTTCGTTGTTTATCTTCTTTAGTTGTACAGATTTCAGTAATTGCCTGAGAAAGTGCCAGATTGATTTCCAAAGTGGTTGTAAAAGTTTACATTCCCACCAGCAACGGAGTAGGGTTCCCCTTTCTCCACATCCTCTCCAGCATGTTTTGTTACTTGATTTTTTTAATTGTTTTAATGGCATGAAAATACTTTCTTGTTCTAATGAGATTTTATAGTGTGCTCTTTTTAGTAATACTCAGAAATCTTCAACTGACGAATGGATTTCAGTAATAAAAGTCACTCATATATGATTACATGGCTTCTCATGTTATACAATATGTATCTATGAAGAACTTTTAAAATAATGGTCTTATAATATCTATCAAAAGATTGTAATAATCTTTTCTTGAGAAGCCTCTGCTTCTTCAGGCCTGGAATATCAGTTTGGTTTAAACTTGTCTAATTGTGTAGCTAGAAGCATTTCCTACCTTGGGCTGAAGCACAAACCACTCATCACATGGATTTTCAAAGTTCCATGAGTCAAAAGCAATCTCCACCTCTCCAAGGAAACTGTTGCGTCCAAACCGATCATAATGCCAGACTGAGAGCTGTAGGGTTCTTGTTTCCAGCTGGGTGTGGCTGATGGTATACTATAAATGAGATGAACAGTATCACACACTGCAGGGAGAATTCTCTCTAATTGTACATCTATCTGGCTGCTGAAATTGACTTCAATAATTTTGCTAGGCATCAGCAATATGGAAAAAAACTTTATTTCTGTTATAAGTGAAGTTATAATGCAAAAACACATTTTAGGTCATACCTAGTTAAGAAATTATATATATGTATGCATATATATAATTGTAGGAGTCAAAAAACTTCAGGGACAATATGAAAGTGTTAGGTGATGAAGAAACCTCTTTATAACTTTACCTGGCTTTTTCTGTATTTACTTGTTTTGTTGTTTGTTTTGGTTTTGTTCTTTTGTATGTCTACTTTGTAGCTCTAGGCTTAATATAATGATCATCCAACTTATTCATTCCCAATAAAAATCCTTAAATATAGAAAAGTACTGACATGAGAAATTCATAGCCTAAGCTTCATAAAGCCCAGTATAAGTGTAAATGTTAAAAACTACACACAGATTGAGTAGATGGTAGATATTGGGGGCTTTCTTTATCTTTTCCAGCACAATTTTAACCAGGGACACATGAGTATACATCTTCTAATCTTCTGTTGTTCTGTACATCCCTCTGGGTCCCACTTTAGCTTGACGGATTTCAGAACTTGGATTTGTGTGTATTCCTGGCCGAGCTCTGACTATCAGATTAGAGATGACACTCTGTTCCCTGAATTTATCTGTCACTGTGTTGATCTCTTCTGCTTGGGCTCACCTCTGCAATCCTATTATGACCACTAGATCTATGCTCAGCCTGTGTCTGTCATTTTCCACATGATCTCTCTTAATATTGGCCCCCGCTTCTACACATACCTCTAGTAGTGCATGTAGACTCTTGGCTTTCTTCTCTTATGAGCCCTCACTGTGATAGACTCTGAATTCATTACTCTGGGCACAAGTCCATACATTTTGTTATGATTGCCAATACATTTTATCATTTCTTTGTCCTTTCTACCAGGACAGATGGATCCAGAGTGAGAGAAGGGATTGTTTATGGCTACCCACAAGAAGTAGAAATTTCTTTAGAATTTAGAATCTAAGGTCTGGTTTATATTTTACCTAGGCATTTTCTGAGACTTCTCAAATTTGACCTTACATTGCTAATGTTCATTAACCACACACCTATATTTAGCCACACTTGGAGGTCTTAATAAGAAACAGCACATAACCCTTGTTAGCAGAGCAATAAATATGTGCGAAGTAATTTACTGAGTTAGTGATGAAGCCCACTTAAGACAATGTCTAAGAAAGCAGATTTCTCAAATATGTAATTTCTTTTGTGGCAAGACATACCACCTTAGATGCACTTTGTCATTTTACTGGATCTTTTCAACTTAAGGCATAACCCCAACAACAGCAGAAAGTGAACAGAATAAGACTAGGTTACTTTGCTTTTTCAGTCTAAAAACACTTCAAAGAAAGCTAATGATATACAAGTCTTAACTTTCTAAAAGCACATACTTTTTTAAAAATATAAATATGTTCCATTTAGTTATGTTTTCTTTTTAGGTTGTTTGTATTTTTGATACAGGGCTGGTATCATTCTGTATGTAGGCCAGGCTTGCTTGCATCTCACTATGCTATCTTAGGATAGCCTTGAACTATTTTTTTATTAATTAATTAATTTTTTATTAATTAAAATTTATTCACTTTGTATCCCAGCTGTAGCCCCATCCCTGGTCCCCCTCCAATCCCAATCCTCCCTTCCTCTTCTCCTCACATGCCCCTCCCCCAGTCCACTAATAGGGGAGGTCCTCCTCCCCTCCCATCTGACCTCAGCCTATCATGTCTCATCAGGGTTGGCTGCATTGTTTTCCTCTGTGGCCTAGTAAGGATGTTCTCTCTTACTAGGGGGAGGTGATCAAAGAGCTAGCCACTGAATTACTGACTGAGACAGTCCTTGTTCCACTTACTAGGAAACCCACAGGATACTGAGCTGCCATGGGCTACATCTGTGCAGGGATTCTAGGTTATCTGCATGCATGGTCCTTGGGTTAGATAGCAGTCTCAGAAAAGACCCTTGGGCCCAGATTTTTTTTTTAGTTCTGTTGCTCTCCTTGTGGAACTCCTGCCCCCTCCAGGTCTTTCATCTTCTTCTTTCATAAGATTGCCTTCACTCTGCCCAAAGTTTGGCTATGAGTCTCATCATCTGCTTCGATAGCCTGCTGGGTACAGTCTTTCAGAGGCCCTCATGGTTAGCTTTGAACTCTTAATAATACTCCTACCCTAACCTTGCCTAGAGCTAATTCTAAATCAATGAGGTTCTAGTTAATATGACATGAGTCTCTATGATAATATTTATTTACCTTTAATGTTTCGTTGAATTCTGGATTGGTACCTGTTCTGATTTTGGTCTTGCGCTTATTGTTTCGGGACTTGTCTGGAAGAAGGTATGACTTGACATAACTAGAAATAACAAAGGATAAAAATCATTATTTGAAACATATTTTGTTAGAAATATTCCAGAACTTTAGTGAGAAAAGAGAATAGGTAAGCAGATAAAAGAGAAGGAAATGAGATTTTATTGTGTATAATAGGATATCATAAGTATAACTCTGGGCATTCTACAAGAAAAAAGGCATTGTTGTATATTGGTAAAAGACAGGTTTTGGCATCAAAAAATTAGCTTGGATCCACCCATGCATTACTGCTTTTGATAGCCTTGGGTTTTTAACTTTTCTGTGTTTGTTTCTTCAAGTATAGAAAGTGGGATAGTAACAAAACCTAATCCATGAAACATACATGAAGAGCTACCATACTGCAGAAGTGGAATCTGCTAATATCAATAATCTTACAACCCTTTTCTGGGATATATGTCTCACTGTTACTAGTCCTATACTCTGATGTCAGAACATAGGACCAACTGGAGTAAATGAATGAAAGACAAAAATTAAAAGGAAGAAATGGAAACTGACAACAATATAGTTTAATCCAATACTTTGGCTTATGCTAGCTAGCCATTTTGGAAGCCTCTTGGGACAGGCCCATTAGAGTAGACATGCACAAAACTGAAACATATTATATCAGGGTTCTGAAACACATTTGCTAGGGTTTTGGAGGTTCCTTTCCATGTTGGCCAAAGTAATTCTATTTGTCATTTGGCCATTTAAAATCTAGAGAATAGGAAGTCAACAAAAACTCCCAGCATTAGGTAAGGAGATATTTGTATTGACAGCTGCTGGGAGAGAGACAATGGCTTTCTTCAATGGAGTGACACCAGGTATAATCAAGAATACTCATGATTCAGGCCTCATGCTCAGGAGTAGTTGAACAACACAAATTGGACTCCAGATCCCTTTTGTGTGAGTGAATGTGTGTGTGTGTGTGTGTGTGTGTGTGTGAGCACGCACACACACATGCTTTTATTTGTTTTTTTTAAGAGAGACAAAAAATATGAAGTTTATAGGGGTGAATCTAGGAGGTTTGGGAGGGAAAAGAATATGATCAAAATATATTGTATGGGAACTATTTTAAACAATCAGCATGATACTCATAGATATCCTGGTATATCCCAATATGTCACTCCATGAGGGGCCTCTGTGCAAGCTAAAAGCTTGTTAGTCCTCAATCACATAATGGCCTCTTTCAAATCTGGTAACCAAGGATACAAACATCATTCTCATGCTTCAGAGAATGTTTAGAAATACAGGATAGGAGGGAAGTCACAAGTAGCTTTCTGAGAAGGTTCTTAATTGAAGCAAATCTTTAACCTCTTCTGAAGAGGAAATGTGCATGCAGACAGAGAAGGGTGCTAGAAACAGTAGAAAAATATCCTATGTCCTTACGCATCTGTCCTCTGTTTCTTTTCATCTCCTATGGCCAGGTTTCTGCAACTCTTGACAAAAATATATAGCCCACCAGTTTTGTAGCAGTAGCTGATGTGGAGAAGAATTTCACCAGTGACCTTCACGTTGCCATAGTCTCCTGTTTCACTGTAAACACTCATCATGCTGTTAAGGCTGGTCTGGAATACACAAGATGAAAGAAGTGGCCCGGTGCTATTCAAGGCTTTTGTTACAAATCGACCCCCCCTTAGTCAATTCTAATTGTTGTTCTGTGTAACTACCAGGGAGTTAAATGTGAGGAAAGAAGGCAAGTTGCTAACTTTTTATTTTATTTTATTTTATTTTTGCTGGTGGTACATAAAATTCTAATCTGAGAACAACACCCCCATGTAACTACATTAGTAAGGGAGGCAGGAAGCTTTCTGAGAGAGGAAACATCTCTTAGTTACCTGAAATCCTTTATGTCTTTTAATGAATACAGAGTCATTTAACAATTTTTGATATAATCTTTCTTCTTCAGCCCTGTCACTATCAGTTTTTGCTGATAGACTCTAGCACAATCTATTTAAATATCTAGAATATTATGATCAGGAAAAAGAAAGGCTCATTCCATATTATGAGTTAGCAGAAGAAAACTTAAGGTGACTTTCTCTACACTAACACTGCATATGCCATCAGTTTTAGGGGAACTACAGCTGCAGCCTTAACAAAGATATGGCAGGATGTCCTATACTCACAAGGCTGTCAGTTCCCCAACTTAGTAGCTGTGTGGCTACATAGGTAGTCCAAGAGTCATGGCTTTGAAATTCCACGGAATAGTAATGACCAAAATATAAGTAAAGTAGCTCAATTAATGAAAAACATAAAAATCTATAAGGATGAATAAATATTTTTGTCAAGATATTTGTAACATGAGATATGTCTTTTAAATCAATGTAGCATATCAAAGAATATGTGAAAGGGAAACACAGCTGCAACAACATCCATTAGACACATACAGAGTAGACAAAATACTAAATAACAGTGTATACTGTTGTTATTAATATTATAGTTTATTTTCCGATGAATTCCTATTTGTGATATGCTGAGCTTTTGACAATTTCTTCAATCTAAAACAAATTTCACTAAAATCTATATAGAATCCAGGCATGGTGGTACATGTCCATCATCTCAGAACTTCAAAGATGGAGGCAGAAAGATGTCCAGTTTCTCAAACAAAATTAATTTTCTCAAAGAAAATGAACCAAGCCAAACAGGCAGAAACAAAACATTAATGTTGAATGGCAAGTATACATGATGATATTTGTTGAGATTCTAAGATCTGACAAACTATATACTACTCATCAGGTACACTCATCCTATTAGTAGTAAGTAATGGAACAGCTTAAGAACAGAATAAAATATGTACCTGAATTATTTTTTTCAAAGAGTTATTAACTTTAGAGGATTTATATGAATATTAAGTTTTTGGGAAGCCAGTGCTTACTTTACATCCAGGACTTAAATGAGAGAATAACTGAAACCCTAAGAGCTCTATAAATTGAGAACTTTTGGGGTCCAAGGTTTCACAGTAGTGTTGATCCATGAACTATACCTCAAGTCTGAAGTGTGTCATGAATTAGCCTCAAATATATTACACAAGAGGAAACTCTGTTTCACAAATTTGTTAGTTATACGTAGTAATAGAGGAAAGCTCTGGGTTTCTAGTGAAAAGTCCCATGGGTCACAGTTCACGTTCACTGCCCCCTGGTATAGCTATCTCAACACACCCCACCCCTCAGTAGCTATATGATCAAAGATTAATGAGGGATCCCTGTGAGTAGAAGAAAATTTTAGGAGTCACAAAATATGAGGCTTAGGAGGCTTGTTGTTTTACTAACAACCTCCTTTTTTTTTTTTTTCTTTATCAAGACATGGCTGTGACTTAAACTGGATATTCTTACTGCAAAGTTCCTGTTATTGATAAACGTTTTGGGGGCACACCTTTTGCCTGGTACTCAGAATCTTATATTTAATAAACTGGAATACCGTAGGTATGTCAGCTCATGAATCCCTTCCAAGGAAAGTATCTGGAAGTGTACAAGTCAGAAAACATGTGGAACTGTTCATCCAACCATATTTCCCAAACCATGAAACTTGTGAAGTATGGTTGGGAAGAGGGAAATGGCAAAGGTGAAAACTCACGGTGTCTGAATCGGCATCAGGGACATTTAGGTAGCTCCTCTTCCTATCAGATCCTGCTTGAGAGTTCTTTAAGAGAGCCATCCAATGACCAAAAAAGAAAGGACATTAGAGCATGGAAATCAGAGTAGCAAAGAAATTCACAGGAACAGAGGTATATACAGTGGCATGTGGGTTGCTAAAGCTTGCTCTCAGGAGAGCGACAACTCAAGGTAAGAGCAGAATTTCCCCTGCAGACAGTGGAAAGCTCTGGACAGTTTTTTGTTTGTTTGTTTGTTTTTGAGTAGGAAAGAAAGCAGAATAGTGGTGTCTTATAGGAATATGGTTGGCAGTAGGGTAGAGAGCAGGTAGAGAGTTGAGGGAATGATATGAAAGAAACCTATCAACAGAACTGTAATAATTTATAAAATTGAGATGACTGGGCGTCAAATTAGAAAATGAAGAAATTGAGGAATTTCTCCAGGTTTTTATGAAACAATTGAGTATGTTTGTAGAAATGCCAAATGACTCCTGCACTTGTCAATGGTCATATGTTGGTAATTAGCCTTTCTTTCGCCTTCGCTATTTAATTCTTTGTGTTGGAAGTCTTCAAACTCCTCTTACCCAGTTCTTTACGAAGTGGGAATGAAGAGATTTCAAAAGCTGTGTGGGTATCGTGGAAGAAGAAAGGATTCAGGAGTCAAAATAGAGTGAAGGTGGTGTAGGGGCACGGGGCAAGCAAGAACCTACAATAGCTTTGGCCATATGGTCATACCTTACCATCTCTTTGGAAAATGCACAGGAAATGAACAAAAGAAAGTTTCTGTGAGAATGCTTACAGTTGACAGGCCACTTGCCAGACTGTAGGTATTTGCAGAAAACCCAGAGGACACTAATTCATCAACTCCATCTTCTGTCTCTTCTAAGGAGTTCTAGAACAGGATGTAGAAGTCAATGACTTAGTTTATTTTTGTCCTAGGAAGATTTCTTTTACATGAAAAAAAAGAACTATTTCACAAATATTTGGAATATTAAAGAAAAACAGAGGAATCAACTCTCTTTTAGGTTTAGGTTTTTGCACTTCAGTTAATTTTAATTACAAAATCAAAGGAGTAGACAAGGCCTGTGCATTGTGGGCAGAGTTTTTTGTTTTGTTTGTTTGTTTGTTTGTTTTTCCTACAATGCTTGCTTGATGAAAGGAACATGACATTTGGAATCACACAGACATGGGTTCAATTCCTACCTCCCTGATTTCCAAGGTGATCTTTGGACAGTACACTTAAGTTATTTTTTAGATAAAACTCATCCTCCTCTATACACTTTCTCTCTCACACACGTTTTTATTTTTTTATTTTTGCTTCTTTATTTTGCTTCTTTGACCATAGTTTTACTAGGACAACTTTACCAATTTATACACTGATATTTGTTTTTTGAATATTTTGTAATTATTCCAAGATTTCTTTATTTTTGTAAGTGTATTTGACCTTAAACTGTTTTTAATGTGGGCTTTTGTTTGGTAAGTCTTGGAGGCCATGTTAGCTTTAAATAGGATTTTTTTTTAAAGTCCCAGGTTTAAAATAGCTGTCTTTCAATACTTTGAAAACATTACTGTTTTTATCTGTACTCAATATTAACATAGAAAGCTATATTAATTTAATTCTTATTTATCTGTATAAAATAAGATTCATTTCTGTAAGTTTTTAAGATTTTTTTCTTGTATTTGATATTCTTTGACTTTAATGTTCCTAGGTGTGATTTACTATTCATCTCTCATCTTGGATAGTTTCAAACTAGGCATTTCTTTAAAGTACTGCAAAAACATCTTTACCATTGCATCAACTAGTTCCTTTTCGTATGTTTCTTATTTATGTGTGTGTGATTGTGTAGCAGTTACAATACAAATTTCTAGTCACTGCAAATCTTTAATTTTTCTTCATTAATTTATTTGTTCATTTTACATCCCAATGGACCACCCCACTCCTTTCTCTCCTCCTAGTCCCACTGTCCCCATACCCCACCTCCTATCACTGGGTACCAACCTATCCTGGCACATCAAGTCGCATCAGGACTAAGTGCCTCCTCTTTCACTGAGGCAAGACAAGGCAGCTCTGTAGGCAAACGGGTCCAGAGAGAGGCAAGAGAGTCCAAGTCAGAGACAGCTCTTGCTCCAATTGTTAGGGGACCCACTTGAAGATCAAGCAGCCCATCAGCTTTAGATGTGTAAGAGGCCTAGGACAAGTCCATGCATGCTGTTTGGTTGGTGGTTCAGCCTCATGAGCTCATATGGGCCCAAGTTAGTTGACTCTGTAGGTCTTCTTGTGCTGCTGCCCTTGACCCCTCCAGAGGTGATCAGAATGGGGGATCAGGTGTAGGGAGAGTGAGGATGGGACGTGGGAGGGCTGGGAGAGGGAAAGGAAATTGATGTTGGGGTATCTCTGGGACAAGCTGGACACTTCAGATTGGGGAGGATCCTGGGAAGATATGAGGGTGACCCTAGCTGAGATGATTTTCTTTTAAAAATAGAATATTATGAAAAATGTTAAGCATCCAGGTGAAAGGAGATGTATTTATGTGTTAAAAAAAAAACAGAAGGATTAATACAATGAAATCATAGTTCCTTAAGCCCATGTCTTTAACACAAAAATGGCCACTTGTCTTTTTACTAGTGAATGAAAGTTGCCTGTGTGTGTGTGTGTGTGTGTGTGCGTTCAAGACAGAAGTTCTTATCAAATATATGACTTGCAAATAGTTTGGTCTGTTTCTATTTTTGTAATGTTGTTTTTAGGAGTACAAATATTTTTGCTGAAATTCAAGCATTACATGGTGTTTTAAGAATACTGATGAACAAATGGTGTGAAGATTTTCTCCTAAGTTTCCAGTCACAATTATACACCTAAATCACCTTATGTCATTGGCTTCATTGTTGAAATTATTTAAAAACTAGTAGTGTAAGTCTTCCACCTTTGTTATTAAAATTTTATTCTGGGCCCCTGGAATGTTCAAATGAATTTCAGAATTCTCATGTTTATTTCTACAAAATATCTTAGTTGAATTTTGAATGATAGTGAATGTATAGATTAACCTGGAAGAAGTTTTCATCTTAAAAACATGAAATTTTCCAAACTATAAAGACAGTATCTCTCCATTTAATGTCACAAAGTACACCTTATGCTTTTGAAAACACACTTATTTCCTACTTTCCTACTTTTTTCCAAGTATTTTTCATGTTATTGATAGAATTACATCCTCAACTTGATATTCTAGTTATTTACTGATAGAATATAACTTACAATTGGATTTTATGTATTTATCTCACTGCTTGAGACTTTAATGAATTGGCTGTAGTCATATATTTTAGTATCATTTATGATTTTCTACATATAGGACCATATCATCTGAAAATAAATGCACTGCAGGTGTTTGTTTTTATTTTTATTTTTTATTATTGCCTATTGAGAACCTTCCTTTCCTTTTCCTTTTCCATCCTTTTATTTCTCTCCTTCACACCATTGGCTCTAACTTCCTGTGTAGTGCTGAATGAAGGAGCTTGGCTTTGCTTACTGCA
Source organism: Meriones unguiculatus (assembly GCF_030254825.1). NCBI lineage: Eukaryota > Metazoa > Chordata > Mammalia > Rodentia > Muridae > Meriones > Meriones unguiculatus. The sequence goes on along the minus strand of NC_083369.1, from coordinate 92,097,589 downwards.
CTTAGATATAATCTACTCATTTTGCCAGTAAGCACCATGTTAATTGTACTATCTATAGATGGCCTTCATTAGGCTGAGGAAATTCTTATTTCTTTCTGTCTTTCTTTCCTTCCTTATTTTTTCTCTCTCTCTTTCTTTCCTCTTTTTTCATTTATTTATTAATTTAATCTCTTTACAGCCCAATCCCAGCTTCTTCACTTTTCTCCTTCTTTCTTTTCTAGTTTGTTGAGATTTTAATAAATGTAGATGTGGGATTTTGTCAAATAATTTATCTCCTTCTACTGAGATATTATGACAAGTACCTTTTTACTACTATCTTCATTTATTTTTAAAAGCTTCATATTTTACTTGTATTTGTATGTGTATGTGTCCAGAAGAAGGTGTCAGATCCCCTGGAACTAGAGTTTTAAGTGCTTATGAGCCAACATGTGTAGGTGTTGGGAAAAAAATTCAGGTCCTTTCTAAAAGCATCAAGTACTCTTAACCTTTAAGCTATCTCTCCAGCCCCGACATTCACTTATTTTTAAATGGTTGGACCAACCTTGCTTCTATGGAGTAAATACCACTTATCTATAGTATGTGATTCATTTTGTTGTTGTTATGGGATGGGGCTTAAAGATATTTATTAAAGATATTAGCACCTGTATTTATTTTGAGTACTAAGATATTGTTCTCTGTTTCTGTACTGCCTTTCCAGCTTTGTTAACCAGTGAAGTAATGAATGTCACATAATGAATGTGCAAGTACTTCCTCATAACTTTCTGAATGAGTTTATAACTTCTATGATTTATTCTTCAAATACATAATGGACCAAGCATGGTGGCTCACATCTGTACCATTACTACCTAGGAGGCTAAGGTCAGAGTACTACATGTAAGTTTAAGGCAAGCATGGGCTACACAGTACCAGGCCTAGGTTACAGAGTGACACTCTGTCTACAACAGCAATAACCTCAAATACTTAATGGAATTCATTAATAAAGCCATCCACACCCTAGATTTTTCAATGGGAAATTTTACCTTTGACCTGAAGAGGCTTCCATACATAATTTAAGTATGGTCTAAGGTTTTTTCAATACATAATATAGCACAACCTAACTTGATATAATATGCAAATAGGTGTATCCTAGTATTATAAGTATAGTTGAATCTCAGCCGGTCATGAGTGGATAATTATCAAAATCACAACCTAGATAGGCAAGCTGTAATCTTCATCCTCAATTTCATTTTCAGTATGTCATTTCCTCTTTAATGCCCATTTTACTGGTTAGTTCTCTGCCAACTTGACACATGTTAGGATCATCTGGGAAGAGGGAACCTCAAATGATAAAATGTCCCTATTAGATTGGCCTATGGAACATTTCCTTGATTGATATTAATGTTGAAGGGCCCAATTCACTATGGGCAGTGCCACCCTCAGTCTGGTGTATAGAAGAGAAGAGGCTGAGAAAGCCATTGGGGAACAATCCAATAAGTAGATTCTATTGTCAGTTCTAGTAGATTTCATTACTAAATTATCCAGGGTTTTCTGAGTACATAAGTTTTATTTCACATTTTTTGCAATATTTAATATTTATAAATTTTCTATTTTATCTTATGCATTTTCAAACCTTCAGACATTATTAACTAATAATAATGGCAGTGAGAATCCATTACTAAGTTTCAATGGAAATGGATTAATGACATCAACATTAAAATGTCATAGACTGTGATTTTTAAATATTTAATATCTGAAATCATGTTTAAATGACTTTCATCAGTTTTAAAGTAGAATTTTATGGACATGCTTAAAATTTTACCAGAAGGTTTTGGCTTTTTAACTCAGTTTTTATGTTCTTAATATACTTTTGGACTATAATGTTACTTCATTTTATATATATTAATTATTCCATTCATGTCTAGAACAAAATGAACTTTTTTGCTGTAGCATTTCAATTAATTGCTAAGTCACTTTATATTATTTTAAGTTATATGTATATGTTCATTAATTAATTTTACTTGCAGTATTGTTTTTACTTTTTTTAAGATTTATTTATTATTTATACAGCATTCTGCCTGCACACCAGGTCTTACTATAGATGGTTACAAGCCACCATATGGTTGCTGGGAATTGAACTCAGGACCTTTGGAAGAACAGTGAGTGTTCTTAACCTCTGAGCCATCACTCCAGCCCCTTGTTTTTACTTTTTAATTATAGCATTTTAGTTTCTTTTATATTTGATTGTGAAAAAACCAGGAAGGCTCACTGTCGTCATTTTACTCTGAGCTTATCACCTAAAAATGCAAGCTCTTGAAGCAAGATCATGTCTTCCTTTTCATGTGCTATTGAACTTTCTTCCACATCCAACTTACCAAGTCTTTGTCTAATGCTCCAGGGACAGATCTGCTTCTTATGCTTGAAGTATCCTCTAAGTCTTCCACAAATGACTCACTCAAATCTAACTCAGATCGACTCCGGTCTGGAGGGGTAAATATTAAATGCAGACGTGAATCAGTTTGTCATGTTTCTGCATTTCCATTGCAAATAGTTCAATATTTTTAGTTTTACCTGCATACACACACACACACACACACACACACACACACAGAGAGAGAGAGAGAGACAGAGACAGAGACAGAGAGACAGAGACAGAGAAAGACAGAGAATGAGAATGAAGTGTCATGGATAAAGCAACCAGACTCACAAACTTCATACTCTTTTATATTAACATATTTACATTTTTATAGTATTTGAAAAATTGAGGTATGTGTTTTCATTTGGCCTTTGATCACAGGGGTTAAGTACTCTGTTATAAAATCCAAGAGTAGTTTTAAGCTGTTTAAATATTCTGATTTACCCTTTTCTAAATATTACAAATGGTCATAGATTGGGTCTTGAAGCCTCATGAGAAAAATAACTTCTCATTCTTGAAGAGAATTCACTGTGCTTTCACAATTGACATAAAATTAAGCCAAACAATCATAAATTTCCATTTTTAAAACTTCCTTTCATGCAAAAGGGAGTGACTATAGAAAAACTGAGAGAGTTTGATTTCACTAGTTACTAGAACATTCTTTTGTCAATAGAACATCTTTATATCAGTATTTTTTTGAATAGCAAATAACAATTGATGCACTGACAATGCTGTAGACAACTTACCAAGTCAGAGCAGTTTACTTCCACAGAATAGTTCTCTTCTAAACTTCCACTGAGACAAATATAGTTGCTTATAGAGAAGAGAGACTGGACAGAGCAATCCAATACTTTGGTTTGAAATGGCAAAATGCAGCAATGCGGAAGGGCTTAGCCTGGGGCCTGATGGGGTAAGTGCTGAGTAATCAGGACTTGTGGAAGACATGCAGTAGAAGGTGACCTTATGGTGTTAGTTTCTGCTTCATTGAACAGGTGAACTCCTTTACCATCATTTTATTTTAAAACTACATTTATTTATTTAGTGGGCGTGCACCTCATGTGTACCATGACACAAGAGTCAGCTTTTGGGAGTTAGTTCTCTCCTTTCATCATGTGGGCCCCAAGGAACTAAAAATAGGAGGTCAGATGAGGTAGCAAGAGCCTTTACCCACCACACCATCTTGCTGGCCTACTTTCCTATTTTTGAGAATATACATTTTAGAGGGCTCTGGTTCCCAGTGCCAACACGAACGTGGCTACACCCACAAACACACAAAAACATGCATACAGAAACCATTTGGAAACCTGCTGCCTAAGAGAATATTCCTTGAAATTTAAGTTACAAGCCATGCAGATATTATCCTTAATTATCTTTAATATCTGCTACATATTGGTTTAATGTTGAAAATTTAATTATGAATGTAGTTTGATATATGGTGCATAAACATTACAATATTGATGTATTTCTCTGTACATTTTTATACTCATAGGAAATAAACTGCAATATAAATAATATCCATATAAATTAAAAGATTTCTTACTAATGTCTTTAGTATGTGTGCTGGATATTTTCTTTAAATCATCATGGAATTCTTTTATTGAGGAGATAGTGTATTCACTTACATTTATATATATTATATATATTATATATAGTAATATATATATTCTCATAGTTATATATATAGTCATATATATATATTTAAATATATATATATATTCTCATAGTTACCTCGTTTCCTCCTTTCCTCTCTTTCCTCCAAATGTTCCAAAGTACACCCCCACCCACCTCCTCACTTTCAGGTTCATAGCCTCTTTTTTTAACTGTTGTTACTGGGATGAGGGAACCTCAACTGAGAAAATGTTTCCATCAGCTTGCCCTGTAGGAAAGCCTGTGGGGCATTTTCTTGATTGAAATTAATGTGGAAAAAAGCAGATCACTGTGGACAGTGTCACCCTTAATCAGGTGGGCCTGCAGAGAATATGAAAGCAGATGGAGAAATCCATGAAGAGCAAACCAGTAAGCTATATTCATCCATGATCTGCACTTTAGTTCCAGCTTTCCTTTCATGACTATAAACCATACAAGGAAAGAAACCTTTTCTTCTACAAATTGCTTTTGGTCATGGTGTTTATCACAGTAATAGAAAACACACTAGACCAAACTACTTACAAGTAATTCCAATTTAAAGGGTTAAACAATTTATCTGAGTATATGGAATGTCTAACCATTCTATAGTCTGTACCATAATTTCCTTGATCCATAGGTGAAAGTTATTACCTGTCATATCAAATGCACCCTAGAATTATTTGTATTTTCTATATTCTATACTAATAATTTGTTATAGATTTGAATTTTAACAATGACTTAGAGCAAAGCTATACACTCAATATGAGTAGATTTCTCATAAATGCAGTGAGCCCAATATATCACCTGAGACCACTTTTAGAAAATACTTATGCATTAGACTATTACTCTAATGGATGGTATACTTTCTCAAGTATAAAACATACACTCACTACCATGTAAAGAGTAAATTCAATTTAATAGTCCTTTTTTTTTTTTGGAACGGTGCATTCAGTACATTACTCATATTGTAATGCCCTACCTGATGAAAGAGAGGTACCAGACACTGCTATGGAAGGTGTACCAGATGTCTTTCTGCGATGACCCTTTGTGAGCTCCTCAGAGGTGCTTTCAATGGCAGCCAAAGCCATGGTATTTTCAAAACCACGTTCCTTCTCACAAAGAAATAAAAATAAAGAAAGGAACATTATACTGACTGATTTCTCTTAAAACCCTTTCATATAAGTATAACTTAGTATAAACATACTTATGTATATTATTTGGGGGGAGGAATCAAATAACATTCAAAGGACACTCATCAAAAGCCCATATATACTTCAAAAGTTAATATATAACATTAAATCCAAGAAGGTTTCAATTTAGTATGAAACATATTTAAGTCATTTTTTTTTCATTCATAAGACTAGTGATAAAAGGTTAGCAAGAAAGATTATACAGAAATATCCAGTCCTACATGGAGTAGCAAGAAGCCTTAGAACTATTTGGTCTTGTGTTTGTCCTCTGCTGTGGTTTTTACAAGGACTGTTTCTCCAAAGGTCCAAAGATTCTTTGATCTTGAGATTGGTGGTACTGAAGGATAACAGAACCGTTTTAGAGGTGTGCCAAGTGGAATATTGTAGGTAATTGGCAACCATGAAGAGAGCAGCTTGCTCAACAGTGCATTGCCTGCCATATCCTGCTTTATTATATGCCACAAAAGGCATTTTTTTCCTTTCCCCCCCTTTTTTTGCTTCTTTTTCTTTTTCTTCCTTTCTTTTCTTCCCTAACCTGCAACCCCCAAAACTGTAAGCTAAAACAACCTTTTTTTTAAGTTGTTGTATCTCAGGCACTATTACAATAATGGAAAACCAAGCATATAGACTCTTTTTTATTAGTTTTGTGTCTATCTAGAACAGTTGTTTTCAACCTTATTAATGCTGTGACCCTTTAGTACAGTTCCTCATGTTGTGGTGACCCCTAATCATAACATTATTTTTGTTGCTACTTTATAACTGTAATTTTGCTACTGTTGGGAACTATAAGGTAAATTTCTGTGTTTTCTGATGGTCATAGATGACCCCTGTGAAAGGGTTATTTGGTTCCCATGGAGCTCACAACCACAGTTTAAGAACCTGTGAGCTATATCCTAGAAAGATGAATCTCATACATCTTACTTTCTCTGATGACATTTAACCTTTAATAGTTTAACATTTAACATTTAATAGTTATATGTATGTTGAAATAAAAATGTCATGCATAATGCCTATCAATGTTTATAAGAATGGAGACTTGTAACCTACTCAGACCTCGGACACCACCACTGCTAGTTCTAGAACTGATGCAAGATGTTCCAACGAGGGGGTTAAAGCTTCTCATAATATTTCCTATATGCCCACACCTGTTTGTTTATATCCCCCATTTTTATTCATTATTAGCCAGATAGAGCCAAGTAATTGTGGTGATGATACTTGCTTTTTTGCCCAATGCTGGAATGCTAGTGAATTTAGGTATGCCCTGGTTACTCACATGCCTCGCTGGGAGTAACCATTGATGCCCCTCACGCTATGACTCTCTTCAGACAGAAAAGGGATCTTGGAACTACAGCCGCCATTGTTACTGCCATCTCATTGGCGGCTGTTGGAGCTACCACCGGGGCATTAGCCATGAGTCATACTGGGCAGACTGCTCAGACCCTGAATAATCTTTTAGCCAATGTAGCTCATGCCTTAGATGTACAAAAAGGAATTAATGGTCAACTAAAAGGAGGCTTGATGGTGTTCAATCAGAGGATTGACCTCTTGCAGGAGCAAATTGATACCCTACGGCAAGTCGCTCATTGACTTGGCTGTCAATGAAAGTATGCTGGACTTTGTGTCACTAGCAATACAACATGAGAATTTTTCCTGTGCTGCAAATCTGTCTAAACAATTGTCTAGCTATATTTTAGGTAATTGGACTGGATAATTCGATACTATGATGGAGCAGCTGAGAGTGGCCATTATCACGGTAAATTCTACCAGAGTGGACGCAGGACTAGCCACAGGATTATCATCATGGATTGCTGCAGCCATGAATCATCTGAAGGAATGGGCGGGCATGGGAGCGTTAGCAGGCCTTCTGGTGTTGGTCTCCTTGGTTTGCCTGTGGTGTATATGCAAGATTAGAGTCTCACAACAGCGTAATGCAGCCATGATCCTTCAGGCCTTTACAGCCATTGAAGCAGGACAGTCTCCCCAAGCATGGTCGGCTACCATAAAAAGCTAAAATGTTATGCTCAGGATGCGAGGCTAAGCACTGCACTCAGGGTCAGCCGCTTTTGACCCAGAGAAGAGCAAGTCTGATTGCATGCGGGTTGATGCACCAGGTCCCGCCTCTGAGGAAAAGGTATCAGACGGGTCTGATGCTCTTTGGGTGGATGACACCTAAATGAACATCGGTACAAAGTCCCAATTTATTTCTAATATCAGAGATCAGACCTCTACTCTTGCCTGATGTGTCTAAAACAAAAAGGGGGAACTGTAGAGCGCTGTGTAATGCTGTGCCTTAAAGATGGAGCTGGTTTCCGCCTTCCACCTTCCCGATGGTGAGTGCTCTCTGTCACAAACAACTCCACATTTGGCTAAGGCTGAGGATCTGGCTTGCTTCCATGTATGTGGACCTATCTGCATTGCCCACTTGGCACGCTGGGGTTGGCTACCCAGAGGCTACTTAAGCTGTGGGCTGGCTTTCCACAGGGTCAGATGATTGTTCAAGGTTCCTGAATAAACTGTATTTAAAAAAAAAAAAAAGAATGGAGACTTGTAGGGAGCAGGCGAAGCCCTGGGTAAATGTATATTGCTTTACATGACAATGTTTATGTCAAGGACCAATGTCTCATTCCCACAGGAATAGCAAATCCTTCCTTGGTTGAGACTCAGAGGAACACCAAAGGCTTTGTCTGATCTATCTTAAAATGTTGATAAAATGTGCAGAAAATGCCACTGTAGCTTTATTTTCCCTCGGATATTTATGGCCAAAAGACTGCTCCCCTATAGAGGGTGATCCTAACGAGATTAGCTAAACTGCATCCTTGTTCAACTGCATGTAATAAGCTTGTTCAGCGTTACACAAAAACAAAAAAACAAAACAAACAAACAAAAAAACAAAACACACACACACACACACACCTCCATTCAATCATTCAACTGTTATATAATAAACAGACTGAAATTGTCATGAGGGCTGCAGCTTCTCCATCATAGAGCTCAGTACACCTGATCCCAGCTTTTCTATATGTTTTTGTTTGTCCTCTCACTCCCTCACCACTCCAGTTGGAACAATCACCACCTCCAAGACACAGCAAGTACTTCTTCACCTTATAGCCATAGGTGATTTACGGTATGCCTACCTACAAATAAACGCTTGCACATGTGGCAGAATTCAGTCTGATATCAGCTTTCACTATATGATGTGACAAAACAAAACATAATAAAGCCCTACCCCAACTCTGCTGATTTCTATAGGGTCAGTCTAAGCTTGCTTTTGTAAAAAAAAATTTGAGAACTTCAGATACAAGCACTGCCATTTACACTATTCTATCCACAACTTTTTTGCTTCAATCTCAAACTAATAATCTCTTCTTTAATTATTATTGTTAATCTATCATTAATGTTATATAGTCATATTACATATGTAAAATAATAATAGTATCTCTTTATCTCTCTCTTTGTGTGTGTGTGTGTAACTTACTGAGTCTATTTAGTATTTCTCACATGTACATGTGTCCACTGTTGACCACTTGGGATTTAAAAAGATATGCAAGAGCCCAGCCTTAGAGGAAACTGATTCTCCCTCACAGTAGCCATATTGTTGAGATTTCATAGGTATGTGTTCTCTGTCATGTTTAAGGGCCTCTGTCTAGATAAACTTTATTTAATACTAAAAAACAAACAAACATGTGGACCTCTTGAGGACTAGACTAGACTAAGGTTAAATGCTCATGAAAATGTCACCATGCTATGATAGCTGTTAAACATAGGGGAAATTTTAGAATTCTTTTCTTTATAAACAGTTAAATAGTGACTACAGGGTGAATTCCCTCCTGGTTTCCAGACATCTTGGACGTTCAGGAATACTTTAATGAAGCCCCTACAGATAGAGCTGGCTCTTACTTGCTTAACATGCTAATCAATTCAGCTCCAGTAGACTGTGTTCAGTATTTCATCATTTCCAACATGTAAGAACTATAGCAGAAAGTTATGTTTCTAATTCCTCCAGTAATCAGAGGCTAGAAAAGTTTATCCAGAGTGAGTCAGAGGTCAAATGAATGAATTACTTTTAGTCCTCTTTCAAGAGCTCATCACAAACTCTTAACACATTGAAGTCCTCTAATGAAGCAAGACTAAGCTCCTGACTGGCAATTATAATGATGGAAACTTTTTCCCATGCATGATCTGGTAGTACCATTAATATTGAACTTTAATAGGTCACTTAACGTTTTGCAATCGTTAAGATGTTACACATGCTCTAGAGCAGTGGTTCTCAACCTGTGTCACAACCCCTTAAGGGAGTCAAATGATCCCTTCGCAAGTGTCACCCAAGACCATGGGAAAACACAGATATTTATGTTGCAATTCGTAACAGTAGCAGAATTTTATGGCGTAGCAACAAAAATAATTTTATGGTTGGGGTCATTACAATGTGAGGAACTGTATTAAAGGGTCACAGAGTTAGGAAGGTCTAGAAGTTGTTGAAGACTAAATTTATCAGTTTATATTATAGCACAAACATAGATATTCATGTTCTAAAAGATTTTCACTTATAATAGAAATGGTGACCTTGGTCACACACATGAATGCATGCACACACACATATGTATATATGCCCTTCATCAAAAAAGCAATATTATTTATGAATTACTTCCCTGTCTTATAGCAAGAATATTTTTTCCCATTTGAAAACAACAGCCTTTTCTAGATCCCACCATTTGCCTGCAAATTTCATGATTGCCTTGTTTTTAATTGCTGAGTAGTATTCCATTATGTAAATGTACCACAATTTCTGTATCCATTCCTTTGTTGAGGGACATCTGGATTGTTTCCAGGTCTGGCTACATCCTAAGTGAGGTATCCCAGAAGCAGACAGACACACACACTTACAAGTCAATATTAGACACACTTATAAGTGGATATTATAGGATAAACATACCAAAATCTGTACACCCAAATAAGCTAAGCAAGAAGGAGGAACCTGGGTAAGATGATCAATGTTCACTCAGAAAGAAAAACGGGATGGACATTGGAAGAAGGAGAAAACAGGAAACAGGACAGGAGCCCACCACAGAGGGCCTCTGAAAGACTCTACCCAGCAGTATATCAAAGCAGATGCTGAGACTTATAACCAAACTTTGGGCAGAGTGCATGAAAGATTTATTTTGGCAGATTTATGAAAGAAAGGGGAGATAGGAAGACCTGGAGAGGACAGGAGCTCCACAGGAGAGCAACAAAACCAAAAAATCTGGGCCCAGGGTTCTTTTCTGAGACTGATACTCCAACCAAGAACCATTAGTGTATATAACCTAGAACTCCTGCACATATGTAGCCATGACAGCTCAGTAGCCAAGTGGGTACCCTAAGGGGTACAGAGACTGTCTCTGGCATGAGCTCAGTAGCTGGCTCTTTGATCACCTACCCCTGAGAGGGGAGCAGCCTTGCCAGGCAACAGAGGAAGACAATGCAGCCAGCCCTGGACAGACCTGATAGGCTGGGGTCAGATGGAAGGAGAGGAGGTCCTCCCCTATCAGTGGACTGGGGGAGGGGCATGGGAGGATGTGAGGGAGGGTGGGTGAGATTGGGAGGGAATGTGGGAGGGAGCTATAGCTGGGATACAAAGCGAATAAACTGTAATTAATTTTAAAAATATAAAAATTAAAATTATAAAAGAAAAAATGTGATAAAAATAATTTTCAGGTATATATGGATATGTGTGTATATGCACACACATATGTAATAGCAATTTAAATCTTCGCCATTTGTCTGACCTCTCATTTTAACATAAGTAAAGAAAATGAATAATAAAATGACTTTAAGGATCTACTTTTTCTGTAGAATATCAATAAGCTTAGAAAAATTTAGTATAGCTAATTTATTAATATGTACTCTGAAAAGTATCATGAAGGATGAAAGTTAGAACCTCCAATGAACTCTTTATATTTGCTTAAATCACATGGCTTTTTAAAGTCCCATCATATGATACCACCTTTATAATGTGGTTTACCATTTCTTTTCCACTTTAGGTTTCTGGGCCAAAGCTAAGGATATATTCCATTCAACAACATTAAACAACATGCTCTGACACACAGAAAACCCCAACCCAGTCATGGGTGATAATAAAGCCAAGTCCCAGAGCCTGGAAGTCTCTTCACATTTGTATGCTTACTCTACTGCTGATGGAGGTCACACTTCTAGCACTTGGGGCTGGTGATCTCTGAGTGCCTGGGATTCCACCATTGCTGTATTTGCTTTTCGGTGTTCCTTGTCCACCCTCCTGGTTAATGAGATCTGATGAAGTGATGCTTCCCCTAAATGATAAGACAAAACACACTCTAACTTAGACAGCCGCAAAAGATACATACCAGGAAATGTTTATGAGGAACACAAATCCCACCAAGTTCACTAGGGCCACACTGGACCTGCTCAGGAGTTTACAAGGTACCTTCTTCAAAGATCTGCAAAAGTTCACTAGGCCCCTATGCCCCACATCTTGATTTGTATAACTCCACTGTCTTTTATTAGCTTCCCCTTACCTTTCCAATTTTATTTCTCAGTTTTCATCAGCACACTCAGCTGTTCCATAGCTCTAAACTGACAAAATCTACATGCACATTTAAGTCATTTGCTTCCTGTGGCCCCATAGCTTTTTAATTCTCCACCCATGTATCCATCGTTATTGTCTGGTATCCTAATTCCTGAACATGTGTCAATCTTCAAGGTATTCCTATTATCTGTGGGCTCCAGTGTCTTCCTTGGTGCATCTTCCAGATCTTCCAGCATCTTCCTTGGTGCAGAGGCACTAATTATACTTAAACAATCCTTAGAAATTATATTATATTATATCATATCATATCACTTCTCATTGTATCGCATCACATCACATATTATATTATATCATATTATATACTCATATATTATCATATATCATATATTAACCATCAAATATAATATTATCATATATCATCATATATTATATATTATATATCCTATATCATATATCTCATATATCATAAATTATTATTTCTTAGTCTAACTCATGGTGGATAACAAGTATGCTATAAAATAGTGACACTGGACAAATGGACTTGAATCACATTCATGTTTGAGAAAATTATTTGAGTCTATTCAGTGATGAGAAAAGCAATTCCTGCACAGGATGTGATCACAGTGTTCTTTTCCAGTATAGTGTCACCAGTGAGTATAAAATTCAGACAAATTAGAATTGAAAAGAAATATTTGTCCCCGGGTAGAGGGGTGTTTCCTGCTGAAGAGAAATGGCAGAAGATTGAGTGGATCTGAGATAAGGGGGTGGAGTGAGAAATGGGAGGAGTGGACAAAGGGAAAACTGCAATCAGGATGTAATGTATGAGAGAAAAATACATTTAAAAAATTCGTTGTTTTTTTTAATTTCATAAACTTTATTATAAAAATTTTGCAAATAAAAATATTACATACAAAAATTAACCAGACCCAAACTCTGTACAGATCAATGAACTTCTTCCATACTAGAATTGGAATTTGGAACAGAAACTGTGAAACTTTACATTAAAATTAACACTTTCAATATCAAATATATAAAAAATTCATTCTTATTTTATTCGTAATCCCCAGTGAGTTCAAAATTGGCTAGTAAACAAAACTATATCACAATTGTGCTTTCAATTATTATTTTTGTAAGCTGTAATAGTAATTATATAACTAATAAGGTATACCAACAATTAACAGTGATTAGGGATTATAGTTGAGTCAACTTGAGGGGAGAACAAATGGAATAAGAAAAGAATTTTGTTTTCTGTTTTATTCTTTAAGAAGTCTCATTATTTAGCTGTGGTTGGCTTAGAACTCTCAGAGATCTGTCTGGCTCTGCCTCCTAAGGGCTGGCATTATAGTTTTGTGCTAGCACACTGGGCAAAGAGAATTGTAACAATGTTTGAACCTACATACATTATTACCAGAAAATAAATCTGGCAAAAAAGGAGCAGGCAATGACCATCATAGCTGCCAACCACAACCCCTGAATACATTTTCTGCCTGGGTACTAGAGAAGTCACCAAAACAAATGATTCCTTGAGGGACATCCTAGGCTACCATGCACACAGCAGCAGTATTTTATGTAGTTGAGGTTTTCACCAGTTTCCGTTTTCCTCAACATCCCTGAAATAAAATTTCTATTTTATTGATGAGAAAAATGAGTCTTACAGATGTTAAATATGAGTAGGGCATAATATTCCCTATCACTACTCCCAGTATTTGAGGGTCTGAGGCAGGGAATGAGTTTGAAGCTAGCTTGGACTATGTAGTGGGAACTTACCATAAAACAAAAGAAGAGAGACAGAACACTCAATCTTATTCTTTCTGACTAAATAGTTTTTCCTCCTTGTCTGGGGATCAGCAAAAAGGGGGAAGAGGGAGGGCACTGGAAGCAAATAAGGAGAATGTGTGATGACATATATGGTTGAAATTTTTACAATAAATGGTTACCTTGTCTGCTAAATAAAATAAAATTATTAAAAGAGCCATTCTATATGCATATGCTACTGCATCACCATGCTGTCACAAAGTTAATACCTGATGAAGGGCTTTAAAAAGAGTATTGTACATGCACCCCAAAATAATTTATTCTGCTTTTTCATACTGATATCATGTCATCTCACTCATATCAAATATTCCAAGCTGGAGAGTTCTGCATTAATAGAATGCACTAGCAAGAACGGACAAAGCAACACCAAACTGCAAGTTAGTTTATTGACATTTCACTAGGGAGTTTGAGAAAACTTCTATATAGCAGGCTTTGGATAGCATTTAGCAATTCTGGCCTCCTCTTTCTAGGGATAACTCCAAATTACAATGCTATGGACCTAGCTCAGGGTAGTTTATGAATGTGTTTGTTGATTTTGACAGAATAAGCAATTTTCTGTCTTAATTGCTTGACATGTTTTAGAAGTCTAAGTTTTGGGGACAAGTTTTCCTGGACCCTCCTACAAACAGACACTGCATTTTGACAGCAGCTAAGCACATTCATTCTTACCCACATGCTTCTGTTCATCTCAGAGATACTATTCAGTTTAGGGAGAGATCAGAAGAGACGTGTCATGACCACAGACGTGAGCCTCAGAGCATTATCCTAGAAACACCTCTCCCTAGTGTTTTAGGAAAAAACAAAAATTCTTTAAAAAATGTTTGACGGTGAGTCATGCAAGAAGACCTCAAAAAATGACAACCAAAGGTATTCATGTGAATATGTGTGCTTCTATCCGTGTTGAAGGCCTTCCCAGATCTAAGCAGTTTTGATTTATTTTCCATCACGGTTTCCACATGGCTGAAAGCAAAAGTCCTATTTACTGCAGAAGCTCTGGCAGTTGGTTAATCAGAATGATGACATTTAACAGGCTAACCTTTAATAAGGGGAAAATTTTTCTTGTGATCTTAAGTCAGCTACTGGAAATTATTGTTGCTGACAGCATTAGCTCAGAAATGACATACACTCTCACATTTGTTCCTGACATTTACTGCGAGTCTCTCAAAATATTTCCTTTTGGTTGATTAAACTAAGAAAAGGTTTAGTCTAAAGAGGCACAGAACTTTAAATAATTAGGTGCTAAGTGTTTTGATGTCATTTAAAATATAACATAAATACATGGACCTTTGCCACTTAAATAAGAAGATGATAACATCTGTTTCAAATTTAGAGAAGTGTGAAGGCCAATTAAGGAAGCTCCATTTTTGATTCAGATATCATGTTGCCATGATTTGAATACATATTAGAAGCTAGTGGCAACAAATGTTAGCTAAAGTGGCTAAGTGGAAACTGGCAAGAGGAACATACATTTGACAGGGTCTGTGGGGCTTAGTTATATTGGGTCACTGAGAGATACATTATCTAGATTAGAAGAGTCTCGTCTATTTATTTATTTGTTTGTTTATTTATTTTTGGGTTTTCAAGACAGGGTTTCTCTGTGTAGCCTTGGCTGCATTGGACTCTCCTTGTAGACCAGCCAAGTTGATCTCAAACTCACCTGCCTCTGCCTCCACCATGCCCTGAAGTCGATTTGAGCTTATAAAATATACCTCAAAAAGCCTACTCTGTTGTTTTGTCTAATTCCATGAATACTCAAATTTTGATGATGCCTTTGAGATATATACATTTGTGTACAAAGGATGTAAAGATAGGACAGGTACAATAATGTAATATATTGCCTTTCTGGTTTATATAATGCTCTTCCAGGTGGTATGTAGGAAATCATTTCCAGGTACCCACCCTTTCTAGAGTGGCTGACAGAGTTGAGGCTCCACTGCCTGGTTAAATGAGTATTTACAGAAGACACAATTAATTTAAGAGCCACTAACACAGAGACAAAGGTATAATGCATGGTACCACAAAGAGAATGCAGGATATTCCTTCTGAGCCTTATAAGCTTTTCTGTTCTTCTTTTAGTTATTTTAGATATAAAGTGAATATATAGAAAAGATGAGATAAAGAAGTTTTATGCAAATAAAATAAGTCTGATGAACGAGAAAGAAATATCAAAAATCTGAAAAAAAGAAAAGAGGGAAAGTTTAAATGCAGTTCTTTCCTCCAGTCTTTGGTGACCCTAAATGCTACATCTTTAAACTGACTTAATGAAAGATAAGACTTGACACCATGTGTCACATGTGAAACACCACACTGGATACTCTGAGCACACAATCAACAAATCAGCATGTTTTAAATCTGGCTGGCTAGAAACCATACAATGGAAAAAGACAGTATCTTCAACAAATGGTGTTGGTCTATTGGATGTCTATATGTAGAAAAATGCAAATAGATCCATATTTATCACCCTGCACAAAACTAAAGTCCAAGTGGATCAAAGACCTCAACATAATACCAGACAAAATAAATCAGTTAGGAGAAAAATTGGGGAAGAGCTTTGAACTCGCTGGCACAGGAGACAACTTCCTGAACAGAACAACAGCACAGGCTCTAAGATCAACAATCAATAAATGGGACCTCATGAAACTGACAAGCTTCTGTAAAGCAAATGACATTGTCAGAACAAAACAACAGCCTACAGTCTGGGAAAGGATCTTCACCAACCCTATATTCAATAGAGGGCTAATATCCAGAATATACAAATAACTCAAGAAATTAGAAACCAACAAACCAAGTCATCCAACTTAAAAATGGGGTACAAAGTTAAATAGAGAATTCTCAATAGAGAAATATTAAATGGCAGAGAAACACTTAAAGAAATTCTTAACATCCTTAGTCATTAGGGAAATGAAAATCAAAACAACTATGAGATTTCACCTTACACCTATCCGAATGGCTAAGATAAAAATCTTAAGTGACAATGCATATTGGAGAGGATATGGAGAAAGGAGAACCCTCTTCCATTACTAGTGGGAATATAAACTTGTACCACCACTTTGGAAATCAATCTGTGCTTTCTCAGACAATTAGGAATAGCACTTCCTCAAGATCCAGCTATACCATTCCTAGGCATATATCCAAAATATACTCAAGTACACAACAAGGATTTGCTCAACAATGTTCAGAGCAGCTTTGTTTGTAATAGCCAGAACCTGGAAACAACCCAGATGGCCCTCAACTGAAGAATGGATACAGAAATTATGGTACATTTACACAATGGAATACTACTCAGCAATGAAAAACAAGGAAAGCATAAAATTTGCAGGCAAATGGTGGGATCTAGAAAAGATCATCCTGAGTGAGGTATCCCAGAAGCAGAAAGACACACATGGTATATACTCACTTATAAGTGGATATTAGACATATAATATAGGATAAACTTACCAAAATCTACACATCCAAAGAAGCTAAGCAAGAAGGAGGACCCTGGGTAAGATGATCAATCCTCACTCAGAAAGAAAAATGGGATGGACATCAGAAGAAGGAGAAAACAGGAAATAGGACAGGGGCCTACCACAGAGAGCCTCTGAAAGACTCTACTCAGCAGGATATCAAAGCAGATGCTGAGACTCATAACCAAACTTTGGGCAGAGTGCAGGGAATCTTAGGAAAGAAGGGGGAGATAGTGAGGCCTCTAGGGGACAGGAGCTCCACAAAGAGAGCAACAGAACCAAAAATCTGGGCCCAAGGTTCTTTTCTGAGACTGATACTCCAACCAACAACCATTTATGGAGATAACATAGAACCCCTGCTCAGATATAGCCCATGGCAGCTCAGTCTCCAAGTGGGTTGTCTAGTAAGAGAAACAGGGGCTGTCTCTGGCATGAATTCAGCAGCTGGCTCTTTGATCATCTCCCCTTGAGGGGGGAACAGCCTTGCCAGGTCACAGAGTAGGACAATGCAGCCAGTCCTGATGAGACCTGATAGATTAGGATCAGATGGAAGGGGAGGAGGACCTCCCCTATCAGTGGACTTGGGGAGGGGCATGGGAGGAGATGAGGGAGGGTTGTTGGAATTGGGAGGGGATGAAAGAGAGGGCTAGGGCTGGGATACAAAGTGAATAAAGTGTAATTAATATAAAAATAAAAATTTAATTTAAAAAAAGAAATATCTACTTACACATAAAAAAAAAACCTTCCTGGCTGGTTCCAATACACAGAAAGAGCTAGAAAACCTTGTGCTAAATTGCTCAGTAAGTTCCTTACTCTCAGACATGTGCTCATCTGCATTCATCCCTTCCCATGTACCACCATGCTTCCTATGTATCATAGTACTCACATGAAAAGTGCTGAGCTGTCCACATGGTGAGTATGATAAATAAGTATATATTTATTTTCTGGTTTAGTGAGTGACTGAGAGATAGAGAGGTTCAGCAAAATGATCTTGTTCTGTGGGTTGCGTGTTCCCATATAATATTTTTGTGAATAGCAAACTAAGAGTAATTTCTCATTTTTAGGCTAATGACAAAAAAAAAACCAAAAAAGTAACTTATGATACATAAATATTACATGAAATTCATATATCAATAACAAAAAAATAGTGTTAGAGAGTAGGCATACCCTTTCACTTATGTTTTATTTATGCTGCTTTCTTTCTCTAACATCAAAACTGAGAAGTTGAGATAGAGAATTAATGGGTCATAGTCAAACATATTAGCTTGAATATATGTACGAATTCACAGAGATGTATATACACAGAGATATGCTTGTCTACACTTAAAAATCAAACTGTTTGGAGAGGCCAACACACTTCAAATGAATAAGTTCTAAATTGGTTATAAATACAACAAATAAATAAGTTTCTGGCTACAGAATATTTGTGGTAATCTAGACAATATTTGTCTCCTGCTGATAAGTATATGAATGAATCCATATCTCTCTGTCTGCTCCATCGTTATCCTCACTTCACTGCATCAAGATTCTGTCTTCTTAAGTTCTCAATTATCTGACAATGTTGTTTTAGGCTGCTTATAACAGTTTGTGGCTTTGATTGCCCATCCCTTGCTTTCATTAAAGAAGGATCTACTTACTCAAATACAAAACTAGGAATTAGTAGACCTGATGCTAGGGCAATTGTGGCACAAAGCTTATAGTAATAACCAAATAATAACTGCTTTGACTTAAGGCCCACTCCACAAGATGGAAATCATCCCTGACACTGTTTGGGTGTCCAAGGACCAGATTTGATAGCCCAGAAACTTAGGGTAAATCCAAATAATACTAGTCTTTAAAAAGTTAAAAAAAAAAAAAAAACAGTGATGAAATGATCCCTAATGATAGTCTGCTATACTCATAGATCAGTGCCTAATTGAGCCATTATTTTTTTTTAATTTTATTTTTTTTCTTATCAGTTACATTTTATTAACTCTGTATCCCAGCCATGTCCCGATTCCCTCATTCCCTCCCAGTCCCTCCCTCCCTCCCTCATCTCCACCGTGCCCCTTTCCAAGTCCACTGATAGGGGGGGACCTCCTCCCCATTCATCTGATCCTGTTTTATCAGGTATCTTCAGGACTGGCTGCAAAGACCTCCTCTGTGGCCTAACAGGACTGCTCCT
This sequence comes from Meriones unguiculatus, assembly GCF_030254825.1. Taxonomy (NCBI): domain Eukaryota; kingdom Metazoa; phylum Chordata; class Mammalia; order Rodentia; family Muridae; genus Meriones; species Meriones unguiculatus. Next base: position 92,078,415 of record NC_083369.1, on the reverse strand, counting down.
CCCTTGGGGGGTGGGGAGGCCAAAGAGCCAGTCATTGAGTTCCTGTTAGAAATAGTCCTTGTTCCCCTTGCTTTGGGAAACCAATTGGTTACTGAGCTACCACAGGCTACATCTGAGTGGAGGTTCTAGGTTATATCCATACATGGTCCTTGGTTGAATGTCAGTCTCAGAAAAGACCCTGTGCCCAGATATATTTGGTCCTTGTGGAGCTCCTATCCTTTCCCCATCAGACTAACTCCCCTTCTTTCTTATGATTCCCTGTACTCTGCCAAAGGTTTGGTCATGAGTCTTTGCTTTGAAAACACTGCTAGTTAGAGTCTTTCAGATGCGCTCAGTAGACTCCTGTCATACATTCAATGCACATCCCATCTGTCTTTCTAACTTCATCTTTCAGTAATGGGAACAAATACAGAGACCCACGGCCAAACACGTAAAAAGAGAAAAATCTTGGAATATTCAGCCCTGATAGTTTCTGTTTTATCTTATTATATCTTATCTTGCTATGTTTGATTGTTATCTCTTAGAAGCCTCTTTTCTTCTAATTAGAGAAAGAAAAATAGTGGCTCCACATGGGAGGGGGGGTGTGGAGAAAGTGGGAGGAGTAGAGAGAGAGGAAACCATAATCAGGATTAATCTGTTTTCAATAAAAGGAAAAGACTAGGTATTAGTAGACATGAACAACTGTAAACAAAAGCATGGAAACCAGCTGAAGCTAACTTTTCTCCCGAAGGCAATCCTTCTGTGTCTCAAAACTATCACAAACACACACACACACACACACACACACACACACACACACACTCACTCACTCACACACAGAGAAAATTTTTGAAAGTGTGTTGTGGTTGGTGTCTGTGTGTATGTAGGTCAGCAGGCAATCTTGAGTGTCATTTTTCAGGTGCCATCTTCTTGTTTTGTTGACAATCTCTCTGTGGCGCTGCACTCACAATGTAGGCAAGCCTGGCTGGCTATGGGGCCCCAGGCATAAACCTATCTCAGCCCCTCCCCATGTGCATATAGCACAATTTCCTAATATTTTACAAGTGATTCACAATAGCCACTAATAACATAAAGTACCTTGGTGTGACTCTAACCAAGCAAGTGAAAGACCTGTTTGAGAAAAACTTCAAGTCTCTGAAGAAAGAAATTGAAGAAGATATCAGAAGATGGAAACATCTCCCATGCTCATGGATTAGTAGGATTAACATTGTGAAAATGGCCATCCTGCCAAAAGCAATCTACAGATTCAATGAAATTCCCATCAAAATACCAACTCAATTCTTTGCAGACCTTGAAAAAAAGATTCTCAGCTTCATATGGAGAAACAAAAAACCCAGAATCTCCAAAACAATCCTGTACAACAACAGATCATCTGGAGGTATCTCCATCCCTGATCTCAAGCTGTACTACAGGGCAACAGTAATAAAAACTGCATGGTATTGGCATGGAAACAGAAAGGAGGATCAATGGAAGCACTTAGAACACCCGGAAATAAACCCACACAC